>NC_090021.1:209091377-209691377 GCF_037176765.1 Anolis sagrei | reverse complement strand
CATTCATTGACAGAGAAGGCTACAACTCCCATGATTCCATAATATTGAGCCATGGCAATATGATGTCAGACTCATTAATTCTATAATATAGATGGTAAAGCTGGGTATTTTTCTGCCATATATTTTAATGTGAGCTGAGCCTGCCGCTAAGTCTTGAATCCTATTAATCTTATAAAGAAATAGGTAGACTCTGTGTGTGGCAAGTTGTCAAATACACACTGATGTTGTTACTCTACATTCATGTCCAGACTGTTTTGTTCCTTTGGTTGATTTTATTTTCAGTGAGTTGGGAGCAGTCCAAACAGAGGAGCATTGCAAAACTAGTTTGATATAACTGAAATCTATCATTATCTCTTTTTTCATCGCATTACAAATGGTCAAGCAAGATTGTATTTAATTTGCAATATGAGAAGAGGAATTTGTATGTTTCATCAGTAATTGATGCAATGGCTACTCTCCCTTCTACTTAATGGCATCTGCAATATTTTACTTTCTACCAGGAGAGAAAGGTGGGCCCCCATGGTGCCACTGATACTATTTTCATTCAGCTCAGCAATTTAACAGGAGACAGGCAGATTATTGACTATATCACCTCCACAAGGTAACTCATTTTCAGTGACTCAGCCTTGGGGAGTTTACTAAAAAGACAGGCTCTATGGACATATCTCAGGGATTCTTTTTAACCTCAGGAAACTGAAAGAACAATTGTCAATTAGGTTTCTTATCAAAAGGTCAACAGAATTTCAAAAGCTATGTGTTTTCCTGGATATGCCTTATCTAGTAGATGTGGGAGTTTTAAAAAAGTGAAATGAGAAAATTACATGCTAGCAATGCTAAATAATAAGTTGACTTGGTCCTAAATATCACTCCATAAATATCACTCCATTGTTTAAGGAGATTTCCACTTAAACTATTGGTTTTACATATAAAATAGTGCATTGGCTTTTGTCCCCAAAATTCAAACCTTACTTAATTAAAAAGACTCTAGAGGAAGCTTGTTCATCACTTGCTTCCAGGCAAGGAGGCCTGTTTCTAAAGAGGCTGGGGCCAACCAGTTACTAGATCAGGACTTCTTAAGATTTTCCCTCTCATGACCTCTTTCTGCATTATAATTTTTTCACAGTTCCAGAGTATATCAAATGGCTACACAAATCAAACATTACTGATAATGCTTGCCATAGATGCAGGTGAAACATCAGGAGAGAATGCTTCTAGACCAGGGCCATACAGCCCAAAAAAACCTACAACAACCCAGTGATTCCGGCCATGAAAGCCTTTGACAATTACTGATAATGAATCAGCATTTAACAGAGGTGCTAAACTGGTTGATTTTCCTTTTTATGAAGTATGTCTGAAGCATTTTCTGAAAAGACCATTGTATGATTTTACCCTGTTTCCCCTTCCGCTCCCTCACCCCTATTATGCTTTAGTATTTATATTTGTAATGTACCAAACGTACCAAGTTTGTATGAAACTGTGACTTTGATTTGCTGTGATGGTTTATGACCAAAATAAATGATTTGATTGATTGATTGATTGATGCACCAGGAGGTGGGGGGAGGGGCTGAAGAGTAATTTTCCTCCTTGGCCCCACCTCCTGTCACATCATTTCTATGCACCAGGAGGGCTTAACGGCAGCCAGGTACGTTATTTTTTTCTGTTAAGGGCTTGTGGGGGGGGGGGAGTATTGGAGTGGCTGGGTGCCATCCTGGTGGTTACTGGAATGAGATCAAGACATCCCATCAGAAAAGCCTGGGGTTTTTTTGGGGAGGAGGGGGAAGACCCAAATTACACCAAAATGGGGTTTTAAAACCCACTTTGGTGTGGATTTGGGTGCTGTCTGGAATAATCCTGGGATCAGATTCTGAGATATAGGGTAGTGTAAATCCAGCCTGAGTTAAATATTCAAACATAAATTAAAATAATTCACATTCAATTGATTTAGCAGAAAGAAGAAGAGAAATGGGGACAAATCTTGTCTTTCCACATAGATTTCAGGGAAAAGTAAAGTGCTGCTGCCTCTCTTAGTTTGTATGTTTTTCCTTTTTAATAACATTAACCTTTTTAACACACTCTGATGCTGCTTGGTCAGATATGTCCCAAGTTTCATGGACAGCAGTCCATGGCCATGCTGTTTGAAGTCTTACAAACTATTCTTGCAATTAGTGTTTTTGTTGGGTTAACATATGCAAAGTTTGATTTGCAGGACTGTTTTATTCATTTAGTTATCCATTTTATTTGCTCAGCACACACTAAGGAACAATGACTGTTTGTCATTTGGAAGGTAATTGATTCCCCATTAAAACAGTAGAGTAATATTTGCTATTCCCCAATGGAATTACTGTGTATATTGTGGCTTCTTTTGTGTTCCATTATAAAAGCCCTGAGAAATATAACTGCAGGAGTCCAAATCACTGGAATCATGTGTGTGTTCCCTTTCCCTCTTCCGTGCCATCTAATAGAATAAGACATTATTTGGTTCCTGCCGTCCAAATCCCCTGTGTCGTCCTATCTGGTCACCATCACTAGCTGCCGGTGGTAGCCTGTAGAACATCATGACACCGATAATTTTACAGCATATAAAAATGGAACAGATGGTTAATGTTAATATTACAATGAAACGAGAAGGGAGACTTTTTTTTATGAACTGGATGAAATAATATGATTCCCTCCGTAGACAAATTTTACAGCTGTTTAAAGCCAAAATACTTTTTTTTCTTTTGAAAATCCACAGTAAATGCATGGAAATTTGAGTCTCCTATGTGGCATAAAATAAGAGACTTGCATATAAACCAGGAAAAAAGGTGTTTCTGAAAATAGTTCACAAAATGGGAATGACTTAAAATCCCTTAGCAAAAACAAGATTGAAAAAGAATTCAAAAATATGCCTTTGTCCTATGGCTTTCCTGCTCAGGTAGTTGCTCAGATGGCTCATTATATAACCTAGTGTTTTAAATATTTTGAGCATGATCAGAATAAAGTACCGTATTTCTTCAGTTCTGAAATGCCATTGATTGAAAGACACACACTAAATCTAGTGCTGCCAATAGAAAAAAAATTACATATATTAAAAAGGGCCCACAATTCTAAGTTGCACTCCATTTTAGAGATGTTTATATGGGGAAGGGAGTGTGCATTAGAATAAAGGAAATACAATATATGGGCATATCACAGTCTATATGCATGACATACATAGTAATGTATATTTGGAATTCAAAGCTACATTTGGAAAGAAGAGTAGACCACAGTATTTCCAATAGAGTTTATCAGCTGATTTGTGCCCAAATATCTAAATCATGCCTTTATCACTGGCACATGAGAAAAATACTGCAAGGGGATATTTTTGCTGCAACTTTGCTTTATCAGTATTCATGAACAGAAGTTAGGTAATAGATTTATAATCCATGAATTTTTTTCAGTAGAGTTTTCATGAATTCTTAATGGAATTCTCTAATGCCTATGTACTTGGAAATAATTTTTAATATATTAAATGACAATATCTAACTATTATGGAAAATCAAGCACATGAATATTATATGGCACTGGGTTTTTTTCTGAGTGCCAGATATAGTGCAATATAATTTATTTCTTATCTGGAATTCTAAAATGTGAAATACTCAAAAATCCAAAATTATCCACATTGGTGGATGAAATAGTGATAGTCTTCATAAAATCATAGAGTTGGAAGAGACCTCATAGGTCATCCAGTCCAACCCCCGCCAAGAAGCAGGAAAATCACCTTCTGCTTTCTGATATGTCATTACGTATATGAAAGTATTCCAAAAATTTTTTTAAAAATCAAACTATGGATATATACCTCTATGGCAGGTCCCAATAGGGTTGTTCTAACAGAATGCTTAGTTAAGAGAACCAAAGGGGTAATCCCTTCTTGGCGCCACTCCCATGTACCCTCGGAACCTTGTAAATCTTTTGCATCAGGTTTTCACATGGTATCGATAGAGTAATTGGTAAAAGAGACAGGAGAGAAATTCCCATCATGCTATAGTAGGCATGTGCTAGCTAGTGCAATGTTGTATAGACCCATGCAACCTCAATGTGATACATATGACCTTTTCTTTGTCTAAGTCATGATACCTTTTATAACCCAGCTCCAAATCAATGTTCGCCATATATTTGTTATATGTTGGAGAGCTCTTAAAAGTTTTTCATTATCAATATACCACCTTCATGATATATTTCTATGTGCCTTGAATAAAACACACATACACACACATATATACTTACATATATTTATTGGTTAATGAAAGACATATATTCTATCTTGGTATAAAAATGGCAGCCAGAGAAGCTACACAAATGAAACCTTGGGTCTTATTATTACATAAAGGAAGCAGTTGCTTGAAGTTACAGATCCTGGGGGCAGTCAATGTCAAAATAATAGAACAGAGCTCTATATCCATGTGGCACTCCTTCTGCATCGTAATAGGATGCTGACCTCATTTGCAGTAGAGAACCAATGCAGTGTTAAAATAGGATTCAGTTACAGCTCAAGTTAGTGTCTGTGCCTGAGTAGAAGGGATTCTTCCTTACACTATAATAAATTTGTCTTTTGAAGTACTGGCATTTGGACATTTGTTAGGCAAACAGATTATTATCAAGGTTATCATCAGATACCTTAGTGTAATTTGAGTTGTAATGGTAGTGATGTCTCTCCTCGCCTCCAACTGGAAAGGTTTTTCTGCCCTGACTGGCTGATGCTTCCACATGTGATGGGGGAAGCATTGCTGCATCTGTCATTTCACCATCCTTGCTGTCAAATCAGGAAACAGCACAATGGGGGGGGGGGGCAGCACGAGAGGGGGGATGTGATATTTTAATGCATTAAAATAGGGAAGTCCATGTATAAGTGGGGCTTAGGGTGAATCTGGAAACAGATGAAGATGTGAGATGGACTAAGGTGGTTTCAAACATTGATAAACTAGTGTTTGGTCTCTGCTTGAAGATTATTGGGCAGAAAAACAAAAGGCTTGGTCCCGTGGCCCACTTAAGGTTTTTGTTGTTATTTTTGTGTTCTCTGAAGTCATTTCTAACTAGCAAAGACCCTCAGATGAAATTATCATGAGGCTTTTACCAGCATTTACTAACTTAGCAAATTGTTTTCTTTGCTTATCTGATATCACTTTCTTGAGTTTGCTTCCTATGCTGCAGTTATTGTCACAGAGAACAGCTTTGCACAATGACAGCTTCACTATTAAATATTAAATGAAGTAAATTAAGCTTGAAAAATCACCGTAAGCTATTCTTCCATTTCCATTGTGTAACTCAGAATTTTTCCACATTGTGGTCAGATTTCATCAGCAAAGCATAAGCTCACCATTGACCTAGATTTTACATTTAAATACAGTGAACAAATAAATAATCATAATTGCCACAGCACACCAGTTGTCCAAATCCTTAACCACCCAGTCAAGAAACAGACACTGAAGGTCTCTTACCATCAGTGAAACACCATACACAATGAGATGGGTGATAGACATGTTTACTGGGGATTCTGTGAGCTGAAATACAACAAGCTAATTTCAAGGTTTACACAAAAATGAACTGCAACATAATTTAACTAACTGGTTAATCAGTAATATAAAATTCTTCATGTGTGTGTATTTTTATTGAATCTGGACTTTTGTAGGCTTAGCTTAATAGAATATTTTAAACACAGAAAACATTGTATCATACCCCCTTCATCACCTACCCTAATCCTTAGGCCTGGGTAACAACGGAAAAATTTGTTTCTAAAATCGATTTGTAATTGGGGGTTTTTTTTGTTTCGATATTTAAAATAATTACAAAATTTTCCCTTAAAAAAGTTCGGTATTTACGAAATTTCGTAAATATTTACGAATCGATTCGTTAAGATGGCGCCCGCATTGGCGCAAGCGCAAAGCATTTACGAAATTTCGTTATTTGTATGCATCGCTAATAACGAATCGATTCGTTAAGATGGCGCACCGCGTTAGCGCATGCGCAAAGCATTTACGAAATTACGTTATTCGTGCTAATTGCGCTGTATTATATTATATATAGCACTTTGTGTTGGCAAAAGGAGCACACTGGTTGGAACTACACAAATAATGAGCGAGCACTGTATTATATAGCACTTTGTGTTGGCAAAAGGAGCGCACTGGTTGGAACTACACAAATAATGAGCGAGCACTGTATTATAGCACTTTCTGTTGGCAAAAGGAGCACACTGGTTGGAACTACACAAATGACAAACGCACACACAGGCACACAAGATTCTTTTCTTTTTTTAGAATATTTTTTGATTTTTTTTAAGAATAAAAGAAAGGTATTTTTCAAAAATATTTAAAAATGGAAACTTAACAAAATGCTCTCCCCACTGTGGAGCCAACAGCCACAAGACAGGGGGAAACACACACACACAGGCTCACAAGATTCTTTCCTTTTTTTAAGAATATTTTTTGATTTTTTTTTTTAAGAATAAAAGAAAGGTATTTTTCAAAAATATTTAAAAATGGAAAATTAACAAATTAACAAAAACCGCCCTCGCTCTCCCAACAACAGAATTAAGGAATTAAGGAATCAATGCAAGAAAATCCAGCTTAGCCAGCCAACCAAGCCAATGCAAGCCAATGCAAGCCGCCCTCCCGGACCTCCCTTCTCCCTCGCCTCCGCAACAATGAGCAAAGTGGCCACGCGGAGCCGCTTTTAAAGGGCTTCCCGGCCAATCAAAATCAGCCACGGTGCACTGCTTGGGTTCTTGGGAGCGCCGGATTGGCTCCCAGGCACCAGCATCCTCCATCTCATTTCCGAAACGGGCGGAAGCTCATAAAAAGGATGGAGGATGCCGTTTCGTTATTGAAAAACCCTTCCGGGTTTGAAAAAATGTTTTGTATTCATTTCGCAATTGCTAAAAATAACGAATATTTAACGAATTACAAAATTAACGAACGAAACCGCCCAGGCCTACTAATCCTCAATCAGAGGTAATTTTCAATGGTAAGCAAACAGTATTTTGGCTCCTCCCCAACCAATCATTGATATATATTTTCTGTTCATCATGGGAGTTTTGTGTGCCATATTTGGTTCAATTCCATCACTGGTGGAGTCCAGAATGCTCTTTGATTGTAGGTGAACTATACATCCCAGTAACTACAACTCGCATATGTCAAGAGCGCCCCTGGGCAAAATCAACTATACTGCGAATGCTTACTTTGCGTAATGGGTTGAGCCACCCCTGCCCTCAATGTAAATGTAAAATAAATGAAAGTGGGGAGGCAGAAGTAAATTTATTTATCGTGTCATCAGCAACCAGACATTTGTATTACATTTTTAACAAAAACAAACAAACAAACAGACAAAACACAGAATTTCCAAGGTAGAAGTAAATAAAAGGAAACCAGTAGTTCACAGATAACTCTGTCACTGAAATTGTCAGATTCATTTTATGAATGAAATCTAAGGCTTAGCATTATTCTGTAATGGGTGAATTTGTGAACTTTAAGGAAGCCAATCATCGGGGAAGCTTGTTCCAAGTGGACTTTCACCTCTTAGCTATAGACACTTTGTTCTTCTATTTTCTGCAACATTTTGCTAATCTTTTTGGCCTCAGCAGGGACTATTCCCTCCCCTCTCCCCCCAAATACACACGCACTAAAGTCTTATTAAAGTCTCATAATGTGATTGATGTTGTCATCACCTTTTTTCACAAGTCTATCCTCAAATGATGTTATCAATCCTAAATGACATTATTCTTGCCACATTGTGAGAAAGATTCAAATTAGTTCCATTTAATCTAAGTAAATGAAGTATTCTCTTTGTGTAAAATGTAACTAAAATGTTGAGCTATCTTTAAAGACAACATAATTTTGCCATAATCTAATTTAAATTATATGGCACTCATTCTAGAGAGGTTAGCTGTGAGAATACAGATCATTAATTTTCTTCTTCATCATGGCTATGAATATTGAATTCTGATTGATTTGATTTGGTAAATTCAATTCAGATAGAAGTTTTATAATTAACTATGCATGTCCATCACTTTAGCTTTTCACCAGAATGCCCAATATGGTCACAAGAAGACAAGCAGGAGAGTCTTTTCTCTGATTTACTTTCACCAGTTCATGGTGAAAGTAAATCTTGATCATAAATCATAATTTGATATACAGAACTTGATAACTAGGAAAAACAGAAAGCCCACTATAGTCATAAAGAGATAACCAGAAGAACCTCATTCTTGTTTTACTTTCACCGGTTTATTGTTACATCCACAGTAAGGGGAAGCAAAATAATCAATGTTTAAATGAAACTATATTTTTATTAAGTCAGGATCATAAACTATGGTTTGATCCTACCTAATTCCAACAAATCATATTTACCTTCTGTAACAAGTAGGATTTCTGATCACTTCTCCATGACCATGTATGAGAAGAAAGCAAAATATGATTCTAATCAATAATTCTTTAACTCAGTCATATAGTATTCATGAAAAAAAAAAACAGTGATACTCAGTGGTATATGATTTTTACTGCTCATTTACATTTGCAAAGTATGTCTGAATGTTACAGGAAGCAAAGAAAGAGGAAGCACAAGTGGCATTTGAGCTGGAATTCTACTAGATCAACTTGATAGCATTTGCACTAAGTCCTTGTATACACTTATCTATTTAATTCCAGGTAAATTGCTTAGGAGTTGCAACCAGGGAGTGTCTCCAATGCTATCCAGAAGGCCAGCCAGCCAGATGGCAAATTTAGGTTGCTGCTGCAGTACCACAACCACAAGCAACTCTCTAAGAAAGGCTTGCTGATGGCAGCATATTTTCTTAACACATAGTTGAGCACTCTGGTTTGATTCACCAGAAGCACTGTCATGAGCAAACCTCTGCCAGGGAGCTTCTTGTAGCTGATAATGTGGTGGTGCTGGGTCCGTTGGACACATGGAGTGGATTGGACCAGATCCAGCCTGGTCAAACAATTCACAGCTCCAAAACTCCAGGATCTCTCTAGAGCTTCCAAGAAGATCTGGAGTCAATCCTATTTTCCCTCAATGTTGCTGTACTTCTCCTGTGCATCCAGCTGTGTGTCCTCTAGATTTCCCACAGCAGCTCATAGAAAATCTACATTCTTTGGCTTAGATCAATATGGCATAAGCTAGAAGGTATATGGTCCTGATCCTTGTATGTATTTCTCTGCTTTTCAGTGTAACAGCCTTGTACACAGTTACCAGCATTCTGTATTTATACAACACCATATTATGGATAGCTGTCACCATCCAAGCTTCACGATTTCCCCTTGTGTTTTAGATTTATTAAGCACGAGTGCACATTTGAGATCAAGTCATGGCTAATCTTTTAAAGTAATCCATCTCACAATCTTTCTTAGGAACACACAAAGATCAGAGTTCAACAAATCCAACATTCTGCCCATGAATCTCAAATAGTAATCCATCAGTAAACTACTGCCTACCCTCTGTTCACCCCTTATTTAGTTTTTCACCCATCATTTCCAGTTATATTTGGCAAGTGATGAGGCCTGCAAGTTCATCCCTTCATTTTATAGATGACAGCCTCATTAGTGGCTTCATTAGAATTAGCATGTCACACTTACAAATGCAATTACTTTCTGAAAGCTAGATAGTTTAGAGGAGCTTTAATATACCAAAGTATTGTTTTAATAATTTAGAGGAAGCAAAAGACAGAAGTCGATGGTTCCAAAGTCTTTATGTTGTTATTGGCTAAAAGATTTGGGACATTCAACCCTTGCTGTTAATTCTTTCACTTATAGAAAGCCTTTTAAAAATATGTGAAACATTCTTCAATTGGTACTCCATACATAACGTGTATTGTCATTTTTCTTTACTTTCATCAATACTTCAGTGTTTTACTTCTAAATGTGGTATTATTCTTTACTTTAAAAATGCTGCCATCAAGTGGTAATTTGTATATATAAAATATAACTTGTGTTTTATAATTTCTTCTAGAATCATGAGTAAAATGTATACAAAGCTTTGTGGTTGAAATATCAATCAAAAAATTTTGCTAGAGTTTCAGGACCCAGTCTGTTCACTTGCTTCCACTTGTAAGGGATAAATTTCTAAGATAAATCAGTACTGGGGATATATCCAGCAGAAATTTAAAAAATAAGATCAGAATCAGGCATGGAGGAAGAGGGAATGAGGATGAGAACCTGAAAAGAGAACATTATAAGAAATCTGATTCCTATCTAAAAGATTGATTTTTAAAATATTAATCAATTACAACTGCACATTGATATTTAATCTTTAAACTGAACACATCTGTGAATTGGGGTCACCAGGTAACTTTTATTATTAGAGATTGTCACTTTATACTTGTGACTGCCAGTCAGTTGACCAAATTCAGCCTGAGACTACCCTTAAGGAGCCCATAAAACTGCCTATATTTTATGCTTATAGGTGGCACTTCTTCCACAAACCATATTCAGAAATCTGCAAAAAAAAAAAGGAAAAAAAAACCCTGGACATTTTAGACTTATTAAAGAGTTATTTTCTTAATAAATATGTTTGTTGGCAAATATCTTTCTCAGAGATTGAACACATAGGTAAGTAAGTAAGCACAACTCTTGATTTTCTGACATGATTGAGCACAGCAACAGTGCTTGGGTTTCCTCCAGTGCTAAACATCATACTTTGCTCATTTGGGCAGGATTTAAACAGGTAGGTTTGAAACTGTAGTAATTTATCGCTATATTACCTAGATGGCACCTTGTATGAGTTATGTGGCTAGGCGGGCTTTGGTGGTGCTTGAAGCAGGTGTTGAAGCCAGCAACATGAATAATTTATAATTCCTGAGAGCAGATCGTGTAGCAAACATCTGCAGGCAAAGCTGAGAAGGAAAACTGGAAACACTTGAGAGTTGAATCAGATATTTCCTGGTAAAACAGGCTATGATGGAGTCACAAGCATGCAGATCTGACATACTCTCAGCTTTCAAACAATGTTTTGTTAATATTAATTTCCTCCCCTAGTGATTCCTTCATAATAGTGCTATATGCATTATCATGAGATGCAGTTTGAAACTGGCAATTTCTTTTTAGTGACTTAACATAGCTGTCTCTAATGTCATTTTCTGACTTTGAACATGTTCATTTTAGTTTTTATGTTGTTAGTTTCACTGAACCAAACTCACTTAACTTTCTAGACTCTCTCCTAAGAATTTCTGACCTAATCACCCATCTTTAGAATTGATGGGTTCAGTTCTTTTTCATTTGTCCTCAGCGGTAACCCTAAATTCTCCTTTTACCAAAATTCAGAAGTAGCTCTAGTATGTCATTGTCAACTGTTGTCAACTGAACTTCCACTTCCCTTCCCTTCCTTAGAAACTTGCAGTTTTCTTCTAATTTCTTGATTAGACTGATGACTACCGCAAAGTATAGGAAGTCTTTGACTACCTCACTATCTCATTGTCTGCTTTAAAGTTACATAAAAATCCCTAGCCATTAACTTTGTTTTCTTAATATTCAGTAGTGATCCTGCCTTTGAACTTTCTTCCTTGCCTTTTTTCAGTAGTCGCTCCAAATCTTTGCTATTTTCTAGTAATATAATGTTATCTGCATATCTTATTGTCAATGTTCTTCCCTCCAATTCTCATGCCTCCTTCCTCAGAGACTAATCTAGCTTTACCTATCATATGTTCAACATACAAGATCAGCATCCAGCTAGAGGTATACTATGTTCAGCATACAAAAGTAGGTCTAGAACCTTCTTTTACATTATCTTTCTTCTAGAAGGCTAGTATGCCATCACTATGTCTCACAAATTGCTTGACTCTGCAGTTGGATTGAGGTTGACTAATCCTAATTTTCACTAAACATAAAATGTGACTTTTTGTTATATTTTTGGGAAAGGTGAATGCAGCTTACCTTATTAGCTCAGCCGTTTCTGAATCAGAGAAATCATTATATCAAACCTTGATATATATAAGTGGTATGCAGAGTCATTGAAGCAAGAAAGTTCAGGATATGTTTATAAACTAAATGAAAAATGGGACATTTTAAAATAATCTGAATTCTACAGTGACAAAGTTTGTAAAATAAAAATTTTGTTGGATACAATTCTATTCTTATTGCTGTTTAAAAATACACACATTCAACTATATTGAAATTCAAACGATTATTGTATTTACTAAACAAATCTAATGCTGCTTTTTTGTCTGCAAGGGCTGCTTTGTTGGATTTGATCTGGCTCATGCAGTTGGCAATGTGGAACTACATTTACATGACTGGGAAATAGACTTTGCTTGCTGGTGCTCCTATAAGGTAAGAAAAGTCCTAGGTCTTACCTTATATACTCATAGAACTCATCAGATAACCTCATGTATCAGTCGAGGACAGGTATTGGGGACCAAAACTATGTGTTTTGGCATCACCCATGGATAATTTGAGGGTCATTTTGCAGAAAAGGAAAGCACCACTGCTTCTTTGGGGGCCAGCCACCCCTGTCTGCTGCTACCATTTCCCAACCGAGGCATTTAATAAGGCCAAAAACAGCACATGACAGAAAAAGTACAGAGGGTCTGTGCTACTTTCAAGATCTCCCTGGATCGACTACTTTCTTAGATTTTGCCACTCAGAGAAGATAATGATTTCTTTTTTAGATAATAGTTATGGTACAGCACTCACATTGACCCATGAATAAGTCAACCCAGGTTTTTTGAATTGATGTTTAGACTAACATTTATAGACTTTTACATGCATATATAGAGTATTTTCATTTGGTGATACAAAGGCTCCAAGTCAAATAGAACAGCTGATTAACAGTTTGACAGTTCATTATTTATATTACGCAAAGCAGTTTGTATTGTGTTATGGTTTGGGGATTGGACAAGGATGATGGAAGACCATGATTTAATCTCCTGATTATACATGGAAACTCACTGGGTGGCCATGGACAGGTCAAACTCTCACAGCCTGAGAGGAAAGCAATGGTAGCTCTCTTTGGAATAAATATTGCTGAGAAATCCCTAAGATAAGGTTGTCATAAGTCATAACTGACTTTTGTGCACATAACAAAAGTGTGATAACAGTAAATGAAAATAGGTCTTCAAAAAAATACTTACGAAAGTTGAAATTTTTGCAAGTTTCTGGGGAAAGGAAGTTCCAGGAATATGGAACAGCAACTGAAGAAACTACTTAACAACCTCTTAACCAATATTGCAAGAGGCTTTGCAGTTTTAGAGAGAAAGCTATTTTCAGGAAAGTCTGTCTTCCTGGTTCACATTCATATTACACTTATATCAAAGTCTTTGTAAAGAGAAGGAGGTCACTTTAACTCTTATGTGTGTCATAAAACGAAGCAGATATTTTAATGCTGACTTCTACCTTTCAGTACTTGAATTCTGGAGCAGGAGGTCTGGCTGGTGCTTACATTCACAGGAAACATTTCCAGAGTGTGAAACCAGCGTAAGTATATTAAGGATGAAAGATCTATCCTACTATTGAAAAAAATAGCATTATCTCTCTGTTTGTGTGATCATTCAGTTTAAATGAAAACTAAACAGTCTGACTGCCTTGTAGTTTGCTGGATTTTTTATTGTTTTTTTTTTATAAGAGGGACAATGTTTGTTGGTTTTCACTCCTCTGGCACATCAATCGTTCACCAAGATTTCTCAGAAATTATGACAAGTGATTCTGAAAGTACATGAACAAATTTCTTTAATACTCTGAGATGCAGTTTATCTGTCCCTGTAGATTTGAACTCATGTAACTGGTTGAATCCTGAATCACTCCTTATTGATCCTGATTTGCTACCTGGAAACTTAACTGGATTAAACTCACCACCTCATCACACAGGCTGATTTGCCTGTTGTATGCTGCATTCCTCCCCCCCCCCCCTCCTTTCGTCACAGAGCCCAATAGATGACGCATAAGTACTTCTGGTAGGGCTCTGTGCTGAAAGAGAAGACGAAGCGGCACACCACCACCACTGCAGCAACAAGGGAGCATTCCCATTTTGCTTTACCAGCAATGGAGGGAAGTAGGGTGGTGATGTTTCCCCACCTCCTTGGCATAAGGCGTAAGTCAATTTGTGTGATGCAGGGCTTGGAGCGACGGGTTCTCCATACCCTCCACCAGGAGCCCATGGATTCGCCACAATGTGGAGCAAATCCATGGACCTTTATGATAAGGTGTTTTGGGGGAAAACTGAAGGTATTGTATAGGTGTTGAACAGTTCTGCTTTTTATTGTGATCTGTTATCATTTTACCATCCTAGAGTGGCAGTCGTACCATGTTCTTTATCATTCCCTTGCTTTGAAAACTTCCTTTTTTTATTGCTTCTACTTGGGAGAAAAGACAAATAGCGTACACACATTGCAGCAGACAGTAGCAGAGCTTTATTTCTCCATTCCATTATATTTTTTACCCTTTTCACAGTGTAACAATTCTTACTAATATGACTGCATACACCACAACTCATGTGGCCCTCAGAGATTGACCTTGAAAGACTCAGGAAGCAGTTATATAGAACTAATGCTCGCTATCTCTGCCTCCAAGCAAACCAGTGGCTCAACTCCTGTCTCCTTAGTGTGCTCAGGGAGAGCACACAGCCAAAAATAAAAAGCACCTTCACAAGACTTAAAAAACACAGAGAGACAGATAAGATGACCACAAAATATACAGCACCTTCTGCTCTCTTCTCCGAGTCATCATGATTTTGAATATTATCTGCTGCCTTAACTAATCAGCCCTTGTTTTTTCTGAAAGTGTAGCATTAATGGAAAGAATGCCAGAACTGCATTTAGACCTCCTGTGATACTACTACAAATTAGGTTTAGAAACACAAGCCTCAACTGAATGTGACAGATAAAAGGATAGTTTTATTGTGGGAAAGAGAGTCTTGCTACTCTTCCCAGGCTTGAAAGTGTCAGGCAATGGGAAAAGAGGACTGGATCATGCAGTGTGGGAAAAGAATCAAAATGTTTCCTTTTGCAACCCACATGCTATGCAGCCAGTTTTTAGGATTGTGAAGAAGTGAAGAAGTAAGCTCCAAGTGAAGAATTAGGAAAAATACTGCATTTCTTCCATTGTAAGGCTCCACTGATTGTAAAATGCACCCTAATTTCACCAATAAAAATACATAAGATACACCTGGGATTCTAAGATGCACTCCATTTTTAGAGATGTTTATATAAGGGAAAACTGAGTCTTAGAACGGAAGAAATACAGTAACTATAGCTAGCCTTGTGACTTGTTTCACATTCATAAAGAGAATGGGATCTAATAGGGAAGAACATTGTCCCCCAAAGCAGTGCTTAATAAGTGAAAATATAAAAATATGGACATGTTCATAAATATGGCCTATAATGGGAAATGGGTTTTGTGACATTTGAAAATGCATAATATGGCAAGTATAAAGGGAAGTGGGCATTGTGGTGTTAGAAATAGTTTCACAGAGATGAATCAGCATGTGACCAAGATGCTTATCAGAATGCATAATTTCTGGATTTGGTATTTGGGAAGAGCATCATACTTCCCCATAGGCAAAACATTGTGGCTCAATTGCTAGAAAATAATAGCAGGGCATCCTGGTGGGAAGATAAGTGGACGATAAGAAACAGATGTACATTTCTCCTAACCCTCTCCCCCTTCTTCCAAGATTGGGCATAAGGGTGATCCCTAGATATTATAATTTATAGGGGGGTTCGGCCTATAGAGATACTGATATTAGATAAATCTCCTTTTTATATAAAAATTTAAAAAGATATATTTTAAGCAGCCTTTAGATGTCTTGCATTAGGGAATAGAATCAAAAGGAAATCTGTCACTAATCGTCCCTTAATAGTGGCATATTTTCATTAAAATTATATTGGGATATAAAGCTAGGAAGCATTAAGAAAAAGATCTGTATTATCAAAGTCTTTAATATCTATGAAAATGAGAAGGTATTTGATGGTAGGTTTGCTGTATAAACCATTTTTGAGTAGTTATCACATACTTTAAGAATAGTAGCATGATTATATATTTAAGATATTTTAATACATTAAAATACATTTCCATTGCCAATGCTTTAAGAAAGCTCTGGGAGTTATTTTGATGATAGCTAGAATAAGAGAAACTAAAATTGAGTTTTGGAGGGAGAAAAGAAGATAATGATACAAACACTATTGCATTAATGCCTTGTCTGGCCAGACAGATAATAATATTATTCACAACAGTCTAGACAAAATAACTCTGATTAATTCTTAGACTCATTTTGTCTGCTTAGAATTGAAAAGTCATCCAGAAACTTGACAACAATTTATAAGCTGAATTTCACAAATTCTGATTTGCTTGAGATAAATGTAGTCTCGTGCTCCTTCAAACACTTCCCTTTGATTTTCACAGACTTGTCTATTTTACCTGTCTTAGCCTACACGGTGACACGTGTCTGAGATAATATGCAGACTACCTTATGGAATGAACACAGTTATATACTGCAGTTATATTTCTGAAAACTCACAGGCATTTCATTCCCCCACAACGTCTGTCATATGCCTTAAAGGGAGATATACTCTGTGGTTATTACGCTAGCACAGTTTATGCAGTATGTTCAATTCCAACTAAATGCTCCTGGCTATATAAATTGCTTTCAATCACTACTGTCTACTAAATTCAGGTGTACTTGAAATATACTTTATTTGTTTAAACCGGTATAATGAGATTTTGCTCAGAGAGAGTTGGCAACATTCACAAACGGCAGCTTTTTCTGTCCTATCCTTGTCATTTGTAATTACTGTTTTGATCTGAAAAACATCATAGAGGAAGAATTTTGTGTCAGGTAGTATCTTCAGCCTCTTCCTTTAACATTCGAGTGCCCTAGTGATATTCTTAATAAACTATAGAAGAGTTTGCAGACCTGATGAGTATAGAATCCTAAAACTATCTGGCATCCTAAAACTATCTGGCATGGGAAGTAAAAGGGAATTGGTACATAAGTAAGGTTTATTTCAAACACTAGAAAAGAGGAGAGACTCCATAATTTTTGAAAATCCAAGAATAATAGTAGTGTGAATTTTTACCAGGTGAAAGAAAAAAAGCAAATGGGACACAGAAATGTGACTGCAGCATTGAAATCATACTCAAAGCCAGCAGAGTTGGTTCCAAGACTGTAGGGCAGAAATTTTATTGGACTTCTCCTTGCTGCAGTCCCCTATATTCCCCAAAAATCTATCCCATGCCCTATCTCCAACAGAAAATTTCTACTGAATCTTGGGACCTCATCACACCACTTTAAATCCAGTTTCTGCTTCCTGCAGAATTCTGTGGCTTGTAGTTTAGGGAGAGGCCTTTAAACTGCTCAGCCAGAGAGGTCCTGGGCCTCATTAAACTACAAACCACAAAATTCTGCAGGAGGCAGAAACTGGATTTAAAGTGGATCCATGCTCTAGTGATGAGGCAGCCAGTCTCCTAGGAGCCCCCAGTGAAGCAATGGGTTAATGCCTTGTGCCAGCAGGAATGCTGACCAAAAGTTGGTTCGAATCCGGGGGGGGGGGGGGGGGTTGAACTCCCATCTGTCAGCTCCAGCTTCTCATGTGGGGAAAGAAGCCTCCCAGAAAATGGTAAAACATCTGAGCATCCCCTGGGCAGTGTCCTTGCAGACTGCCAATTCTCTCACACCAGAAGCGACTTGCAGTTTCTCAAGTCACTCCTGACACAGAAAAAAAAGCTGGTTTTCTGGATAAAATGAAGGTGCCTAAATGTTTTTAAGGACCCCACCTGTATTTTGCTAGAGAGAACATAGTAGTAAGGTAGAAGAAATACTGACAGTAATAGTACAATGCAATCAACTGCACTTCTTGCTTTATGTAATCACCCAAACAACAGGAACATTCCTATCCCAAGAAGCTCATAATCAAAAATAGGGAAGATAAAGACAAGGGAAATTATGAAAACCATAAACAAATAGAGTTCAAAGTGGGTGCAATTGAGAATAATGGAGTCTTTAAAGCTACCATATGTATGCATTTCAAATGTGTTTAGGACAATAAAGCCAATCTTGGATTGTGAATATTAGTCCCAGACAATCTTACCCTTTTTATCTTAACTTCTCCTTTCTATTTTTCCACCCACATCAGTAGGACGTTGCAGGTCTCACCAATAAAGCAGAGAGAGAAAAGCAAATCTGTCTATGTCATAGTATTCCATTTTATAGCTGATTTAAATGCAGAACAATTTGCAAGATGCCATACAATCAAATAAAGTAGAATTTAACTGCTATTGAGGTTGCAGACGTTTTGCTGTGTTTGGGAGGTCTTTAAATATCATTTGAATCAAGGATGACACCCAGTGGCCAGATGGGTTCATTCCATCTATAAACCTGAACTATGATTTCCATTTTTTGCCTTTTAGCCTCCTCTTTAAAAGAGTAATTAAATTCCTATCCATTTATTCTCCCCTTTGTCATGTAGATGATGTGATCAATTGTTTTTCCCCTGTGGCCAATATTATGGCAATCATTTCCCTTTCCTGGTATGGATTTTAAAAAATCTCATATTTCATATTCTCTTCACAATATTGATATTTATAGGAAAGTAATTTGTCTGGAATTTATTAAATTAGAACCTACGCTATGAATTATAGCTTTCTTTAAACAAAACGCCTTTTGGGGTATGCTACTGAAGAGTCCTTATTCTTGTCTTCAGCAAAGGAAGTTAATATTTAATAACACATATCAAGATGTATTAAGATGCAGTCTGCATCTCTAATGCCATTTGTCTTACTTTGGCTCAGATGCACTTTCAATTTGCATCTCTTCAAAAACACAGACCATGAAACAGTTTGCAGTTCTAGACTTTTCATTATGTCTTTAAGAACCCCATACTATGAAACAGAGGGTGCTATCAATACATTTTGTGGAATCATGAATGATATAGAGGAGTAAAAGTCTGGCCTAAGACTAGAGAGATCCCATCCAGTTTTTGATAATCCATGAAGTTAACAGGAGTAAACCAACCAACCTTATGTACCTGACAAGACTGTTGTTAAAATGAAGTTGGTTATGGTTATGGGAAAAAGAAGAACCATATATGCCTATCTGACCCAACTGGTTAAAGGCTGGGATCAAAATGAGGGAGATAATAATTTAGAAAATTCATTTAAGGACAGTCCCCAAACATGGTTAATATCGTCATGGGTCTTCCCAGTGCTTCAATTCAGTGCATTTGGAGCAACTAGGGAAATCACCTTAGATTCAGTACAGGAATGGCAATAAAATTCTGTAGTGCTACCATAAGATACTGCTTCATCATTATCCACAACATTTCTTTTGATCAGGGTGGGTTCCCCAGAACTGTTTTTGAGGGTTTCCAGTGGCTCCATTGAAGATTTAAAAATGAGCAATGGGTTTGCTCCAAAATGCCATTTAGGAAATGTGCAGGACATTTCTATCATGTTTGGAAAGGTCAAGTCAAACAATATCTTTAAAATATATTTATACTCATCCCCATGTCCTCTAGAAACCCACCAAGGTTTCCTAAATATGGTGCTATGCTTTCACAGTTTCCCACCCCCACTTTAGACACATGGGTCAAGTATCATATGAACATTGCTATATATAAGATAAAAGTGTTCTAAGTTCATTATTAGATGTGCAATGACATTCATTAATATATTGATGTAGAGGTATGTGAAGTTCCAGAAGCTGGCAAGAATTCTGCAAACATTTCTATCATGAAATAAAGCATAAATTGCGTATAAGAAAATTAGGAATATGAGGGTTCGGACAGATACAGACTCAGGACAGTTTCAAATATTTGAAAATATTAGATGAGAATTATCACATGGAAATAGGCTTCATTTGATCAAAACAAAACATGGATAAACATAAAAAGTTAGTTCTTAAATGGAAATGCTGGGACCTAAAGAAAATATGAGCTTCTAATATTCACTGTGGATAGGAATGCTAGAAACAAAGTTGAATACTATAATATAGTGTTAAATTGATATACATTCTTGGGAGTTCATGGTGGGAAAACCTCTGTTGGACAATAACACAGAGAAAACAAAACAAATGCACAACTAAACCAGATACTCTCAGAAGCATGACAATAGCCAGCGGAAGTATGGTGGCATCAATTCACCCTCACAAGCTTATTTTCCTTCCCCATTCACTTCAAAAGTCTCCAAATTCCTCTGCCTCATTCTCTTGACTGTTGCAGATGCTGCAACCATCACAAGGCTTTTCTCTCAACTTTATTTTCTCTCTGAGCACTCTGAAATCTGGAAGATATAATTGCCTCAATAATTGTAGTGGTCATCCATTGGCTTTTGTGAAAACTTCATTTTCCAGGTACCAGGAATAATATAGCAGCAGGTCTAAACACCAGAGGAGAATAGTGGGTGAGAGGACTCATCAGTGGAGGCAGGGTACCAGTCTCAATCTGAACTGTGAAAAGCTGGAATGAGATCCATATGTTTCTAAAATATGGGGCTTCATATCTCAATCTTATGTATCTTGAATGTTTGGCCTCTCCTTAAGTTCATCACTTTTTGTCAATAACATAATTTCTTTTTGAGATGTGTGATCAATACATTAGAGAGCATTTTGAGGACATTCAGTATGTCATTCTGTCTCACTCAGGTTTTCTCAGCAACACACCACTGCTTTTCCTCCTCCTGATTTTGGGAACCGTTCTCAAATAGGGACTTATGCTTACATGAACAAAAGATTGTACTAATTGGAGTCATAGGCTGGTCACTGTTAATACAGCTGAAGCAATTGCTGCAACTGAGGCAGTACCTTTTGGAGCTGCCACAGACAAATAAGCTGAGGTCCTTATTTCAACAAATTTCTATGAATGGTTAGAGGTGACACAGTTTTCTTGATGTAATGCACAGGCTCATTATAAAAGCAATGATGGTGATAGTGCTTTCACTTTATGCCCTATTTTTACTTTGAAGAGGTCATGGTGACAGTCTATGCAAAACACAGTAAGAATTTTGAATGATAAATATATAAAATAACAAATCTTAAACAACAACCTTTAAAATTACACAATGCATAATGCCATAGTATCAAATAGAGGAAAGGAACTAAGGTGATGATAGGAAGGAAGGAGGATATCCATTCATCCTGTATCAAGGTCAGTGAAGCTGCAATTATTTGCATGTAGGGGGACAGTTATAACAGGTGGCCTTCAGACTTAGACTTCAGATTTAAAAATGCTTTTCTATAGGGATGTGTCAAGGGCATTTTTAATAGCAAAAATGGCAACTCTTCACCAAGGATGAGACATTAAAGATGATAATATAAAATGGTGCCAGTTCACTGGCTCATGGGACAGATCCATAAATAAGAAGTTTCTTTCCTTTCTTTTTAGAAACGTAACAATAAGAATTTAAAATACATTAAAAGTAGGAGCTCTGCCAGAACCAAGTGAAAACTTATCATTTATCTTCATTAAAGATACTGGTGAAGCACTCATATCTTAAATATCACTTTCAGATGACACATTTTTTTAAAGTATGCACACCCTGCAAGGTTCACAGAAGAGGTTTTGGAATAAATTAGGAATAAGTTGCTCTGTATAGATTGAATCAGAAAGATCTCAGTTTTAAAACTGCTGATCCACCCAGTTTTAAAAGCAAACTGTCTCTAATGCTTGCCCCTCTTTGAGAAGATGAGATGGTAGCTAATGTAGCCATTACTATTTCTTACCCATATTGTGTCTCCAGACTTGAGCCTGGAAACTGCAGACTGTTGAGCATGATTTCAGTACTCTGCAAATTAATGGGGAGAGGAGGGGATGGGTGTAAAATCATGCATAGACTGAGAAAAGTGAATAGAGACTTTTATCCTTTCAGGAAGTCTAAAAAGACACTAAAAAGAAACACATATCAAATGTCATGTGCTCTAAGTAAGTTGGATGAAATGAAACTGAAGGGGATAAAGAAGTAGCGAGGAAAGGTCAAAGGCGTATTAACTAGTAGCAGGAAGCATTGTAAAGCCATTGCCATAGCAATGAAGGAAAGGCTTTGCAGAATAAATGGTTCTGAAAAGTAATATGAAGGGGCTGTGTCTCTTGTCCTGAAATATGATAGTAACAGGTGGCATGTGAGAGATATAAAGCAGAATCCTGGTACATACAGAGACAGGAGTGAGAGAAAGCAAGAAAAAAAAAAGGAGCAATTGGAAGTGACCCTGGCAACAAGATAGCATGAAGGGATAATCTTGACACCTTTTGACTGAGCTGTATATTTCTTGCTCTTCCGGATTCACACAGATCTGAACACAATGATTTGAGCAGAACTTACAATTCAGCCCAGAATTACTGTAGAGTAAATGGACTGAATGGGAATCTTCAGTATGGAGATAATTTTACCAAACTAACTTTTGATATACAATTGGAACAGTTAAAAACTGAAGTGTGCACAACTGTTTGTGGGCAAGAACCTATTTTATTTAAGCAATCTTTAGTTTAATGCCATACATAGATGTAGCAGTGTAGTGCGGCAGAATGAAAAACCAACCAACCACAAAACACAACATTTAGAAATAGGTCCATATAGTATATGCTCATGTATCGGTCACCTTATTTATAAATCAATGGCATGTTTGAGTAAAAAATTGTGGATGTTGATATGACTCGTGGAGATATCAAGAGCCATTCTGCAGAGAGTGAAAAGTGGCAGCAAAGCTTCAGGAGGGAAGTTGCACTTCCTACCATGTTCCTGCCCAGGCATTGAAAAAAACAAAAAACAAAATAGTGCTGTAGTGGAAAAGGTCAGTGCTTCTTTTAGGCTTTAGCGATATATTAAGCTCTTGTCTTTCATCACTCTACTCAGAAAAGGGGATGCCTCTTTTTTCCCATCAGAGTTAAGCTACAGTAGTTACACTTACCCATGGAAAGGTTGACTTTGGTTTCTTGGGTCAAATTTTTAACTAAAGTTTCTAGACTTATACATGAGTATATACAGTAAAAGAAAATAGGTAAAGACAATATGAGTCCTATGCAATACCACAATAATGAGTAGACGTGCACTAAATTGAGGATCTTCTTGATAGCAAACACTTAAAATTGGGTTGTTTTAAGTTTTTCAGGATGTTTTTCAGGAACAGATTTTTTTATCAAATTTTGTTACATAGTGTAATATTTGCAATTTGTCACAAATATTCTTCAAAATCTGGACAGTTTTGAAATTCTTGCAATGATCAAAATGGCTAAAATCATTCATTGCTTCCTTAAAGAAGAGCTGTAGCATAGATTTGCACCCTTTTTTATATCAGATATCTAGCCATTTATTGTTCCAGACAGGAACTGATATGAAGGTGAATGTCCTATGCAGACAGAACAAGGACATTATTGGTGAGGCCATACATCAATTTGGACTATATATACATTAATGAGTTGATGCCTAAAAGATAATTTATAAATTAATAGTTTCATTTTCGTGTGAAAAATATAGGGACACCTGGGGTACCAGAAGCCTGGATTTCTAAGATGGTCAAGTTTTGGATTATGGGGCTCTCTACAAAGGAGGACAACCCTACCACCCATTGGTTCTGGGAAATGCCATTGTTCAGGATGGGTTTTAGATTACCTGTAATATAGGGACACATCAGTAAACACATCATATACAGTGTATCTCTTTCTTATAAATACTTTTTATGCCCAGCCCCCTTTTTCTGTTGTAGCTGGAAGTTTTTAGCAGGCTTAACATTAGGAAGCTAGTGAAGGAAGGCTTGAAGAACACATACTTCTGATGTCAGGTTGTAGCATGCCTTCCATAAACAATGCAAAAGAGAGAGAGAGAGAGAGAGGATTCTACTGCAGTCTATTTTACTGAGTTTCTCTGAATCATATCCTGCTAATAGTTAGAAAAGGATAACATTGATGAGCTAGGATATTACACTCTTAAAATAGTTGGACTAAGTTATTCTACTAGACTTCTCATTGATTTCATTCAACAACTAAGTGTGGGGGTGTCAAAATCATGTTAACTATTATAGCTTACTAGTTCAGGTAGTAGAAGAAAAGTTTTTCCACCTCCAACCACTCTTCGCCTTTAGCAAATGAATTCTGGAATGAGAGCCACTTTTCCTAAATGGAATCCTTCCAAATAATACAGTTTTAAAAAGATGAAATGCATGTAAAGCAGCTGAGAGAATAATAGATAAGCTTCAGTAGAGGATTAAAGTAAAATAGTACACAGTGCTCTATTTAAAATGAAAGGAATTACCATGAAGTCTTAAAAATAATGCAGAGTTATCAGCAAGTTGGTCCTTTAAATAAATGCTTTGCTTTGCTTTGCTTTGCTTTATTTCATTTCTTTAGAGTGCTCTTAGAAAGAAATGGACATCAAAGGCAGGTTGGTGAAGTTGGTGAGACTTGCACACCAGGCTCCATTTTTGATAGACATTCATAATAAATTCAAATAATATATTAGTCATCACATAGGCTAATGTTTTGTTTCTTTGGCAAGCACATGTGCCAGGTGCACCCCAAGCCATATTCGCAACTCCTGTCTCTGTGAGAAACTGTGGATCTCCTCACAGTTTAGAATAAAACCCGTACTTCTGCCTTCATTTGCTCATGTTATGCTTTTGCCTACCTTCTGGATCAACACAGAAGCAAAAGTTTGAGGCATGTAGACCTATAGGTACTATATTGCTAGCATGCCATTGTGTAATATTTAGCATTTTATGAGGTTGGGTTGTCAGAATAACTACCCTGCTAATATTAGAATATCCCACATACATAGATCCAGTGCCATGCAATTATTAAAATACTGCTTCAAGGCTGGGGATGAACAGATTCAAACTTGTATTTTGGGTCATGAGATTATCTGAATGTACTTGTGTTCATCTTTGTCTCTCAGCCTAACCTATTTCATGCAGTTGATGTGAGGATGAAGTGGAAATCCTCAGAGAAGGTGGAAAATAAAAGGGTTTATTCAATCAAAATTAAAGATCTGGTTCAAAAAGAATGATAGAATCCTAGAATTGGAAGTGGTCCTATGGGACATCAGATCCTTTTCCCTGCATAATGCAGGATATTCGATAAGAGCATATAGAGCAGGTAGCTGTCCAGACTCTTTTTGAAGACATTCAGAAGTGGAAACCCCATCACCTTTCTAGGTAATTGGTTCAATTGCCAAACTACTTTCACTGTCAAGAAGTGCCTTCTAATGTTCACCTGAAATCTACCCTCCTGTAACCTAAGAGAATTGTCTTGTTTTTCCATAGCTTTTCTTGACTTTGATGACACCACAAGGGCCTAAATACCTTCATGACTGATTAGGACTAGCCTACAAGGCACAAATACATTTACAAAGATTTATAGAAATAATAAGCACTCTTTATAAAACCTGAGAACTTTTTTCCTCAGCCCTATTATGTTATAGATATATAATGTTTCCCCTGAGTAGATAAAATGCTGCAGATTTAATGAATATAGTCTGAGCTTTAAAGGGGTACTTTATCTAGAATCCTCTCTACCTCATGTCCACCTACTTTCACCAACCAAAGGAATTTTGAAGACATGACAATTTCCAAAGAGAAGTACAATACACTTCAGCAGGAAAAGAAAAATATTAGTGAGACACAGAGCAGAGGAGTTAAAGCAACCATAGACATACCATTCCTGTTGAACCTCAGCACTGTATAGTAATCCATTTTCATGCAGAAATGATTGTGTCGGACAAAGATAATCATTTCACACACAGCAGTGCTTTTGTTATAGTGAGCCAGGGTATAGTGAAGTTAAAGGCTTATCTAGGCAGGGTGGACAAACAATCACACCGCTGCCACCAATATAGCGAAATTAAAGGCTGACCCTAAGTTGAATATGTCAGTGACCGAATGTCCTTGGTAGTATTAGCCGCCGCCACCTCAGAATTATTGGCCTGAGGGACCAAGTGGTGTGAATGTGTTATAGATAAGGGGTGTTTGAGCTTTTGATCTTCTATGTCTTCCTCACTAGCTGACTGGACTTTGAAATGGTTTGACAGAATGAGTTCTGAGGAAATGGATGGATTGAGGCATACACCAGTTAAAAGTTAACTAGAAAGAGTTTATTGAACTTTATATTAACAACAACTCATAGAACTGAGTGGTACAGAAGTGTGATTCAGTTGCAGAAACTTGATTACTTAAACAAACAGTTCCCCTGACAGAAAAGCTTTTAACAACTGTGAGACTCCTTAAACATACTGTTCTAACTTTAGACACAGTATCCCTGGAGAACAGATCCCTATCTGTCTCCACCACAGGGTAGTAAGCTCTGGAGACAAATCTTTCTTTTACTGGCTCTCACAACACAGTAAAATACTAGCCTATTGTCTCAGCCTATTTCCCTAAACTTAA
Organism: Anolis sagrei; assembly: GCF_037176765.1. Lineage (NCBI taxonomy): Eukaryota > Metazoa > Chordata > Lepidosauria > Squamata > Anolidae > Anolis > Anolis sagrei. Next base: position 209,665,082 of record NC_090021.1, on the reverse strand, counting down.
GGCTCACTAAAAGCTCTTCTTTTTCTGTCAGATCCCTGCTGTAACTTCCTCTCTTAAAATCACAACCTTCTCTGTCTCAAGTCAAGACCCTTCTCTCCTGTCAAAAGCTGGCAGCTTATTTTCCCTCTCTAAACCGACTCCTCCCCCAATTGCTATACCCAATCAGGAGTCAGCTTGACTCCTCCTCCTGCTCTGCCTGCCTCCCAAGATGACAGCCACTGTCATGCAGGCTTCGGCCTAGTCGACTGAAAGGTAGTTTTCATTACACAGGGCTACTGGATATGTGTATTTTCCCTCACATTCACTTCTTTGTAGTAAGAAACAATCACAGAAGATTGAATTTACCCTATAATGGTTTACTGTAGTGAATTATAGTGGTGGAAAGAAATTTAGAGCATTTAAAGCAATGAATATAAAGAATAGTAATACATCTCTGCGTAGTCCCATATCATTCCAGATCATTTTCACTGATGTAGGCCTGTGACTCTAAATTTATCACTTTTCCTCTCCTATGTGATTTTTTGCTGTACAAAAAAGCCACTGCAGCTTTAAAAATTTGCATTATGCATTTTGTGCATTGTAGGCTAAATAAAAGTTTGACGGTTTTGTGAATTTTGGCTTTTGTTGTATTTTGCTGCAACAGACTTCCCATGTGCTAAGGAAAATGAGGAAAATGGCTTGCAAAATCATGGATTCCTTTATTGAATAGATTCATCTGTAATGTGGTCTCACATTATCTCAGGATGTGTATCCAAAGTTCAACAGTTTCAGTTTTCTCAGTTTGGGCTAGTGAATAGTCTGGCTTGATTTGCTCTCAGACACATTTACTTGTCTTCTTGGTAGTTCATACTATCTACAGATACTATTCAAATGTATTGATTTTCTTCCTCTCAGCTTTCTTATCTGTCCAGGTTTTCAAAACATGATAGAAATGTGAAACATGATGGAAATGGTTATCCTGACTTTGACATTTAATAATATATCTTTACATTTGGGGATTTTATACAGGATAGTGTACCCTTCCAAGTCTTAGATTGCTTCAGATTTCATAACTACAATCTTCATTCTGATTTTGGATGGCAAAGATAGATTTTTATTTATTTATTTAAAAGTTTTATATACCGGCCTTCTCACTTCTCTTGAGGGACTCAGGCCGGTTTCCAACCATAATATCACAGACAATCAATAAAACATCATAATTCATATTACAGTAAAACATTAAAACAGCAATTACAATCAATAACTACAATGGTCAGTCGTCACACTAAAATCGTTGTTCATCATCCTCCTTCCATATCTCAGGGTGTTGACTCACTCTTCGAATGCCTGTCTCCATATCTTTCATCCAAAAGATAGAGAAAATCTTTTAACTATTGCCCACTTGAAAGTTATGTAAATTAGTTGTGGTCATTATTTTTCTTTCTTAATATTGAGCTGCAGCCATGCTTCTGTAGTTTCTTCTTTAACTTTCATTAACAGTTTTTGCAATGACCAACAGTTATTTGGGGGTGCGGATGAAGCAATAAAAGCTGGATCCTAACATAAGCTGTTTCCTCATATCTAATAAATGGCAGCAACTGACTATTTAGATGGTGTTAATCTAGATGACAGCTGTACATAGAATTTTCAGAAAGCAAAGTGTATTTGGCTAGTGAGCACTTCACAATTTCTCATACATCGTAGCAATATGATATTAGAATGCTCATCTACTGTATCGACATTTTACACCAGCTTCTCAAAGTACCCTTGACTCCACTGAAAAATAAGCTATTTTTGCTGCCAAATGAAGAGAGAAAAACATCTTAAGTGCCTCCAGCTCATTTGAAACCTAAAAGTTAAAACTTCCCCCGAGAAGAGGCAGTTTAGGAATAAAGGCTTTGGCTAATTAGGTTTAATGGGACGTTGTCTTGGGAGATGTGATTTATTAAGCCAATCTAGGCACACAATAGGCCTGCAGGGTTCAGTGTCTGGATCCTCCAATTGAATGGCAAATATCCAAGGGCATTTTTTAAATATATAGCCAAGAGAACATTAAGAAAATGGAAGCCAAACTACACATTACCCATTGATGAAAAGCTTTAGAGATGAAAGGCATTCTCAAGAGGATGAAATCTGAAGACATGTTAGTGCTAACTTTATCAGCTATTTTCATCTTTCAAAAATGTATCTGTCCATCAAATTACATTCTTCATTTCATGCTCTTGTATGTATGTGTCAGCTTGATCCGAGATATATAGGTTTATGTACAGTTGACCCATCTTAGCATCTTAGCTGATTATTTCTTTAGAAACTTCATCGGAAGGGTGGAGTGAGATAGGAAGAAACACTACCTTCCCACTTACTACTTTGGAAATGACTAAAGTGCTAAGCAGGATCTGAGTGGAATGTGTAGGACAAAAGTGTTTCCACTTTCATTCTGAGAGATGTGAAAGATATAGAAATGTTTATCATTATCTCTTTGAGAGGGAAGACGCAACACATAAAGGATATTCACAGCATGGCCATAAATCTATGATCCCACATTCAAACTGAAAGCAAGCATATTAGAGAATTTTTGCTGAAGCCCATCAATTGTTTCTGTTCTCCACCCACTTCCTTCACTCCTCTCTGCCACTTTCACCTCCAGGGGCCTCTTCACACTACACAAATACAGTGCTATATTCTACTTGAATTATCATGGCAACATTCTGTGCAGTCCTGGCATTTGCATTTTGTGGAGGTGGTGCAGCTCTCTTACTGAGAATTTTAATTCCCTTCCCTTTGAACTGTCAATCCCAGGGTTCAATTAACTGCTGCCATGACAGTTAAAGTGGAATAGCAGCACCATAATGGTAGAATTTTAATAGATTCCCCACTCTATTGAGAGAAATATAAGAATGTATCCTAATAATGATAACAACAACAACAACAACAACAATAACAACTTTATTATTATGCTACCATCTCGCCGAAGGGACTCAGGGCGGCTTACATGTGGGACAAAGCCCAGAGAACAACAAAGTTTTCCAACTAAAAACACCGTTAAAAACACAATAACACATTCCAATCTAATAAAACAATTAAAAACAGCAGGGTATAAAAACATGATTGAAATGTATATATTTTCAACCAATGCTTTGGGATACGAAGACATCGTAGACCATGTGAAAATATTTGTTAGAGATGGAAATTTATTTATTTATTTGTACCCCACTCTTCTCACCCAAAGGGGGACTCAGAGCAGCTTCCAACTTTGGCAAAAAAAAATGATGATGATGATTGGAACATTGTTCTAGAGCTAGTAAGAAATTATAAAGAAGAAATATGTTCTTTTTATTATCATTTATAAAACAGCAGTTGCATATTGAATAGAAAGAGAGCCTAAGCTAAGACATTGGCTTACTATCATGGCTTCTGTTAGTGCAATGCCTCCTAATCTTTAGTCCTTCAGAGGTTTTGGAGTTTGTCTTTCAGAAGCCCCAATTAGTATGGTCAAGAGTCAGGAAATAGGGTGTTGAAGTAGGAAATATCTGAAGGTTTGAAGTCTGTGAACTATTGTCTCATAGGGTAAGTGAACTCTTAGTGTGGCATCAGCACTTGCACAAGTCCTTTCTTATATACTGAAGCAATACTTTGACTCAATCATATCCAAATAATAATAGATTATCCATATAAGAGTAGAAAGAACATTCACTATATTCATTTCCTAGTTGAAAAATTGGCTTTCTGGTATGTAGGAAACTGGATTTAAACCAATAAAATTATGGTAAGAATGTTTCACAGATTTTTAAAGAAAAATTGAATGCATTCATGAACTTGTCGGATTTGTACAACCCTTATATTTTCAGTGATATGTTGCACATTCAGACTAGTTTCTATAACTTGAAAGATTCATGGTAGTCAATGGGCCAAGCAATTAGCATACTTGAGATACATCTAATCAAACTCTACAATTTAATACATTCATTTGTTGTATTCTAATATGGGATTCTGCTATTTTTGATCCCACTTTTAAGCTCCATTTGAACAAAGTAGGATTACTGGATAATCATCCATGGCAATTACTAATATTAGTAATAAGGGTACTTTGATTAAAGCACATTTTAAATTATCACTCTTGAGCACGAGGTTCTAAAATGATATTGGAATCAATCTGAAGTGCTCTGAGTTAATGCCATATTTATTAAATAAAGTATGTTTCCCCTTCTCTTTAGCCAAATAATAATAATAAATGTTTACAGATAGCAACAATAAAACAGTCCTTACCCTTATCTTCTTAAAACTCATGAAGCATGAGGAGAAGAATCTGGGAAGGAAAGAGGATAAAAAGCTATCTCTAAGAGCATTCTTAGAGTTCCCATTCTTATCATTGTGATGTTGAATGAAAATCGTTTTGGTAGTGCAATGAAATGGCGATCACTGTATAACAATTGAGAGAAATCCAGTTCATCCTTCATATGAAACCAGCACTAACTTTCTGAATATAATCTTACTTTCCTGAGATATATACCAAAGATTCATTCAGCTCAAAGCATAATGTGAAATATTGTATCAAATGTTGTCTTAGAAGACTAAATTCAAAAACATGGAATTTGATGCATTCATCATTGTCTGCCCATGGAACTGAAGGAAGATGGTGTTATTTACAAGGCAAAACAGAGGTCCACCTAGCCAGTTATTCAGCCAAACAAGGTATATGGTTACAGCCTGTCCTGGATGGGGTTACACTTCCCATGAAGGTTCAAGTTCGTAGCTTGGGAGTGATCCTGGATCCTGGAACCTCAGGTTTTGGTGGTGGCCAGGGGAGCTTTTGCACTGGTACCTTGGGAAGTCAGACTTGGCCACGGTGGTCCACTCTCTTGTTACATCACAAAAAGATTACTTCAATGCACTCTACATGGGGTTGCCTTTGAAGACTGTTTGGGAGCTTCAAATGGTCCAGTGGGCAGCAGCCCGTTACACCAGCTGCATTGACTGTCAGTCTGTTACTGAGCACAATTCAAAGTGCTGGCTTTAGCCTATAAAGCCCTAAATGGTTCTGGACCAGCTTACCTGTCTGAATGTATCTCTCTCTATGACCCACCTCTGAAGTTAAGATCATCTGGGGAAGTCTACTCTTGATCCCACCACCTTTGTAAGTGCAATTGGTGGGAATGAGAGAGAGGGCCTTTTCAGTGGTGGCCCCTCATCTATGGAAATCCCTCCCCAATGCAATCAGGTCAGCTCCCTCCCTCCTGTCTTTCAAGAAAAAGCTTAAGATGTGGCTGTTGGACCAAGTATTCAGCCAGTAAATAGTGCAATAAGGATAATGGACTAATGGAACTGACAACTGCACAGGCCTTGGACTACGATCTAGATTATGTGATTTTAATTGATGTTTTAATAATTAATGTTTAATTGTATGATTTTGATTGTATTTCATTATTTTTATATTTATATGTATTGACATCAAATCGCTGCCTACTGTAAGGCTGCCCTGAGTCCCCTTTTAGGGTGAGAAGGGTGGGATACAAATATGTGAAATAAAAAACAAAATAAAAAATTGCATCTTAAGGGTCCAAGTATATTTTAAGGAAGAGGGATTTAGAAATAGCAGAGCTATTATGGCATTGAATGTTTGCCACTTTTTCTCTGGAAACCGTCCTTGGTCCCCCTGGGGAGATAGGGAGGGCTACAAATAAAGCTATTTATTTATTTATTTATTTATTTATTTATTTATTTATGTGTATTTTAGTTATATTATTCTATTCTGTATATGTGTACTTGTAGGTAATTCCACTCAATTGAATAGGACTCATAGGTAAATGTGTGCAGGATTGCTCCATAATAAAACTTGTTGCATATGTATAATTGAGTTGAAGTGTTCATTACAATTTATCACAGGCCTTTTTTAGGCAGGGAGACATTGTGTGTTTTTCATCACCATGTTTTGAATAGTTCCAATACTGCTGTGAACCTTATTAATATTCTGTATGGAGAGCTTGGCTTCCCCTTTGATTATTAATTCCTGAAAGAAAGAAGGGAGTTAATACTCTTGGGTACTTGTTCTAAAGTATTTCTGGATATATTCCTTTCTCTTTCCTATCTGTCATTATCCCACTGTGGGCAGTGGCTAATAGAAGTGATATATGTCCAGTGTGCAATAATAGTTGATCATAAGGCGATTTAACCATTTTAATTTAACTTCATTAGCCTTAGAGGGGTTGTTTGGGTATGATCTTTTCTTAGGATTTAATTTAGACTCCAACTCCTTCTGCCTCTTGCTCATCCTTTTTCTCTGCCTGTTCCCTGTGAATGAAATTACCTTTCCTCATCACGAAAGCCTTAGAGGCTTCGAAAGGAGTTCTGTATGAGTTCAACAAGCTCTGATTGGATTCCAAGTGTAATGGCCATTTCTCTTTCACATACTCTGAGCCCAGAAAACTTGTATCTTGTTATAAAAGTGAACTCAATCTCTTTTTGTTTTGACCTGGAGGGGTAATATGGAGGGACATGTTCGGAGATTGTTGCATTCCCAGTTGAACTGAATCTAAAAGACTAACAGAGAAAAACAGAATCAATCTTTAAAGAGGATGTGTGCACCTTTTGTCTTCAGACTCCTTTCAGCACCAATTGGTTGATCAGGCAACCTCTTACTTTCCCCCCCTATATACAGAGTGAATTTGTCCTTCTCAATTTACCTCCTTCTTAAATTAAACTTTCTACCTAAGACAAAATAAGTGCTGAAATGTATAAGGACATCCCATTATTTCTTGGGCCAAATTGAATACTCCAAGAATATGATATTTTATATACCATAACCAACATAGCATAGTTATGTCAGTCATTGGATTATGCGAGTGCTTTTAGGATTATTTTCCCCCTCGCTTGCCTTAAAAACTGCTCCTACGCTTAAAGGCAAGTTAACAATTTTAAAGGTGTCAGGTACAAATGAAAAAGGGTGGGAAGGAACTGACATTTTACCCACCATTAAAAACGCAAAAATGTTCCATAGAAGAAAGATTTCCTTCTATTTAGCCCTCATACTGTAATCCTATTCTGAATGATCTTGGGTTGATCATTCAGTTTTTGACAGATTTATACTTTGGTATTCCTATTCATTTATTTTATAAAGTTACATTTGGAAATAGCTCACAGTTTTTCTTTCTTTTTTCCTACCTAAGAGAAAAGTTGTATGCACACATGGTACTTTATTATTAGCAATAATTTTACATTATAAGTAATCATTTATGAGTGTCCTTGTCAAATCTAAGTAAGGATGAGACATACAGTACATTAGGAAAATAAAGGAATTTTGGGGTTACTACATGGTAGAGTGGCCACACACAAAACAATTCATTTTTAATTGCTTGTTTCACTTTAATAATTATTATGCTTTGCGTCTCCTTTCTTGGTGATAAAGAAATTGCTCTTCAGAAATGGAATAGCAAACCTCAATTAGGATTTTGTTGTATATTCCAGTCCATATAATTGAAAACTGGTGTCCTTAGTACTTAGTGTGGATGGGATTCCACCCTGCCCCCAGATGCACAACCCTGCAAGTAGATGCCATGATAATCCATTTCATAAATTATAAGTGAATAGTCTGTTCATCTGTTATTCAAAAGAAGCATGGGTCAAAGGAAGTTTTGGTTTTCCCCCTTTATGTTCCTTAACTGGATGTTCTTTGATGTCTACACCGCATATACATAGCAATCATTATACCCCATGCTCTTGCATCATTAATGCAACTACAAACGAAGCAATTCAAGTTCTGAATGCCCAATGCTTCCTTCTAACCATACAGATGTGAAGAACGGAAAACTGAGCTAAATAAAAATACTTACCAATGGGATTTCTCCCTAGCGTAACTGTGCTTGAAAGCAAGAGGAGCAAATGAAGATCCTTTTGGGCATGATTCTTGTTTTTCAAAAATCCCCTGTCTTTCTGTCTCTTGATTGGCAAAATGGGACATGCTGTGAAGGTAAAAACCAAGCCTCTGAATACTTTTTTTAAAATATATAATTCCTCGTTATGTGTCATTCTTGTTTTGGAACTGGGCTGGAAACTGTATAAGAACTTTAGCTGTTAACCAATGCCATTCTGTATTGTTACTTCTGCAGTTTGTGTGCATATAGTTGCTTGGTTATGGGACACATACCCCACTTTACAATGGGGTACCTGACAAAACATTATTGTAAAACAAAAGAATAATATTGAAACAGCAAAATACAAATAAGCACTTTTAAAAAAAGCTTTCACTGTACATTAAAAACCTTGAAAAAATAAAGTAAGATATTGTTATTTTGGACAAAAAAGTGGAAGAGGCCAGGGCATGACTCCCTCTGGGTGTGTGTATGTGCTTTCAAGTCAACTGTTGACTTCTGGTGACCTTATGAATTTCATGTGGTTTTCTTAAGCAAAAAGTATTCAGAGGTGGATTGCCAATACAACCTACAGCACCTGATATTCATTGCAGATCTCCCATCACTGCCAGGAATTTTCAGTCCGGACAGCTTTCACATTAGCCTAAGCTAGTAGAAGATGTTGTGTTGACACAGGGGAAACCTGAATTTCTAGACTGATGTGAACTCCCAGAATATATTCATAGCATATATACTTTACAAGAAGTTCAACCCGGTGTTACGTGGGATGAATGCAAATGAACTGCTCACAAAAGGTCCTTCCCATTGTCTGAAATTCAATTTATGTTATCCTGATTACAAATATTTATAAGAGATAATCATCAGGCTACCTTAGACAGTGTTTTATAAATATCACTTTCTTTCTTTATTTGAATGAAAGAGAAATAGTTTACTGTCATCTGTTATTTCACTTAGTGATTTCTTGCATACATTTAAAAATAACAGAAACAAATCTTTGAGGACCCCACAGCATATGTAGGAGTATCATCTTCCGAAGAAGCTAACCAAACACCATATTCTGAAATAGTTAATAAAATAATAATAATAATAACAATAACAATAATAATAATGTTTATTTATACCCCACCACCATCTCCCCAACGGGGACTTGGAGTGGCTTACATGGGGCCAAGCAGTAGGACTGCCTTTGCACAATTCCTCCAATCTGGAAAGTACATCCAAAAGGCTACCATGCCCCATGGTGCCCTATGAAGGCTTTGTTTAATGTCATCCCAATCTATTGCCCCATTAGCCCAATTCAAGTGTTTGGTACTCATGAAGGCCATAGCTGTCAGTGTGAAAGGTTTATATATTTTTCTGGTGACTTCTTCAATATGCATTTTTTCATATCATTTCTGTGGCTGACTTTTATCATCACTCATTATAAGCTTTTGCCAAATTATAAATTCATACATATTATATCTCTTCTCTTCAAATCTAGCAAACATTTAAAAAAATTATTAAAACTAATTTTGAATGCAAAGTATGTTCTCTTCACTACATATTTTACCAAAGCATATTATCATTTACTGCCTCTTATTTTTATAGCGTGCATTTATAAACTGTTATAATTAGGTCTTCACACCTCAGCTATTTTGAATCATAACATACCAATATTTGGCAGAAAGGTATCAGCCCTAATTTTATGTGTCCCATTTATACCTTGCAGAATCGATAGTCCTTTGGAGTTCTGATTTTGTAGTCCCTTCTTAGGCCATCAATATTCATGAAGGTCATTAGGATGGAGGTAGAATAAACTGAAACAGACAACTAAGAATTTATGAAAATTAAGTGAAAGTATAACATGAGGGTTAACTATGCCATTATAAAGCAGTTTAAGTAGAGGTTGAAGAGAAAAACATGGAAGATAGCAAGGACACCTTCAGTTAATTCAAAATTTCAATAGGGATTCTTCGCATTTCTTACACCTGTCTTATATTTGTGGTTGGAGAGATGGAGCTTCACTTGTGATGTGTTTCTTGGTGTATGTATTAGCCTTATCTGAGTAATCAGGTGGCTCTGATGAATGCCCAAGAGTTAAGATCCTATAACATGCTGGTAGAAAGTCACTCTCCCCTACAGTACGCATAACAGATTTTGTGTTGGTAGAGGCTGCTTACTTTCCGATTCTGTGTGACACAACATTCAAGGGGTATGGCATGAGTTGAGGGTACAGCACTTTGTTTCTCAGTTGGTGACAGAGATGTTTCCAGACACATTCTGGGTGCCTGTCACAATTTAAGGAAACAAAACAGCTGTAAGCACAGTGTAAAGGCTGTTCCTTCAGCTGCTCATGCTCAAAGGCAACTGGAACATGCTTGAGCACAACTGACCTCCAATTAGTAGCTGGGGAGATAGAGATGTGCCTGCAAGTCCCCCAGCTGTTCTTCCATTTCCAGAGGGTAAGTATTAAGAAGGGATGTACTGAATATATATTTCTGCAATCCCCAAAAGAAGTCTATATTGTAGCATAACTGGGGTTTACACACGTGTATGCCACCAACAGGATGATAGGTAAGAACTCAATTACCTACCTATTATCCGATACTGCTTTCTTTACTCTTAATCACTATTTGATATTCTCTCTTCAATTTCATGTTGCTATTGGTTTTGTTTGGATAGATGAGGGAAACAATTTTATTATCTATACTAAATAGCCATTATGCTGACTATACAGGGGAGGGGTATAAAAAAGCACAATATTTGAAAGACTACGAAGATTTTGAATGGGAGACCACGAAATTACATCGCTAGATTCCTCTTCCTTCTCTATGTGTAAAGAACCAAAAGCATGAGGGTCTTTCAAGGGAAGAGACTGAATTTAGGAGCAAGATCTTCAACATAACCAGTGCCCAGGATGCATGTTAAATTATTTAATTATATTATCCACACAAATTCTCTCCAAAATATATAGATTGCTTTATTGATTTATACTTTAATTTAAGGGATAAGAATTGTATGGTGTTCAAAATGATGTTGGCATCCAAGAGAGCATAGCCAATAGTGATCAATCCTTCAATGTCTGGAGGACTAAATTATTACTGTGCCTGCCTTAATAATTTCCCATAAAGCATGATATGGTAGACTCTCAGTTAACCGGAACTCAAACAACCAGAGCTCTCAAGCAACAAGCAAAAAATTGAAGAAATCTTTTAAATTTAAAAAGCTGTTTTATAATACAGTAAAACTGTATCACATTAAGTTAGGTGTGGCTTTATTTGTCTTTTTTACTTTGAATTACCGTATATTCCGGCATATAAGACGACTGGGCATATAAGACGACCCCCAACTTTTCCAGTTAAAATATAGAGTTAAGACGACTCCCATGCATAAGACTACACCCGCGTATAAGACGACCCCTGACTTTTGAGAAGATTTTCTTGGGTTAAAAAGTAGTCTTATACGCCAGAATATACTGTACTTTACTTCAATATTAATATCAAGTCAGTAGTGTTGGATATAGTATTAAGTCTATTTTAATAGTATCTCTCAAGCAAGTTGAAACTACATTTATCCAGCCTCTATTAATCCCCATGGATACCAGTTAACTGAGAATCTACTGTAGCTATTTATTTATTTATTTTGCTATGCTGAACCTTTTAAAATTGTGCGAGACCTACTTCACTGATGTGATTTGGATATTTCAATGAAGCACTAATAACAAGAGTGCTAACTAACTATGTGTTTAACAGTAAAATATAACACACCTTGAAAATGTAAAGCTGTTGCTGATGTTTCATGCATCATTTATACCATCAGGATCCAGTTCTCTAAGGTTTTTGTTTTATTGTATCTGTTTCTGATGTATTTAATTTGACAATGTAAATGTATTAATAATAAAATGCTATTTTATTAGTGGTTTCCTTAGAATAATAATAGCATCAGTGGCAGCTATGTGAAGTTTAAGTTTAATGTGAATTTTAATTTTCACATTTTTAAAAAATAACAATTATTTGTCAACTACAATATATTCTGATAGACATTAGCATATAAGGTAAATGACTAACAAGCAGTTTCCTATTGGATACATCTTGGGAGATTACAACCCTACTTGGAAGCTACTCTCTTACTTGGAAGCATCTCAGATCTTTAGCACTTTCCCCAAATTAGCTACCAAATTGGGAATTGTCTCTCCTGATCTTTGCAAATACACCATGATGCTTACTACTAACTAAATGTAAATTAACCCAACAAATCATTAACCTTTTGTTTACTAGAAAGGGGTGACTATTTATTTATTTATTTTATTTATTTATTTAGTACACTTGTATACCGCTAATATCTCAGCCTAAAACGGCGACTCATTGCGGTTTACAACATTTAAAAACAACAATAATTCCGATTAAAAATATAAAACACATACATATACAATACTCAGTATTGGGCCACCAATACAGACCAATGCATCTCTTAATTAAAATCATAATCCAATTTCGTTGTCTGTGATTGCCAGTCCTTGATCAAAAACTTCATCGCATCGGATTAGCCGAATGCTTGCTCAAACATCCATGTTTTCAGTTTTTTCCGAAATGCCATCAACGAGGTGGCTGATCTTATCTCTATAGGGAGGGCATTCCAAAGCCGCGGGGCCACCACAGAAAAGGCCCTGTCTCTCGTTCCCGCGAGCCGCACCTGTGAAGCAGGCGGGATGGAGAGAAGGGCCTCTCCCGAAGATCTTAGGGTCCTGGTGGGCTGATAGGCCGAGATACGTTCGGATAGATATGTAGGGCCAGAACCGTTTAGGGCTTTAAAGGCCAAAGCCAGCACTTTGAATTGGGCCCGGTAGCTAATCGGTAGCCAGTGGAGCTGGTACAGCAGAGGAGTTGTATGCTCCCTGCGCCCTGCTCCTGTTAATACCATGGCTGCCGCCCGTTGGACTAGTTGGAGCTTCCGGGCCGTCTTCAAAGGCAACCCCACGTAGAGAGCGTTGCAGTAGTCAAGGCGGGATGTAACCAGAGCGTGGACTACCGTGGCCAAGTCAGACTTCCCAAGGTACGGTCGCAGTTGGCGCACGAGTCTTAACTGTGCGAATGCTCCCCTGGTCACCGCCGAAACCTGGGGATCCAGGCTCAGCGATGAGTCCAGGATCACACCCAAACTGCGAACCTGTGTCTTCAGGGGGAGTGCGACCCCGTCTAACACAGGCTGTAACCCTATACCCTGTTCGGCCCTGCGACTGACCAGGAGTACCTCTGTCTTGTCTGGATTCAATTTCAATTTGTTTGCCCCCATCCAGACCGTCACAGCGGCCAAGCACCGGTTCAGGACCTCGACAGCCTCCTTAGTAGCAGGTGGGAAGGAGTGACAGAGTTGGACGTCATCTGCGTACAGATGACACCGCACCCCGAAACTCCGGATGATCTCGCCCAACGGCTTCATGTAGATGTTAAACAACATGGGGGACAGTATTGAACCCTGAGGAACCCCACAAAACAAAGGTTGTGGGGTAGAACAGGAGTCCCCCAGTAACACCTTCTGAGACCGGCCCTCGAGGAATGACCGGAGCCACTGCAGAGCAGTACCTCCGAGCCCCATTCCCGCGAGGCGACCCAGAAGGATACCGTGGTCGACGGTATCAAAGGCCGCTGAGAGGTCGAGGAGCACCAACAGAGACACACTCCCCCTGTCGAGCTCCCGACGGAGATCATCCACTAAGGCGACCAAGGCTGTCTCAGTACCATGCCCCGGCCTAAAGCCAGACTGTGCCGGATCCAGATAATCCGTGTCTACCAAGAATGCCTGGAGTTGTGAGGCCACCACACGTTCCATGACTTTGCCCAAAAAGGGGAGATTGGAAACAGGCCGATAGTTAACCAATTGAGTGGGGTCCAGTGATGGTTTCTTCAACAGCGGTTTTATCACACTTATACAGCTCACTTGTGTTGCCCAGATAATGGGAGAACCCATAATCATACCTACAGTTACCAAGTAACTCTAGTGATGTAAGGAATACTATCAGTGATGCCAATGATCTTATTGTGTTCTAGAAAGATGTAAAGACATCAGTGGTTTGAATTAGATTTGGATTTAATTGGGAAGCAAACTTGAACAATCTTCCAAAACATGGGAAATGGCTCCATTTGTTTCTGAGTCAGTCTAAATTCAGAATTTGCAGTCAAATATTATTTCAGATCCCTAGTTTGCAAATATGGTTAAGATGGTTTGATGAAACTTTGGTGGCAAATAGGCAGAACTCAAATTAGGAGCAAGAGAAAATAAGTTTTCTTCCAAACGTGTTCAGCCTTTTCATGTGTATATGTATGCATCTTCAGGCTGCTTGTCGACTTATGCCAACCCCATGAATTTCATAGGGTTTTCTTCATAAAGTCCTATGAAATTTAGCATAGATTTCAACCTCAGCAGAGTAATTTTTAGTCCTACAAATATTTAAGTCTCTTATTTGAGACGTGTTTTCTGGGAGCTCAAAATTCACATCCAGGTGTAAACCTGAACAGTATACATCCTCCAGTCAAGTGTCACTAGTGTGGAAAAGATCTGTACCATGGACCCCCAATCATGTGCATCCTTTAGGTGTATCTTACCAGAATATATTATTGAGACAAGTATGTTAATTATGTCACTTATTCATGTCTTAACCTTTATTTATTTTCTTTCATTTCTTTTGTCTTTCTTTTTTAAAGTCTTATAGGATGGTGGGGTCATGAATTGCAAAGCAGATTTCTCATGGACAACAGTATGTATATTTCTCCATTTTATGCAATATTTACCACACAGTGTATATTTACAGTTCTATACAGAGGGCCATTGATATCTGCTGGGGTTTGGTTACAGGTCTTCCCATGCATACCAATATCCATAGTTGCTGAAGTCCCAATATATACAGTGACATAGTAAAATGGTGTCCGTTATATAAAATGGCAAAAACAAGGTTGATTTTTATTTTTAAGGCATGCATAGTGATGGGAAGGCACAGTAATTTGCACCAGCACAATTATTAGATCTTCTCTTTTAACACGGAAAGTTATTTCTATCCTAGCTCTGGGAAAAAGCTTCCTAATTCTTCCTTGTTTAGGGAGCTTACATCTTCACCCTTTTTGAATGTTTTATGGTTTCTAGTTTTATAATGGCAGAAACATTAACTAAATCATAAGGTATCTTTAGGGTATTGATCAAGATATCTATGTATTCCACCTATTAAAACCCCATTGACATTTTTATGTTGTGGTATACAGTAGTAGATAGGTGAGCAGGACACTTCTAGATATTTTCAAGTAGCTAGACACCCTGCAATAGGGATCTTATAGAAATTTGCAGGAGTCCTGTATTGTGTGTGTGTGTGTGGCAGCGGCGGGGGTTGTGCCCTGCTTACAAAGTGAGTTTGGGGACATTTTAGAAACAGAATTCCATCTGATTTATATTATCATAATTCACTAACAGACTTCTTGCCAGTGTCTTGCTTCGCTATTCTTATGAGTTACTCTGGGAGCAGGGTGCTTAACAAGGTGTAAAAATAAAGCCTTAGCCCTCTTTTTACGGGTCACTATGATGAAAGGATAGAATGCCAAGAACAAGCATGCTGTGTGTGTGGATATGTGGGGGTAGGCATGCACACACCTATACTATTACGCATTAATTTCCTGAGTATCCAATCTGATTTGTAGGAAATCCTTAACATCTGTGATATGAAACTGGATTTCTAAGGATTTTTTATCCACCATTGCCTGGTTTGGATAGATAAATGATGCTTAAACTACAGATGAATTTAATTGATATTGGAGACAGGAACAGAGCTATAAGCATCAATCATGCCCAATTACTTCCATCTCATTGTAGTGATCTATCTGCTTTGGGTTTTGGTATGAACTTTAAAGAGCCTAATGGGTTCAGCAGTTTGGGTGGTGCTTTTAAAGTTCAGACTACAACCCAGAATGGATGTACTGTATTGTTGAGAGAGGACCCACCAGCTGCCACTGGTGAAAAAAAAAAGCAAGTAACCCATTCTGGTCTCTTAAATCATGGCTTATTGAAATGATTATGTCTGAACTGGTGCAATAATTAGAATCATGGAGTTGGAGGAGACCACAAGGGTTATCCAGTCCAATCCCCTGACATATATTGTTAGCCATCTTTTCCAAAAGCCTGTCTTTCTTATACTAATACTTTTTAAAATCTCATCACAGATTTTAATTTTTAAAATCCCATGCATAATGAATTTGATAGAAGGTGTTTCTTTTACAGAATTACAACTAAGTCCAGGAATCAATGGATTTCGGTTATCAAATCCTCCCATTTTATTGGTGTGTTCTCTTCATGCCAGTTTAGAGGTGAGTAATCACTTTTCCATGAAAAATTAAATACCAAGAAATGAAGCAACTCCCTTGTCATTAACCAATATTATCTTCTCTACCATGGTGAACTGAAAACTCTCATCTGGAGACAAATAGAATATTAAAACAATGCTCACAGAGCTTTGAAAAGATTGCCAGCATTGGCATCTATTTCTACCATTCTAGTTTCCATCAGGCAAGCATGGGAGTGAAAAAAGGCAAGAATAATGGTTTAGGGCATCAAACACTCAAGTGCCATCCATGCTTCTTTTACTTGCTTGTCTGCAATGCCTTTCCTTTTTCCTCAAGGAAAGAAAATCCCCCACAGCTGGTACCTGAGATAAAAGGAAGTTGCATTTCTACTGCTGAGCTCCTGTCTGAAGGAAAAGATGGCAGCAATAGCTGCTTAATGGCATGTTAGAGACAGATATTAATATTAAATAAAATTCAACAGTGTGTTCCAGCAGCATGATATCTCTTTTAGTATTGCATGTGCCTTCAGCCTAGCATTGCTTGGTATACTAAAATTGCTCTTGTATAATCTGCATATAGCTTTGTTCTTATTTTACAAATTCTAAAGCAGGTACACAGGACCTGATTCATGGATTCACCATTTTCATGGCAAATCCGTGGGGTCCCAACAAGGGGTGTGAAGAACCTGTTGCCCCATGCCCCGCATTGCCAGACTTACCACTGTCCCCATCCCGTGTTACCACCACGGTGATGTATTGTTTCCCCCTTTTGCCACAGAGCCCCACCGGAAGTAGATGTACACCGTGTAATGGGCTCTGTGGCAAAAAGTGAGAGCAATCAGTGGATGATGAATAATTCACCTGTATGATGAGGTCCTAAGTCCAACATTGAAAAATGCAGACAAATTGTGATTGGAGATTCTGTGATGAGAGAGGCTTACTTGGAGATGAGGGAAAGAGATTTGTATTATAGGCCCTACTCTTTCAATGATTTCCTCCTATCTATCTATCTATCTATCTATCTATCTATCTATCTAACCTCCTTCCAGTGGAATATTAACAGGAGCAGGGCGCAGGGAGCATACAACTCCTCTGCTGTACCAGCTCCACTGGCTACCGATTAGCTACCGAGCCCAATTCAAAGTGCTGGTTTTGACCTTTAAAGCCCTAAACGGTTCTGGCCCTACTTACCTATCCGAACGTATCTCGGCCTATCAGCCCACCAGGACCCTAAGATCTTCAGGAGAAGCCCTTCTCTCCATCCCGCCTGCTTCACAGGTGCGGCTTGCGGGAACGAGAGATAGGGCCTTTTCTGTGGTGGCCCCCCAGCTTTGGAATGCCCTCCCTACTGAAATAAGATCAGCCACCTCGTTAATGGCATTTCGTAAAAAACTGAAAACTTGGATGTTCGAGCAAGTTTTCAACTAATGCCGATGTGATGATGTTTTGATCATGGACTAGCAATCAAGGACAACGAATTGGATCATGATTTTAACTATGAGATGCCCGGTCTGTATTGGTGGCCCAATACTATGTATGTATATGTATGTATTTTTATAATTTACCTTATATTTTTAAAGTGAATATTGTATTTTAAATATGTTGTAAACCGCAATGAGTCGCCGCAAGGCTGAGATATTAGCGGTATACAAGTGTTCCAAATAAATAAATAAATAAATAAATATATATATATACACACACACACACACCTCCTTAATGCTCTGATTCACTTTTAAGTATTGATTTCAATCAGCCATGTCATGACCCTCTGTTTTTACCATACATAATAGATTGCATTTGTGACCATACTTGCTCCATACTTAATGGCAGGCCATTGGGTCATATTTTTCGTATAGGTGTTATGGCTGCAAAAAATTGCCTCTCGGGCTCATAAAATTCCAAGGTTGTTCCATGGCATTTAAAATTAGCTTTCTATTTTGACTGCTAGTTGATTATCAAGTCAGCAGGGTCATGTAGTGAAAAGCCAGACACTGTGATCACAGCTCTTTCCTCCCTGATTTACATCTGACAGTGCATCCATAAAGTCAAATCAGATGTTTTGACTTTCTTTCCTAGTTTGGTTTCTTAATTTATCAGTTCATGCATGAGAGAACAGCATGAAGGTGGGAGGAAACTTTAAATGTGTTATAAAGGTGTCACTAGTGGGTATTTAGAATTGTAACAGAGAATGTCTGAAGCAAACTACACCAATCAGAAGGACACGAAGTTTGAAACTTAAACAAAATTCCCATATTTCAGTAAAATATTGGGGGAAGTTGGAGTGAAGAACAATACTTTGTGTGACAAAGAAAATTGTTTATGGGTCAGTTTCTGTCTCATATGTAAGATTCTTAGGGAAATTAGCCATTTTTGAGCAAGGTGGTACAATGTGTACTGGCTTCTCAACTCCAGATAGCATTGCATGATATTGGTTATCTCAATACATTCCAAAGGAAAAATAAAAAGATAAACAAACACAAATGTAATTGGTCAAGATGGTCAATGGGTATCCATGCTAATAGCATCCTGCTCGAAGTTGTGTTGAATTCAAAACTGCCCCAGTCTTTGGGTGTTGTAAATAATTCATATTAGCCTAATTGTTGAAAGACTGGAGGATCTTGATTCTGGAATTATCTTAGCTTTTTTTTTTCACTAGCTGTCAGGTTCCAAATCACATGGAATGATCTGCTCCTATGGACAGCTGTTATTAATGACCTTATCTGGGGACTGTGGACCTTTATTTTGGTTATTCTTGCTCTGCCGACACCCAGGCTGGAGTAGTGTGGCAAGTTTTTCCACCTTTCAGGATGGCCCAGAAGCTTCACATCCCACCTGCCTGGATATTTGGAGGGTAATGGCCTAGACTGGTGGGTCACCAACCCCACTAGCTGCCTGTACCTTCTGAGTCACCAATTGCAGTTCGAGAAAGGTGACTCAGATTACCTGCTTCTGTAGAGCACTGCATGTGGGGCTGCTTTTGGAAACTTCAGGAACGTCAGCAAATCTAAAATGGTGCAGCTAGATAGCTGACTGGGCCTGGTTATAGGGATCATATAACCCTCATGTTGCAACAGCTTCACTGGCTACCTTTCTAGACAGAATTCAAAGTTTGATTTATGATTTTAAAATCCCTATACATCTTATGTTCAGACCTTTTAAAAAAAACCTGTCTCTTTATATGAGCTCAGCTGAGTTTTAATATCTTTGGGAGAGATTTCTCTTGGTCCCATCAAGTACATCTCATGAGGTTTCTGTTAAAGATCTTCTTGTTGGCTGCTTCTAGGATATAATATAATATGATATAACAACAATAATGTTATTTTTACCCACATCTCCTTGCAGCTCGAGGGAGAAACTCTTTCCCAAAAGAGGCTTGATTGACCTTTTTATGCTCTCTTTTCAGAAACAAGCAAAAGATTTTCTTTAGATAACCAGGACTTCTGTTTTTAATTGGTTGGGATAGGACAATGTGCTCATTCTTGTTATGTAATGGGTTTTAGATGTTTTTAACTGTTCTAAATTAGTGTATTTAAGTGAATATTGTTTGTTGTTGTTGTTTATTTTTTATATTACAGATTGTTTTAACCCCTATAGGTCTTATATGTGGAAAAATTGGGATATAAAATATAACTGAATATAAATTCTATAAATAAATAGTGTCTGTATTCACTTTGTGTTTTATTTATAGGTCTTTCTTGTTAATTTTTCACTGTAGTTGGTTAGGCTGGTAAACACAAGTCAAAATGCCTTTTTAATCACAGCTGCACAGGAATCTTTTGAGGATTCATCTAACTTTGAAGTTCACCTGTTCTTTCTGTCCTTTTTGTAGCTCTTAAGCTACTGGTTTATTAACAACTTTGCTATTGATTTTTTTTTAAAAAAAATATCAATGTCATCTTTTTACCAGGAAGCTTTAAAATAAAATTTACTAAATAAACAAGTATTCGAGAAAAAAGCTTTTGTCAGAGAGAAAAGTAATTTTCAAGCACAGAATGTCCAAAACACTTTACTGAAATTTGCAGTTGGCTCACTTTTGGAAAATGATTAGCAATCTTTGGGGCAGCATAATAAAATGATGTTGACTCATATTGCCACTTACATGTTGATTTCTGTCAGGAACTAATTTAGTACATACATCCTGCAGTGGAAAAAATGATAGTATAACTTTGCATATCCTGCAATCGACAAAGTTTTTATAACATACTCCCATTAATCCCTTCCTTTAGAAGTCTTAGTTAGGGACTTTCTAAAACCATCTGGAAACAGGAAATAATTTTCTCAATGACAGTATCATTCGCTTGAAAATTTGTCAGGGAATTACCAGTCATTTTAGTTTGCCTCTCCCATCCCCATTAAATGCTACAGCAATACCTTTCTTCTATTTGACAATCTATTTTGTTTGCATGTAAAACATCTCTAATATTTTGCAAACTTTATGTGACCTTAGAGGCACTAGTTTGTTCTGACCCAGATGGTGCTTTTCAAATGTGGGAGGAGGGCCTGCCATTTATCCCTCGGTAGGGGGTCAATGGCAATGAGAGCTCATCAGCTTCCATGGGCTTGCCGTTTTGCTCCTGCATTACTCTTTTGGCACGGAAGGATTCCCTTGTGCTAATTACAGTGGTACAGGAAAATAGAATTGGTCTCTGGCAAGAGATGGCTTAGAAAATGTTCTGCCATCTTGCACAGGGAGGTATTAAACAGGGGGTATAGCTTCTAAAGGAAATGTGTTGCAATGTGTCAATGCATGGCAAGGGCAATTGCTTGCCTTTTACAGGGTAAGGACGTTAGGTGTGGGAACGTTATTCCAGGTTGCATGTATTTCTTTTGCCAGGGTCTAAATGGACTTATCAGAAGTTACTTTAAACATCTAACAATTTCCATTTTTGACTAAAGTAACAGTTTATTGGTAGCTTGGACACATGCAATATTTTTATGCTCTTGCTTACAAATCCTAACATAATATAGAATAGTGGAATCAGAGCTCAGAGAGAGAAAGTCCAAGAATTTTTTGATGAGCAGAGACATATATAACAATTTGAACAGTAAGCACCTTCAATTCCCTGTTCCCTTACATTTTTGATGCAATCAGTATAATTGGAGGAGAAATCAATTTTTTTCTAGCAACAGTGGATTGTAATGAGATATCAACACATCACTGAACTGAAATACAAGTAAACTTGTGAAGTTCTTGTTTTCAGAGTCACAAAGTAAAGTTGTCCAGAAATTTAAACAACAGAATGGGGAGGACTACACAGTCCTCGTTTCCTTTTTCATTTTGTATGAAGAGTCTGGTATTTCTTGGAATCACAGAACACTTTTATCTGTTGGATTACTGGCAACATTTTCAGTACTGATATAGTAGCATTAGTGGCCAAATCGAACCTTTAATGTTTGTCAGATTTAGTCAAAAGTCAATGATATGATATTATTTTGATGTAATGATTTGAATTTTGGACTAGAACATTGGGAAGCTATGGTTCAAATTGTTCTCACCCTTGAAAACCCACTGGAAATCATGTTCTCCCAGCCTCAAAGGAAAGCAATGACAAAACCTTTCTGGATAAATCTTGCCAAGGAAACCCCAACATAAAGTCATTTTAGGATTAACAAAAGAGGAAAATGACTCGCAGGTAAACAACAACAACAAGGAAATACTGCTCCATTGTTACTTTATTTTGATTTTTTTTTTTTTTGCATT
Organism: Anolis sagrei; assembly: GCF_037176765.1. Taxonomy (NCBI): domain Eukaryota; kingdom Metazoa; phylum Chordata; class Lepidosauria; order Squamata; family Anolidae; genus Anolis; species Anolis sagrei. Next base: position 209,643,238 of record NC_090021.1, on the reverse strand, counting down.
TTCTGATTTCCTGTTTTATTTTTCATTTAGGTCTTCAATCAAACCACAATGAAACTTCTGAGAAGGAAATCTGTTCTTCTTACTGGTTATTTGGAATATTTGATAAAACAGCACTACAGTGAAGACAAAAATAACCCGGGAAAACCATTTGTAAAAATAATCACACCTTCAAACATTGGCGAAAGAGGATGCCAGCTCACACTGACTTTCTCCATTCCAATTAAACCTTTGTTTAAGGAACTGGAAAAAAGAGGAGTTGCTGTAAGTAATCAAGTCTTCATACTATTAATTTCTACATGCTTCATTTTATGTGGATGCTTTTGTATTGTGCTGATTAATGAGGAGGAAGGTCAGGCACTGATACAATATCTTACACTCAGCAAACTATTTTTTTTCTATAATGGTGCTGCAACATTGTTCTGAGGAAGGAACCAACAAATCAGACAAACCATGCAGATCCAGAATAAGTCTCTAGAGCCATTTATGGACCCACCACCAAGACTTTACTTCTGGGAGAAAATCATACTCACTATGAGGCATCACCTATAATTTGATGATTTCCCCATGCAAGGATACCATCAAGGCAAAGTGGTTCACCCTCATCACACTAAATTGGGGGGGGGGGGGGAGGTAAAGGATAACCATGTCAAAAGCACTACAAGTCATTGGGTTTGAATAAGTAAAAAGTTGTGGATTGCTTGAAAGATCAGGGATTAAAATTACAGGAAAGCAAAGTCATTGCCACTAAGCTGAGTGACCAGAAAGTGTCACAAAGGCTTCTTGTAGGCCTGGGTAACAACGGAAAAATTTGTTTCTAAAATCGATTTGTATTTGGGGTTTTTTTTTTGTTTCGATATTTAAAATAATTACAAAATTTTCCCTTAAAAAAGTTCGGTATTTACGAAATTTCGTAAATATTTACGAATCGATTTGTTAAGATGGCGCCCGCATTAGCGCATGCGCAAAGCATTTACGAAATTTCGTAATTTTGCCGGGAATAACGAATCGATTCGTTAAGATGGCGCCCGCGTCAGCGCATGTGCAAAGTATTTACGAAATTTCGTTATTTGTAGAACCTTCGCTAATAACGAATCGATTCGTTAAGATGGTGCCCACGTCAGCCTATGCGCAAAGCATTTACAAAATTTCGTTATTCGTAAAACCGTTAATAACGAATCCATTCGTTAAGATGGCGCAAATAAGCGAGCACTGTATTATAGCACTTTCTGTTGGCAAAAGGAGCACACTGGTTGGAACTACACAAATGATGAGCAAGCACTGTATTATGTAGCACTTTGTGTTGGCAAAAGGAGCGCACTGGTTGGAACTACACAAATAAGCGAGCACTGTATTATAGCACTTTCTGTTGGCAAAAGGAGCGTACTGGTTGGAACTACACAAATGATGAGCAAGCACTGTATTATGTAGCACTTTGTGTTGGCAAAAGGAGCGCACTGGTTGGAACTACACAAATGAGCGAGCACTGTATTATAGCACTTTCTGTTGGCAAAAGGAGCGCACTGGTTGGAACTACACAAATGACAAACGCACACACAGGCACACAAGGGTCTTTTCTTTTTTTAGAATATTTTTTGATTTTTTTTAAGAATAAAAGAAAGGTATTTTTCAAAAATATTTAAAAATGGAAAATTAACAAAATGCTCTCCCTGCTATGAAGCAAACAGCCACAAGACAGGGACAAACGATAACACACAGCCACAGAAGGGTCTTTTCTTTTTTTAGAATATTTTTTGATTTTTTTTAAGAATAAAAGAAAGGTATTTTTCAAAAATATTTAAAAATGGAAAATTAACAAAATTAACAAATTAACAAAAACCGCCCTCGCTCTCCCAACAACAGAATTAAGGAATTAAGGAATCAATGCAAGGAATGAATCCAGCTTAGCCAACCAAGCCAAGCCAAGCCAAGCCAATGCAAGCCAATGCAAGCCGCCCTCCCGGACCTCTCTTCTCCCTCGCCTCCGCAACAATGAGCAATGCAGCCACGCGGAGCCGCTTTTAAAGGGCTTCTCGGCCAATCACAATCAGCCACGGTGCACTGCTTGGGTGCTTGGGAGCGCTGGATTGGCTCCCAGGGCACCCAGCATCCTCCATCCCATTTTCGAAACGGGCGGAAGCTCGTAAAAATTATGGAGGATGCCGTTTCGTTATTGAAAAACCCTTCCGGGTTTGAAAATATGTTTTGTATTCATTTTGTAATTGTTAAATATAACGAATATTTAACGAATTACAAAATTAACGAACGAAACCGCCCAGGCCTAGCTTCTTGTACTCCCTGAATAACATGGGAAGTAAACCAGTCTCCTCTCGGCCTCATTTCCAAACTCACAACTGTAGCTCAATCAGTAGCAGGTCATGCTGTCATGCTGCCCAGCACACCATGCTAAGCTCACAGATCAAGACATGGAACATGTTGAAGCTAAATCTATATCTGTAAGGAAGTATCATCAACCATTCAAAGGACTAATATTATTCTTGTATGCCGAAGACCTCCAATGCCCAAACAGCTTAACGCTTGCATTCTCGAGGCAATGATGGTCTAGGAGAGTGGTTCTCAACCTGTGAGTGCCCAGATGTTTTGGCCTTCCAGAAATCCCAACTGCTGGTGAACTGGCTAGGATTTCTGGGAGTTGTAGGCCAAAACATCTGGGGACAGACAGGATGAGAATCACTGGTCTAGAAGTAATGACTCAGTTATACCCAACCCAGCTTTTAAGATGACAGCCCAAAACTGATACCTAGTGGTGACCCACAACCTGGTGGTGGCATGGTGAACCACAATCATTCAGCCCTATTTTCCTCCCCACTGGATTCCACAAATTTGACATGGCATTGTGCTAACTTCAGGTTTATATGAAATGTGGAAGAGAGTTCTATGAACTTCAACCTTTTCTAGAAGCCAAATTATTACACTGAGGCTGATGTACTTTAGATAGATAATATGATTTAAAAAATAAATAAAAATAAAGGCTTTGTCAAATATGAGATAGAAAGAAAACAGGGAGGCCACATTACAGATTCAATAAAAGAAACCATGATCCTAAATTTGCAAGACTAGAGCAGAGTGGCTGTTGTTCAGGGCAACATTTATAAGTGAGATCTTGTATTCCTATGTCCACCATAAATTGAAGCACCTTGGTGACATGGGGTGCTAAGATGAGAGAAAGTTAGGGTATAAATCGAATTTAAAACAGCCACCCATGGAGGTCACTATTTTTTTAAAAAATTAAAAAACAACATATTCTTGTTTCTTCTCTCCGACAAACTTCTTTGATCTGTCTCTTGCTTGTAGGTTTCCTATGAAGCTCATAGGAAATAGCAGTAGGAAATGTAGAGAGAAGGTGGAATTAGTGACAGTCATTTCTACTGACTCTTTTTCCCTTCTGCAGAAGTGCAAATCTGGTCTCATTCAGTACTTTATAGTGCACATTATATGCATTACATTACCCTTACAGTGTTAACATTTGTGTGTTAATTTCACGTAACTCGAATTTTAATCAAACTTCTGTGAGTTGGGGGGGGGGGGGCTTGAAAGTTTCTCTAGAACTAAAAAATTGCATATAAGAACAGACTAAGAATCTGGAAGCCACCAATTGGCAGGGGAGAAAGGCAAACAGTTAGTTGGGAATCTAGAGGCCAGAGAGTTAAATTAAGGCCACAGAATAGGCAACTGATTAATCAATATAAGCCTAGAACAGGCAGGAGATTCAAGTCATAGAAGATGGTGGAGACTAGGGCCAGAGCGGTTGGATAAATACACAGCACAAAGATGAGGAATACTATGCTAAAATCTGGAAATGGAATCAAAAGTGCTAGGAATCTTTTACAAAGTAGTTTTTTTAAAAAAAAATCAAAGAAAGAAGAAGGGAAGGATAGGTATCACAGTCTGGTCATGGACCAATCTAAACATTGGAAGATTCCTGCAAGAGAATACAAATTGCAGTGGACATAGAAACAAGACGTTTATTTGATTGTCAAAAAAAATGCATCATAACTGCTGTTGGGAGCCCTTCAAACAATGGGAGCTTGATCATAATTCTGTCTATGGTCTTATAGTCCATAAAAATAATTTCTAATTGGTAATATGAATATACTTCTTTCATGGATGCAATGCAAAGTCTATAAAGTCTTACTTGGTAGAAGGATTAAAGCAAAAAGCTAAAGGAAACTGCTCTGACCTGACCTACTTTATAACTTTTTTTTCCACCCACTTCTCTGTTTTTTCCCCTTACACAAATTATCAGAGTCCCAGAACACCAAAATATGTGAAGGCTGAGCCTTCTGGGACCACCACCACACTGTTCACTTCCCCCTCATAGGTACAAAGTCAGTGGCAGAAAGATCAAAGCTATAACTGCCCTTTCATTACATTCCTTTCAATTTCAGAACCAATTCAAGAAAACTGAAGTTAATCATGCCTCATTGTATAGTGAAACATGGCCGACATGGCAATCGGCTTTGATTTACAGGTGAAGTAGGACTACGTTTTCAGAGAAATGAAGTGTCTCATCTGTTAATTCCTGCATTGATACCTGCAACCCTTTTCCTTGTGCAGCCACCACCATTGTGAAATCAAAGGGCCATAAGCAAAAAGGCCAATTCAGAAACAAAGAGGAAATTGGTACAAGCTATATCCCAAATACTTGAGTAGAAAGGGTAAAAAATAAAGAAGCACAAGTGGTTTTGCAGTGGTAATTTCTTCTTTGCTTTTAACACATTAAGAGAAAGTGGGATATAAATCTAACATATGCACACACAGACACACATGCACACACTAAACACAAGTCATGCTACCCATGCTCTATTCTGCCTTGGTCAGACCACACCTGGAATACTGTGTCCAATTCTGGGCACCACAATTAAAGGGAGATGTTGACAAGCTGGAATGTGTCCAGAGGAAGGTGACTAAAATGATCAAGGGTCTGGGAACAAGCCCTAAGAGGAGTGGCTTAAAGAGCTGGGCATGTTTAGCCTGAAGAAGAGAAGACTGACAGGAAACAATGATAGCCATGTATAAATATGTGAGAGGAAGTCATAGGGAGGAGGGCGCAAGCTTGTTTTCTGCTGCCCTGGAGACTAGGATGTGGAACGATGGCTTCAAACTTCAAGAAAGGAGATCCCATCTGAATATCAGGAAGAACTTCCTGATTGTGAGAGCTGTTCAGCAGTGGAACCCTCTGCCCCAGAGTGTGGTGGAGGCTCCTTCTTTGGAGGCTTTTAAACAGAGGAAGGATGGCCATCTGTTGGGGATGCTTTGAATGCAATTTTCTTGCTTCTTGGCAGGGGGTTGGACTGAGGCCCATGAGGTCTCTTCCAACTCTATGATTCTATGATTTTTTCATAGAAAATTGTTTGTGTAACGAGAAATGTGCCCCATGAATTTCAAGACAAGCAGTATTCAAAGGAATGAAGTTCTAGGTTCTTGTGGATTTTTTCAGGCTATAGAGCCATGTTCTAGAGGCATTTCTCCTGACATTTCGCCTGCATCTATGGCAAGCATCCTCAGAGGTTGTGAGGTCTGTTGGAAGTAGGAAAAATGGGTTTATATATCTGTGGAATGGCTGGGGTGGGGCAAGGAGCTCTTCCCTGCTGCAGTTAGGTGTGAATGTTTAGCTGATCACCTTCATTAGCATTTGAAGGCCTGCCTGAGCCTGGGAAAATCTGTTGCTGGGAGGTGTTAATCTGTGCCTGGTTTTTTCCTCTCTGTTGTTTAGCTGTTATAATTTTAGAGTTTTTTTAATACTGGTAGCCAGATTTTGTTCATTTTCATGGTCTTTTCCTTTCTGTTGAAATTGTCCACATGCTTGTGGATTTCAATGGCTTCTCTGTGTAGTCTGACATGGTGGTTGTTGGTGTGGTCCAGCATTTCTGTGTTCTCAAATAATACGCTGTGTCCAGGCTGGTTCATCAGGTGCTCTGCTATGGCTGACTTCTCTGGTTGAAGTAGTCTGCAGTGCCTTTCATGTTCCTTGATGCGTGTCTGGGCGCTGCGTTTGGTGGTCCCTATGTAGACTTGTCCACAGCTGCATGGTATACGGTAGACTCCTGCAGAGGTGACAGGATCCCTCTTGTCCTTTGCTGAACGTAGCATTTGTTGGATTTTCTTGGTGGGTTTGTAGATTGTTTGTATGTTGTGTTTCCTCATCAGCTTCCCTATGCGATCAGTGGTTCCCTTGATGTATGGCAGGAACACTTTTCCTCTGGGTGGATCTTCATCTTTACTCTCGTGGCTTGTTCTTGGTCTTGCAGCTCTTCTGATGTCTGAGGTGGAGTATCCATTGGCCTGGAGAGCCCAGTTGAGGTGGTTCAGTTCATCTTGGAGGAGGTGGGGTTCGCAGATTCTTTTTGCACGGTCTGCCAAGGCTTTAATGGTGCTTCTTTTTTGACTTGGGTGATGGTTGGAGTTTTTATGTAGATATCTATCTGTGTGTGTGGGTGTTCTGTAGACGGTGTGACCCAATTGTTGATCTGGTTTGCGGATGACTAGGACATCTAGAAAAGGCAGTCTTCCTTCATTTTCTTTTTCCATGGTGAACTGGATGTTTGGGTGGATGCTGTTAAGATGGTCCAGGAACCTGTTGAGTTCTTCTTCTCCATGGCTCCAAATGGTGAAGGTGTCATCCACATATCTGAACCATATCGTGGGCTTTTTGGTTGCTGTCTCCAGGGCTTGTTCTTCAAAGTGTTCCATGTAGAAGTTAGCTATGACTGGGCTGAGAGGGCTCCCCATAGCTACTCCATCTTTCTGTTCGTAGAATTCATTGTCCCACTGAAAGTAACTGGTGGTAAGGCAATGGTGAAACAGAGCCGTGATGTCTTCTGGGAACCTCTGGTTGATGAGTGCCATGGTGTCTGCTACTGGGACCATGGTAGATAGAGATACCACATCGAATCTGATCAGTTTGTCGTTTGTATTTAGCTTGAGATTGCTGATTTTTTCTATGAAGTGGGCTGAGTCCTTGATGTAGTGTGTAGTGAGACCAATATGGCTTTGTAACTGTGCAGCAAGAAATTTTGCGAGGTCATATGTGGGGGATCCAATGGCACTCACGATGGGTCTGAGTGGGGTGGAGTCCTTATGGATTTTTGGGAGTTCATAAAGCCTGGGTGGATGGGCTTCCGATTTACATAGCTGTTGTCGTATGTCAAAGTTTATGGAGGAGTTCTTAATCAGGGTGTTGGTTTTCTTGGTTATTTTGGCAGTTGGGTCTTGCTTGAGTTTTTTGTATATAGTAGGGTCCAGGAGTTTTCTGATCTTCTCCTTGTATTGTTCTGTATGCATGATAACTGTGGCATTCCCCTTGTCTGCTGGCATAACGAGGATATCAGGATCTGAATTCAGTTCTCTGATGGCTTGTCTTTCCTTCCTAGTGATGTTACTGGAGGGAAGTTTTGCCTTTTTCAGGATCCTTGCTGTTTCTGCTCGTACTTCTTCTGCTTCCTCCTCGGGGAGGCGATAAATTTCTGATTCAACATTGGAAATGATGTTTTCTACTGGGATCCTGGTGGCGGTTACAGCAAAGTTTCCTCCTTTCGCTAGTATGGATACTTGGTCTTCAGAGAGTTGTCTGTCTGTCAGGTTGATGATGGTCCGTGATGTATCCAGTTCTGGTTTCGGCTGTTGCTTTTGGAGTTTGTGGAATTTTTGTTTTTGTCTGTTGGTGTGGACAGCCATGTTTTTCTCCATTTTCCTGTAAGTGAGGTTGTCTATTTTGTCCCAGTCCTGGGAATTCATCTTCTGGCTGATGTTGATATGGAGGTGCAGCAATTCCTTGTCTGTGTTTGCGAGTTCTTTGCGGATGGTGTGAATTCTCTCTCGTAAGAGGTTGCGTTCTAGGCGGTCATAGATCTGATGAGCCTGTGGTGTTTTGAAAGTCCTTTTGGCTGTGAGAAATTGTGGGATGGTATCTGTGTCTCTGCAGCATAGAAGGAAAGTCAGGGAGCACAGTAGATGTGCTTTCCTGGTCCTTAGTTTCTCCAATTTCCTTGTGTCTTGGAACAGTTTCTCCCCGTAGAGATGTTCAATGTATTGTTGAAGGCTTTCATGGCTGGAATCACTAGGTTCTTGTGGATTTTTTCGGGCTATAGAGCCATGTTCTAGAGGCATTTCTCTTGACGTTTCGCCTGCATCTATGGCAAGCATCCTCAGAGGTTGTGAGGTCTGTTGGAAGTAGGAAAAATGGGTTTATATATCTGTGGAATGGCTGGGGTGGGGCAAGGAGCTCTTCCCTGCTGCAGTTAGGTGTGAATGTTTAGCTGATCACCTTCATTAGCATTTGAAGGCCTGCCTGAGCCTGGGAAAATCTGTTGCTGGGAGGTGTTAATCTGTGCCTGGTTTTTTCCTCTCTGTTGTTTAGCTGTTATAATTTTAGAGTTTTTTAATACTGGTAGCCAGATTTTGTTCATTTTCATGGTCATTTTGTTCATTTTCATGGTCATTTTCAGAACAGAATGAAGTTCTGTTTCCTTCATTCACTTTCTGATTTTCAGTGGAAGGACAGATTTTTGCCTTTCTTTACTGCTGACATACAGACCTTTACAGCTGTTTCTATGAGCTGCAAGAATTACATCGTGACTCATACAAATATATTAATTGTTTACTAGAGAAAAGTTGGAATGTCAGCATGTACATATATGTGTCTCACTTCGGATATGCTATTTTCAGCGTTAGCAAAATCATCCCATAGCAACCTCCATTCTTCACTTTTTTTTCTCCCCTCCCCAAGTTTTTTCACACTGAAATGTGATAGAGCCTCAAATTTGCATTGAAAACATCAGATTTGTATTCTCTGTTCAACACTTTTCAATTTTCCCTATTTCTGCAGTCCTTTGCACATCAGGTTAACAGCTCAGTCCTAGTTGTAGTTAATTTGGAGTGAACACAGTGGGATTCATTACTGAGGAAAAAGGAATAGTATTTCACTCTCAGTATCTTATATGAAAAAGCTAGAATAGTAGTTATTCTTCTGTTTCTTGTTTTTCTTCATCCAGTTTGCACAGGCCAGAAATTAGGGGAAGGATGGCATTTGGCTCCATTATAACAGGAATATTGTATTTATGTGAGCATCGTTGTGCTTCACTTTGAGAAATGAATGTGAATGTGAAGCTGTATCAATTTATTGAATGTTTATTTGCTGTTTTGCAGTGTGACATGCGGGAACCCAACGCTCTCCGTGTTGCTCCAGTTCCTCTCTACAATTCTTTCTGTGACGTGCACACATTTATTGAAATCCTGGGATCTGCAATGCAATTACATCTGTAAAGGAAAGAGCAAACACTACAGCATTTTCCTGATCTTATTGATGGTGCAGCTGTATCTTTTAATCTATTTCTGACTAAGATGCATCAATGCTTTTGAGCATTTTGTTTGTTTCTATTAGACTAGGCTATATATATTCCACCAATTTACCCCATAAGATTGATTTTGCTTGGATAGTTATTTACAATATCCCTTTTATTAAAACTCATATTTCCATTCATTGGTACTCCAGAAATTAATATGCCTTACTTATTTTAATAGGGATGATTTTTAGCATTTTGCATACTTCCTTCATCTACATAATTCTGTTTTACTTCATATTGCAAGTGAAACAGAAAGACAGCTGCAAACCTCAAAATATCTTTCTGTTCTCGTGTGGAATAACACACCATACAAAACCCATCTATTTTACATTTTAATCACCATTTATATTAAATGAAAATGTCATGTATATTCAGGTAAATTCAGAGTTTGACATTCATTGTTACAAAAGCAGGGATTTAGAATTTGTAAATGACTTCTTCTGTTCAAGGCATCTTTACATATATATTTTTAAAGGACTTCTCCATTTTTCATGCACTTATCGCCAAATTGGTCCTCTGGCCATTTATGCAGCATTGTTGATGGTGATAGCTTAAATAATGGGAGCACTTGTATTTCACCATTTCCTATGAGAGTGGGATGGGAACAAGAAAGTAAAGCCAGGGCTTGTCTACACTGATGAAAAAAATGTTTGGTACCACATTTTGCCAGTCCACAGTAACCCTCAGTGACTCCATCAATGCCACATACAACATACACACTGTGGTGAGATCACCATAATTGACTTACATTTGCCCCTGGTGAGTTCACCTCACTGTGAGGGGGGAGTCCACATTTCCAACTGCATTATTTTCAGCCACACATCTGTGGTTACTCTGCTCCCCCCACCACAAGTAATACATGTGAATATATGTATTTCCACCTTTTAACTCACAGCTTGGAAGGGCTTCAGCCATCCTGTTAAACAGGGGTGCACTAGTACTAATAGACTGATATGCAAGTATCTGCATACACAGACCTCCTTAAATTCAAAACAAATGTTAACCACATACCAGTAAACTTAAAATTCAAACTGGGGGAGGGGGGAGGGGGCATTTCTGGTGGGAATGATCAGGAGACCAGGTGGCACATGTCACTTCCCATCAACCTGTTCTGTCCAATCACAGTGAGCCATTTTAAAGGGCCGGTTACAACCTAAAAAATATGGACTTTCAAGAAAACTGTGGAGTAAATGGCAAGTGTTTTTGAACTGGACTAAAGCTTTCAACCATCACAGAGAGCATCATTCCAAATGAATAATCAATACAATTGTGTGTTCAGATCACAGTGGTTACAAAGTGAATGTGATTTTCATAAACACCTGCCACCAAATAAAATCTCCTTTTCCTGCATGAATTTTCAAGAGAAGTACAATATAGATTCTCTAGCTTTTACTCATATACCCATAAGTTCTAATCTACATGTTGCAATACCTGGGTATATAAGCTTCCAGATACCAGCTTAAAAATCATGGGAGGAAAAGGAAAAAAAGGGAAATAAATTGAGGTAAAACCGTATCTGCATGCTGTAGTTTCTTTCAGAATATTTCTCTTCCAGAGCTGCCATGGGTCCAGCTTGTATCTTCTGAATCTGGGGCTAGTCTCCAGGCAGTTCAGTTCACTCCCATGCTTGTGCATGTTGTTGCCTTAATTCCTCTTCAAGCACAGAGCTCTCTGTGACCACCTGGCATCATCTGTCACATCTGCTGATGTACAAATGGGGTTCCCATGCAATCAGCAGGAATGCCATCAGCAGACACAACCATGATAACCAGGCATCACAGGGAGTTCTGTGTCTAGTAGGGGCAGCAGCAGCAACATGGACACAAGCCATTCCCTTTCCCTACACTGATCAGACCAGGAAAGGGGACATGGTAGTGGTATCCATCTGGACAGTAGAAACTAACTTAGTGCAAAGGCATTCGACACAGTGAATCACAGAGCTCTCTGGATCAACCCCCAAAAAATCGGGTGCCCGAACAAATTTGTGAACATCCTGCGGCTCCTCCATGATGACATGATGGCAATAGTCTTGGACAACTATGGCTCCCAAAGTGACCCATTTAAGGTGGAATCAGGTGTCAAACAGGGATGTGTTATTGCCCCAACTTTATTTTCCATCTTCATCACTATACTTCACCTTGTTGATGGGAAACTTCCCACCGGAGTAGAAATCATCTATCGGACAGATGGCAAGCTATTTAACCTCAGCAGACTTAAAACCAAAACCAAGGTTACAACAACATTTATTATAGAACTCCAGTATGCTGATGACAATGTCATCTGTGCACATTCAGAAGAAGACCTACAAACCACTCTAAACTCCTTGGCAGAAGCATACGAGAAGCTTGGCCTCATCGAAAAAACCAAAGTCCTCTTCCAGCAGTCGCTGGCCAATCCCTCTCCAATGCCAGAAATACAGCTTAATGGTGTAACATTAGAAAATGTTGACCATTTCCGCTACCTTGGCAGCCACCTCTCCACAAAAGCTCTGCTAGTGCAGCATTTTTCTAAATGAAGCAGAGAGTGTTTGAGGGCCGGGACATCCGTAGGGATACCAAGGTGCTTTTATAAAGCTATTGTCCTCCCAACCCTGCTACACGCCTGCGAGACATGGACAGTCTACAGACGTTGCTTGCAACTCCTGGAATGATTCCATCAGTGCTGCCTCCAGAAAATCCTGCAAATCTCTTGGGAAGACAAGCGGACAAATGTCAGTGTGCTGGAAGAAGCAAAGACCACCAGCATTGAAGTGATGGTGACCAGCAGTGCTGTAGAATTTGAAGAGGCACAAATGGAGGGCGAAAGAAAGAAACGTGCCAAGAGGAAGGCGCGTCCAGCCAACCCCGACCGGGACCATCTTCCACCTGGAAACCAATGCCCTCACTGTGGGAGAAGATACAGATCAAGAATAGGGCTCCACAGTCACCTACGGACCAACCGCCAGAACACCGAACTTGGAGGACCATCATCCTCGGACTACCAGGGATCACCTAAGTAAGTAAGATGCATGGGGAAAAATATTTTAACATACTTTTCTGGTAAGTTTTTCATAGGTACAACATATTCTTTGTTAGCTCAAGACCTATTGCTAAATCAAGAGATAATGACATTAAAAACTGATTTTAAAATCAAAAGAAAGTACTGACAAATTATAACTGTGAAACCATCAGTTTTATTGAGTTGTAGCATTTCATGAATAAAATACTGTCAATATTTGAAAAGCAGATAAGGTTATTCCAAAGGTTTTCTAATCCAGGCTGGTTTACAACTAAGGGTTGGGTGGTGCAAAAACAAATATATTAAGGTGAAAATCATACAACTGCTGGAATCAGCCCTAATGGTGGTTGAGCAATGAGCTCAAGAGTTTCCACCTTTGTTTCCAGAACGGACAATGGCAGTAAGACACCAGGGTGGGACAGGGATGGTTTTGCAACTTCTGCATCCTAGACTATTACATTCTCAAATAAGGAATAAGATTTTCCTCATCAAAAGTCCCAAATAAAAGCTAATTGTAGTGTAGCTAATTCCCTGTTCCTATGGAGGATAAAGGGATCTGTCAGTCTGGAAAGTCTAATAAATATCCCCCATGCGTCTTGCAATCTACTCTGGAAATAGACTCAATATTTTTGTTTCTCTCTGCTGCCTCCTTAGATGCATGCACACTGATGAACATTCATAGGAGTATCACCTATCCCTTTGTGAGAATTAGTGCAAATAGCCTTCCAGGGAAATATCTTCTCAGGTCAGTTTTCCAGGCTACCTTGGGTAGTAGCATGGAAGCCAAATCTCTACCTCATATCCTTGCATCTTTAGTTTAAGGAACCATTGCAGCCCTGACTATTTTTACCTGCTCATTTGGAAAAAAAGTTCTTCTGTTTTATCTTATTTTGGAATTGGCATCAGGAATCTGCTTCAGAAGCCTCAAGGAAGTTGAACAAGGAGGCTGGATATATCTTTTCTCAGTGATATCAACACGCTTCTCCTGGAAAATATGAGCTGCTGGGTTAGCCCAGTGACTCAGTACTATCCATTCTGAATGGCATAAATCTGAGGCAGTTGAGAATGCACTGGATGTTTCTTAAAGCTGAGCTATTGACTACACTAATAGCCGAAACAAACGTCGTGCTTGTTCAAGTGTCATGCTCATCTAGAGCATTTAACTGTTACCAGCTGTAAGAGGATGATGTAGCTGTAAGAGGTTGATGTAGCAGAGTATCCCATTGCGCTGCATTTCCTTCACCCTTTGAGATCAGCAAGGAGGCCTTCTTGGTAATATTTTCTTCCAAATGTAGCACAGGAATCTCATCCCTATTTATTTCATTTTTAGAAAATGCATTTCATGGATAATACTCAAAGTTAACATTAGGTGTCAGCATTTTACATATTATTCAGTGAGTGTAGATCTGCCAGTAGAGATACGGCACTGAAAATAAGTGTCTTTAAACTTTTGAAATTTTAGAAGCTATCAGTTTAAAATTATTGGAATAAAGAAATTGCTGTTTGTATCAAGGAATGAATTCAAAGTATGTAATTATGTCCAAAAGAAACATCATAATTATGTAAATGTATAACATAGATCTATTTTTAATTTAACTATGGAATTTTATGAAGGAAAAATATTTCCTCGGCTAAAACAAAACACTGAAGACATCTAAAGATGCAAAATAAAATATTAACAGAAAATATAGATTGAATTACCTTAAGAGAATCTAGGAAAACACAGGTATGACTCAGTTCTGATAAAACAAGCTAATTGGATATCAAAGCAGATATTGTGGGATTTCCTGCCTTGATATTCTGGGTTATATGGCTGTGTGGAAGGGCCCTTACTTGTCTGTTGTACCTATTTTTCTTATCACTTCTAAAATGACCATAGCTGAACTTTAGTTTCAACTCAATTTGTGTAACCTGATGACAGTTTTTAAGAAAACATTTCAACCAGCATCTCTTATAGCTTGCAAAACTTCATTTATTTTGGTTTTTAAAAAACAAAACAAAAAATCCTCTGCACAGATATAATGTAATGTATGACTTTAAATTCGGTGAAGGTGTATTTCTGCCATGAGTACAAAAATCAGCAACCAAGTTTGCAAAATATTCATGTTATGATTTACAGTGACCATCCATTTTCCTATACAGAAATTATGGAGTGACTGAAATACGCATCCAGTTAGATCTCAAATATTTATGTATAGGGTGACTTTAATTCCACATGTATATATTCAATACAGGCACAACCCTCAGCTCATCCTTCCTGTAGAGCAATGAAAGTGAACTTTAAATTGCAGTGAAAAGTGCCTACAAACCTAACTTTCATCAATACCCGTAGGACATATTTATAGGACTCCACTTTTCAGAATGTGATTGAAAAAAAAACAGCAATTCCTGCTTTTTATGTTCCTGTGATTTTGTTTCTTATTACTTACATGTCCTCTTCTATGCATCATTTTATGTCTCCTATTAAATATAAGTGAAAATTGATTGGTGCATTTCTCCGTGGAATTCTATCTTTATTTCATCATAATTACTTCTTATTTGAATAATGACAGATGAACTGCTTCATTCCATTGCAGTTTTTTTTAAAGCTTTGAAGTCACAATAACAGCAAAGAATTTAAATCCAAAAGCCATTATTGTGACAGGGAAGACACTGGGGGAGAATGAAAACGTATAGTGCCATAATTTTCCTGAAAGGATACTATTTCTGTAGTTACACAACATCACTTCTGGTGGAAAAAATATCTCAGTTTCTGTAACTTCTGGCCTGCCAAAATGACTTGTGCAGACGTTAAAGCAAAACATTATAAATGCTAGATTAAGGTCCATATAAGAAGTAAACTTCCCAGTGGTTATCTTTCAAGTGAAATCAAATGTTCCATGAAAAAAAGAATAAGAAAAAAAGAATGTTTTAAATTCAATGCAGCTGCAGAGCTGTATTTTGCCAATAAAGAGTTCATTAGATCTTTTTTCCCTCCCTGACATTTACATCTAGTCCAAAGTATATTTAATACTCCAAGGTATGAATTTCAAAGTCTCCTTTATCTTTGTATTCATTTTTGAGCCATTAATCAAATAATATGAAGCAGATTTTTTATATAAAAAAACCTCTCCACAACAACTAAGCAATGGATCATGTATTCAAAATGTGCACTCTAGAATCTTTTATAGGGTAATATGATTGAGGGGTACAATACATGCATACAATTACAAAATGAGCAGAAGGACATTTCTTATTTTGCTTATATTTTACTTTATCCATTGAAGATAAAATGTGTGAGTTAGATACATGACAAAATCATACATAATAAATCTTCTGAGAAGCAACATCAAAGCATAATAGGCATAATATAACCACTATTTTGACACTCATGCCTTATGTATGTAGGGAAAGGGGATGTTACAAATCCTTCACTTTAAACAGAAAAGATTGTTACCACCATATTGCAAGTGCACATAAATACATAAGCAAGTCATTCCTTCTGCTGCCAGTTTTCTAGGATTCATATAGATAAGAGATATTAAAACATGGTATCTCATTGACAATATAAATTCTCTGACAATTGTTTAAAGGGAAATTGTTAGAAGAATGTAGATATCAAATGTTCCACCTGGATTAAGCAGGTTATCACAAATTAGTATTGTTTACATTATTGATGACTTTAGCAAGTAAGTATTCTTGTTTGTATAGAGCCTATGACATGGGTGGCTAACTTACACCATTGCTCCTCTTGTGAAAAAAAATCCCTGCCAGTCAAGAGCACATTGAAGTGAGGGTCTAATCTAGCCTGAAACACACTAAAATATTTTAAAGTAATGAAACAAATTATAGTAACTTTTGGGACCACAGTAGTTCAGGCCAAAGTAATTTGTGTTATTGTTGGACATAAAGAAGAACCAGAAGAAAGGTTTTGGCCTACAATCAGGTGTTTGCTCAAGCTAAGCTCCCAAAGTAACCAATTTAAGGGGGGATCTGGTGTTCAACAGGAATGTATTATTGCCCCAACTTTATTTTCTATCTTCATCGCTATACTTCACCTTGTTGATGGGAAGCTTCCCACAGGAATGGAAATAATCTATTGAACAGATGGCAAGCTATTTAACCTCAACAAACTGAAAGATTACAACATTTGTTATAGAATTCCGATATGCTGATGATAATGTCTGTGTGCATTTAGAAGAAGACCTACAAGCCACTCTAAACACCTTTGCAGAAGCATACAAGAAGTTCAGCCTCTCATTGAACATTGAGAAAACCAAAGTGCTCTTCCAGCAGGCACCAGCTTGTTTAACCCCTTTTCTTTCTATAGTGGGATTTCTCAGAGATATATGCCTAAGAGCCTTATTGCAAGAGGCAAGTAAATTGCACCTACATCTGGATAATAGTGCCATTGCTTGGGGCTTACTGAATGACTTTATGGTTTTATCGAGTGAATGAATATCAGTCTTCTGTTGTTGTCCCATGGGAGACCATTTTCAAAGCAATTATTTTTACTAACACACAAAATCCATTACTGACTTGTTTTCCTGCTTTTTCACACTGTGATTTCCTGTGTAAAGGGTCAGTTGTGCTGTTCTCCTGATTTTAGGTGGTCAGTGGCCATGTGCTTTGGGTGAGAGATCAAGCCTTTTTTTTTGGTACTCTGTTGCTACAGTGGTGCAACACTATGGCATAGTATTGCTCCATTCTCTCTCTCTCTCTCTCTCTCTCTCTCTCTCTCACACACACACACACACACACACACAAATCTGTGCTGCTGTGGAATTGGGGCACATAGGATTGCAGAGGAACAGAAATACAGGGGAGGAGACAGGAGATCTTGGTTTGACTTTTTGCTTGTTCCATTTCATGTAGGGATACTGTTTGAGCTTCCTTCTCTAATACAATGACTTCAAAAAGTGGGGTGGAAGGAGGGGAGATGGGAGAGACTTCAAGGAGGAGGAGTCCCAATTTGCTTTTGATTGGTACTGTGCTCAGCAGGAGGCTGCCGCTTATGCTCTCCCTCCCACCATCCCCAGCATTTCTCAGAAAAGAAAAAAAAATGAAATGTTGGAGTTGGTAATGGGTAGGCAGTTTGTGTGTGAATCTGGGATTTGGATTGCTGTGAGTTTTCCAGGCTGTATGGCCATATTCCAGATGCATTCTCTCCTGACGTTTCACCCACATTTATGGCAGTCATCGTCAGAGGTTGTGAATCCTGGAATTGTTCTAAAGGTAGAAAGACAGCAATTCTGATTGCAAAGGTGTTTTTTTTTTTTTGCAATTGTATCAGAAAAAGGTAATTAATAGAGTATTCAGGTTTGCAAATTAAACCCATATTCATCTTTCTAATCACTAAACAAGGACTACTACATGCAAGATTCATAGCTGAAGGAATGTTCATGACAAATAGGCATCTTTCACCACTTGGAGGAAGACGTGCAAAGGAAGGGAGGGAGGGAGGGAGGGAGGGAGGAAGGAAGGAAGGAAGGAAGATAGAAAGTTATTGCCCTTTATGATCCTGTCTCAGTAAATCTGTGGTCAGACCACATGATCCTCCCCACAAGCATTTAGAATGCAGGAAAATGACCTCAAATACATATAAAATATTCTCAGTGTCTGTCTATTGCAACAGCAACAAGTATCTGCTCTTCCTCCTCTCATTTCTACAAGCCAGGGCAACTGACTGCAGTGGTCCTTTGGATCCAGGACACATACACGCACCTTGGACAACAAAATCCATATAAGTATTCAAATCCCAGTATATAAAACAACTTAGTAAAGTTGTGTCACTTAGATAAAAGGGCAAAATCAAGGATTACTTTTTTTGAATTCTTTTTTTTTTGGGGGGGGGGCATATTTTTAAGCCATGGATGATTGAATGAGTGATTCAAAAATGGATGGCTGTGTGCAGTATGTCAGGGTGGGCTATCTAAAGCCTCTCCCAAATTTTGTGAGAGGAGGAACTCTTGTCAGACTTGGGGTGTTTTATAGGCCTACCCACATAAGCCAGTCTTGACCTGATGTGACAACAGAAAGAATTGCCTCCACTGCTATTTTAAAAAGCGGTAGTACCAAAAATAATTACTACATCCCAAACTTGCTCTCAACAGTTCTGTCCTTCACTGCTATTATTTAAACTACAGCTAGCTGCTCATCTCTTGGAAATGATATTATTGCAATCTGTATTGCAGATTCTTCACCAAGCCAAAGTTTAGATAATCTTTCACCCCTATTATTCTGTTTTTCAATTTCTGATATCACTATCTGCAGGTGGAAGGTGCCTTCAAAACTGCAGCCATAGAAAAAGTGTGCTTCCTCAATCTAATAGCAGCATACAGATACGACCAATAGGTTTGCTAGAGGAAGGAGGCTCTTGTGTCTAAAATGGGTGGCTTGCCATTTCCTATACATTCACGCTTGCTTCTATTTTACAGTTGTCAAAGTGAGAATAGACAATATGAATTTGCCCATGAACACACAGGGAATTCATAGTGAAATGAGACTCCCCTATTCTTATCTGTTATCCATTTTCAAATGTGAGTGGTAAGTTGTGAGAAGGGAAAGCTTGTTGTTCAGAGCATAAATCATGGCTTAGTCTTCATAGATTAATAACCTCCTACACAGCATCCTATGACCAAGCTCTTGAAAATACACAAGAAAGAACTGGGTACAATTGCATTTTGAAACAAGGCTCACTTGAAAGGAAATATAGTAACATTCTTGACCAATTTAAATTTGTTTGAAGTTCATTCATCTTTGAATCAGAATTGTAAGGACCCTTATTAGCATGAATAAGTTTTGTTTTCAGCTTAACAACCCCAAATCATAAAAATAAATCTCCTGGAAAAAATATGAAAAAAAAAGGTTTTACTTTCTGCTGTATATCTTTATATGTGTTCTGTTGAATATATGCTATTGAATTCATAAAATGCTTTTCAGAAGCTTTGGGAGCTTGATTATTCCTTCTCTCTTTTTTTCTAGTTATAGAACAGATAAAAACTAGTTTAATTTCATCAGCTCAAGCATGCAGTCAAAGAAGACATTGTTTTTGCAGGGCTGTTCATCCTTTGAACTTAGATGACATTGTCTCAGAGGACAAGATGTTTGATGAGTTTTATACTTTAAAGCTTCCAGTATGAAAAATTAGCCCAGAATCTGCTTCGTGTAGAATTGTCTATGCATGTGTGTGAAATCGTTCAGCCTTCAGAAGACAAGAGGGGGAAATGGTGTCACTTTTTATTTTTCTTTAGCATCTTTCATTTAAATTCACACATTGAAAAAAGTTGAAGGATCACATTTTGAGGTGCCTGTTTTCTTACCCACTTAAGAAATATATTACATCCAATTGACCTTGTACTGAAAAGAGGTTTCTTTGTTTTATAAAGTGGGAGAAAGGGATGTATATAATTCAAATCACCCTCATGAAATCTGTATTGCTGAAAAATGACTGTGTGTTTACACAGATCTCACAAAGTCTACTCCAGGGTTTCTTACAGCGAGTTCCCCAGAATCTCAGGGTTCCATGAGAGACTGCAAGTTCTTCCAGAGAGCGTCACAATCATGATCAAAGAAGTGTGGTAAAAAAATCATGGAACCTTAAGGAGAGTCCAGAGATGGCATTGTCAGCCCCAAAAAATGTTCCCCCAGTATCTTGACACCTTTGTTTGTAGGGAATTTGTTTTAATCTGTATGATTTGGGGGAAACTAGCAGTCCTTAATATTGACCCAAGACTTCTTTTTTAAAAAAAATTAAGTAACTGCACAACCAGAACCTATGCCAGATAAAACACCACAGGGGATTTCTGTCAAACCCAATCCAGATCCAAAAGGGAGTCAAACAAGGGTACATATTAGCCCCCTTTCTATTTAACAACTTATTGTATGATCTCCCTCTAGCCCTGGCCCAAGTGAATAGGCATAGCCCCAAGACTGGCCCAAAGTATATTTCCCTCTTGCTATTTGCTGATGATGCAGCCCTACTATCCTTCTCATGTATGGGTTTTAAAAGATTCTTGCATAGATTTGTTGACTTTTGTGAGACAAATGATCTGCTGGTGAATTATGATAAAACCAAGATCATTCTTTTTGGGGGAAAGCAATAAAAAGCAAGTCTGGAAGATAAAAGGACACTATATTGAGCAAGTAAAAAAAATCAAATACTTAGGACTATGTTCAGTAATAATCTAATAATAATGGCCTTTTAAAATGCACACTGGCCCGGGCCCAATTAAGCACCAGTGCCATCATGAGGTTTTACCACTCCAGGGGCAACCAATATATTCCCCCAGTTCTGCATGTTTTTCAAGCAAAGGCGAGAACACAACTACTATATGGAGCTCCCATTAGGCTAAGCCCTAATAACTGTGCCATTAGATCATTCAACTCAAAATCCCTGCACAAATTATTTGGCATCCCAAATTGTGTCCCGTACACAGTTCTTTGCTTAGAATCTGGCCAATACTCAATAGAGGCCACTATCTGGCTAAATATCATGAAATTTTGGTTATATATTTATTACCAAAACCCCAGTAACTCCTTGACCCAACTCACCTTGAGTGAAATGGTGTACAAAAGTCCTAGTAAAGATCGGAGAATTGGGCTATGATAGCGACTTCTTGAATATGCTAAATTTCACTGAGATCTTTACCCTCATTTAGAAGAGGTTGCTAGAATTGGACTATAAATGACTGCTGAGCTTGACCAACAAATCCTGTTTGCCTATGAACATGGCAATTCCATTCATACAGGGAAACCCAGCCCTTAATATTGCAGTGCTCACTAACTCCACATACATATGTTGTCTAGATGTAATATTATGCCATTTCCGCTCAATAGAGGAAGACACAATGGTCTACCGAGCGACAAGAGGTTTTGTCCCTGTAGTACAGGACAGCTGGATTCCATCCCAGTTATTCTTCTGCACTGCCCACTTTAGCAGGAACCAAGATCTAGCTTGCTACTACAAGTTATAGATTCTATGAAATCTGCAAGATGGACAGGGGACATCCAACAGAAGTTTACTTTAATTTTTTTTTTAAAAAAAAATTGACTCTTCAAGACGTGCTAGAGCTCATATGCACTGATTCGGATACTTAAGCTCTTTTAAATTTCATAAACATTAGAACAAAGGAATAGTTGCAGAGAGTTCTCCTGGGAATTGCTTTCCATGTGTGCTTCCATTTAGCCACCTGTGTGTCCATGGCTCCATTTGCTTACAGCCCTCATCAGCTGTTTCGGGATTTTAAGATGCACACACATGCTGGAGCAGTCCACACCAGCATATAGGAATGATGTCACATGTTTTCCTTGAATGCAGGGATATACAGTCATGTGAGTATACACATTTTCCAGCTGAATTTGGGTTTTCAGTGCGCCTTTTAAACGTGTGTTTTTAGCTGTTGATGCGAATCAGTGTGCATTTTCATGAAACACCATCTTTTTTATTCCCGTTTTTCCCGCATTTTAGGGCCTGTGTAGAAGGGCCCTGCAACTGGAATTTTTTAGCTGAAGATATCATTTTTATAGGCTCCCTGAGACCTGGGAATTATTTCCAACACTCCTTCAAGGTAAAAAGGTTTGGAAAGGCTGATCCACTCAGAAGAATTCTCAGTTTGGCTTATACCCAGCAGTATGAGTATAGGATTTTACTTGTGGGCTAAAATCCCAACAGAAGGAGTGAGCAAATGCTGAGATGTCCAAGGCATCCAAAGCTCTTGTGAGCACTTAGCAGATTAGAACCACTACCACAACCACTTGATCCCTGCAGTATGGGACTCAAGGCAGCTTCAAACTATTATAGCATAACAACATCAAGAATATTGTTTGCCCAAACTTGGAGACCGAAGGACACACCAATGATAGAAGAATGGATTGCTAAGTAATTGAGTTAGCCCAAGTTACCAAATGAACATGAGTTCTAAAGGATAAACCAATGAAGGTCTTTCTGAAAGATTGAAAATGGTCTATGAATTGTTGAGCAATAAAAAATCTAATCTAGTAATATATGGTTGTGGTGATTAGTAATTAGTGGGATTGTCTTGAAGGGCCAAACCAGGTAGTTCCACAGAACCTAGCAATGTGTACCTTATTGCATTAGCCAGGTGAAGTGTCTGAGGGGCAGCAGGCAAATCCTTCACCCCACGTGCTACTTCCTTGTGACAACACTTCTCCCATCACTCAGAGGAAGTGTCACTGAAGCTGCGTGGATCGGTGCTGGCTCCATTAGAGCCAGCCCAACATGGGCAGGCTTCCGTGTTTGGAGGGACATTTCCTACTATGCTTACACTTTGGCTGGGGGTGTGGGGCCTCCTCCAGAAATCGAGCAATGTCATGCCCATTTGTTGCTGGACTGGCAGAGAAGCATCCTAGAATGCTAAAAAAAAGCCCCATGTGATGATGTCATTAGCCCCATTTTTCGCTTGGTGAGACCATGAGAAAGAACTTTCTCAATGACTGCTCTCACTCTCTGGAATGTCCTTCTTCAGGAGCCTTGGCTGGCCTCTTCTTTGGGATGTTTCAAAATTTTAAACATGGAAAATATACATGGAGGGAGCCCTGGCAAATTCTTCCAGAGCACACCCACCTTTAGTAAGGAATGTATGATCGAATTAATGTTGTAATACATTACTATATGTCACTTCTACCTCCTCTACCTCCTCTGCATTTTGCAATAGGATCTACAAATAGTACACTTGTCAATGAACAAAGTGACTGAGAGCAATAGGATCAGACATGCAAATTAACAAATCCTTCAAAGAATCTTCTTCAAAGAGAGCTGTCTTGCTAGATCACTGTAATTATAGAACAATCAGCAATTTTAAATAATCAAAATCAAACCTTCAAACAAAACTGTGCTATTGGAAAGTAGAGTGGATGTTTGCACCCAGCACATGTTGTTGTTGTTGTTGTTGTTGTTGTTATTTAGTGTGCCTTCAAGTCATTTCTGACTTAATGGTGACCTTAAGGCAAAGCTATCACAGGGATTTCTTGGCAGAATTTGTTCAGAGGAAGGTTGCTCTTTCCTTCCTCTGAGGCTGAGAGTGTGTGACTGACCCAAAAATGTTCAGTAAGTTTGAGTGACCAAATGGGGATTCAAACCTTGATCTCTAGTGTCCTAGTACTCTCAAACAACTACATCATATTATTAAATGAATGGTGCAGAGAAAGCATAATTGTAATTACGGTAATATAGCATTTCAGAAATTAGCATTTGATTCACACTTTCTAATTGTTAGAAATGATCTAAGATTTAGTTTTTATTACAGAATTTAGACTGTCACCAATCAGAATATCGAAAATTAAAATGTCATGAAATGTGAAAGAATGCACATGGATAGAACTACTTTGGTATATTTTAAATTTCCTTTATATATTTAGACTTCTTTCTATCAGTATCTTTTTCACAATGATGAATTGAATTAATTAGACACACTAAACTATCATATTAACCAATTTTAACAAATGAAGACACATTTCACAAATCCAAACTAAAAGGCAAATCAAATTGTTGCAAATTAAACTATTATGAATCAAATGCACAATAATCAAGTGCAAATGCAACCCAAAATATATGCAAAGTATAATATTGCCATACGTTGTTGGGGGGGGGGGGGGAGAAAAATTGTTTATGGTGTCCATACCTCTCTCCCTCACTTCTCTATGTTTAATGTATATATTAGCCTATAAACAAATAAATTATTTACTATAAGAATTAATGACTTCAGCAATATCTGGGTGTGGGCAAACTAACTGGATCAATGCTTGTTTGGTTGTAATATATAAGCAAGGCATGAAAGGCTGACTTGAAACCTAGAGATTCTTTACTAACTGTTGGTCTGACATGCTCTCTTCTTCATGGTAATACCTTTTTCTTCACCTCTACAAGTATACAAGTCCAATAATATTTACTGATTTGAAGACAGCATGCCACCTAGTGCTTTAGTGAAGCATTTCTACTATATCTGGGATTGTCAAAACGATTGGGAGGGTGCAGCAAACAACTGGGAGATCATGAAATCTACCGTATTTACGTGAATCTAATGCTCACCTTTTCTTGGCTAGATTTGTGTCATGCGGTAATTTATGTGCTGAACCAAAGGAAAAGGGGAAGCTGCTTCAGGAGCTCCTCTTTGAGGGACCTCATTTTTAATTTAATTGTCATGGCTCAATGCAATGCAATCCTGGGGTTTGTAGTTTGGTGAGGCATCAGCATTCTTTGGCAGAGAATGCTCATGAGCTTGTTAAATTACATCCCACATGACTTCATAACATTGAACCAAGGCAATTAAAGTGGATTCATTCTACAGCATAGATGTACCCAAGGTTTTCTTTTCCACTGCTGGAAGCTTTGGTGTTCTAACACTTTTTTTTAAAGGAAGGCATTCTAAATGGGCAGTAACTGCAATGACTAAATTACAAGGAGAACACTTTTTGCTGCAATGCATCACATTCAGCTGCAATTCCTTTTTTTCCCTTTTTGGTTTCAGGGCTTTGAAAACTGAGGTGTATATTAGATTTGATGGTGCATTAGACTCAAGTAAATACAGGTAGTTTGGCATGGAGATCACATCTTGTGGAAGACTGCAAGAGGGTTTGATGATCCACCCTGAAATAATGAGGTGAAACACACAGAGTTGGATGAAATAAGGGTCACTTTATTTGACCCATTAATTATTTAAGATTAAAACCTTTAAAATGTGCTAGACAGGGGGAGCAACCTGCTGTGAGGTCTTAGCTGGGGCAATGTTTGTTTGGTTGTGATAAACATTCCTAGTCTCCCATTGGGTGAAGATATCTTAACATGAGGGCAGTCCAGTCTTATTGGTTTCTCACCCTGGGTGGTTGAATTTTGGAAGGCAGATATAAGGAATTTACCCTTCCCCCTCCCACACCCCAAAACTCAAAAAGGAAGCACCAACCCCTATGACTATCCAAGGGCGAGCTTCTTCCCATCTTCCAGGCCCCAGATCTCAAAGAGGCATTTCCAGAGCCCTACCCTTTCCCCAAATGATGCCAAGATGTACACCAACTTCTGATATTCTCCCACAAAACCCAACAGTGACGCCTTATCAATTGACCATGAAGTCAATTTCCAAGTCTCATAGAAACAATATGGTGTAGGCAAACCCACCACAGCCAAAAAAGAACAGAGCTTAAATTGTTCCCACCTTCCACATGTGGCAACCCTTATTATGCCAAATCAAATTAACACAGATTACTACCCAGGGGGGTCATCAAGACGATCCTTCAACCACAACACCTATGGATATTTAATTGGTATATCCTTTTGATGTTGCAATTTTGTTGAAAAGGTTGTGTTAATTGTACCAGTTTGAACCTTTAAGGTTTGTGACTGTTTCTATTAGTTTGTTTAAGCAGAAATAGAAAACATAGACAAAGACTGCTTTGGTAAAGTAGGTAGCCTTCTAAAAGTAAGTACAATTAGGTCTTCATTTCTTTTCAGCTCCATACCAATAGGACTCCTGTGAATCTGTTGTTCCATCTCAGGATATAGACAGTGGTAAAGGACCTGACATATTTTTCAAGAGTTGCTTATTGTTAAACTGAATTGATTTTTTCCCCTTCTTTTTTTACACCACGGTACTTCTGTCATGGTGATCTTAGCACCCAAAGGTCTAACGTTCTCACAAATGGGGATGCTCTGCATTTGCAGTTGACATGTTCCTAAACCCTGTCAAAAGCACTCTTTAAATAATGCATCAGCATGTGTTTGTGGTGCTGGCTTTATACATACACTTTGACTATTATAAGTGAGGGTTTGTTGTCAATGGCACCAGGCGCAGCTTCCAGCTTGTCAAATATCAGTTCTGTGACACTGTCTTTTAAATGACAGCAACTCCTAAATGAGAGGACGCACAGTTGCTCACAACTTACTTACATGGGTGGGAGGAGAATGTATTCACACATTAGTTGACCATCTTCAGCACACCTCCACTGAAATAATTATTGTGGGCTTTCAAGGAGGTGGGAGGTGGTGAAGTCTCTCATGGTGTTATGCAGGCACTGACATGATGTTGTGTGGCAAAACTAGGGTTGCTATAAAAACAATATGAGTAAATACATAGAAAGAGGAAGAATCAGACATGATACTTAATTGTATTGTGCAACTGGATTTCGACTCCAAGTGTGATTGAATATTGTTACCATTGCAAACTTCTTTAGTCTTTCTTCTGCCCTTTTCTCCAATCCAGGGGTCCTCAAACTTTTGAAGCAAAGGGCCATTTTATGGTCTTTCAGACTATTGGGTGGAAAGTGGACTATAGTTTGATAAAACAAATTTCTGTGTGCACTGCATGTCTTATTTGTAGTGGAAAAATATATGAAAGAACAGTACAAGATTTAAAAGGAAGAACAATTTTAACCAACATAAACTTACACATATTTCAATGCAGAGTAAAGGCTCTGTGTTTGTCTGATGAGATAGCCCAGTTAATTACGATTGCTGTTGTGTTCCTTCAAGTCATTTCATACTTAGGGCAACCCTATGTATAAAGTTTAGGGCCAAGTAAATGACCTTGGAGGACCATATTCAGCTCACAGGCCTTAGTTTGGGGACCCCTACTCTAATCCCTTGTGGAATGGGATGGGACTTCCTTTAGAATGTCTCAGACCAAATTATTATTTCTTGGGAAAATCTGTACTGTTGATTTTGGCCCCATCTACACTGAACATTTAGCTAGCTTCAAACTACCTTCAAACTGTCACGGCCAGACAAATTCCCACAAAAGCGCATGAAAGAAAGACCTTAATACACATTAGTGTTATGTGGTTTGTGTAATCACTCTCGAAGCTGGTTCCAGAATTTCTTATGTGATCATCTGCACAGCAGAAACACTTTATTCAGTGTCAGTTTGAAACTGCATTAAATTATCAGTGTAGATAGGGCCTTTGAGACAGAACAAGAAATGAATGTATCTATTATTTGAACTCAGGTACCATTTGGTAACCTCATCTTTCCTTTGTCAGGGGTTCTATGCAGTCATAAATTCCCTATTAGAGCAAAAGGGACTCAATTAGTTCCAGTTAAGGAGCAATATACCTTCAGGTAGTTGTACTAGTCTTTTCCAGGAACAAGAACATGCAAAGAAAGTTGTTCTTTCAAAAGGAAGGTTTTTCTCTTTAGTTGTTGCATCAGCAGTATATAGTGTATACAATATGTACAAATTATTTCTCTCCCTCCCTTCCTCCCTCCCATCCACCACCACAATCCTCACACCCTCATCAAACTAACACAGTATCAGTACAACATATATATGCATCAACAGGGAAATTCAGGATGACTTAGGAGTTTGGCAATTTTTAAAATAACTTTAACACGATTTCCTTTTGGTAATGAGAGCTATGCCTTCAGAATGCTTTACTGCTATCAGCAGATGCATCAAGCTCTGTTGGTTTTGGCCTATGAACTAATGCACCGTTCCATACAACTTGTTCAGCACGTGGAAGAAACCCCAACCCTTATGCCTTGGGACTTATGGAAGGTTGGAGGAATTAGGTTATAAGGGCCACAATCCTAGCTTTAAAGCCAGCAACAAAAAAAAAGCATCATGGTAAGGCAGTGAAGGAATTTGAAAAGTTTAGGACCATTTTCAACCTGTCCAAGACATGGCTCATCCCTGTGGATGATATTTTGCAATTCTGAGTCTATTTGTATGTTAAGGGTTTATCCTTCCCTTCCATACATATCAAGATCTCAGCTTTGTTATTTGCATCAAAGGCTCAGGGGCAGCCAGATTTTTCAAATGAGTTGGAAGATATTGGAAGGATGGTCATGTAAAAGGGGCAGATTAAGAGATCAATGTATTCCCTTATGTCCAGATATTCTGCATAGGTTAGGAAATGCTAGGAAGCAGATCTATAGTTCCCCTGATGAGGTGGTGCTTTTTCACACGGCAACATTAGCTGCCTTTTTCAGGGCATTTAGGGTGAGTGAGCTTGTCTCCTTGTCCCAAAGTGACAGGTCAGGTAAAGCATTAATGCGAGGAAACATACAGATGTCTCCACATCAAATTAAACTGACCCTAAGATCATCGAAAACCAATCAAAAGACAGAGGCAGGTTGATTAACTCAACACCAGTACTGCTGTGTCTGGTTATGCTAAGGTGATATGTTCAACTTCAGGCGACACTCCTGTTTTGCCATAATGATGATATTCCCCTCACCAAGTATCAACTTTGGAGTATTACATCTAAGGCACTGAGTTGATAGGGATTTCAGGGATTAAATTTGGCACACACTCATTTAGAATTGGGACTGCTTCAACAGTCTTTGCTATGAGTTTGGGGTTGCAGGATATACAGCAGATTGGCAGATGGCGTTCACGGGCATTCAAGGCATATATTTGACTGCTTCCAGGGAAGGGGAGGGGGGCAAATAACCTTTTCTTTGTTATTAGTTTCCAGACCCAGCCACAGTATGAGCTACTGGGCGAAGTAGAAATGGCAGACCCATTGCAGACGCGATGAGCCTGGCCAAGTTCAAAATTGCTGAATGGTTGGGCAAACATGACATATGTTGGAATGTGTTGCGGTCACTTCTTTTTTTGAAGAATGCAAAGAACTACCCCCAGATAGCCTTCTTGTTCATCTGGCTGGTAATTATCTGGGTTTATTGAAGAGAAAGGCTCTGAGTCTCCAGGCAGAGTACAATTTTTGTTATATCCAAAAGAGGTGGCATGGGGTTTATATCATCTAGTCAGCTATCCTGCCACATTTGGTGAGATGAGGTGAAAGTGACCCTCGGGCACTAGAGAGAGCTAGACAGAAAGTAAATAGGGAAATGAGAAAGGGTGTGGACAATTTATCGGGTCAGTACCTCCCCCATCCAGATATTGTTTTTTCAAAAGCCAGAGCTTTACAAGTCAGACAGTGTACGCTTGTTTGTAGAAGGTAATGAGATACTCCTAGCACATTTTAAAGCAGAATTTAAAAGGCTGCATTTTTAGAGGCTGCATTGAAAATTTTGATAGGTGAAAGGTACTAGGTGGACACCTGAGTCTTTCTGTAGCAAAACGTGGGGGGAGAACATGGATTGGTGTGCACCTGGCACCCTTTTTTGGGGTGAAGGGGGACTTTGGGGGCAGCCTCTATAGGTTCTGGAACTTAAGGGGTTTCCCAATATATCCCCTTTGGGGCTTACGGGGAGGGGGCTACCTCTCTCCTATTGAGTGTTGAGGCTAATGAGGGAGGACATCTGGGATGGCCTTCCAGTAATGACCAGCCAGGATAGCAAACCATCACTATGGAGTGCCCCGAGGGTCAGATGTTTCATGTAGCAGTTGGCTTGGCTGGTAATCAGAGCATGATTTATTTATTTATTTATTACTGTGCTTATATACCGCCGTTTCTCAGCCTAAATCGGCGACTCAACGCGGTTTACAACACAACGACAAGCAGCAATATTCCATTAAAAAAGCATAAAAACACATACACAATACACAATATTATTGGGCCACCAATAAAATCCAATGCATCTCTTAATTGTAATCGCAATCCAATTTCGTCGTCTGTGATTAACCAATCCTTGTTCATCAGTTTCGTTGCACCAGATTAATTGAATGCTTGTTTAAACATCCATGTCTTCAACCTTTTTCGAAATACCATCAGCGAAGGGGCTGATCTCACCTCTATGGGGAGGGCATTCCAAAGCCGAGGGGCCACCACAGAAAAGGCCCTGTCTCTCGTCCCCGCCAGCCGCACCTGTGAAGCAGGCGGGATAGAGAGCAGGGCCTCCCCAGAAGATCTTAGGGTCCTGGTGGGCTGATAGGCCGAGATACGTTCGGATAGATAAGTTGGGCCAGAACCGTTTAGGGCTTTAAAGGCCAGCGCCAGCACTTTGAATTGGGCCCGGTAGCAAATCGGCAGCCAGTGGAGCTGGTACAGCAGAGGAGTTGTATGCTCCCTGCGCCCCACTCCGGTTAGTATCATGGCTGCCGCCTGTTGGACTAATTGGAGCTTCCGAGCCGTCTTCAAAGGCAACCCCACGTAGAGAGCGTTGCAGTAGTCAAGACGGGATGTAACCAGAGCGTGGACTACCGTGGCCAAGTCAGACTTCCCAAGGTACGGTCGCAGTTGGCGCACAAGTTTTAACTGTGCGAATGCTCCCCTGGTCACCGCCGAAATCTGGGGTTCCAGGCTCAGCGATGAGTCCTGGCCTTATGTCACTGCTCATGTTGCAGTGCTCCCGCCACAAAAAATTAATTACTTACATTTACCAGTATTAAATAATTCAATAAATGGCCCTTTATTTCTCCATACCTTTGTGTCTAGTCTCTTTATTTCATGGTGGGGATTCAAAAGAAATACTGTGTAACTTACAAATCCTGACATACCTTTCCATCTTCATCTTCTTTATTCTCTCCTGTTACTTCAGCTTTCCTCTCTTCAATATCTCTTGTTCTGTGCCATCTCTAACTTTGTGATATTCTGAAAGATAACATTATGTAACAAAATTTGAAAAAAATTCTGTTCCTGGTATGAAAATGTTATTTCCCGTTTAATTGTGCAATACTGTGAAAATAGTTGTTATATTTCATAAACTGCCACCAATTATGCTGAATTAGTTGAGACTCTATGAAATAATCATTGGAAAAACTATAGAAAAATGTCCTGCAAAAACAAAGTTTTTTGCAGTTTAATAAAAATTTCCCATGTTTTTATGTTAGAACCAATTAAAAATTGCATTTATAAACCAGGAACAAAAATCATGTTACAGAGTTTTACTGCTGTGAGTTTTCTGTTTTTAGTGTGTTCAATTGCAGACCACTTATTCCCTGCCAGGATAGAAGTTGATAATTATGACTCTTGGGAGAGAAAAAACCCAAATTTTATTGCTTTATATTTGTAATTATTCCAGCATTGTTGATGCATGTGGCAACACAGTAAAGTAGGCAGTTTTATATTGAGAGGCCTATCTTCTAAAAACCATGTCAAGTAAGCACTTAGATACTTAATTCTCATAGTCAACCTGTGTCTATGATGTACAACTTAAGAGAATGGAACACAAAACAGTCCCTTTCTGTATACCCAAAGAAGCGTGTTAAGGTTGGTGATGGCATTTGTTTTGTCAGACTTTGCCATCTCTGTGAAAGAAGCATTTTCATACTTCCCTAGATGTGTTGAAAGAAAATGCACATCTCACATTCACACATCTGTAAGACTTGTAGGACATCTCCAAGTATAATCATGTACAGAAAACAATGCAGATATTCTAAAATGTGAAAGGCTAAAATATGAATAGCAAGAATGGGCAGAAACATACTTTAGCTATGGAAGGGGAGGATTGAGGATTTTTTTTAAAGTGCACCAATTAGGGAGAAGGCATTTTTAAAAATTGCAATGTTTCTTTATTTGCCATATTTATATCCTGCTCTTCCACCCTTAAGGGGACTCAGAGCAGACATAAAGGCACAATTCAATGCCATACAACACATATCCAGCAAATATAACATATACCTTAAAACACCCTCTGAAAGAAAACAAAAAGACAAAGAACAATGAGAAGAAAATGCATTTAGACGTTAGAGAAATTCAACAAAACCAACACTGAACGTTTTTAATACCACCAGTCACGTTGATAATTTTCACCTAGCTATGACATACTACTTTTTTTTCAGTCAGGATTTTTCCAAATAACATTGAGTTAGTGTTGTCTTAAATTGTCTGGAAAAATTATGATGCTAAGCCAAATATAGATGGTGTGTCTGTTTTTCAGCCTGACTGTAGGTGGTTCCCAACAGTTAAGAGCAAATTGGAAAAGCACCAATTTTATGGTAAGAATTATCTTAATTCATTCATTATTCTGTTTGTTTAAAAATAATTTTTGTTTAGAAATAATTTGTTTAGAAATAATTTCATTCAGTGACTTTAGGTCATATAGGTCAGAGTTTTGAAATAACTGATATAGATAACAATGGTAAAGTACTGAGACCTTTAGGCCTGGTCACAGGGCAAAATACAGAGTCATGTCTAGGTCTGTAGATTAGCAAGTGACTCATGGGGGAGGGTACAGAACAGGCATGGGCACACTTCAGCCCACCAGGTGTTTTGGATTTCAACTTCCACAATTCCCAACAGTCTTGGGCCCTTCGTTTTCCCCTCAACCATTTTCTCTCTGAGGCTGTTAGGAATTGTGGGAGTTGAAGTCCAAAACTCCTGAAGGGCCAAAGTTTACCCATGCCTCCCAGCTTTGTCCTCCAGGTTTCTCCGTGCAACACCAACCAAGAGCCGGAGGACGGGGAGGCGGGGTTGCAGTGGTCTATAGAGATACCATCCATCTAACCAGGAGCCCCATCCCGCAGACCACAAATTTTGAATCTGTCCACCTGAGGGTGGGTGACCGGGACAGAATAGGGATTCTGCTAGTGTACCGTCCACCTCGCTGCACTACAGTCTCCCTACCTGAGCTAGCGGGGGTGGTCTCGAGCCTGGCGGTGGAGTCCCAACGGCTTCTTGTGCTGGGGGACTTCAACATCCACGCCGAGGCAACCCTCACAGGTGCGGCTCAGGACTTCATGTCCGCCATGGCAACCATGGGGCTGTCCCAACAAATAACTGGCCCCACCCACTGTGCTGGACACACATTGGACTTGGTTTTCTGCCAGGGATGGGAGCAGGGTGGCGGTGTGGAGGAGTTGTCCATCTCTCCGTTGCCGTGGACCGACCATTTCCTGATTAGATTTAGACTCACTGCGCCCCCTAACCTCCGCAAGGGTGGAGGCCCCATTAAGATGGTCCGCCCCAGGAGGCTAATGGATCCGACTGGATTCCTGACGGCTCTTGGGGAGTTTCCCGCCACCGCGGTAGGTGATCATGTCGAGGCCTTGGTCGCTCTCTGGAATGGGGAGATGACCAGGGCTATTGACAAGATCGCTCCGGAACGTCCCCTCTCAAGTAACCGAGCTAAACCAGCCCCTTGGTTTACTGAGGAGCTGGCAGCGATGAAGCGAAGGAAGAGGGTTCTAGAGAGCGTGTGGCGCTCGGACCCAAGCGAGTCAAACCGAACACGGTTTGTGTCCTTTTTAAGGGCATATGCCGCGGCAATAAAGGCCGCAAAGAAAACTTTCTTTGCGGCCACTATTGCGTCTGCAAAAAACCGTCCGGCGGAGTTGTTCCGGGTTGTCAGAGGTCTTTTAACTCCCCCTATTTCAGGTGGGAGCCCTGACAACTCGGCAGCGCGCTGTGAAGCATTTGCTCGGTTCTTTGCAGACAAAGTCGCTTTGATCCGCTCTGGGCTGGACGCCACATTAGATGCAGTCTCTGTGGATGTGACACAAGCACCTGCTTGTCCGATTTTGTTGGATTCTTTTCAGTTTGTGAAACCCGAGGATGTGGACAAGATACTTGGAGGAATGAGACCCACCACGTCCATCCTAGACCCCTGCCCATCCTGGCTTCTGAAGGAGGCCAGAGGGGGATTGGCCGAGTGGGTAACGGTGGTGGTTAATGCCTCCCTTCGGGAAGGCAAGATTCCAGCGAGCCTAAAACAGGCTGTTATAAAGCCGCTGTTGAAGAAACCATCACTTGACCCCACTAAATTGGACAACTTTCGGCCTGTTTCCAATCTTCCCTTCTTGGGCAAAGTCATGGAAAGCGTGGTGGCCTCACAACTCCAGGTATTCTTGAGAGACACGGATTATCTGGATCCGGCACAGTCTGGTTTCAGACCGGGACATGGTACCGAGACGGTCTTGGTCGCCTTAGTGGATGATCTGCGCCGGGAGCTAGACAGGGGGAGTGTGTCCCTGTTGGTGCTCCTGGACCTCTCAGCGGCCTTCGATACCGTCGACCACGGTATTCTTCTGGGGCGCCTTGCAGAGATGGGTCTTGGGGGCACTGCTCTGCAGTGGCTCCAGTCATTTCTGGAGGGTCGCACTCAGAAGGTGTTACTGGGGGACTCCTGTTCAACGCCACAGCCGTTGACCTGTGGCGTTCCTCAGGGTTCCATCTTGTCCCCCTTGCTGTTTAACATCTACATGAAGCCGCTGGGTGAGATCATCCGGAGTTTCGGGGTGCGGTGTCACCTGTACGCAGATGACGTCCAACTCTGTCACTCCTTCCCACCTGCTACTAAGGAGGCCGTCGAAGTCCTGAACCGGTGCCTGGCCGCTGTAATGGTCTGGATGAGGGCGAACAAACTGAAACTAAATCCAGACAAGACAGAGGTACTCCTGGTCAGTCGTAAGGCCGAACAGGGTATAGGGTTACAGCCTGTGCTGGACGGGGTCGCACTCCCCTTGAAGGCACAGGTTCGCAGCTTGGGTGTGACCCTGGACTCATCGCTGAGCCTGGAGCCTCAGGTTTCAGCGGTGACCAGGGGAGCATTTGCACAGCTTCGGCTCGTGTGCCAGCTGCGCCCGTATCTTGGGAAGTCTGACTTGGCCACGGTAGTACACGCTTTGGTCACATCCCGCCTCGACTACTGCAACGCTCTCTACGTGGGGCTGCCCTTGAAGACGGCCCGGAAGCTCCAGCTAGTCCAACGCGCGGCAGCCATGTTGTTAACGGGAGCAGGACGCAGAGAGCATACAACGCCCCTGCTGTCCCAGCTCCACTGGCTGCCGATTCGCTACCGGGCCCAATTTAAGGTGCTGGTGTTATCCTACAAAGCCCTAAACGGTTCCGGCCCAAAATACCTTGCAGACCGCATCTCGGCCTACGAGCCCACGAGGGCCTTGAGATCTTCCGGGGAGGCCCTTCTCTCGGTCCCGCCTGCCTCACAGGCACGTCTGGCGGGGACGAGAGAGCGGGCCTTCTCGGTGGTGGCCCCCCGGCTGTGGAACACCCTCCCTGCTGAAGTTAGACAGGCGCCCTCCTTGATGGCCTTTCGTAGGGGCCTGAAAACATGGCTCTTCGAGCAGGCCTTCAACTGAGTGTATCTTGAAATGACACTGGAATGAACTAGGACTATGAATTTCGGCTATGACCCCAGGACCTGACGAAGCGGATTTTTAGTATAAGTACATGTTATGTTGTATTTGTCTGGTTTGTATTGTCATTATTCACTGTACACTGTCCTTTTGTTGTTGTTCACCGCCCCGAGTCGCCCTCGGGCTGAGAGGGGCGGTCAATAAATGCAAGAAATAAATAAATAAATAAATAATAAATAAATAAATATGCCTGGTATAAAAGGTGGCCCCTCCCCTGCGTTCTGTGTAGAGCTGTAGAGTGAAGTCGTAAAAGCTGTGGATTGTTAAATGGAGGAGGAGGACGGTGGTGAGATTTAGAGAGATTGTATTGTTGTATATTATATATTGCTTTGCATATATCTTCTAAAGCAACTGAATATACAAGCCTTCTTGCACACTGCAGTGAAAGAATATCTGTGTTTGGACTCTTTCTTGCACAGTGAAATTCCCGCATCACTCACAGGATTCTGGGGCTAGCTGGCTCGTGGCTTGGAGATGCTTCCAGCACTCTGAGGGAGAGGAAAATACCTGACAATAGACACACAGTGATTTGATACAACTCTTTACCGAATTACCGAGTTATCTTTTTAGTTAAGAAAAATCTTGGTTTCAAGCCTTGCTGGTGCTGGTCAACTTTTGGGAAAAGAGAGAAAGAGAAAAAATGGTATTTTCAAAACAATTCAAAACTTTTTTAAAAATACAAAACAATATGATCAGACTGACTTTGCAGGCAAGTGCTAAATTCTTCTAAGGGCAAAAAGACAAAACAAACAGAATTAATCCCAGTTGCATTGTTCTCACATTCATAGTGAAATTTCAGATAGTTTTAAACAGGAAGCTTGGGAGGATCAAGTTTGAGCAACACACAAAGCAACTACCTTTTTATAGTGTTTGGCTATTACTGAGTTGGCATTGTTGGGT
This sequence comes from Anolis sagrei, assembly GCF_037176765.1. Classification (NCBI taxonomy): domain Eukaryota; kingdom Metazoa; phylum Chordata; class Lepidosauria; order Squamata; family Anolidae; genus Anolis; species Anolis sagrei. The sequence continues at coordinate 209,607,051 of NC_090021.1, read as the reverse complement.
GACAGGAGGAAGTAGTGTTGCAGACATCTTATGCAACACTTATTTCACTATACTACTAGTAATTACAAGGAAAGAATTAAAAACTTACATGTTTTTGGCCTTCAACTCCCAGAAATCCTAACAGCTCGTATACTGGCTGGGGCTTCTGGGAGTTGTAGGCGAAAACACCTGAGGACCCACAGGTTGAGAACCACTGCTATAGACAGTCATTTTTTCATACCAATGTATGATCTTCAGCTTTCCTCCCACTTTATAGCCATAGGATTACTTTTCTGGACTGCACAGTTGTTATTTAAGAAATGTTTCCATTTTCAGAGTGAGAGAGAGGACTCTTCCTAAGATTTTCAAAGAGTACACAGAAAAAAGGCAGGATCTTTAGAAAAGAGATAATGTTATTTTCTGCTTCAGGTCTACTGAAATGAACATTGTCCCCAATTTTACTATCCATTTCTTCCTTTTAGGCCATTTCTTCTTTCCTTCAATCTTCCTGGACCACACATTTATCTAGTGCTTATTTTTAAGAGATTGCTTCCATGAGGACACCTCTGGGCTGTAAGCCTCTTTTAAAAAAATAAGCATTACATGTTGCTTACACAGATGTATTGGCTTCTAAACTTTGTGTCCTCAGGCCTGAAGGCACAGGAGGTCCAAACTAAATTTGTCCTTTTCAAGCTAACAGAAATCTCTTACTTGAATGTTCAGCTTTTGTTAAAAGAAGAAACTAATGCTGAGTCTGATGCTAGTGGATGAACAAATAAAACCATACAGGTAATAATTATTTTCTAGGAAAAGTGAAAAGCAGTTACCTGCAAAGCCAATCCTTTGCTTCATCAATTTAAATACTATTTCAGATTGAGCATTCCCTATCTGGAATTTTGAAACCCAAAATAATCCAAAATGCATCGGATGGCCATAGTGTCCACAGATAGATACTCAGGAGTTTCTTGCAAACTCTGGAGTCTCCCCCAACTTTAGAAGGGAGCAACAATGAATTGAAGGCAAAAAAGACTCTGGATACCTACCAAAATTTACTGTGCATAATCAAGACTGCCGGATTTGAAATGAATATGAGTTTTTGGTTTTTTTTACTAATGTAGACAAGCCACATGCCTTTGCAACTATGTCGGTGGAATCTCATAACCCTTATGCCCGTACCTTGGGAAGCCTGACTTGGCCACGGTAGTCCATGCTCTAGTCACATCCCGTTTAGACTACTGCAACACTCTCTACGTGGGGTTGCCTCTGAAGACTGCTCGGAAGCTTCAAATGGTCCAACCATCGGCAGCCAGGATGCTAACTGGAGCGGCACTCAGGGAGCATACCACTCCTCTGCTGCGCCAGCTCCACTGGCTGCCAATTTGCTACCGGGCACAATTCAAAGTGCTGGCTTTAGCCTTTAAAGCCCTAAACAGTTCTGGCCCGACCTACCTGTCCGAATGCATCTCCTCCTACGAACCAGTTAGGACATTAAGATCGTCTGGTAAGGCCCTGCTCTTGATCCCACCGGCTTCACAAGCACGCCTGACGGGGACGAGAGACAGGGCCTTCTCAGTGGTGGCCCCTCGGCTGTGGAATGCCCTTCCTGCAGATATTAGATCGGCTCCCTCTTTGCTGGCATTCCGGAGGAAAGTAAAGACCTGGATGTTTGAACAGGCATTCGACTAAGCAGTGTGATTGATTGACTGATTATTGGAACATGGAATAATGGATAACGAGTTTTGGATTCTGATTTCGCCGACTAGACCGGATGGATTTGTTATATTGATGTATTGATGTTTTGAGGCTGATGTTAATGATGTTAATTGACTTGTGATGCTTTTGTTTTTTAAATGCATAATGATTTTGTGTCCTGTATATCTAAACTGTTGTAAACTGCTCTGAGTCGCCTAAGGGCTGAGAAGAGCGGTATACAAATAAAGTAAATAAATAAATAAGTAAATAATTATAGAAAAATATTAAAGTTAACATATTCTTAAACATGTTCTAATCCAGGCCCAAAATATGCTACAGATTTTAGTACACAAAGGCACTTAGAGCTTCAGCTTAAAATCTCTCATTTCGGCAATATTAAAATAGGGAATTTATTATACAGCATGACCTCCAAGAGGCCTAGTTTGGCAAGGACTGTTCCGATTAATCATCTGTCATCCCACTTTTTCAGCTGCTTTTAAAACACCTCAGTACTTCTTTCTTATTTCCAGTTTTCTCATTTGTCCTTGACTTAATGCAAACTGATCAGTTGAAGTTTGCAATCAATTAACTGACTGGAGGAAATGGCAATTAGGAGCAGCTTTCCTTTCCTAGTAGGATCAGGCAAAAGTGAACAGCCGCTCCTACTTTGTGTGTTCCTCCTCACTAATAACTATTGCCATCTTGATCACACTATGATGTTGCTTGGTCATGTATCCTGGTTTTCATCAGTGAGATGTTGGAGAGTATGAGAAATTCAGCTTTGTTCAGTTGGGCAATCAAAATCTTTATTTACTATTTAAATTTAAACTGATTTCATTAGTTAAAATAACAATTCAGTATACAATTGGATAGCAAAAGCCAAATAAGCAAACATCTTCCTCCAACATACTCAAGTCAATTTCTGCAACATTTCAATTTTCTACAGAAATAGAGGGAAAGGAAATTGATTCAGACTTCAGCTATTTTAATTCCCCTTGCATTTCCTTTTTGAACTACAGTGTTCACCTTCTGAATTTGGTGCTATTTTTAATTTTCAGTAGTATGCATGCTGGGGCACTTGCCTGTATAGTTGGTCACTTGATTCCTGTATGTAAAATCGAATATGTGACTTACTGTGGGGTGTGCAACTCTTTTGAACAGGAAGTGGTTTCACTGTGTTTTCCTCCTTGCTTGCTTGCTTTCTGTTGCTTCAGGCAAAATGAGATTTGTAGCCTTCAGAAACATAACTGTTTCATGTTTCCCATTTTATTTTTAAAAGTTACAGTTGGGTGTTGCTACAGCGGATAAGAAGCTGATGTACAACAAGCCGTAGGTAAGGAAATTCAATTTACTTCTAAAGTTTACAACCTGTTGCTCAAGACAAATAATGAAAACATGCATGGGGAGAAGGTACAGGAGGGAATGGAAAGAGAAAGCTGCCATACTATTGCCTTGACAAAGGTAGGCATGCTATCTGGTTTAGAGCTCCTAACCCACAAAGCTTAGAAAAATATTGTGGGGAAAAAAGCCCCAGATATTGCACAGTTGAGAACAACTTTTACATTTTCAAAGGCTTTAGCGTAAAATCTCACCCAGCTTTGAGATACCTAAAAGCCTGTTTGGCAGATGGTTTTACTGGGGAATTGTTTTGAGAAAGGGATGGTGGGTATAAGATATTTTGCTATGATGAAAACCTACAGTAGCACATTTTGGTATTCTATCCCACAGCTGAAGTATAGCAGCAATCGCCATAAACAGTGGGAATGCCAGTAAAAATACTATCCTGTGGGCATATAATTAAGAATGAAAAACGTGCCTAGCTACAGTACTACATTTGCACTAAAAATCAGCGGTGAAGCCATATCGACAATACTGGAAGTGTGGGAGGGGTTTTTTTTTTCCAAATGCTAATGGAAAACGTGTCCAACAGAGGCAGAGTGAGATACACCAGGTCTGCTCTACAGTTCTTATGCAGAGACAGGGAGGAAACTGCCGTCTTCTGCATCATTAACCGGAACCCTAGAGTTACACATTCTTGAGCATTGGATAGCTGTTCTTTTCCCTGAAACATTTATATCCTTGAAAATCTGGAAAATCTCATTTCCAGATGTCTTTCTGCCGTTTTCTGTATCTCCTTGCATCCTCAGAAGTGAGATAGCTATCTGTCTTCTTCCCCTCAATCTGCCCTCAAAATCTTATTGAATGGCCTGCTCCCCATAGTTTCTTGGTAATTTAGTGGCATCAGTAGTACCACAGAATGAAGATTTAGCTCCATTTTACTGCTTATTTGATTGCAGGATATATGCACTGTTTGCACAGCTAAATGAGGTCTCCAAAGATACATTCTGAAGATACAGATCACATTCTGACATCATTCCAGAGCTGGTAATCCTTACAGAAAAAGAGGAAGCTGGCTTGGAACGTTTTGCAGTATGGGCCCCATCTGCACTGAACTGCATTATAAGAGCTGATACTGAATATATAATGCAGTTTCAAACTGCATTATAAAGCAGTGTAGATGGGCCTATGTGTCAGTCCAGACAACTTGTACATTTAGCATTTATGAACCACCAGAAGAAACGTAGGGTTTTAGACAGAGTCTTTCATATCATATTTGTTATTTCATATTTGTTACCTAATTCCTTTTCAAAATGAAATATTCCTTTTTAAACTCTCTATATAGTGGAAAATTAGAGGCAGGGCCTTCTCTACTGGGGCCCCTCGGCTATGGAACGCCCTCCCTAGGGAGATCAGATCAGCTGCCTCCCTCTTGACATTTCGGAGAGAAGTTAAAATGTGGTTGTTCGAGCAAGTGTTTACAAATGCCAGAGTAACTGATATAGGAAATTAAATAACTTGACAATGGAACTGGTCAATGCTTTGATAATAAGAAGATGCTAATGACGTTTTTATTGCTTTTGTTGTGTTTTATATTGTTTTAATGTTTTAACCTGTATTATGATATTATGTGTACTGATTTGTTGTAAACTGCCTTGAGTTGCCGACTGGCTGAGAAAGGTGGTATACAAATACAGTAAATAAATACTAAAATAAATAAAAATCAGACAAGTCACCCTTCATAGAATACAATGTGGAATTTTGAAGGTAACATTTTGCTTGTCATGTAGAACTGGTGAGGGGGAGGACATTCCACACATTTTGAATGCTACACATTGATAGATCCATAGGACACCTCATTCTAGATATGTGAAGGTGGATATAGAAGGGTAGAGATATGCACCCAAATGCAAAGCAGATTTCTAGTCCAGTAACTGTGTGAATGAAATGCCTGAAAATATGTGCAGATTTCCCATGAGAAATACAATAGAAACCATTGTCTTTTAACAGTTTACAAAAAGTACCATAAGAAGTGAGATTTCAGTAACAGTTCACAGGTTTTGCTTTAATGTTTCTGTGCTGCTTTTAGGTTTATTTCTTGAACTGACACACACCTTCCAGAATGGAAAGTTTCTTTTTAATTGGTGTACAGTGTGTGTATATATGAAATCCATAAATATTAAATAATGTTGTTCCCCAACATAAAATGTGAGGATGGGGGGGGGGGGGGGGGATTGGATAATAAACTTCAAACAGCTATGCAATAATTTTAGCTACCTCATCAATAGGTTTGACTATCAACCCCCGAAATAAAGAGACAAGACAACAGATCTTTGGGTTCAAATTGGGCAACTTTTATTGAACGTTACCTATTTAGATTTCTCCTAACCTAACTTAAGGGTGTCTGGAAATTGGTCTAGCCGAGCCAAGGTAGCATCCCTACCAGGCTTAATATAACTTTTACGGGCGAAACACCTGGGTTCCCGGGTGACCTAACCGGGCAAACTTTAAGGGAAATGAGTGAGAAGTCTGTCTCAAACTTATTGAGACCAGCCTCTCATCATTTCAGGGCCGTTTGACTTCACCTCACCCATCAAGCTAACTTTTGGATGAGTGTTTTTGCTTAATGGCCTTCACCCCACAAGGGGGTGCCTTAGGTGCACACCAACTATAGGATTTCCCTATCTATTTTCCGCCACGGATTGGGGACAGATGTCCATTTTGTCCCCATCCCCCACCAATTCCTCTAACACCCTTTGTATACCCTGTTGGAGATCTAGCAAAAATTGAGAGTTGCCCGCCTCTGAGAGATGTACGCCATCTCCATGGTAAAGTAGTGTTTTATCATGTGTGATGCCTGAGTGCTGTATGAAAGACCCCTTACCGCGGGTCAGTACGGTTCGCATGGCCCGGTTCACCCGCTTCCTGGCCCTCTCCAGCCTCCTCATGTCTCCGCCCCCTGCCCACTTGAGACGTGGTATTATAGCTGACCAGGCGATATGGACACAGGGCCACACCCTCCAAATTTCGTGAATATCGGCACACGCTTGCAAATAAAGCACTCCTCCTGTCAACAAACCTAGGTCATTTCCACCTAGGTGTATAACCAAAACGTCAGGAGGTGGCCCGCTCCTGGAGTCAAACAACAATGGGAACAAACCGTCCCAACGAAGGTCCCTTTTACCTCTCCATTCGACGGTGGCAATGGAGGCGAGGCCCAGATGCTGGCCATAGGGAGTCTTTAGGGCCTCTTTTTCTGCCCAGTAGATATAACTGTGTCCGCACACCAGGACCTTCAATCTATGCGCCAGCCGAACAGCACCTGAAACGATAACCAATACAATCATAACAAAGCTGTACGAATATATCCTTTGTACGCGTTGGACCTCCATCTGCCCAATGACTTAATTGTTTCAGGCCCATAGCCCATTGTAGCCGCTGATGATGCTGCGCCAATACGGAATGAATGTGTTCCAAATTTGAGGTGTGCTAAGCCTAGCAGCTTAAGGGCCTTAGTTGTAAGTGTCCAAGGCTCCCTGACCTGCATATTCCCAGCACATGGGTCTCTGCCTTTGTGACTGTTGTTGAGGGGCCCCTTGGCGAAAGGACTGCCCACTCCTGGTATTTTGAGTGGTGTGACCGCTGTCAGCCTTTTCACCATAGACTGTCCTGGCTGTGTTCATGACCTCCATCCACAATTGACTGTCAATAAGATCCCAGCATTTTGTGGGAAGACAAGCTGCCTCAGCACAAAAGCATTTATCATAATCCAGCCAGGCATAGCCCGAAAAATTGACATGCACCCCATAAATGATATTTTGGTATTTGAAGAGTGACTTGGCCCTGTAGGAGTGAGCTTCGCTAATTAAGGAACCGTTTAGGGCTTTAAAGGCCAACGCCAGCACTTTGAATTGAGCCCAGTAGCAAATCGGCAGCCAGTGGAGCTGGTGCAGCAGAGGAGTTGTATGCTCCCTGCGCTCCGCTCCTGTTAGTATCATGGCTACCGCCCGTTAGACTAATTGGAGCTTCCGGGCCGTCTTCAAAGGCAACCCCACGTAGAGAGCGTTGCAGTAGTCAAGATGGGATGTAACCAGAGCGTGGACTACCGTGGCCAAGTCAGACTTCCCAAGGTACGGTTCTGGCCCAACCTACCTATCCGAACGTATCTCGGCCTATCAGCCCACCAGGACCCTAAGATCTTCTGGGGAGGCCCTGCTCTCTATCCCGCCTGCTTCACAGGTGCGGCTGGCGGGGACGAGAGACAGGGCCTTTTCTGTGGTGGCCCCTCGGCTTTGGAACGCCCTTCCCATGGAGGTAAGATCAGCCCCCTCGCTGATGGTGTTTCAAAAAAGATTGAAGACCTGGATGTTCGAACAGGCGTTCGGTTAATTCGGTACAATTAATTTGATGACTAAAGGATTGGTAATATGGACGATGAAATTGGATTGCGATTTTAGTTAAGAGATGCATTGGATTGTTATTGATGGGCCAATATTGTGTATTGTGTATGTTTTTTTATGGTTTTAAACTGAATATTGTTGATTGTTGTATTTTGTTGTAAACCGCGTTGAGTCGCCAATTTAGGCTGAGAAACAGCGGTATACAAGTACAGTAATAAATAAATAAATAAATGGTGTAACATGCCAACCAATTTTTCCAGATTTGTTCAACCCTTCCTTTTTAAAATCTTTTCTTTACTTTCCTCATCCAATTCATCCCTTTCTTTTTTCTCCATATCTCTAAAGTAGAGGGAAAATATATTGATATATTCATTTCTCAGGATTTTGTCAATTGTTTTTTGGGCAAGATAAGCACCCAAAGAGGCTGTGGTTGCCAAAGAAGTTACTGGCAGTGACCACTTGTCAGTACCCCAATACTGATTGGTTTCACCCGTTCTAGCTGCTTCCAGTGATATTGGAGATTGGGAAACACTGTTTGGGATGACGATAGAAGTCTCACCCCCTGTCTGTGATGATGTCATGTCTGGCTGTTTAGCTGTTGTGTATCTGTCTCTGATCCCAGGGCCATGCAAGTGTGGTGTTGGTACCTGTGGATGTTGTGGGCTTTTCCACCGCAGGGGGTCGAGAGGGAGCCTCCCTTGGCAGCACAGGGATGGGCACTGGCGCTGGGGAAGGCTGGGATGGTGGCACAGGATCCTCAGAAGTTTGGCATTCAACAGCCGGCAGGACTTCAGCCTGTATCTGGTGAGACTCCGGTTGACTAGGCTGTTCGTTTTCATGGGTCCGGGGGTAACGGCCAGCCTCTAAAACAGAAACATGTGACAGAAGATTTTTAAATATTACCATTCTACTGCCTCAGCGAGGTGGCAGCGGTCCAGTCTCATGAACCGACAGTCCCCTTTCCCGCTCCAACTGATGGATCCGCTCCATTAAGGCATATAGGTCCTCGGCCAAAACGCCCTCATCCTCAGATGAAGATCCTGGGGGAGGTAGAAGGCACTTCGCCGACGTCTTCTTGGCTGGTCCCTTTCCTTTGGGGCCGCCCACATTCTTCTTTGGAGGCATCCTGTAGAAAAAGAATGACCACCAAGAAAGTCAGGAAGGGCATTAAAGCAAGACACCAGTATAAATTGATCTTATAAGGCCCAGGTTTAATGTTTTTATATTGTGTAAATGCTATTTTAGACTGTAAGTTGCTCGGAGCACCTTGGTGGAGAGCGACTAATTAAGAAATAAAGTGAAGTGAAGTGAAGGTCGTGGCCACAGCTGTATTCGCTGTTATTATGAGTAAAAGGTTTATGTAGTTATCATCTGGTACTGAAGCTATTGTTACAGGCTTCTGTTTTGTATGGCTGGGGTTTTAATTTATCTTTATTAGTTGATTGGCAATGGTATTCACTAAGTGTACGAGGCTTTTAAACCGAGGCTGGATGGCCATCTGTCAGGGGTGATTTGAATGCAATGTTCCTGCTTCTTGGCAGGGGGTTGGACTGGATGGCCCATGAGGCCTCTTCCAACTCTTTGATTCTATGATCCTATGCCTCAATAGTGATTAGCCTCCCTGCCCAGTCAAAATTACTGTGAGAGCTTATTTAAAATTTTTATTTTTATTTTTATTATTTTTATTATTATTATGAAATGTCCGTTATTATTGGGGTAAATAATGATCAAACCCTTGGTATCTTGGCCCGATGTAATGATACAGCATCTTTTATATCATCTCAGTGACCCATCTGGCAAGGTATTGTTTTAACAGCCACAAGATGACAGAGACAAGATGGCTATTCAAGGTTATCCCTCCCCCCCCCCTTGTAAATAGGCTCCCTCCCTGCTGGGGTTATAAAATGGCCGCCGCTCTACCGAGGCTACAAAATGGCCGCTGCTGCACGTGGCCAAAATGCTGCATGTGGCCTCAGATGCAAGGCAGCTACCAGCCATGTGGCCAAAATGGCGACGGCAAATAGAGGCCTGCACTTGTGGAAAAACAGCCCACACATCCCCCCTGGTGGCCACAAGCAGCGCGGGGAGCCCACAGATGAAAACTGGGGGGAAGGAAACCAGGGAAAGAAGGAGGGGGCAAGCCCAGCACACGAGCCCAGGGCAGCTTCACCAATTGCCCATCCCTCCCCCAAGGAGTAACGGCAGAGCACATACCCTGGCACCCACTGCCACGTGGGCCAGATGAAGTGCCGAGGGTGGTGCAGGAGAAGGGCCAGGCGCCAAAGCCTTCCGGCCCTGTCCACAACCGCCGCCAGAAGGATAAAGCCCGGGGGAGGAGACCTCCCCTTCTCCCCTCCAAGGAGGAATGGAGGCCCAGTGTCCGGGCCCACCCAGCCAAACCGAGTGGGCCGAGGTGAGAGGGAGAGTGGGAGGGAGAAGGCACATGGCTGCGACCACCCCCCCAAGCCCCCCGGGACTGCAGTGCTGTAGGTGGGGGAGGGGGAAGCCCACCTCCCCCCCAGGGCCCCCACAACAGACCTGGCGTCGCGACGCATCCTTCTCCTCCAACGGCCAGGCACAGAATGGGCCTGGTGGGCTTGGCCTGCTCCAGAAGAACCCTCCCCTCTTGCATCATGGGAGGAGTCAAAATTGCTCTCCTCCCCCAGCTACGCAGCGGAAGGAAAGCCTGTTATTTGAAGAGGAACCTAACCTCTTCTGGTCTCAGCTATTTCTATTTCTTTTTCATAATTAAAACACTAGATAATCACGTTGGCCTTCAAACTGCCTGTATCTAACCATTGGAGATGAATGGAAAGGCAGGTGTCATGAACACATACCTTTTTCGTAGGCCGCAGCCTGGCAGACAGTAGGCTGGCATCCATGTTAGGACAGGCAGAGAGGCAAGGGGAGGAGTCAACTTTCTTCTGATTGGGTCTGACTCAAGGGGGAGGAGTTGTAGGAGAGATAAGTAGCTTGCCAGCTCTGACAGACGGGAGAAGGATTGTAATCTTGAACGAAGCAAGATTAGAGAGAGGTTATGATTTCAGCAGGGAATAGTAGGTATGTTTTCTAAGTGAGCAAGCCTGGAAGAGATTAGTTTAAGACAGGGGTCTTCACAGGAATCTGGCTAGGGAAGTCAGAGTGAGAGCCTGTTTGCTTGTGCTAAGGCAGAGTACAAGTGGGAATTATCTCTCAGGTGTCCGAGTAGAGACTCTGTGTGACAGCCAGGGGGAAACTGGCTGGTGAAACTCACTGCTACATAATATTAAAGGGTAGAGTGAGGGGAAATTAGCTCCAGTTATAGAAAAGGAACCAATTCTTGAAGAAACTGTTTAAGAAGAAGATAGTGCTTTAGAAACCATTTAAGCTTATGTGCCTCGCAGAAGTCTGTTGTTTATCTCATGTTCTTCAATAAACTCATTCTATATTTTCATCGTTAACTAGCCTCAGCCGTGATCTATATATATAAATCTGTTAGGTTGGTTCAACGGGACAGCAAAACTCCACAACCCCCCAACGAAACTGCACCAAAATTGCCATGCCTATAACACAACCCACAAGGTACAAACATATCTACTCAAAATGAAAAACAACACAACAACACACTCACAAAACGGCAAAACAACAAAACTCAAAAAACCCCAACGAAACTTAACCAAAATTCCCATGCCCATAACACAACCCACAAGGTACAAACATATCTACTCAAAATGAAAAACAACACAACAACACACTCACAAAACGGCAAAACAACAAAACTCAAAAAAACCCCAATGAAACTTAACCAAAATTCCCATGCCCATAACACAACCCACAAGGTACAAACATATCTACTCAAAATGAAAAACAACACAACACACTCACAAAACGGGAAAACAACAAAACTCAAAAAAACCCAACGAAACTTAACCAAAATTCCCATGCCCATAACACAACCCACAAGGTACAAACATATCTACTCAAAATGAAAAACAACACAACAACACACTCACAAAACGGCAAAACAACAAAACTCAAAAAAACCCCAACGAAACTTAACCACACACACAAAACCCCATGCTCCATCACTCCCCCCGCCGCTGCACACACACACACAACCCCACACTCCATCACTCCCCCCGCCACCGCACACACACACGCAACCCCACTCCCCCCACCGCCGCACACACACACACAACCCCACGCTTCATCACTCCCCCGCCGCACACACACACAACCCCACGCTTCATCACTCCCCCCACCGCCGCACACACACATGCAACCCCACTCCCCCCGCCGCCACACACACAAATGCAACTCCACGCTCCATCACTCCCCCCGCTGCCGCACACACACACGCAACCCCACGCTCCATCACTCCCCCCGCTGCCGCACACACACACACACAACCCCACACTCCATCACTCCCCCCGCTGCCGCACACACACGCAACCCCACTCCCCCCACCTCCGCACACACACACGCAACCCCACGCTCCATCACTCCCCCCGCCGCCACACACACACAACCCCACACTCCATCACTCCCCCGCCCCAATCTTACCTCCTTTTACTTCACGCCACCTCCAAACCCCACCCCGCCCCTTCCCGCCCTGTCAAAATCCAGCTAAGACGGGAAGGAAGGAAAGAAGGAAGAAAGAGAAAGGGAGGTAAAGAAAAAGGGGGAAGGAAGGAAAGTTAGAGAAAGAAGGAAGAAGAAAAGGAAAGAAAAGGAAAGATGGAAGGAAAGAAAAGAGAGACAGCAGAAGAGAAAGAAAAAGGGGGAAGGAAGGAAAGAGGTAGAGAAGGAAGAAATGAGAGACAGAGGGAGGGAAAGAAAAAGGGGGAAGGAAGGAAGGAGAGAAGGAAAGAAAAAAGGGAATGAAGGAAGGAAAGAGGGAGTGAAGGAAGGGGGAAGATGTAGAGAAAGATTGAGGGAAGGAAAGAAGGAAAGAGAGAAGGAAGAAAAGAGACCAGAAGAGAAAGAAAAAGGGGGAAGGAAGGAAAGAGATAGAGAAGGAAGAGGAGAAGGAAAGATGGGAGGGAAGGAAGGAGGGAGGGAAAGAAGGGGAGAAAGAGGGAAGGTTGGCCACAGCAACACGTGGCGGGTAAAGGTTGTTATTTCTATTATTATTATTATTATTATTATTATTATTATTATTATTATTCCTATTAGACCCTGGGGGAATGGGAGAGGTGTCAGGTCCCAGAGGCAATGCATTGCATTATTGTTATTGTTATGATGGTGGTGAAATAAAAGGAAATAAAAAGAGAAAGAAGGAAGCAAACAGGGAGGGAAGAAAGGCAAAGGAAGAAAGGGGGAGGGAATGAAGGAAAGAGAGAAGGATGAAACCAAGTAGTGAAAGAAAGAAAGAAAGAGGTAGAGAAGGAAGAAAGGAGGAGGAAAAGGGGGAAGGAATAGGTAGGTTCCTCTCTTTCATAATAGTCCAGATATCTACCTCAACTTTGATAAGTTTTACTATAGGCCACAGCAACGCGTGGCAGGGCACAGCTAGTTCCTTATATAGCCTCAGGTCTGACAATTCTATACACTTTTACAGTCCAGTCACATTTCATAGGGAGCCAGAAGAAAGAAGCAGTGAATTGGGAGAATTCACCTCAGGAACTCCAGTCAAACAATTCCTCATAATTTAACATTGAGGTGGTGGCAGCTTACCAAACCTTACACACGCACATTACAACAACAACACACGTGTTGAATCGCTTTGGGTCTGACAGGAGGGAATAGAGACGGTGTTCTGTCCCATTTACACACCGTTCCTCTCTTATCACACGGGTGGCAAGGTTGGGATAGAAAAGTAAGGTCTCCCCTGCCATCACGTGTAATAACCCTCATTCATCCTTTACATTGGTGGCAGCGGTGGGATAGAAAAGAAAAGGTCTCCCCTGCCACTTGTAATTAGTGTTCTTCCTTTACAGCAGGCAACCACAATACTTCAAGTTACACTGCCAAACATGTTGGTTAGGAAGGTAGGAAAAACTTTGCTTCAGATATTAATAAGCTCCTTCCAAAATTAGGCAGTACTATATTAAATGGATGAATGTCTGACTCAGTGTGTCAATAACTTTTTAATATAAGAAACAGACCCACCTTTGGGCTGTACAGATGAAGTGGCTAGATCAGGTATGGGTAAACCCAGGCCCGGGGGCCGGATGTGGCCCCTTGGGCCCTTTTCTCAGACACTCCTCTCTCACATCATCCTATTCTTCCTTCTCTGTTTTCTTCCACCTTCCCTCCCTCCCTCCTTTCCTTACCTCCCTCTTTCTCCCTTCTCCTTCCCTTTTACTCTTCCTTCCTTCTTTTCTTCTTTCCTCCCTCCTTCCTTTCCTCTCCCTCTCCCTCTTTCTCCTTCCCTCCTTCCGTTTTGTTCTTCCTTCTCCCTTCCCTCTCTCCCTTCCCTCTCTCCATTCCCTTCCACCCTTCCTTTCTTTCAACCTTCTCTTCCTCCCTTTTCCTTCCTCCTTTCCTCCTAGGGTATGTTTAGCTGGGAGAAGAGAAGGTAGAGAGGGAACATGAGAACCATATTTATTTATTTACAACATTTATATGCCACCCTACTCACCCCAAATGGGACTCAGAGCAGCGCTCTCTCTCTCTCTCTCTCTCTCTCTTTATATATATATATATATATATATATATATATATATATATACACACACACACACACACACACATACATACACACAATATATTTATTATATTATTAGCATAGCACAATATCAGTATTATATATTACTATATTGTACTATACCATCATATTGTAATATTATTAGTAATATTACATGTAATATAAAATATATAATGATTATATTGTATTATTATTATATTGTATTATCTATGTTTCAAGATGTAAAAGGATGTCCCATTGAGACAGAGGTGGAAAACTGACTTTCTGCTGCCCTACAGACCAGTGTACAAGTGAGCAATGGTTTCCAATGGCAGGGAAAGAGATTCGACTGAAAAGATTAAGAACTTCCTAAGTGTAAGAACTAATAGAGAGTGGCATAGGCTGTCTGTGACTGTGATGGAGTCTCCTTCTCTGGAGGCTTTTCTGCAGAGGCTGTCTATCAGGAGTGCTTTGATTGTGCCTTCTTGTTTGGCAGGTTGGACTAGATGGCCCTTGAGGGTCTCTTCCAGCTATAGGATTCTAGGATTCTATATCACGAGTAGGCAATACAGGGTCTCATGGATGCACTTTTTCTCTCCCATCCACCATCCCATCCTGACCAATGCTTGCCCCTCTGGGATCCAAAGAGAAGAGGAAGGGGATCAAAGGGCAGGGAAGGGACTTGGGGAGAACCCCCCCCCCAGCCCACCTACCCTGCTCCAGCCTACCAAGCAGCCCCCTAGTTAGAAAGTTTGTCCATGCCTGGGTTAGATAGACTGTCTCTAGTGTCAGAGACAGTCTATCCACCATAATGAGGATGAATAAGCCTGTATCAGGTGGGAGATCATGAGGTACAATAACAATTAATCTGGCAATGCTTCCATTTATTATTATATTTTACAACTATGAAATGGGATAACATTTTGATTTTCTATTTCAAACTTCAAAGCCTTTTCAGATAGGATTCAGGTTTAGCAAACACACCCGAATCTCTATTGCATTTCTCTGATTACTTTTCTTGCATAAAAGTAAGTAAGTAATGCTCTGGAAGCATGTAGCAGATGCATCAACAAATCTTGGAACTTGGGTGGTTAGGATTCATGATCCTGCACTTAAGCCCCTCTTTAGGTGTGTTCATTTGTGTGGAGTGTGTGTGAGAGAGAGAAAAAGAAAGAGAGAGAAAGAGATTTTGAAAGAAAAGTACAAAGATACATGCTGCACTCAATTTATGTCTATTTTTGCATATGTTGTCAATAATTTACATTTTGCTGGTAATAAATAAAATAAGCTCTTTACTGGAAATGGAACTACAATACAGTAGCAAGAATAAGATCGGTTAGGAGATGTCTGTTCAGTTTACTATGTTTGTTACCTTTTGTTGTGCCTATCTTTAAACAATTAGTCATGGAAATAGAGATGTGACTGAGAAAGGAACCAGCCTTTCGTCTTAGGTTTAGGTACATGAAAAGAAACTGGTCAAATTGAGCTTAACTGCCAAAGATTTGGAAAATGTTACTTTGCATTTCATCCGGAAGATGGCATTCTTTGCAGCAAAGTGTCCATGCTTCCTGCAGCATTTAAGTTTGCCTTATAAATTTCCCACCTAAGCACAAATTGGGCATGACAACCTTATAGTTATGCGATCTGACAGATTTAATAATAGCCCAAGGTCCTGATAAGGAGAATATCATGCCCACAATATAAGTAAAATGGCTGAAACTACAAAATGTTTTATGTGTCTAGGACTAGATAAGTCAGGTTAGCATTCTAAAAGTGCTGAACAGGGTCTATGAGAATGGATAATATTTGTACTGTAGGTATTATCTTACTGATTTGGTTCACTCTGCTTGTCACAGTATAAAATATATTCACATTTCACTTTGGGGCAAGGTGATTGCATACACTTATTTTTGAAGAAGTCAAGATATATATACTCTTTGTCATCTCATTTTCTAATAGAGATGTCTTTGTCTGAAACCACCTCTACATTTAAATCTTCAAAGGTGACACATCAAAGGCTTTAGAAACATGTATTTTCTTTAATATGATAATTCTGGACATTTTCATGTGTAAGCTATTTCTTGTATTTGCCTATATGAATTTGAGGTGCTAAAGTCACCATGTGTATGCCCTTCAGCACTCCCTAAATAAATATTTGAATTTGTTTTAAATCAAGATGATGGGGAGATCAAAGTACAGTGATACCTTGACTTAAGAGTTTAATTCATTTTGTGACCAAACTCTTAACTCAAAATATTTATTTAAATTTATTTAAAACTTTTATATCCTGATCTTTCCCAACCTCCGTAGAGGGACTCAGACTGGCTCTTATTTCAAATCAAATTTTCCCATTGAAATGCCATTGATCCGTTCCTGCCCTCCAACCTCCCCCTCCATTTTTGTTACATGTTTTTAAATAAGAAAATGTACTTTATTAATAACAAAGAATGTATAAATCCACATGAAACAATAATAAAGAAAGATCAACTTTAAAATGGTAAAGTAGTGGCAAGGAAGCACATTTGAGGCAACAAAAATGTGTGTTGGCCAGTGTAACAGCAAGGCAAAACTTGCACATTCACATGGAACAATAAAGAAAGATCAACATTAAAATAGTAGAAACACAAAGTTGTGGCAAGGAAGCACAAAGTGAAGAAGCAAAAGGGTCATTTTCTTCATACTATACTCATTCCAGCCTCCCTCCCTCTCTTGTTCTCTCTTGCTCCCTCTCTTAATGAAGCCAAACATACTGGGAATAAAAACCACAAAAAATAAACCAACCTGAAGTTCCTCACAGTGGACAAGAGTAAAGTGGACAGTGATCTCCCAAAAAGGACAAGAGCAAAGCAGATAGCAATCTCCCAAAGTGGACAAGAACACAAGAGAAGAGGTGGAGAGGCACACTCTCGCACTAGCTTTTAACTCAAACCACCGCTCTTATGTCAAAGTGAAACATGGGCTGAGCAACAGCTTTTAACTCAAAATGCTCTTAAGTTGGGGTGCTCTTAAGTAGAGCTTCCACTGTAGGTACATAGACTCTCACCAGTTGCTTTGAATCACACTTCTTAATTTTAAAGGTAGCATTACATGATGACAAAATGTAAAAGAAAAGGAAGGAAGGAAGGAAGAATATTAATACTGTGACCATTAAACCACTTCTCATTTCTTACATATATGCCTTGTATTTCATAAAATCCAGCATTACCTAAAATACATTACCTCTGTCTGTTCATCTCTCTATTTATCAAACTACCTACATTGTGGAAACTGTGTGAGACAGATATGCATATACCTTCCACCACTGGTCCTTCTGGCACAATCAGTGGAAGTCAAACCACATTTAGCACATGAGCAAGCCTGAGATATCGCTCTCACATATGAGTATGGGAAGACCAAAGACAAACTGTAATGCCTGCCAGCTGGCTGTACTAGAAAGGTTACTGAAAGATTAGACTAGAGAAGAATGGCTTTTGAGATAAGGATAAGCTTTTATGTAAACTGCACTCCTCTAAGACAGCTTGGATGAACCAGTGAGTAATCAGGTGCTCCAAATTATTGATTCTACTGATAAGGTATTCTGAAATCTAAAGACACTCAGTTGGTTTGAGTACTCTTTTTTTATTGACTAAATGGGAATATTGCCTGATAGTGTTACCAACTATTGTATTTTTCAGATTGACATATTCATCATGCAGCCGTTAGCATCTTCTGATCCTGGTGCTGGAAAGCTGCATCCTTCCCACGAAAACATAGCTGCTGTTCCGATGAGGATAAAGACTGCCAACAGCCCCCATGACAGGCACAGCCAAAGTAAATCGATGATACTGTCTGATAATCTGAAAGTCATTGAACCTGTAAGTACTGTGTCACAAGGATTTTAATTCTCCCTTACTTGTGTCTACATCAATCCTGTATTCAAGAGGTTCTGAAATGGGTTAGATTAGCTGTTCCAAGGTAGAGTAGCCGACTTTCCTTGAGGACTAAAATCTTATATTCTCTTATATCATAGTAAGAGTGAGGCTTACTTCTGAGGGCAATTTCATTGGGTCCAGGTCTCAATATCCCTACTTCTCTAGGAATCCATCATAGATTTAATCCTATGGCCACACTTCTTCTCTAAAATTTGCCAGTTTAGAATATATAGTTTACCACAAGGGACACATGATAACATGCACCTTATTCTAAAGGAGAACAATTTTACAAGGTGCATATCCTCCATGTGCCTTGCATTTTGGCTAAAATGTATTTTCTTACACCTACTGCTTCCACAATATCACATTAGCAGTGGTAAAGGGTATGCGCAGCATCCTCTCCTTTTCACATCTTATTATGTCAGGAATTCTTTCATATGATGAATGTCTTGATGTCCAGGTCAGCACTTCTGGATTAAGGAGGTTTCAGAGCATAGTGAGCTACACCAATTTTGAAGATATAGTGAAGCATCCAAAGACTTTAGCTACGCAAAATTGTGACATGCGACTAAACATCGTAGTGTCTGCATACATTTTGTTTTTCATTCATTCAGTCCCTTCTGACTCTTCGTGGCCTGCATACATACTAGTGGGATTTTCCAAACTCTCTTCAAATGCAATCTTTACAGAAAATACATTATTATCCTATTTTTCTCAACATGTGATCTCATCTGGGTTAATGTATATATTGAAACAAAACAACATAAATAAAAATATTACAATCTAGTTAAAATATTAATTTTAAAATGCATGTAAATCACAGTAAAAAAAAATACAAAAGCACGGTACTCTCCATTAAATTACTTTTCTGCTAAGTGGGTTAACAGCCAAAGTCCTGTCTAAACAAAAGAGAACAGTTAGACTTGTTCTTGTATCCCCACCAAACATCCCTGTGATGAACCCTCTCCTTCAAGATCTTACAATTTGGATAGGATAATATATAGACATGTGGTGTTTCAAATAATCTGAATCCAAGTCTTATGTAGGTGTATAGGCCATAACTAGCAGTTTACGTTGTGTCAAAAACAGATCAACATCCACAGTGGAGCTGTTGCCACAAGTAGTTGTATATCCTCTGTGGCCAATCCCAGCCAGCAATCTGGCTATTTTGAACACGATGCCATTTCCAAAGACTTTCCAGAGGTAGATCCATGTAGCATAGCAATGTGCTACTCTTGCAATATTTCCAGGAATAGATGCTCTAACTTTTGTTATCCAAACACACTCAGATCTGAGTCTAGAGCAGGCCTGCACACCCTGTGGCCCTCCAGGTATTTTGGACTTCAGCTTCCAGAATGCCTGAACATTGAACAAGCTGGATAGGGCTTCTGGGAGTTGAAACCACAAACATCTGAAGAATAATGGGGCAAGGTAGGTGCTATCCCCTATCTTCCTAGGGAAAGTAGAATGGTTCCTGAATAAGAAGCTGTTTTGAACACCAGGCATAAAATGGCATCTGGCACATTGTGGCCTCCCACATTATGGTGAATTGATCCTGTGTGTTGTGTGGCTGCCATGGAGGTTATTCACCCCTGAACCAACTCATTTGGCTTGTGTAGATGTGCCCTGTGTGATAATAGCAGCTTTTATACTGACCCATCTCATAATCTCACACATGTATGCAGGACTACCAACCATATGCATCTCACATTAAGGAAGTAGTTTAATTTTAATCATTTTTGAATGGATTTAGAAGTCAACATTTTTGAAGAACAGTAGATATGAATATATAATTATGGTAATTATGGAATCCTTTCATTCAGTGTGACTTTGTCTTGTAGTAACTAGAAAGTGAACGTGTCCGATTCATCACTCAATTTGTTGCCATTTAGTTCATGCAGAAACCAGTACAGTGTGAACCAGTACATGCAATTTTAGTACTGAGATTTACACTTTGTGCGTTACAGATATAGGTTGTTCCTTTTGAAAGATACAGCCTCAAATTATATCATAACAACAGCAACAAACCATAAAGGCCTTTTCAAGTATATTAAACTTATTAGTAATCTTTGTAGAATTTCCTATAGAGAGAACAGGAAATATTTTAAAAACTGAGGTCTAAAATAGCTGTGATCCTAAAGCAGTAGAAAAGGCAAAAAGGTAGCTTTATTTATTTTGGGTCTCTTCTGAAAAGATTTAACCACTAATACATTAGAGGTGTACACTGTTAACAGTAACTCCCCTTTCCCTTTGCCCATCCTTGTTATTAAGTAAACTGATTGGTATGAGCCTCCCATGGTTAATTTTCCTCCGTAATGGCTGCAACTTGCAGCTGAGCCCATATGATGTTGCAAAATCATTTATGCAAGGTAACACTTGCTTAGGACTCCTGCTTTGCTTTCTGGGTGATGTCAGACCTGCCCCAACATATACTGTAATATTCAATACAGAACTACCCACCTCTCACACACTTTCTGTTTCTCTCTTAAGAATTGTGAGAACTAGTAATTTGCTTTTCTAAGTAAATTATCAACCAATTTTAAACCTTTGTCTCTAGGAGAGAATAGTTGATGAAGTAAACTTGCCATAGTTCTTGTGAACTGGATTGCTATTGTTGTGTCATTGGTTCTGTCACCATTCTTTGGTTTTGCCTTGCCATTACCCCTATTTTCAAATGCAGAGTTAACATACAGCAATTTTCTTATCAGGACTCAGTAAATAAGTATTTTTTGTTATTCTGTCTGATGATTATACAGAAACTGTGTGCCATTCTGAGATTGAAAAAAAAAGCCTGTCCTCAGATGTTGACTGAGTAACTATTGGAACATTTGTTTCATTGTGTTGACTTTCCAATTTGAAATTACCACTTGCCATTTGCGCAGAGTATCCTGGAAACCCCCTCCCCGAAAACCCTCTAAGTGATATGTTCTTTGGCTAGGAAGCTTAAGGAGTGTTTACAGTAATTTATTTGGAAATAGTATAATGTATTGTCAGTAAGAACTGTACCTTTGAAAAAGTTTAAAAGTTAAGTATATTTAATGATGCCTAACATATTTTATTGGCTGTGTTTAACAAAAGGCACTAGGCTGCAGTTGTTTTTGACAAGCATGAAAACATCACAGCATGAGACTGCAAAAGGAATTATGTAGAGAAATTACAAGTGATCCATCTCTCAATGAATTATCCACCTCAATAGCCTGCAGAACTCAGCTACCAATTAACACCTACTTTATTACATGTTGGGATGTACTTAATAACTTTCATGTGTTTATGCACTATTACCTTGACTGATGCCTCTTGTACAATTAGGCATAATTGGCATATCAATATGCAAAAGTTAAAAGGATTAACCCTCTTAAAACTAATGAGCATTTCTGTATCCAGCTGCTAAATGAGACAAAATTAGCATTTTTCACTTTTGGGCAGGATTTTATCATGCAGTTTCTCATTGTTGGTATTACCTTGTTACATAACTTTCAGGGTTTTTTTGGGGGGGGGGGGGGAGAATATGCAGGGATGATAAAAAGAAAAAAGGATTCTAAAAAGTTGCGCCAGGCACAAACATTTGCTGCTGGCTTTTCCATAAGCATAACAGTTGCAATTTATGTTCTTTTGTACAGAGCTGAAAAAGTTGTGTTTTCTTAGCAGCTAATTATAGAGAGGCAGGGTATGTCATTTCACCATGCAAACTTGGCTCTGATATAATAGATTGAAAGCTTGCCATGCTCCTAATTTCCACGCTCTTTCTAGTGTTTTAATCTCCCCCTCTCTCTCTTTTACCAATGCAGAGTTTTCTGACTAGATATTGACAGAGCAAAACGTATTTTGGCATATTTGCTTGAACAAGCCTGTTAACGGCAAAAGGCACACGGAAAAGGCCACAGACTTGCACCAAAATCCAAACAGTTCAAAATGTATCCCAAGAACCTAAAAATGTATACATTAGCTGATATTATATAAAAATCAACATACCAGAGGTAGAGAGGTATGATTCAGAACAAGTTTTTATGAAAGATTTTCTTTTCTTGTTTCGCTGTCCCATGTATTTGAAATAATAAATGGTAATCTTTCTATTTTCTAAGTTAACATACATTGTATTACAATCTGTGGCTTTTTAGAAACCCTGTTGCTCTTTACGTTGGGCAATACACAAAAAACACAGATAAAAGGCCAGAGTAAATTGAAAGTGTGTAACAGGAAACAAAGCAAAATAAGCTAGAATTTGCTATAATTAGTTTCATGACAAGATGCACAGTTCTTTTACATAGATTAATTTGTGACAGTTCTGCAATTTGCACTTCACACTCTTATGTGCATTTTATAATGGGACCTCTATCTATGTGCACACTTGTTTCCCAAAATTTCGTGTAAGCCACATCACTATTACAGAAAATATATTTTAAAATATATTCCATGCTTATTAATACTATTCTACAGAAAGGAAATAGACTTGAGAAAGGCCTCTTCTAAATCCAAAGTTGATCCATAATTTAAATCACTCACTCCAAAATTCAGTGCTCTGTTCACTCTGATTCATTGGAAACATACAATCATAGTGTATTTTAAAAGGCTGCAAAGTTCTATCCATTCATTGGTTACATATGTTTGTCATCTAATCAATTAATGAAATCCTAATTAATTTTAGGTGATAAATGCATTTATGCTTCAAGTAGTTGTACGAACCATAAAGAACAGATGTCATCTTAGATGAGAGGGTTGCCCTTTAACCCACCATGGAAAAGAATAGTGCTTCTGCTCTCCGTGATATATAAGTGAACCATTGCAAAATTTACATTATGGGTTAAATGTAGTTATTAATTTTAGCTGGGGAAACTACTGAATCAATGCAAACTAATTACCTCAACACTTATGTAAATTACATTGATTCAGTGCATCTATTGTAGATGTGGCTAACAATTGGATTTAACCCATTTTAACATAATCAATAAAGGCATAGTTATTCTTATCAAAATGTATGAAGATTTAATTGATTATTGATTAATCAATCAATAAAGATTAAACAACCAAAGGGAATTTTAAGAAAATGATTGGATGGCATGTTTACATCCATTACTATATTGTGAACTTTTCACTCTGGGCAAGTCTGTGGGCTCTTTGGAAACTATTTATAACAATACTAAAGTAAATAGATCAATTAATTAATTAATTTTGAAAAAGTAATATGCAGATATGAGTAGGTACAACAAACCAGGTCCATTTGAAATAGCTGATCATTATTTGTGTATAGGGTTATATTTTCTGTCATTTAGGGCTCCACTCAGATGAAGCATGCCTGGACTCTTGTGGTCAACCCTGTTTCCATCTCAAGATATGACAAGGAAGGTGCAAGTTATATAGTGTTTGTTATGAAGCATCTGAGGTTTGATCTGAATAGAAATTGTGGCACCAGTTGGGAATTTGGCACAGAATGATGAATAGTTTTCCCAACTGGAAATACCATGCTGCTAAGACTATTCCGTGATAGACAAAGGATATTAATAGATCGTCCTAAGATTGGCCATAGGTTCTGTTAAGCATAGCCCTTCCTGGTTTTCCTGTTACTATGTGATCCGTCAGTGTCCATGAATATTTACTATTTTCTTTTAAACCTCAAAGAGGTGCATTTGGTCTCATTCAATGCAAATTCAAAGCATAAAACATCTTCTTTCATTGGTGAATAGATTAAGAATTACAGTCTGTTTAGTCATTCCAAAATGTTAATGGATTAGCGTTCTTTGTGATGAGATGAAATAGGCTTGGTTGTCTTATTTATCTCTCTAATGCACTATCAAAGGAACAGGAGAAAATTCCCCTTTTGTTTCTCGCCTCCCCCTTTCCCACTTCAGTTACTTGTAAAACTTATGAGCAGCTAAAGAGATAAGTAAAATTGTTAAAATTACTGCCTCTTCAGTTGAGTGGCGCTTTGTGAGCCACGTCAGGAGAGGCAAGGTTGCTGTTCGTGTTTACTTCACATCAAGCTTATAGTCAAGTTTGAGGCTTTGTTTGTGGAGACTGTCCTGAAGTAGATTCTGATATTTAATTAAAATGACATTAAATCACATTGAACTGATAAGAGTTGGCATCTCAAAGAAAGGTAATTGCCCATATTGGTTTTTGTACAAAAATAGAGCTGCTTGGAAAATGTGCAGCCAACACAGACTGTCAACTCCATTTATAGATCAATATGTGAATACCATTGATCAGGCAGGCATGGTAACAGTAACACTTTGTGTTTTTTCTCATTTTTATACTGCATTAAGGCTTACAGGATTATCGGCTTCCAAAATATTATGACTTCCGTATAAATATGTGATCTGTTTCATGTTAATTAAATGAGTCCACAGTTCTTTCAAAATGTGTTGCCAGTTCCATCATCCCCCCCCCCCTCCCTGAATACTTATAGCTGCAGGTAGTTTTAGTTGAAAATTGATTATTTCCATTTTGGAAATATAGTCCAAACATATTTTTAAAAGAATTAATTTTAAAGGGATGTATGTTCTGGGGATATGATTTGTTTTGCTCTCTCTTTTTTTCCTGGAAGAAAAATATAGACATTGACAAAAACACAATTTCTCAAGCAAAGTGGAGCACATGCCTATAAGGATCTGCGTTCTCATGCAGCTTTCTACTTCGGCACATGAAACATTATACATTTTAAATCTTCTTACTGACCCATCACGTGCCACTTTCTACCTTGTTGCTTTTATTATTGGAATTAGAGCTGGCTTTCTTATTTTGTACCCATGGACATAGCACATGGCATACACTTTGCCTTCCTGAGTTGCCATCTTGACCTTTTCATAATTTGTCATTAGACAAAATGGCAGTATCCAAAGGTCAAGGGGGAGTCTGACTGTCTAATTCAGTAAAGAGCTTAAATGTTATTTTCTTCTTAAAATAAGTCCAGGAGAAGTGCTGAAATTATCCATTTACCTTGAAAAGAAGAAACCAATTTATTAAAGATGTGAATCAACTTCACATTTATGGAGAAGCTCACAGGAGAAACAGTTGTTAGAACTGATAGGCATCTGCAGGAATATGGTACCTTTTCATTTGCTTAACAGGTCACACAAACTGTAGGTCTATTGTAGCTATTAGTTCTAGCAACTGCTATAGTAATCATAGTTCTCTCAGCATGTGAATGGCTAGTTTATAGATGGCAGATTGAGCCAGAAGATGAACTTGTGTGTCCTTTCTGGTTCTATGCATGCTCATATTGTGGTTCAAACTGCTGAGACTTCTGTATAGTTAAAGTAATACACAGTAAAATGACCACTACAGCAATCAACACTATTCATTGTTTACCTTGAAAAGAAGAACAAGTGTGTCAGTACTTATTCCCACTAAATTAACATTCATGGTAGATTAGAACACTAGTTGAATCAACAGGTCCATATGGCCCAAATAACAGATTATTTGGGTTTCTTTATAAGCATTGCAAACTAATCAAACTGAATATTGTGCTAGAGGTAAGGTGAATTTTACCATACATTAGCAACTGATCAAAAATCCAGGAATTGAACGTGTATAGCATTCACTTAGCCACTTGGCAGGTTGCTACAAAAAACCATCTTACCAAGTAGGGAGGGGTGAGAACTTTATTTCAGTTCATTTTGCTTCATTATTTATCAACATTTGCGAAATCTGAATGAAGAAAAAAGCGCAACTGACAGATTTGTCCATCCTATTACCAAGTGGGCATATGCACACCATATGGGATGGGTATCATTTTAAACAATCCTCCTCACTCGTTTTTTTTAAGCTTAAAGTGATAATGTACTGATTACTCTGACTATTATATTATTGGTCACATGAGGGAAAATTAATTGATTTTTTGTGACTGTCACTCCAGATACATCTGTGTGAAGGACACTAACAAGTATAAATGGGCCCTACAGTGTCCATAAAATTGTATTTACTGTATACAATAACACAGCAGCTCCTGTCTAGAAGTTTTAACTCAATACTAAATATGTGTTCTTATCTCTCTCTTAAATCATACTTTACTCCTATGTAACACAAAATCAATGTATCATACCAAGATAGATGAAGTAGTCAACCAAATGTTCTCTTGTTCTGGATAGTATCAGCAATGAAATAATCAAAAGGGGTTTTCAAGGAAAGCATTATCTTCTTCCTCAACAATGCAAATTTTAATATGTGTTGAAAGCTTGTGGCATGTCTACATGGGCCACATAAAATGTATTAGCCTTGAAACTGCTATGAGAAGTTCACATGGTATATGACTGGTTCCTGAGCAGAAGTACTTCTTTCAGCCATTAATCGAGCATAAGAAGAACCAGGAGTCACTCTGGAATTTCCAGTGACCTCTGGTGTATTTGACATGTGGATAGTTGGATCTAGGGTGAGCCTTTTCCCACAGCCTTGTGCTGATCCCGTGGTGTAGACATGGCCCTATCTTATGCTTTCAGGTAAGGCTTTGATTGGACAAAGCTTTATTCTGCAGAATTTTACAAAGAATTCACACATTTGAATTTTGCATTTCTGTTCAAATAATGACTGTTATTGGTGTTTGCCATTAGGCTGACTTAATGAGTTATGGTGACCCTATAAATAAGAGACCCTCAAGAGCCTCAACCAGTAACTGCCCTAGCTGGGTATTGCAAATGCAGGGCTTTGCTTTCATTCATTGACTCAAGCTACCTGTAGTGAACTCTTCCTATTTTCCCGCCGCCTTTCATTTTTTAAAAAACATCATAGTGTCTTATCATGTGTCCAAATAAAATGTATGACAGCTTCAATTTATTATTATTATTATTATTATTATTATTATTATTATTATTATGTTGGTCATTTTCATTTCTAGTGAGAATTCAGGCTTGAAATGCTGCAAGATCTATTCATTTGTTTGTTTGTTTAGTAGCCCATAGTCAAAATCTTCTCCAGTACCACATTTTAAATAATCATTAATAATAATGAGGGAAGATGTTAGGAGGTTTGCATTACTTGTGTCCATGCCCAAATAAATAACTCCTATTTCACATATTTTAATGACTTGTTATCTGGCTTTACATTGATCTTGACCCATGGCAACCCTACATATACTCAACAGCATCACTCAAGTTTTGCAGATTCAAAGATATGGCTTATTTGATTGAGTGGTTTTATTTCAAGTGGGGTCTTCCTCTTTTCCTATTTCTTTGAACCTTTCCAAGCAGCATTATATTTTATAGTTATTCATGACATCTTACGGTGTGACCAAAGTATGACAGACTCAATTTAGTCATTTAGGCTTCTAGAGAGACATTATGGTTGATTTGTTCTAGGTCCTATTCATTTGTCTTTTTAGCAATCTTTTAGCAGGACTCTTCTCCAGCACTACATCTCGAATGAACTGATTTTCTTTCTGTCCGCTTTCTTTTTCATCCATCTTTCAGAGTGATTTGGTGCACACTCTTCTGTTTAAAAAATGTTAACTAGCCCCTTAGTATATAGTTATAGGTATTAAAAGGGTGAAAGCCTTAAAGTAGTGAGATTCTGTATTGTCTTAATATGTTCTATATGATCTTAATTTCTGCAAGATTTCTGCAACAGTTAGGTAAATTTATGCCTTTTCAGGTCTTTGTATTTAAAGGATATAAAGGTTTTGATCAGCATGGTGTGGTTGTTTTCCTCTCTGCATTTTTATTTTGTCTTAATTTTTGGATAACTCAAATGTTACATTCCATAGCAAATAGATCTCAGTATAATATTGAAAATATAAATAGAAATAACTTTGCATGCCTTGATGAAAGGTGAAAGCATTGTGGCTTTCTTGTTAAACCAACACAAAATATGGTATGAACTGCAGCTGCCACCCTGATGACGACGATGATGATGATGATGATGATGAAGTTGATTTTCTACCCAGTACCATGATTATTTGCTTCTGGCCAATACCAGCACATGAAGGTTTTGAAAAATTCTGGTTTTTCCTCTCTCCCTAGTGTTCCGAAACCACATGCTGTGAAAATATTTTAATCTGTTTACCAAGAACAAATTAGTCTTGCCAAAGGTTCTAAAAGTTTACTTCTTCTGCTTAGATCCTTGCACATCAAAGGCAGATGCAACCTTATAAATTAGCAGGCTTGCCATTGTAACTGCTATTTATACTTGAAGTTAGCAACATTCGTTTATAATTCACTACTCATTGAATGCTTCCACAAATGTATAGAGGGATACATATTACTGTTTTTTTTGTAAAGTTAGTCCTCTGATTACTAATTTGAATCAAAAGCTCTAACCTTGTTAGCATCTGGACTTATTTCCATAATAACAACCCCTTCAGAACCTACAAAGTAATGAATAATTGACAACAAATGAAATGTTTTGATAGTTGTCGGCACAAAGCATGTTTAATGTTTTGTGTTGCTTCCTAGCTAATTATGCAGATGACACATTTGTCAGACCTTGACTGCCATTAGAAACGTGTTTCCAGAGGGGAGAAAAACAGGCTATTCATAGAGTAATTAACTAGAATGCTCAATGACCTGTGAGAGATTCAAATGGCTGCCAGTTCAGACATTGTTTTGTTACAGAAGCAGAGGGGTAATTAAAATTCCAAATTACAGTGCTATGATGAAGCATTTGTTTGTTGACAGTATACTCTTACTCTAGTTTGTTAATTCTTTTTTTAAAAAATGGCTTCTAATCCATTTTATAGCTTTAGGAGTTCTGTCTTTGAATTTACTGACATCTAATATTATGGTAAATTGCTCTTTCGAGAAGTACTGCAGGCTTTGGCAGTTTCATGAGAGCACAAGGTGGGTGGGATAGAATAGCAGCTCTTTCCCCTAAACTGACATACCATGTGCTGTCGCCGAAACGCCACTAAACTGCAGCCCATCTTGTGAAATGATATGTTCATAATTCTGCACAGAAGAATATGTCTAGTTGCAGGAGGAAGCCATTCAGAGAGAAGGATCGTAATCAAACAAATTGAGAAAGGTGTCTTAAAACATTACCGCAAAGTGTTAACAGAATCAGTACAATGATGAGCATAATTTAGGCAAATGTTCTTTACGGAAACAGATGTAGTTGAGGGGAAACGAGGGTTGTAAAGAGGAAGTATAAAAGAAGGCTTCTAACTAAAACATGGCATTATTCTTCCCTGATATCATCCCTTACTTACATTTTTTGCCCTCCAAATATAGGAGGGAATTGATTGAAAGAGGGCAAGGTGGTAAAGTTCTCGAACAATGAATTCCATGCAAGCTCAAGTGAAATATTTATTTACTTTGCCAAAAGTGAGAATATGGTTCTGTTAAAAAGATCTGACAGAAGTAACATGGTGTTTGATGCAGGGGAGCTGACAGCGGCATGGAGTGAGCGCTGATTATCCTGAAGACACTGTCAGCTAGGATTGATTTCTACTTTCTCCCTTTATGTAACGGTTCCTGTAATACAGCTGACCCCGAATCACGTTACCTTGTCATCTCTCTGAATGGATCAAGAAGAGATGAGCTGAAAATAGCTAGGCACTGACCTTGAACTTGCCAGAACAGTGAGAAGTGACAGTGGCTTTGTATGTGTATATATGTGTGTGTGTTCAGAGCGAGAGCGTGAGAGGGGTTCATGTACAAAAGGCAATTGAGCTGCTTTGCAGTCAAGTTCACTACAGCAGCACAAGGGGGCAGAGCAGCATTA
Organism: Anolis sagrei; assembly: GCF_037176765.1. Lineage (NCBI taxonomy): Eukaryota > Metazoa > Chordata > Lepidosauria > Squamata > Anolidae > Anolis > Anolis sagrei. The sequence goes on along the minus strand of NC_090021.1, from coordinate 209,577,478 downwards.
GAGATTACAGGTAAAGCTGATATTGACGTTGCGTTCCCTAAAAGTGCATGTTAACTCATGCCAGTCATCTTTCTTGTTTCTACGTCAGTAAAACCTACAAAAATCACAGAAGGCTTAGGAACCTATGTAAAATTAGAACTTCCCCTAGAATAATTTGATTTGTTCTTGTCCAGTGATCTCCTATACCTTTGAATGCCAGGTGGAACTATATCAAGGAATTAAAACAGAATTTCTAATTCTTTAGAAAATAAAATGGCAAATCCTGTTACAAATGGCAGCTCTGTGGTCCACTACAGAGTTGAATTATCTGCCATTCAAAACCAACTAAAACTAGCATTTTAAAATATATTTTTATTAAATTTTCACAATAAATACAACATTACAGTATAGCAATAAATAACAATTTAAAATCTTGCTTTTATCTCATCCACCCTCCTTCCCAAGTCATAGATGTTTAGAAACTACTTCCCTACTTTAAAAAAAGCTAGAGTTGCAAACAGGAAATTAGTTTTATATATGAAAGATTTTATAAATTGCTTATACTTTGTATCTAATCTTTTGTGTTATTTTAATGGCAGAGTTTGCTTTATTATTCAGATGTCAATCATTCTCAATATCTGTCTTAGAAAAGATACACAACACAGAACGTTGGAGAATTGTTGCAGTGGTCATCTTCCCATTTACTTTCTGCCTACAAATAATTATTAGTCATGTTTAGTTTTATCAACCACATTTTGGATGTTTAATTGTTGATGGAATCTTAGTGTCATTAATCTCTGAAGCCCATTGCATGGAGGTGCCAGGCATCAGTGGCTGAAACTGTAGCTGTTGATAAAGCAGAAAACACTGAATTAACCATGTTAATTAAGGATTGTAACAACATAGCTCAACTGAGAAAAATAAAAAATAACTATACAGAAGAAAAAGAACTTATGGATCAAAGTTTCTAGCAATGTGTCAAAGCCTGGCTTTAGTGGTGGGCTCTACCTTTAGACCTTTTGGGGAGCTGACCAGTGGATAGGCTCTCTCTGGTTTTGGCGTGGTATGTGTTTTTCATTTGGTTGCTGAAATTTCAGACATTAAAAACTACCATATCCTAGTTGGGTGTTTAGCTACAGTTCTTTCCTGAATATGACAAAGAGGCTGTTGATAACACGAGGACATACATATACCCTCTCCACAAGTTGTCTTGAATTCTTCAGAGCTTCATTGAAACAAATGCATTGTACATTACATATAGTTGAGCTACAGCTTCGAGCTTCTCTGGTCCATTGCTTCTTAAACATGCATGTATGTATCCTTCAGAATCCAGCTATGCAGCTCCCTAAAAAGAACCTGTTCCTGGTCCTTGTACAACTAGGTTCAAATATGTGGTGCAAGAGGGGGGAAATCCCCTCTACAGATTTGCTCCTGCTTTCATTGTGCCCAGCTTCTAATAAGGGACCCTATTCCCTGATGAGTTGGAAGTGAGTTTATTGCTACCATCTGTTTAATTGCCCTCCTAGTTTTCTTTAGGGAATCATGAAAGTATTTTACCCTGTCTTTGAATCTCTCTAGTTCTTTTAAAACACTGGGTAAAGTACACATTAATTTCCAAAGAGTATATTAAAAACTGATAAACAGCAGCATCTCTGAACTGTAAAACTCAAGGAAAACAATTTTTTAGATAAATGTTTGTTGCGTGTTATCAGCAAACTCAACATTGCTGTACACATAAATAAAAAGACTTATGGCTTGTTTTTATTGGTCATGTCAATTGTTAATTTTTTTCTCCTGATTAGAATTACTGATAGTTGATTTTTCTCTCCTGTCACATAATTTCTTATTAAGAACAATGTGTAGAAATAAAAGAACCCTCTTTATAAAGGCAAAGTATATACTTCACTGAGATTGGCATGGTGAAAGAAAGGGTACAACTAGAGCTTGGAAAATCCTTATATCTTATCTTCTGGGACATCTGAGCATCCCTATGCTCAGAAAACTCTAAACCTTGTGGTTATGTAAAAGTTTGCTATAAATTGAACTCTTGCAATGAGCTTATGAAAAGGAAGAGAGGATGCATCCAAGGAAGCCACAGCATCACTAGCTTGTCAGACAAAAGGGTTTTTTGAGGGTATTTTTTATTATTTTCCCCTTCTTTGTGAGAGAAGGGAGCAGATTCTGAGTGGAGAACCTTTGATGGCCACATGGCTCATTTGGTGATTGTGATTGTCCATCAAAATTGTGATTTCCACATACATTTTTTTCACAGCTATTAACATAAGTAGTGTTCCAGCATATTATGTCTGTGTACTTTAAGGTCAGGAGAGCGAAGTCTCATGCATGGACTTATAGTGACTTTAATAAAGGAGCTCTGACTTCAGATTATAGATCCATGAATTAGACTAGATATCCCTAGGAAAGGAGACATAGCTGTGATAGAAGAGACTTTCCCAACCCAGTGCAGCTGGGGAGCTGGGGGGCTGGGGGGGGGGGGAGAGATTTGCCTCCCCCCCAAAAAAAGACAAAAGTAGATCTGGACGAAACTACTTGGAAGGAACTAGGCTAATAGACTTTGCCTGCCCCCTTCTTCATTCCTGGCCTGATTGTTGACCCACCATGTCTGCCCATTAAACAATATAATTAATGGTTGCCATAAGGGACTGGGTAGCATTTTTTCCTTCCTATGTTCTAGCAGGGTTTTTCACCTACCCTATACTGTTCACAGGGGCAAATTGGGATGGTGTGGTTTTAAATATGCTGCAACAGAAAACAGATAGGGAAATCTAAAATTTGGTGTACACCCAAGGCACCCCCTTCAGGGGTGAAGGCCATGAACTAAAACACTCACCTGGGGTTCATTTTGAGGGGATGAGGTGAAATCAAATGGCCTAGGAATTGGGAGAGTCTGGTCTCAACAATTTTGAGAGAGACTTGTCTGGCACATTTCCCTTAGAGGTTGCCTGGGTTAGGTCAACAGGAGACCCAGGTGTTTCACCCTAACTAGCCGAGGGGTAGGCTGGGCAGACTTTGCCACACCAAGTTCAGGACACCCATAGAATTAAATTCAGTTAAAGTTAAATAGGTAACAGTTAATAAAAGTTGTCCATATTTTAACCCAAAAACTGTTGTGTGGTCTCATTATTTCAGGGGCTGACAGGCAAATAGCTCTGTTCTTATTTTCTTGAAGATGAGAGACAGGGTTTTCTCAGTGGTGGCTCCTCGGCTATGGAACTCCCTCCCTAAGCAATATATCAGCCCCCTCCCTACTGACATTCCAAAAAAATTAAAAAACCTAGCTTTTTGAACAGGCCTTTGAAAACGCAGTGTAATGGATAAATGTGGAACCCAGGAAAGAATGAACATAGAACAACTTGACAATGTCTTTGGAAAATAATCTAATAGGAAGTTACTGGTGTTTTATGCTTTTAATGCTTTATACAGGATTTTTATAATGTGTATTAATTGTTTTTAATTTTGTTTTAATTTTATGTTCATTGTGGCATTGAATCATGCCAGTGTAAGCCGCCTTGAGTTGCCTTCGAGCTGAGAAAAGCAGCATAGAAATGCAGTAAATAAATAAATATTGCAAACGTAACGTAAACATCAATGCAATCTGTAGGAAATGCAATATAGACAGGAAACGTCTGTCAAAAAGAGTGCTGAATATGTTTAAATCTTTTGGTGATATTAATTTTGTTTTATTCTTTCATTAAAATTGGGACGATCAACTCCCTTCCATGTACATGTCATGTTCAAAACACTATTAGACTGGAGTTATATAGGTACTGAAACTGAGAAGATTTGATCAAATTTCCCACAGCTAGTTTTGGGCACCTGACCTGCATAGTTTCCCACAGGGGAAAAGAAGGCTCTGTTTCTCTAAATTCCCAATGAGAAGGGACATGTGTCTCCTTGCATTGAGTTACATTACATCACATCATTTGGCACAAAGTGACCCAACGCAACATGACAGGAGGAGTAAAGAGAACAGATTCTTTTAAACCTTGGTACTTATATTTCTTTGACTACTATTAAAATGATAGCAATGAAGCTATAATGAACATAAAGTACACATCTTCTATCAAACTAAAAATATAGGCTTCAGGAACTTGCAAAACCATTTTAAAACAGGCATTAAAAGCGCTACTAGCTGATACCCAAGTTTGCTGCACAGATCCTTGTTGAACACAACATAGTTAAATTAAGAGGGTTTGATCCTTCCCTGAAGAAATCTACATGTTTACTGAATTATAATGGGTTACTGTTTCTATATAAAAGGAGAGGTAACTAGCAACTTGTCAATTTGTAATTCACTTGAATATTAACTCAGCACTATGTGCATCATCCTAGTTACAAAATTAATAATATTCTGAATGGACATTTTGAGTGGGAGGAAGAGGAAGAAGAGATCTCCTGACTAAAATATAAAGGTAAAAGGTTTCCCCTGACATTAAGTCTAGTTGAGTTCGACTCTGCAGGATGGTGCTCATCTCCATTTCTAAGCCAAAGAGCCTCCGTTGTTGATAGACACCTTCAATGTCATGTGGCCAGCATGACTGCATGGAGTGCCGTTACCTTCCTGCAGAAGCAGTACCTATTAATCTACTCACCAGGGCCGTAGCCAGAATTTTTTTTTGGGAGGGGTTGAAATTTTTTTTCGGGGAGGTTGAAACCTGCCTCCTAACTCACCCTGAAGCAAAGAGCACAGCAAGGGCAGAGCAGCCTTCAATAGCCTGCAGCTCCACCCCTGTCAACCACCTCCACCAAGTCTGGCCTCCTTAATGAGAGCATCCAACACTCGGGGGCCCCAACTTGGTTGCTTCGCTACATTGGCTATTGCTGCAAGTAATGACAGTGTGAATAAATGGTCAATATTTGCTTGAGATAGTGCTTGCAGTTCTGGAGGGACTCTTAAATTTTTGCATCTCATAGACTTAGCATGGGGATTTGGTTAACCAGTTAAAATTCATGAGTAAACCAGTTTTTTTTAACCTGAAAAATTTCGGGGGGGGGGGTTGAACCCCTACCCCCCCCCCCCCGGCTACAGGCCTGCTACTCACATTTGCATGTTTTCAAACTGCTAGATTGACAGAAGCTGGCCCTAAAAGTGGGAGCTCACCCCACTCCCAGGATTCGAACAGGCAACCATTTGGTCAGCAAGTTCAGGAGTTCAGCAGTTTAACCTGCTGTGCCACTAGTGGGTTAAACAAATGTGTACATGTGTCTTAAATTGTGTGTTGACTCAAGGACACATAATGCAAGATGGTCTCGAGTCTCAATACCTTTGCCTGATCCCAGGGGGCAGCTTCACTACCTGTCTCCATCCTCCATTATTATAGTATATATGATGTCTCTGTACTGCCATCCCATGCAACAACAAAAACTGAAATAAACGAAGCAGATATTTATTAGGACTTCTCCTCCTGTTTTCTTAATTGTAACAACAAGAACAATAATCTTTGGAATAAGTATTATTTGATTGGGAAAATATAGGTTATTGAGGCAGTAGTGAGTGTATCAAGAGATATACAAATTTGTAGAAATTCTCTAGGCATTTTGCCAGCCTTGTTTGGAGATTATTCTATTTGAACCTGGGGCCTACTATATGGGATATCTGTGCCACTGAGTTATGACCATTCTACACTGGTACTAAGTTGAAATACTAAAGAAAGCCCTGGTCTCAACACCCTTCTTAATTGGTTTAGTGGAAGGATTGCATAGTTGAGGCTGAAAAGGCTTCCTTCTATGTAATGCTTCTCTTTTCAGCTGAGCCCTATTAGGACCTCAACACAAAGGCCCATGGATGTGCCATACATCATGTTGAATCCATGGGGTCTTGGTGAGGAGCATGGGGGAGTTGTTGCTCCTCCATGCTCCTCAATCCACATCACCAGCCTTACCTTGACCCCCATCCCATAGAGGGAAACATCACTGTTCGACTTTCCCCCATTGCTCCTACAGCAAGACAGGAAGTCTACCATGTTGCTGCTCTGGCAGCATATGCCACTTGCTCTATTGATTTGGCACAGAACCTGACTGGAAGTTCCAGTGCATGATACAATGGGCTCCATGTCGAAAGTGGAGAGCAAGCTGAGTATAATGGGCAAACCAGCCTGTCTGATGAGGTCGTTAGATGGACAACACAGAGTCACCAAGGTTAGTGCATTATCTATTGTAGTGCATCTTATCTAATGTAGTTCTTCTTATGCTATCTAATGTAGAAGACTGGGATTTCCTCCCTAATGTGTGTATGTGAAGATCACCTCTTGGTAACTCTTTCTTCCATCTTCAGTACATAGGCATGCAATGGAAGTCATTGTTTTTATATAACATTTTAAATATGACCAAATAACACTTCCAAATTCGCCACTGAAGTGACATGCAACTCAGGAGAAACTAGATCCTGTACAAGGATCAAGGTGTTGGATGGCCTCTTTCTTCTCTTTCTACCAATTTTCATTCTTCCTTGCTATTTCTGCTCTTTGTGGAGGAGGTCTTGGGTGAACAATGAAAATGCCCAACCTAATGCTCTGACAGGGCCTAGGCCTATGTTGCAAAGTGAGGCACATAGCAGGATATTTGAAGAATTCTGTGTTTGAGAATTCTAGAATAAATTGGCCTATCTACTCAAGTTGTTCAATCTTGTTCACATTTTCCAGGTGTTTCATGTATTCTTATATACAGGGTTAGTCAAAATGCATAGGCCAATAAGCCATTGTATTCTTTCATTAGGATGGAAGTCCAGTTCTTGAACTCAAAAGCTACTGTAAAAGTTTCAGAACATGTTTGTATGTTCCAGAAGCACTCTCAGCTATAATTCTGGGAAACTCTGATAAGAGAAAATGATCCCATAACTATTTTCTCTCTTATAGTTGTGGGATATGAATTATATGTCTCCAGTTATGAGGCAAATGATTCATGTATACAACAATAAGAAATAGCTTCTGATTTTTATCAGATTGCAACAGTCCAGGCATTAGACTCCTTTCTTTGCTACCATAGCTGCTGATTAAAATAAGGGATAGCAGGCATTTTAAGCTGGGATAACAGCATCACAGTCCACACAAATCTGGGCAGTAGGCATGAATAGGTCCATGTCAGATAACTCGTTATAAATTCGTTAAAATTACCTTTTTGAAGCAATTTTGAGGTGTTTTTTAAAAACCTTTGCCCTTTTGAAGCTTTTTTTTTTTTTTTGCCATTTTTGTTATGACTCAGGAAGTGAGTCGGAAATTATTCAGTGTTTTTTCAGCCCTCTAGCCTGCTGGGAGGCAAGTAGCTTGCGTGCTGGGAGGCTGCTTGCCTCCAGGACAATCAGGGGAGAAGTTTTTGGGAGGGGAGGAGTTTCGGCAGCCATTGCTCTATATAAAAGGGAGCATATGGCTGAGAGGCTCATTCAGAGCCTGGAAAAGGAGAAAGGAATGGGAAAGAGAAAGGGAAGGAAGGTTGTGTTGAAGGGAGGTTGGAAGAAGAGCAGGGCAAGCAAGCAAGCAGAGAAGAAGGGCTGGGAGAAGGGCTGTTGTCTGCCTGGCTGCCTGCCTGCCTTACCACTTATGTGTTGTTGCTGTTGGGGTTTGGGACAAGTGGGCACCGCGTGGGTAATGGGGTGTGTGGGTGCATGGTGTGGGTGGAAGGAGCAACACGGAGGAACCAAAGCACTCCAACATTTTTAAAATTCCCAGTGTTGTAGTAGGTCTCTCTGGCCTCAGTGTTTCTTAGTTTGTTGCAAATTGCCTCAAAAGAACTAGATCTCCCATCATTTCAAGCCACTCTTTGAACACAAACTCTACGTCCTAAAGTTGTGAAATCAGCTTCCAAGGCCAAAAGGTCTCTCTGTGCTCTGTTTGTTCCTTGGTTTGCTGTGCATTGCCTCAAAAGACACTGCAAATCCCATACATTCAAGCCTCTCCTTCACTAAGTTGTGAAATCAGCTTCCAAAGCCCCAAAACATCTCTCTTTGCCATTAATGAAGCAATTCGGAAATTTCAGAAAAAACTTGGAAAGTGCTGAATTATTTTATTAATTTTTTTGGAAAAATTTGGAATTCAATTCCAAATCGAACCACCAGCTCCCCCTACATCCGAAATGAGTTTTGAACCTTCTTTTGGGGGGGAGGGGGGGCAACCAAGCCTACTGGACAAGTATTTCTAGGCAGCCATGCTATGCTACTGCCTATTATTAAATTCCAAGATCTGTAACTTCTTGTGGATGTGAAAAACGACAGGCCTGTGCCAGCCACTCATATTTGCCCTCCAGATATTTATCCATCTAGCACATTTCCTAATTTTTCATCTGCTGACCATGCCCCGTGACACTTCCGATAGTTAGGTGGAAAGTTCAGAACTATCCATAATATTTTGATGAATGTGGCCTGGAATAAAATATTGCAAATTTGCCTGTTTTACTTCCCTAATAAAATGCCACTGTTTAGGAGTTATTTCAATCACTCTACCACCATAATCCTTCTTTTCCAAATCTATATATAATTCATAATAGTTTGAGAGGAACCAATTCCCTTTGATACTCCAGGTTGAACACATTCCTTTGGACAACCTACCATGGAGACCCCAAAATCAATGTAATTCACACTTCATTATTTATTACCGTTTTAGTTTCAGGTTTCGAAAACAATTAAGGAGAGCGTTTAGTATGAAAATTACCGTAATTGCTTGCTAATTGGGGTTATCTGCTTCACATTATTCAAAAAGCAAATTGTGTTGACACTTGTACCCAGAAATGATTACTTAATAAACAAAGTCAGAATGCGTCACAAATAAAACACGGCTGTCTGCTGATGGCTACATTTATCTGGTAGGAACTGTTCCCAGGAAAGATGTTAGGAAAGATGTTTTCCCATTGTTTAAAATCACGCTTTAAATGGACAGACAATCTTTTGAAGGGTCTAGTGCATGATTCATTTCACATAGTAATCAAGTAACAGAATACTTACTAACATATCAGTATAACTATAAATGATCCCCAAAGGTTTGGATGCTTGGTATATCAATTTCTGTTTTCAGAATGCCAGCATACACTGAATTTTCTACTCCATCTCCATCACAGGTGATCTGTCAGTCCACTAAAAATGATAGAGAGGGTCAAGGCTTTTTGCTGAATATGGTAGGCTGTGGTGCACACTAAGAGCAAAGGAGGAACTTCCTCTCAGAATATAATTCTTCCCCATTTTCACGCATCTCTTTTCCTAATGCTATCCTAGTATCATAGAATTAGAAGGGACCATAATGACTATCTAGTTCCTACCATGTGAAAACAAAATATGAAGCACTCTTGAGAAATGACCAACCAACCACTGCTCAAAAACCTCCACAAAGGAGAGTCCATCACCTTCTGAGACCATCTATTCCACTGTTTACAGTTCTTATTGTCAGGAAGTTTCATACAAAATTTAGGATAAAATTCTTTCCTTCCAATTTGAAGCTGTAGGTTCATGTTGCAGTCTCAACAGTAGAAGCAACAAATGTGTTACATCTTCTGCATGATTTCCTTTCAAATATTTAAAGATATCTATGATGTATACTTCCATCTTCTCTAAATATATGTACTCAGGTCTCTAAGCCATTCTTCATGAGGTTTTATTATTATTATTTTATTATTAACTTTATTTGTACCCCGCTAGCATCTCCCAAAGGACTCGATGCGGCTTACACGGGCCGAAGCCACAAAACACAATACAATAGAAAACATAACACAGCGATAAACAAAGCAAATCAAATAATTAAGCAAAATAACCACAATGACAATACATCAAGACACTATTAAAACTGGTTCGGCCAGCGCAATGGGGTACAGGGTTAAAAGTGCTGAGATGGCAGGGGGAACGTAGGATTAAAGTGTGGTGTGCAGCAATGTTAGTTGTGCTAAAGTGCATCTAGGACTTGGGATGGGGATTCCTAATCTTCGAAGGCACATCGGAACAGCCAAGTTTTTAGGTTCCTTCTGAAAACTGCCAGAGTAGGGGCCTGACGAAGCTCTTTTGGAAGGGCATTCCAAAGTCGGGGGGCCGCCACAGAGAAGGCCCTGTCCCGCGTCCCCACCAAGCGCGCTTGCGACGTAGGTGGGATAACGAGCAGGGCCTCCCCAGATGACCGGAGCGAGCGTGTGGGTTCGTAGATGGAAATGCGGTCACGCAGGTAGGGTGGTCCCAAACCGTTCAGGGCTTTGTAGGTGAGCACCTGCACCTTGAATTGGGCTCGGAACATAAATGGCAGCCAGTGGAGCTCCTTGAACAAGAGGGTTGACCTCTCTTGATAATGAGCTCCAGTTAGCATCCTGGCTGCTGCCCGCTGGACCAATTGTAGTTTCCGAGCCGTCTTCAAGGGCAGCCCCACGTAGAGCGCATTGCAGTAATCCATTCTAGAGGTGACCAAGGCGTGGACCACCCCGGCCAGATCCGCCTTCACAAGGTACGGTCGCAGCTGGCGCACAAGTCTCAGTTGTGCAAAGGCCCTCCCGGATACCGCCGACACCTGAGCCTCAAGTGTAAGCGAAGAATCCAAGAGGACACCCAAACTGCGGACCTGTGGCTTCAGGGGGAGTGTAACCCCGTCCAACACAGGTTGCCACCCTATACCCCGATCCGGTTTACGATCGACCAGGAGGACCTCTGTCTTGTCGGGATTGATCTTCAGCTTGTTCTTCCTCATCCAGATCGACACAGCGGCCAGGCACTCGTCCAGCACCCGAGAAGCCTCCTTGGAATTAGGTGGAAAGGAGTAGTAGAGTTGTGTGTCATCTGCATAGAGATGGCACCCAACTCCAAAACTCCGGATGACCTCTCCCAGCGGTTTCATGTAGATGTTGAAGAGCATGGGCGACAAGATAGATCCTTGCGGGACCCCACAGGTCAAAGGCCAGGGGTCCGAGCAGGCGTCTCCCAGCTTCACCATCTGGGTGCGTCCCTCCAGGAAGGACTGGAGCCACGACAGAACCGTGCCCCCAAGGCCCATCCCAGAGAGACGACCCAGAAGGATACCATGATCGATGGTATCGAAAGCCGCTGAGATGTCCAAGAGAACCAGAAGAGTCACACTCCCCCTGTCCAGCTCTCTGCGGAGGTCATCCACCAAGGCGACCAAGGCTGTCTCGGTGCCATGGCCAGGCCTGAAACCAGACTGTGCCTGATCTAGGTAGTTGGTATCGTCTAGGAAGCCCTGGAGCTGTTTCCATACCTCTGACCATCTTGGTTGCCATCCTTTTGATACACTCTAGCTTTGCAATCAGTTTTCCACTTTAAAGCCCATCCCATTTTATATCTCCATCCCCAATTCTCTGCTTAGCATTTTCAGAGGCTAAAGAGATTGTTAGGTTGTGGAGGGTGGAGAAATCCAACCACTATCACCAAATATTATTTTAGCTTAAGAACAACCTCTATCAGTGGATAATTTCACAAATGACATGACTCCATTTAGCCATTCAGAGCTCATCTCCATTTTCTGCTTTTTGTGGGGCCAATGTGGAATATACATTTACTCCATGACATGAACCAGAAGAAAGACAGGAGCAACTTCACTATGATTGCATACTATTAAGCCCATATAGTCAAGCTTCTAGTAACAAATGTATTTATCTGAAAGTAAATTCCACTAATTTTTGAGAGACCGATATGTAAATATGGATATGATCAGACTGCATAGATGCTTTTACACATGGTAGCACAAATGCAAAACCTACATTGTGAAGTGAATATAAATCTATATTGGTTTGAATATATTTGTGTGTATGTGTGATTTGAGATGGGTATATCTTGTATCACTAACCTTTATACATGCTCACAAATATGTAAGCAGAAGAAAGTCCTGCACGCACACATTACGACTACAAGTCATCTTTATTTTTATTTACCAGTTCATATGTTTGAAATGATTAGATAAACCATATTAGCCAACAGAAATAAAACGGTCTTTTAAGAGTATTTCACAGTGGATAGGCATATGTGTGTTACCTTCACATTACAGATAAAGGACTTCTCTGCATAGTTTCTATGCCCTGGAAAATATTAAGAAAGTGATAGGTTCCTTTTCTATTTCTGTGATGCCATGATATTGTCCAAAGGACCCAGGGCAAGGGTAGAAGACACATTACATTTTACTCTTCAGCAGATATTATACCAAGACAGCTCTGCAACATTTATCTTTAGGTATTTGCAAGGACAGTTCTAAGTAGTAATAGAGGGAAACGGTTCATGGTTAGTGTAGGGAGAAGCAAGAACAAGCTTTCTGTATCTTTTATTGTCTAGAAAACGAGATTTTTGTCAAATGCCACTTTGATCTGCCTCAACATTTCATGTCTGTAGTATAAATTGAGTCAGGTCACATAGAGGAACCCAAGAAATTGTTCTGAGTTAAACAAATATCCTGGCAGGCAAACTGAACTGAAGGGTATTATATACACAAGATACAAGAATTTAAGATGTTTTACTCATGTGTAAAGAAAAACGCTTTATGTGTTTTCACTATATTCTTACAAATGCCTAAACATCAGCAGTGTGAAAAACTATAACCATAACTATGTCAATTTAGTACCTGTATAGCCATGTACACATACACAAAGATGTTTGTTCTTGTCTGCCTGCAAGTCATTTCTGACCGATGATTTCCCTAAGGTAAAGCTATCCGTGGGTTTTCTTGGCAAGATTTGTTCAGAAAAGTCTTGTTATTGTTTTCCTCTCAGCTTAAAAAGGTGTGACTTCCCCAAGGTGAGTTTCATGACCGAGCAGATATTTGAACCCTGGTCTTCAGAGTCATAGTCCAGTGCTTGGACCACGACAGCTTTTGTCAACCCAGCCCAGGAATGTGGCTATGGAACAGTGGCAAAATGAAAGCACTGCCCCCACAAATAAGAATTCCAACTCCTCAATGAAATTTCTCTTAAATCACCAAATTTCTAGTACTGCAGAGAGTGGAAACATTGAAAATCATGGACTTTCAGAATTCTCATATTTACTGTGCTTCCATTTCCCTTAGTAACTTTACCAACGTCCTTTCTTTGTATGCCTAAACTGTGTTTCTTAATGCACAACTGAAGTTTTGAGTTACTGCAATGTTAGCAATTTATAAAATAAAGTTTTATTTGGGCAGAACTTTCATTTGGGGACACCAGCTTCTTTCCCCATTCCCCACTCCATAGCTATAGCCTCACCTCACCATAATCATCAATGGGTGTCTTTTGGAAAAAAAATGCATCTGCATTGCAAGTGGTACACTATTTAGGTCCTCTGCTCTTCCCCACCTTAAGAATGGTATGTATTTCATCTGCCTTCTTTTAATTTTGCTAACTCCAGGAATATCTGCAAAATCCAACAAAAAGTGAATTTTCACAGCAGTTCTTCTGTGGCCATTGATTTTTTTCTCATATGGTTTTTTTTCTTCACATGCCTTGCTCTCGGTGACCCTGACACTCAGCTCTGTTGTGGACTTCATAGCCCATGGCAGTGGAGTGGGGGGAGAGCAGGCATCAGCTGAGATGTGGAGCATGCATAAAGGAGAAGATGTGTAAACGACATGGCAGCTGAAACATCTTGTTGCTCATCTGGGTTGCATATTTGAGAAGCGAATGGGAGGTAAATTGTGATATGTACGTGAATTACACTCGACGGGGTGGATGGTTTTAAGGTATATGGATGCTCAGTCACATTGCGAGGCAGAAGGCCAAAGGACAGAGTGCCTTTGGTATCCTTGCAGTCAGATTCCATCCTTCTAGCTTAAAAGGCTGAGGAGAATGACTTACAAAAATACAAATAACAGAGTTCCTCAAGACTGATGAAAGAAAAAGTATCAGGTTTGGAAGTTAAGTCACCATACTGTTTTGGAAGGAAATTTAGTTTCAGCTACTGTGGTAAATAATGTGTGCTTGCATATTACATCGTGTAATGTTGTTTTAAACATACTTGGCCCTCAAAAGAATTTCCAGGAGCCCCCGGTGGCGCAGTGGGTTAAACCCCTGTGCCGGCAGGACTGAAGACCGACAGGTCACATGTTTGAATCCGGGGAGAGGCGGATGAGCTCCCTCTATCAACTCCAGCTCCTCATGTGGGGACATGAGAGAAGCCTCCCACAAGGATATAAAAACATTAAATCATCCGGGCGTCCCCTGGGCAACGTCCTTGCAGATGGCCAATTCTCTCACACCAGAAGCGATTTGCAGCTTCTCAAGTCACTCCTGACATGACAAAAAAAAGAAGAAGAATTTCCCACCTGTCTCATGACATGGAAAATGTATTACACAGTCATAAATGTCTTATTTGTTGAAACGTACAGCTACAGTATTTGAATGGCAGATTTTAAATAATAATATTCCAATCTAATCTAGGTGTGTTTGTGCATTCTGAAATGTTTGTAGGACCCATCTTTGTGCCAATAGACTCCTGAGTTGCTCTTGATGCCTTTACAGTCTTCATGTTGTTTATTTGTTGTTTGCCTTCAAGTTGTTTTGATTTATGGTGACCCAAATGCAATCTTATCAGAGGGTTTTCTTTGCACGATTTGCAAAGAGGATGTTTTTACCTTCCTCTAAAACTGAGAAAATATGAATTGCCCAAGGTCAAACATAGAACGCTCCAGAATAACCTATGTGGACGGCATGGATGTTTACTGGTGACAATACTGTTGATTATTTAGACTTTTTTATTGATAGAATGTTTTCCTCTTGAGCAGATCTCACAGAAAAAAAACCTCTTCCTTTTTCTCATCCCAATATGACATGGATTGGATTGGAATTCTCTTAAGAGTTGTATAAGGAGGAAATGTTTTATGTCACACTCTGGGGGCTGATTTAACTCAGAGAGATCTGTGTACCTGGATCCAAATCAGATAATAGTAGGCTAATCTTTAGTTAGCTGGTGCAAAGTGGAAGTCAGATCAATTGGGATTCATCTGATTTCAGAAGCTAACGGCTAGTAAAGGCTGATTAGTACTTGGGTAGGAAGAGAATCAGAGTTTTCTAGGTAGGGCTAGTAAAGAATCTCTCATGAAGCCCAAGAAAACTATTGCTTCCCATTACAGTTGGCAATACTGGACCAGGGTGACCATGTTCTGACTAGAGACCTCATCACATGGAACCGCTTCCCTGTCATAGGACACGTCACCTCCATTTCAAGGATAAAGAGGTACGGAGCCCATCACATGATATTTGCTTCCTTCTGGCCATCATCCATTGCCCCCTTCATCCTTGAAATGGAGCTGAAGCATTCTGAAAGGAGGGAGTTCATAACATGGGTGAGTAATTGTGTTTTGAGCACCTGGTGCACACCAGAACTGTCACTAATGATTAAAAATGCATGTGATGAGATTTGAAAGAAGATTTTTTAAAATGGTGTCCTGTCTCCACTGTTATGTGGGACTTTGGGAAGGGCAGGGGATCTCCTGGCTTTCAGATATCGAAGTTTTCCCTGATTTAAAAAAGTAACATGGAGAAGGTTTAGAAAAGGATTCCCTGTGTGATGGTTCTGAACATAGGCAACCATGGGCAAAAACCTGAAGGGAGAAACATGTGTGATGGGAAGAAAGAACATGAAACAGGACAATTGGGGATCTAATGGTACAATTCCCTTGCTAGACAGATGGTTGCCAACACTTCTCAAGGTTCATGTAATGAGATCCTAAGCCTAAGGCAGCTACATATCTTCCTATGTAGCAAAATCCTAGAAAAACTTAGCTGGGAATTCCATCTTGTATATGATGAAGACTATACTAGCTGTTTGAAAAGGGAATAGCATGGAATAATCTCACCATGGTGTCTGATCTATTTAGACCACTTCTACATTGAGCAATACTGTCTGTGTGTTTGCCAAGCCATTTTGAGGCACATATTCATCACAGTCTCTAAAAAAGTTGTCTCAGGGCCAAAGTAGAGAATATGTTAATGACTGTTATCACTTTGCAAAAGGTACTACCTCAAGTGGTGAAAGACATCTGTTTATCATAGCAAGTGATTTTGGTAATATATTTGCATTTAGCATACTTTATTTTATGATTGATCATGCGGAGCTAAACATGGGCTTAATTTGCAAATCCGATGGCTGAGACACAGGTCTCAGAGGTAATTCAGTAATGGGAAGGAACACAGGTTACTCATGGGAAATATGCATTCCCCCTTAATGTCTAGTTTGAACCACCTTTGGGATCCTAGATTACAGCATTACATTGGCAGAAAAGTGATGATGTCCCTTGTGTACCTTCTAAAGTTTCTAATTTAGCAGTTATATTTGCTTTTCTTTTTTCTCCTGCTTCATATAAGAAAATATGCTCCTAAGGTTAAGTTTTGATTTTGATGTTTTTTTTCTGCGCCCACCTTTTGACACTAATTTGTTGTCTTCCAAAATACTTTAAGAAACTTTAGATATGGAAACTGTAATGAAATTATGCATCTTCATCTGAAATCAGCTTAAAGCTAAATTTTCCCCTTTGGGATATTTATATTAAGAGAAGAGTTAACTCTCAGCTGATCTCCCACTGTGGACTCTCTGCATGAAATAAGTCCTGTACCTCTGATCTGAATTCCACCTTGCCCTTTGTGTCAGGAATTTCTCTTCAGTTGAAAGTACAAGACAATCCCTTGTTCGTGATCTGCTTTAAAAGCATCACCACTATTTTAAATTATTTTCCTAGATCTATTTAAGTGAGATGTTTTATTTTGTTCTTTTCTTTAAAAAAAATCAGTACTTTATCATTATTGTGTTGAGAACTTAATTTAAAATGTGTGTTTTGCAAATAAACCTCTTCTGCTTGGTTTTTGATGATATAACTTTGATTTACGAGTATTTTGTGCTGTATAGAGGCTAGCTGCAGCTGTATGACGATAATTTAAATTATAGTTTCATATCTATGCTTGTAGTTTCCCCCTCCCCTTCCCTCATACACAATCCCCATCACCTTAGTTTGCGGCAGTTATATTTCTGTTCTTGTAATATTCCCCATTTAACAGCTGTCCTACTGCACCAGATATAATCATTTTTTTAAAAAAAAAGAAACCCAAGGTTTTTACAAGAAGAGAAATGGAATATTAATGCCTTAAATAATAAATCACTGTTTTTACTTGGCATATTAAGTGTGCATAGGTTTGATTAATCGTAGCATAGCACACAATTGTTAGCAGACACGAAGGACTTCCTGCAGGACAGAAAGTGATCACTTACAATATTTTGCAGGCTGCCCATCTAAACCCATCATTGCCTGGCACCTACACACTAAGGGCAAGGTTCCAGCGAACTTGTGAGTGGGCAGCATGCCATCTGAACAGATGGGCATGGAAGTAGGCAGCCAGTAGACCATGTATGTGCATCAACTGTGGGTGTTGAGGGCAAGATTCCCAATGGAGAGTGTCCAAACAGCTGTCTGGCCTGAGCCAACATGCCTACGACCAAGGAAAAGTGCCATCCCTAAATCCTGCTGAGTTGGATTAACCTTCAAAAAATAAAAATTGCTTCTGCAGTAGCATAAGGTGAGCTTTTGGCTTGTTTAAATCTGGGAGAATGAATTAGGCAGGCAAGATAAAAAGAAGCGCTAATGAAGCAACCGCTAGAGGGGAATAAATATAGAGCAAGGAGTATTAAAAATACCACTTACACAAGGGCATCTCTGAGTAGATATTAGCTGGCAGTTTGCAGCATCCTTATTAAATTCTTATATTCATATCCTAGAACAAGAAAAAAAAACTTTTCAACATTAGCAGCAATATGCCCAATAAAAATCAAGCTTTTTTATTGAAATCTCTCTAATCAATATAGTTTTAACTGCACTGTAATGCACTAAAGAAAGCCTGTTTTGGAGGGTTGTAGTTCCCAAACCTACATTAGATATATGCAAGCAAAAAGATATTGATGGGTGATTAATTGCATAAGATTCTGAATATTATGGATATACTTGGAGTTCTCATTTTAGCTAAGAGTGCTTGCCATAATTCTGCTTGTGCTCATTAACTTGTTTTCCATGTCATAGAGAATGTTTGGCTGGACTGCACGGTACCACTTGTCTATGTGTTGTAGAGTAGAAGACTCTACAACACATAGACTAGTCTTCTACTGCTTTTATTTTCAATGTCTCTTACGACATGAATAGCCAAGGGTCCTTCCACGTAGCCATGTAACCCAGAATATCAAGGCAGAAAATCCCACAATATCTGTTTTGAACTGTGTTATCTGAGTCCACACTGTCATCTATCCCAGTTCAAAGAAGAAAATGTGGGATTTTATTCAGCTGTGCGGAAGGGGCCCAAGAATGCAGGTTGATGTTCTTAAGAAAAAAATTTGACACCTTTTCCACAGCCTCCATTAAGCTCCTTAACATCGAGCTTACAATGTTGCTGCCAAGTAGGCCAGCAGTTGGTGAAGCCAGCCTTGAGCCCAAGCTAAAGAATCAAATCAGTTCTTGTTTCCAGGTGTTATACTAATTAAAGAATTGCACAAACAGATGTGCAGAAATAGTCTGTTGCTTTCATATTCAAAATGAATATTATCAAACTAAATGTATTAAGATCCCAAGAATAATTCAATAAAGCATCTTATAGATTTGTGTGTGTGTGTGTGTGTGAGGAGCGACTTGAGAAATTGGCATGAGAGAATTGGCTGTCTGCAAGGCCATTGCCCAGGGGACATCTGGATGTTTGATGTTTTTTAACCACCCTTGTGAGAGGCTTCTCTTATGCCCCTGCATGGGGAGTGGGAGCTGACAGAGGGAGCTCAATCCATTCTCCCTGGATTTGAACCGCTGACCTGTCAGTCAGCAGTCCTGCCAGCACAAGGGTTTCGCCCTTTGTGCCACCAGGGGCTCCTACTTTATAGATGAAGGAGTCTGAAATTCCTTAGCATAGCATAGTCTGGTGTTGCTCATTCTGTTGTTCATGCCAAGAAAATAAATTGCTTCCACAAACCCTAATCCACTCCTAGAGAAGGACAAATCTAGTGAAAATTTAATAATCTTGGAAGCAAGTTATCCACATGACTTCTGTAGCTTCTAGCCGATATAGGAGGATAGAATCATAGGTTTGAAAGAGACCACTAGGGCCATCCAGTCCACCCGCTTGCCATGTAAGCATACACAATCGCCCCCAACTGACAGAATGCAATCTCTTTTTAAAATCTTCAAAGAAGGAGACTCCACCACAATCTGAGGCAGCATATTCCACATTTGAACAGTTCTTATCATAAGGAATTTTTTCCTAATATAAAGATGGGATCTTTTTTCTTGTAGTTTGAATCCATAGTCTGTATAGTAGCAGGAAACAACCCTACTTCATCACACCACTTCTTAATCTTCTCTCTCCCATACATGGCTCCCTAAACTGCTCCTCATTAGGCATGGCTTCCAGATATTTGAATGTTTTGGTTGCCTTCTATGAACATGTTCCAGCTTGTCAATATCCTTCCCGAATTGTGAGGCCCAGCACAAGACACAGTATTCCAAATTAGGTCTGAACAAAGCAGAATAGGATGGTATTATTATTTCATTTGATCTAGACCAGGGGTCCTCAAACTTTTTAAACAGAGGGCCAGGTCACAGTCCATCAAACTATTGGAGGGCTGGATTATAATTTGGAAAAAAGCATGAATGAATTCCTACGCACACTGCACATATCTTATTTGTAGTGCAAAAAACACTTAAAAGCATTACAAGAATTAAAATGAAAAACAATCTTAACAAATATAAACTTGGTAGAATTTCAGTGGGAAGTGTGGGCCTGCTTTTGGCCGATGAGATAGGATGGTTGTAGTTGTTGTATGCTTTCAAGTCATTTCAGACTTTGGTTGACCTTGAACGAGGACTGGGTAAATGACCTTGGAGGGCCATATGCGACCCTCAGGCTTTAGTTTGAGGACCCCTGGTATAGACAATATAATCCTGTTGGTGCAGTCTAGAGTTGCATTGGCATTTTTTAGCTGACACATCACCCTGTTAACTCATGTTCAGCTCGTTGTCTATGAAGACTCCTAGATCTCTTTTCCACCTACTGCTGTCAAGCCAGGTGTCACCCATGCTATACCTGTGCATTTCATTTAACATAACAGAGATAAAGTGTAGCATGCTATGCCTAGTCCTATCCCCACCCCCACTGAGATTGTTAGACAAAAGAGAAATTTGTATCCAACAAGTATGTCCAAAATTATCATTAGTCTTTATAAGGCATATCAAATTAGTTAAAGTCATACAACATGATATCTGACACATGGGCATGGCCCGCTCCAAAAACTCAAGAATCAAAACTTACCCAATACTTTTTTGTTTGAATTTTGTAAACCCCGGAAGCCTACCAAAGTCAGTTTCATTTTCATAATTTTGTAATGAGTTTTTGCACAATTTTTTTCATCGATCACACAGCCTTGACATGTATACCGTTGATACAATGGTGGTCAGTAAGTACATATACAGTATTACATTGTGTCCCAGCAATGTAACCCAAATAACTCACAGTTCAAGAATATAAGATGCACCTGGTGATGTATAGTGGTGCGCAATGTATCACACTACTAATTGTACAAGGTTTCTGTTTTATCCCCAGGTAGTACTAGTTTGATGCCATCTATTTTCACAGAACTATCTCTGAATCAAGACCCTGGAAGAAATGCTTATGGAATAAAATATCTTGAATCATGATGTTATTACTACTTATTTTCTAAGTTGAGCTGTGGATATACTGGGTGTCTCTCATTATAATAAATTGTCTTGATATCTGAGAATGTACCTACAGAGGCGTGAGCATGAAGGAGGACTCTCTTATTCTGTTAAAAGGTCTATAAGATTTTGATTTATAACTGAACCAAGGGTCAAGGCAAGTAAAGCCATTATCATTATTCTTACACACTCTAGGGAACTGAACTGTGTACAAAGGGCAGTTGTACTTAAAAGGAGATGTAAGGAGAGAAAATGTAACATTTTCCCCTCATTTGACATTTGTCTATAAAGGAGTATATGACAGTGCTCAGAAAGTAAGGACACAGTAGAGTTTTTTTTTTTTTTTGTTAACCAATCTTTGTCTTGAACTACAGGCTAGTATAAAAAGTGAAACAACTGACTATTATGTCTCTAATTTATGAGACTCTGGGTTCCCTATTAAAATATCACTATCTTCTGCTGCTCGGTATAGCCATTTGCATTATGCAGTTTGATGTCGTTCTTGGAATTTGCAAATACTTGTATTCTGTGTATCACAGTGATCTTAAAATGACACGAGTTTGCTTTCTTATCACAAAAATCTGTTCAGCATAAAATTACACTGTTAGACCTTGAATTTTGGCACGATACATATACATATATATATATATATATATATATATATTGCAGAGGCCCTGGCTTTGCAGAAATTGACAATGACTTGATTCCTGGATGCTAGAAGAGCTCTAGCTATACTGAGATACCCTTTAGCTAACTTTAGAGAGAGAGGAAAAATGGAAAAGTTGCTGAGCTTGAATTTAACGCAACCAGATTTGCCCACAGACGTGCAAGCACTTAGTGAGTGGACTTTTTAATGCTCCAGGTGACATTGTTGCTGACTGAAGAATGTTCTTCAAATCAAAAAATTGCTGATAAGCTAACTTTCCCAAAAAGGAATCTCCAAAGGTTTGCTTGATTTTTTTTAATACTTGAAAGAGACATAGTAGGAATTGTTTATCTTAGTATGGTGGAATGCAAGATAAATTATATCAAGATGTGCTTTGTAGTGCTTGCATCAGCAACAGCTATACTAAGATGTGGCTGATAGGTACATGCAACAGCCAATACTTCCCCACCTTGGCATCCTCCAGATGTGTTTAATTGCAACTCCCATCACCCCTGGCCACAGAGTTCTGGTATATAGTCCAATGTACAGAAGGAAAATAATTTCCTAGCTTTTATGCCACAGCATACTAGAATGGATTTTTTAGGATAAGATTATTAGACTGAGGGAACAGTTGTTCCCTTTTTTGTCTAGGAGGCCTATAGAACATTTCTGGAGAAGGCACACTCCCTGGCTTCATAGGAAGGCAAAGACAATTGTCCTCTGAACAAATTTTGCCAAGAAAACTCTGTGATAGTTTCAACTTAGAGTCATAGTAAGTTGGAAATAAATTGAAGGTGCTCCACAACTACAAGCTTGGGTCTAGATTATCTGAAATACCATAACTCTTTCTATCAACCTGCCCCACATTTAAGATCTCTGAAGGAAAGCTTTCTGTCAGTCTCTTTATTGTCACAGCCACATTTGGTGATCATACAAAAAAGAGGTTCCCCGGTTGTGGAACTCTCTTCTATGGAAGGTTCAGTTAGGTCATGTTTTGCATGATGGTATAGAGGGCATGTATATCAAATTTATATATGTCATCAAACTGAGGTCACTTCCAGACAGGGTCAAAATGTGGATTTAAAAAGCGGGGCAAAAAATCCTGGGACCTGGCAGCAAGTTGAGACACAGATCTGTCAGTTCCAGGAAATGATCCCCTGCTGTCCTCACACCTTCCTCTGAAGTAGATTTTGCAAGTTCACAAGATGGGGGGGTGGGGCAGGGAACATTTTTAAAAACTATATATCTCTGAGATGCGCTGGACTGCATATGCGCTCAGACGGAGATCTTAAGTACACACAAGCAGATTTCTTATTCTCTCTCTTCACCCAATTATAAATTCAAGCTCTGTTTAGAACAAAATAATGGTTGTAGAGAGTTCTAATTGCTTTCCAACTGTGTTTCCACTGGGCTACCTATGTGTCTGTGGTTCCATTTTTTTTGATAGCCCAATCGGGCTGGAGCAGTCTACACAGATAACTTGGAAGGAAGTCACATGTTTTCCATAACTGCAGGGTGCACATTCAAGTCATGCGAAGGTGCACATTTAAGTGCATCTTTTAAACACGTGTTTTTCAGCTGTTAACCATTTTTTGCCCACACTTTGGCTAAACGTCATTTACCCCCCCCCCATCCCAGTTACTTCTGAGTTTTATTGGATGTGTAGAAGGGCCCTGTGAGGGATAATAAATATCCCAGAATTAGAAATGACCTTGACAGATTGGTGAGCTGGGTCCAAATTAACAAAATGGATTTCAAGATGAATAAATATACCGTGTACATTTATGCAGATAAAATGAAATGCATAGATATTGAATGATGTCTGGTCTGATAACATGAGGAAAAGATTAGGGTATTTCATAAACCGCAAGGTCAATATGAGTCAACGAGTTGATGCAGTGGCCAAAAAATACAATGGTATTTTAGACTGTGGCAACACGATTTTGCTAGGCTACATGTAAAATATAATTAAGACTGCAACCTTTTAAATTAAAATAAAATGATGTGGACCTGAAGAGTTTAGATTGGGATGTTATAAGCACAAATATGTGCACCAGATCTGTAGAGCATAAAAAGATATGTGGGAGAAAAAGATAAATGGAACTAATTTATTTTGAATTTACACACATGCTCTGCTTGCATTAATATTAAAGTTCTATCCAAAATCTAAATGGAAAGTCTGAAATCTTAGAAGTTCTCTAAACAGCATCAGCAAATCATTCTTGTTTACCCTACATGCTAATAAAATAGAAGCATGACACTCCTGAAAACAAGATTGCAAAATACAGAAAATGTGGTCTGACATTTTTTTTCTCCCCAAAGGAGGGACTGCCGCTAACGAAAGTATTTCTTATGAAGGCTCGATTGCTTAAGATGCAGAATATTAAGAGAGAAAAACACTTTAGGACACAGCCATGTCACCAGCTGTTACTCATTCCTAATGAAATTGTTAAGTGATATTCCTCATAAATAGGTCAGTGAAACTTTTGAATCACAGAGACTGTTTTCTCTGTTTTCTCTGTGAAATGGTATTAAATTTAGAATGGGTAATTCATTAAGCTCATTAGCTATCACAGGGAGAGTAGAGCACTTTCTAAATGTAGGTTTCAGGGCTTAAAATGTTAGTGCTTACAAATAAACATGAAAGCAGAGTGTGCCATAAAATATGGGATCATAATATTTTAAAGTATATTTCGAGGGAGGCCCTCTGGATTAATTATGAACACTTTGTGGAGTCCAACATTAAGACATAAACAGCATATATCAAATGTGCTTTCCTTGGGAAAAAAAGCAGGGTGTGTAGTTAAAAACCAATAAAAAATGACGGATATTTCTGTTTGGAACCAAGATAAGAAATGGTTTTATATGTTTCAGCTTCATATTATGTTCTCCTTAAAAATTAAGCCACAGTTAAGAAGTAGTTATATCTGTTGGTTGTTAACTTGAAATGTTAAAAGTGGGAGCATTGCCCACTTTCACCAGGAAGGTCAGTGAAACATCTTATGTTTTGCCATGGGGGAAAAAATGAGACATCACTTAATAATTCATGAAAATGGTTGAATGAATGTAAGCCAAACACCTGAATTTCCTATGATCATACCCTTCAACTGTCTTGATTTGGGAGAAACTGTCTCAATTAAACATTTGCCATCTAATCTTTTCAGCTACTTTTAAAGGGTCCCGTTTTTTTTCTCTCCTTCCATTTTCCGTTTTGTCCCCAGCTTACTTCAGTAGCTTTAAACTGAGTTCAAGGTGCAAAAAGTTCGTTGTCTGGCTTAACAGGGAGTAGAGAATGCCAGAATCTTGCACTTCCCAGTAGACTCAGGCAAAAGCAAATTACTGCAGCCCCTTATAGGTTGTGTGTTCCCTCATTTTCCCATCTTGATCTTATCTGATGTTGCTTGGCCATATAAGTCCCAGGTTTCATATGAGAAATGCCACCATCTCAACATCAATCTTCATAATAATGATGAAATATTTATTTATATTGTTTCTGAAAGTAATATGTTTTATTTTATTTTATTTTGCTACATATGATAAAAAAACTTTAAATTAAAGGGTGACTCTTTCAACCCTAGTAATTGAAAGCAGGATGCGACCCAACAGAAGTGTCTGTTTGAAGATCCACTGAATATACCTCATCGCATATTCTGAAATGAGGACTGCTTTTCACATCAGTTGGAATCATACCTTTTTTATATGGAATTAGAAAGAGAATATGATTTTTTTTAAAAAAAATGTGATGGATTGTCAGCACAACATTGACTAAAACAAAACAATCAATGACAGATACTAAGTCTGCCTAACTGTGGCCTTGATGCTGGTTTGTATTTGATCCTGAGTGCTGTCAAGGCAAAGGAGATCTAAGACTTTGCATGCATTCCTGTCAGAGAAGACATTCAGATCTTCAGAACCATTAGTTGTTGTTTATTCAATATGTGTCCCCATGTACATCAACCTTTCTACATGTCTTTATATTTTCTCTGAATTTTCTTCCATATATAAGCATGTGTAATGGACTTGGATCTATATAAGTCTTCTATATAACAAGTTTCCTGCTTGTTGAAATTTTCAGATATGCAATCACAGTTGTGTTTCTTTGTTGAGGAAACTTGCCAAGCAAAATCACTGAAGTACATTCAATATTGAGAAATTATCTACACTGCAGATTTATAACTTGGTTCCATTCTCAGAAACAGATCCCTAAGATCTGAAGAGAAATCAGACAAATGCTATCCTGTTGAAGAGTTCCCTTACACAGTAACTTTGTCTATGGCTTTATTGTTTTTATTCTCATTATGATTGTTGACACCTATTTACAGAAACTATGTAAAAAATAATTAAAACATGTACCTTATTATAAGGAATCAAACGACCCGGGTATTTCCATGCCTTGTACATCATGTCACAGCTTTATGAATTGAGAGCCAACTAATATGCATTTTGGGGGTTATGAAGCTATCAGAATTACAGTCTCCATGAAGAAAAAAATGGCTGTATTTCATTCATAATTTAGACTTGCATTAGCAACATTAGGAGCAGGACTAATATTAAATGTGCCAGGGGAAATAAACCAGGAAAACATAGCAGGTCCCACAGATACAGACTGGAGGCCATTGGTAGCTTAAGATAAGGTAAACTCATTCATTACACCAACAAGAATTACATAAAGGTTAATAACCATTCAGCAAGTGATTCAGTGGATCTGCTGTAGGTGTAACTATTATTTTACTTTCCAAAATTATACAGAAATATATTAACAGCAATTGAGATTTCACTCCTCTAGTGTTCTGCTTTAGAATAAGGACATTGGCTACTTATAATGCTCACCTCCAACAATTGTGCATGCAGGATTTTAATTCAACTCAAGGAAAGATTCCTGGGCCAGAGTCAATATGACAGAACTTTCTTTCCTTCCTCTTTTCCCATCAGATCTTCAAGAACACCTTTCTTTTTTGGGTAGGGACACAAATCATGCAGGGAAGAGCCAAAATTGGCCCTCCAGTTTCTGTTGATAAAATCATGGTCCAGTTTTTGACCGATGTCTCTAATTGGATTTAGTCCTTGACTTCATTGTATTTTGTTCATCTACTCATGAACCCATTCATCAGTAGACCTAATTTCTTAGCTCTTCTCACTGCTGCAGTAGTTGTGACATATCCTGTTCTGATATGATAGACATCTATTAGCTGCATGACATATGAGAAATGTTATTTTCTGTTTTCCATATTGCTTGAGATTTTGTTTTCATTCATAGCATAAATCCATATTTGTGTGAGGGTGCTGGGGAGGGAGAGAGGAAGGGAAAGTGCCACAATAGCAGTCACATCAGTTGCCACAATAGCAGTCCCCACAGGGGGAATCTTGAAAGAAAATGAGATTAATAATTTGCAACTCTACATGTTTTGGATTGTTATTGTTGTTGTTGTTGTTGTTGTTGTTGTTGTTCTAACCCTTTTCTCCCCAAGGTGTGAATACAAGGATCAATACAATTAAAATACAATATAAAACTAAAACCAATTAAAAAATTTAAAACATCCAGATCAAAAACACATAAATATAATATTAAAAACAAGCCAGTACATCTTAAAATATGGCATACATAGAAAAATGCCAATGGGCAGGCCTGCTGGAAGAGATAGACCTTTAACACTTTCTTAAAATTAAGGCATTATGTTTAGTTATTGAAGCTCTTCTGGCAGGTCATTCCACAATCTAAGGGCAGCTGAAGAAAAGATATTCTGGGTAACAGTAGCCATTAAAGGAGCTTGGGAGCCTACCAATTTTGCATTTTATTTTGGAAAATAGACCTATTGTCCAAGCCTCAAAGGAGGATGCTCTGGTCGAAGGAAATATTGACTTTCTCTTTTTTAAAAAAAACAACACCCTGGAGTGTAAGTATTATTGAGCCCATACATGAGCAGTTTATACAAAGCTCTATAAAGTCATGTCAAGTTGCTGAGTATTATAATTAACACATATCAATTTTATTAACATGCAGGCTTTCCTCACTTTGTGCCATGCAAACTGTATATGTTCTGTCAAATTATTTTCAGTCTATCATTCTATGTAACAGCTTTGTTTGATTTGATAGAAGCCGATTTTGACTTGTAAATGGATGTATTTTCAGATATCCCGTCACAGAAGGAATCATTCCCAACATAATTTAACACTTCCTGAGTTCATTAGCCCACTGGAGCAAACGGTAAGCAATTGTATTACAGAATTTAAGATTTATTGATGGCGTTTTTTACTTTAGATTTCATTAATCAAAATGTAATGCATGAGTTTTGAAGGATAAGTACTTAAGGCTGCAGATGCCTCAATATATTAATAGGGTAAAGAGAATCAAAGATTTGGGGGAAGGTTGGTTAAACAGTGAAAATAGTAATTTTGGAAACTACAAGCCATTGCAGTGAGTGATATACAATTTCAATTACGCATTAACTCAAGAGAATAAAAGCTGACATTTCAGTAAGACTAGTAGATATTTATTTTAGAGTGACTTTGGTTTTTATAAAAAATGAACGGCAAATTAAGTGTAATTAAATAAAATGCTAGGTGAACTCGATTTTTTTAAAAATGTTTGCTGAATCAATGAGAGGAACATATTATCTTAGTATAAAGAAATAATTTGGTCCCAGTTGTCTGTTTTTCGTTTGGGTTATCCTTCAGACTCCAAAAAGCTCTTGCTCACATCTTGAGCTGTGAGAAGAGGCAGAGAAGAAATAATAATAATAATAATTATTATTATTATTATTATTATTATCATTAAATCAGGGTTCTTGAACCTTGGATTCATAGACCACCTTCAGCTCCAAGGGGCTTTAGATGGTCATTAAGGGATTCATAAACTGAGAACAAAGGGCAATGATTTACTTCCTGTTAATTTACTTCCTATTGATTTCAAAATGTGTCTAAGTGACCCCTTTCCTGGAAAGTGGCACCATTGCTTCCATCAGGGCCCTTCCAGACAGCTTTAAAATGTTGGACAAATGAGAGGGGCAAAACACTGTGGTACCTTAAGGAGAATCCAGACATGGAGCTGTCAGTTCCAGTAAATGCTCCCCTGGTATCCTGACAGGTTCAGTTGTAGCAGATTTTAGACATCTTCAAGGGGGATGTGGGATATCTACCAGAGGCTTTTTAGAAAATTGACCCTCCAAGATGTGCTGTATCTTAGAAGCGCTGGTGAGGCTATACTTATGTGTACACACAGAGATTTCTTGTTATTATCTCTCCTCGCCCTCTGGTTACCTTTACCTCTTGAACTCTGTTTCCCTTTGGGGTCACTTCACTGCCATGCTGGTGCCCAGTGTGAAAAAGTAAGCACTGTTTAATTTCATAAACATCAAAATAAAGGAATGGTTGCAGAGAGTTCTCGTGGGAATAGCTTTCCAATTGTGCTTCCATTTAGCCACCTGTGTGTCCGTAGCTCCATTTGTTTACAGCCCTCATCAGATGTTTCAGGAATTAAAATATGCACATGTACTGGAGCAGTCTACACCAGCATACAAAAACAAAGTCATTTGTTTTTTTCTTGACTGCAGGGATAAACAGTTAAGTGAATATGCACATTTTTCTTACAAAATTGTATTTTAAGTGCCCCTTTTTAGCACATGTTTTTCAGCCATTGATGCAATCCAGTGCATGTTTTTGGCAAATGGCATGCCCCCCCCCCCCCTTATCCCAGTTTCTTCAGTATTTTAAGGGCTTATCAAAGCTTTTTCTCAAAGGAGTCCATGGCTCCAAATGTTACAGATCACTGTCTTAAATATATATTTAAGCTAATGAAATTTGAAAGATGAGTAGGGAATGCTAACCCTTTTTGTAATTAAAATGAAAGTAAGCTTTTGAGAGGTAGGGAAGGTGTGAGGCTGATCTTAATTCACCTGTTTTGCAGAGATCATGCAAGCAAAGCCTTACACCACAGTGATAACATTTTAATCTGAATTTAGAATGTATGGTTTGGAAGGTAAGCAGGTTCAGGCCTGTTTAGTATTTGTATGGAAGACTGTCAACAACTATCATGTATGATAAGCTATATTTCAGATAAAGAAACTGGAAAAAATATTGCTTGCCTAAGAAATTCATGGGGTCACTATATGTTAACATCTGACTTGGAGGCACATGCACACAAACATTTTTAATGTTTGCTTTTTCCTAGTGCATACAGAATTCAGAATTCAGAATACAGAATTCTTGTTTAGCTAAAAAGAATAATTCTTATTTAACAGGAATGTATCTTGTTTCCAAGATGAATTCCAGATACTGAATTTATGCTGTGGACTCCAGTGGCTGAAAGGAGCAAACTACAATTTGCAATTAACAAATTAGAAGAATAGTTACCTATGGAATAAGAAAGGATTCTTTTGCAGATCAGGAGACAGGGCTGGTTCTAGCATGAAGAAATTACCTGAGGATTTATTTGCAGACAACATTAAGCATAGCAAGAAGAAGAGGAAAGACTAGGACACTGGGAGACCATGGTTCAATTCCCCACTCAGTCATGGAAACTTATAGGGTGACCTTGGGTGAGTCACACTTTTTTAGCCTCAGGGGAACACATTCTGCCAACAAATCCCTATAATAGGTTTTTAGTAAGTCATAAATTACTTGAACGGACACAACAGCAACTATAAAGTGTGCACAGGCCCAATTATCATGCTGTTTTCTACATCTACAGGCGTTCTCCATATATTTCTCCAAGAATATGTTAGATCATTTTTTCTTCCCTCTCATACATAAAACCTGTGAACCTTTTGCCTTATTTCTCTGCTCATTTTTGTTCAGGGCTACTCTTCTCTCAACCTTTCCTCAGCTGGAAAGGTGCAGGAAGAGCAACTAAAAAACACACAGAGATGAAACCCTGCAAAGAAATGATGGATATTTATTGAGGCAGAAAAGCTAGCAAGTGCTGTAAGGACATTTCATGTTCAGTAACCGCATGTCATCCATCTAGGGGAAGACTGGAAGGATAACCTGAATTCTCTGAGAAGGACTGTGATGAAAACATTTTAGCCAATGCAACACAGAGATATCTGTCTATGGTCAGCTTCACAAGCAACATTCCTCATTTCCAAACCCTGATCATTGACTGTGGATCAAAAAGAAAGGACTTGGGGGTGGGGAGTGGGGGTGGAATATTAGTGTCTTAGGTCACTTCCTAGCTAATCAAGTAGTTTGCGTTTCCTACTGGAATAAAGTATTTAGGCAATTGGGGGAGATGACTGAAACTGGGATCTCTTTCTGAAGCTTAGATAGTAAACAGAAGCTTCCTCCAGCTTGGTTTTTAGTCAAGAGGAAATAGCTTCCTTGTACATATCATGGTAAGAACATGACAGATACGCAAGGTAGAGAAGGAAAAGAAGAAACAGGTGCTTGCTATAACCCTCATGCCATGGAGTTCAGGAAGACTGAGTGATTTGTGCAATCATAGTGAAAATATCCTTGCAATTGCTGTTTGGAACAACAGTCAGATCCCAATGCATTTGCTTTGAGTCAGTAATACATATTTTTTCCTTTTCCATATTCATTTTGAATGTAATACATCTATCCATATATAACAGTATGTAATACAGGAAGCTCTCATTTATCTGATGGTTTAGGAACTGGAGTACTGTCAGAAAGTGGAATTGGTTGAAGAGCAAAACCCTGATTATTTTATCTTGCTAATCCATTTCGACCACTGAAAAACATAAATAACACATTATAGATCACTTTTGAATGCGTAAAAAAGCTAAAAGAGCTTTTTTTTAAAAAAGGAGAAGTTGACTTTTTCTGTGGAGAAGCCTTGGGACTGTGCATCTCTATGCAAGCAAGTGTTGTAAGAAAGAAGAATTCATAAAATAATGGACCATTCATCAAAGTAATGAAACTCTTGTCTGTTATTTCCGAGCATTGAAGAAGTGAGCCAACAGAAAGCAAGGCATCAAGAGATGAGAAAAACTGCATTACAAGGGCTTCACAGTTCTTAGGAGACGCATCAACCCTGACCAGTTAGGATGGTGTAGATGTGGATCAGCCCCTTGGTAGTTAAATGTCACAGAGGGCTGATCCAGGGTAATCCAGGGCAAGGCCACTATAGCACAGCCTTGACCCAGGTTACTCTAAGTCAGGAGAAAAGCTGAATCCTGCCCCAGTAGTTAGGTTTTCCCCAACTTAGAGCAGTCAGGACAGTTGGGTCAGTTCCTAACCGGAAATGGCTTTAACTTTCTTGACTTCTATCACACATCCCACAGCCTTGGGCAGCCCAGAGCCATAGAATAGCAGTTCACTGTCCCATTCCCCCCTCCCCGCCCTCAATGTCATGGCAGTCACTAGCCATGAGTTGGCACCACCTTCTCCTCTGTATTCAATCTGATGCCAGGTAGAACATTAAGTGCTGGAAAGAAAAGGGGAGAGGAAGTTCCCAGAACTATTTCTTACATCAGAAATAGTTACAGTTACATACCACTGTGACACAAAGGGCAGGAGGGGGGATGGATCAAGGGAGGCTGCCCAGCAGCATTGAACCATGTCTGATGTGGCTGGGCAGTAGGGACAGTCTTCCAACTCTGTGGCAACTGAAAGGATCCTTCTGCAGGCTCCAGTTGGGTTTGTGTAGACAAACATAGATTGTCCCAACGGTTTAATCGTAAAAATGCAGAGTATGCTCTTCATACCATTGTATACGTTTGTGTGTGTATTTATATATATATTTAAATGACTTGGATTGTAACAAAAGAAAATAATAGGCCTATGCTGTAAACATATGTTAAGCTTAGTTTTTATTGGGTTGTTGTAGGTTTTTCCGGGCTATATGGCCATGTTCTGGAGGCAATTTTTCTCCTGACGTTTCGCCTGCATCTATGGCAAGCATCCTCAGAGGTAGTGAGGTCTGTTGGAAGTAGGAAAAATGGGTTTATATATCTGTGGAATGACCAGGGTGAGGCAAAGAACTTTTGTCTGCTGGAGCTAGATGTAAATGTTTCAGCTAATCACCTTGATTAGCATTCAGTGGCTTGGAAGTGCCCGGGGGGAATCCCTTGTTGAGAGTGATTTTATGTGTCTGTTTGTTTCCCCTCTGTTGTTTTGCTGTTGTGATTTTTGAGTCCTTTAATACTGGTAGCCAGATTTTGTTCATTTTCATGGTTTCTTCCTTTCTGTTGAAATTGTCCACATGCTTGTGGATTTCAATGGCTTCTCTGTGTAGTCTGACATGGTGGTTGTGAGAGTGGTCCAGCATTTCTGTGTTCTCAAATAATATGCTGTGTCCAGGTTGGTTCATCAGGTGCTCTGCTATGGCTGATTTCTCTGGTTGGAGTAGTTTGCAGTGCCTTTCATGTTCCTTGATGCATGTCTGGGCGCTGCATTTGGTGGTCCCTATGTAGACTTGTCCACAGCTGCATAGTACACGGTAGATTCCTGCAGAGGTGAGAGGATCCCTCTTGTCCTTTGCTGAATGTAGCATTTGTTGGATTTTCTTGGTGGGTCTGTAAGTGGTTTGTATGTTGTGTTTCCTCATCAGTTTTCCTATGCGGTCAGTGGTTCCCTTGATGTATGTGGCCATACATTTTTTTTCTTTTCACAGAGATTCATGTATATCTTTCTGTAAATGTTCTCATGAACACATTTATGTGTACATATTTTCTAAGTATTCCATTTTTGACTGAAACAGAGGTAGAAAATTACTAGCTGTGACCTGGTAGTTCCTAATCACGCAAAATTGCTCCTGTTATCACCCATTTTGGAGTGTTGGAGATCCTGGGGTTGAGGTGATTCTGCAAGGCAGATACAGTCTTCAGACTGTAAATAATTTGTTTAGCCTTGAACTAAAACATTTCTTTACACACTTTAGAATAGCAAAAGGTTAATTCTTCATTCAATTGTTTTTGTATATGATCAAATGCATTCTTTTCTCTTTGGGGAATGCACCACAAGGTTGGAAATGTATGGTTCTGGACTCAGAGTGTATTTGGCTATGCATTCCAGTCTGTAGATTCAAACTTGCATTCTTTTTCACACATCTCTACCTTTGTGTAAAAATGTGCCCATTGGAACAATTAAAGACCTATTTAGCTTTGGTAAGCTATGGCTCTTTCCACTTTTGCTAATGAGCAGCTCTACTGATGCAGTTGAGCAAACAAGGGCTGTTTATGGTAAAATAATGTATTTCTTCTCAGATGTGAAGAATAGTTACTCTACAAGACTCCTCTTCCATAATGATAACAGTAAAAAGAGTTAGAAAGATAGGACAGTATAGGGTGGGTGAACTGTACATATATTTCCCCAGGGTGAACAAAGCCATTGTGGTCCATTTGTCTTTTTCATTTACTTAGTGTGACTGTAACTATCTGCTGGAAACCTTAGATCTTCTTCTTTAACATCCAGGGTAAAATGTCCAAACTGATGACCTTACCCTCAAGCAATGAGTCCACTATACCTGCATGAGGTATCATGCAGATTATGGATGTGGACTTCTTTTTTGAATATTTACCTCCACCTTTTTTAAAAAAGTTATTGTCCCAGAAACTTTTTTTTTAAAGTTATTGTCTGGAGAACAGACAATAACTTTTTAATTTAAGGAAATTCCTCAGCAATATGCCCTCAGAATGCACTTTACTACTAGTTTAGGATTGACTGCGTTCCCTCATCTCTCTTTGAAAACCCTATACCAGTTTTATCCTACCTTCTTCATGCCCAGCGTTTATTTTTTAATTTTTTAAACTATTACATTTGGCCCAGCCATAGGTTTTTAAATCCTTGTGTGTTACTGTTTATTGTTTATTGCTTATATGTTATTTATATTAATTGTATTGTATTTATTGTTTTTGTTTATTGCTTTTGTTTATTGATGTACTGTTGGGCTTGGCCTCATGTAAGCCACTCCGAGTCCCTTGGGGAGATGGTGGGGGGTTTAAAAAAAAGTTTATAATTATTATTATTATTAATAAGCCCTATGAGGAGCGGCTTAAAGAGCTGGGCATGGTTAGCCTGAAGAAGAGAAGGCTGAGAGGAGACATGATAGCCATGTATAAATATGTGAGATGAAGTCATAGGGAGGAAGGAGAAAGCTTGTTTTCTGCTTCCTTGGAGACTAGGACGCGGAACAATGGCTTCAAACTGCAGGAAAGGAGATTCCATCTGAACATTAGGAAGGATTTCCTGACTGTGAGAGCTGTTCAGCAGTGGAACTCTCTGCCCTGGAGTGTGGTGGAGGCTCTTTCTTTGGAGGCTTTTAAACAGAGGCCATATGTCAGGGGTGCTTTGAATGCAATTTTTCTGCTTCTTGGCACGGGGTTGGACTGGATAGCCCATGAGGTCTCTTCAAACTCTATGATTCTGTGTATAATTTTACTCTGTTCATGCTCAAGAAAGTTGGTTTGGCATTTTTATCTCTTGAAATATTTCTAGTGGCTGCTTTTCATTGTCAGTGTATTGATAATGACTGCCCAGTAATACTTGTGCTCACTGATGAAGTGATTCCTTCACAGTTAGTTGAACTTTGTCCTCCTGCCCTCCTTTCACTATGGAATTCACCAGCAGCCACCAGAAGGTCAGCAAATCTCACCATTTTTATTATTGCTTTTCCAACAACTGGAAAAAATATGCCTGGAGCTTGACTTAGGCTTTTTAAAGCCCCTTTAATTGTTTTGGGGCTTAACAATTGTAAAATTGTTTTGGGAAGGCCTAAGAAGCTACAATTTCTAGATGGATCACCGTTGTCTAGCAATGTTTGTGTCTAGGAATGCAGGAGGGCTTTGTAATTATACAGATGTTCACAAGAAGCATGTTGTCAGAGGCAAGCAATCTATTCTCAACCACCATGGTGGAAATATACCGTGATGAGAGTTACCAGCATTTGCTCTGTATCTGACAAAACATACTCAGGAAATCATTTTGCTCTGATGCTTCCTTGTACAGTGGCTGTTTTTGAGCTCCATTAAGGAATTAGGCAGAAAGGAGACTCTCCCATGTATTTTGAAATCTTGCATTAACTAACCTCAAGAAGTTTCAAATTTTGCTGTGTGCGGGTGCAAGAAACAGGTAGCTGATTTCAAAGAACACCACAAACTATGCATAAAGCCTCCAACTGTTCTAATTTGGCCGGGATAGTCTGTTAATCCTCTATATCATCACACAGCCTTTATTGGCATGCAACAACAAAATTGGCATGCAACTCTGGTATATATAAGAAGAGGAAATCACAGATAAAAAAGGAAACATACTTACAAGTTAATTAATCTCAAGGATAAAATTCTCTATATCCTACTTCAGATAGAATCATAGAGTTGGAAGAGATCTTGTGGGCTATCCAGTCCAACCCCTTGCCAAGAAGCAGGAAAATTGCATTCAAAGCTCCCCGGACAGATGGCCATCCAGCCTCTGTTTAAAAGTCTCCAAAGAAGTGGCCCCCACCACACTCCATGGCAGAGAGTTCCACTGCTGAACAGCTCTCACAGTCAGAAAGTTCTCCCTAATGTTCAGGTGGAATCTTCTTTCTTGTAGCTTGAAGCCATTGTTCAGCGTTCTGGTCTCCAGGGAAGCAGAAAACAAGCTTGCTCCCTCTTCCCCATGACTTCCTCTCACATATTTATACATGGCTATCATGTCTCCTCTCCACCTTCCTTTCTTCAAGCTAAACATGACCAGATCTTTAAGCCGCTCCTCATAGGGCTTGTTCTCCAGACCCTTGATCATTTTAGTCGCCCTCCTCTGGACACATTTTTTAAAAAATCATCCCACTTTTCCCCTTCAATTGCTGCAAACTTAACTTGATTTCAAGGTGCAAAAGTAGTTTGTGATCTATTAATTCAGCAAAGGACTCAGGAGAAGAGGAGCCTTTTCTTTCTCTGTAGCCTGAGCAAAAACAAACTGTTAGACCTTCTACTAGCTTGAGTGTTGTTGTTCTTCTTCTTAACATCATCATCATTATGTGAGAGCTGTTCAGCAGTGGAACTCTCTGCCCTGGAGTGTGGTGGAGACTCCCGTCTTTGGAGGTTTTTAAACAGAGGCTGGATGACCATCTGTCGGGGGTGCTTTGAATGCAATTTTCCTGCCTCTTGGCAGTGGTTTGGACTGGATGGCCATGAGATCAATTCCAACTCTATGATTCTATAATCCATGACAACAACAACAACAACAACAACGTTTGTGCCTCTGCAAGAACCCACATTGTTTCCCCTATTTCAGCCTCCTTTTAATTAAAGGGAATTAGCATTTTGTGTAAAGTTTTGTGGGGGGGGGGTCACTCTAGATATCCCCTTTTCCTGTAAGTCTCCCCTGCCCCTTTAATAAGCCTCCCAAGGGCGGAGCTCCAGGCAAAACACTTCTTGTTCCTTGAAGAACCAGCCATTTTACAACTGGAAGGTGAGGAAAGAGGAAGGTTCACAAAGTAGCACATCACAGATGGAGTCCAGATGGAGTAATGTTGAAGCCAAATCAGGATTAAGTATGTCACTTTACCACACAGAAACGTTTATCTTCTATAACAAGTCACTTTTCTCTTGCTTGAAATTGTGTGTTCTAGCATTGTGGAAAATGTAAAATGTGGATTCCAGTTGTCTGCCATTAAATCAGGTATTGGCAATAAGTGAGTCCTTCCAAACTTAGGGGATGTAATGCTTCATTAATTTTGTTAAAATACAAGTTGCAAATTGTTATCAAACAAAACTATGTTGACATAAACCATGTAAATACACTGCATATAAACCACACAAAGTAATTACAAGTCTGAGTGCTACTTGGTTATCTCTAGTCCTTGAAAAAGTAAACTGTCTTCAAAATGCAGTCCAAATAGTTCAAATTGCTATCCAGTTCAAAATATTATCCAAATTATAATGCGGTTTATGTTAACATAGTTTTGTTTGGATAACAATTTGCAACTTGTGTTTTGTCATTCTTATAGATATCTGTGTTTCTTTGATATCATTAATTTTGTTCTCAAGCAATGAAGAGTTTTAGAAATGTTCTTCCCAATACAAGAATGTGTTTGAAAGTTGTGTAGAAGACACTGTTTTACATACAGACAATGCTGTAGTTGGGTACTTATTCTCCACAAAATATGTATTTTGGTTTTTATATGTGCAGAAAATATACATTTTCTATGCAAGAAATCCATAATTTCAATTTTCTTCAAATGCTTTTTCAATTCCTAAAATACATGAGTCCTGACAACTCTTTAAGATGCCTGTTATTGATGGAAGAACCTTTTATTAGATATATTTTGAAACCTTGGAACCAGTGAGATGCTTCATCACATCAAGGGTCTGGAGAACAAGCCCTATGAAGAGTGGCTTAAAGAGCTGGTCGTGTTTAGCCTGCAGAAGAGAAGGCTGAGAGGAGACATGATAGCCATGTATAAATATATGAGAGGAAGTCATAGGGAGGAGTAAGCAAGCTTGTTTTCTGCTGCCCTGGAGACTAGGGCGCAGTGGATTTCAAACTACAAGAAAGGGGATTCCATCAGAACATTAGGAAGAACTTCCTGACGGTGAGTGCCGTTCGGCAGTGGAACTCTCTGCCCCAGAGTGTGATGGAGGCTCC
Organism: Anolis sagrei; assembly: GCF_037176765.1. NCBI lineage: Eukaryota > Metazoa > Chordata > Lepidosauria > Squamata > Anolidae > Anolis > Anolis sagrei. Next base: position 209,539,699 of record NC_090021.1, on the reverse strand, counting down.
TTCTTTGGAGGCTTTTAAACAGAGGCTGGATAGCTATCTGTCGGGAGTGCTTTGAATGCAATTTTCCTGCTTCTTGGCAGGGGGTTGGACTGGATGGCTCACGAGGTCCCTTCTAACTCTATGATTCTATCTGGCTGTACAGAACATTTAGGATATCCCAAACTGCAGTTCCATGTATATATTAAAATACATTTGAACATATGATAAAATTATATAAACGGGGAGGGGGGATGCTTTATTTCGTTGTATATCAGTTTTATACAAGTGTAGAAATAAAAATAAAATTGTGCACATTCTTGTTATGCTTTAATTTCAGATAATTAAAGAAGGATGTCTTCTAAAAGCAAAAATTGCAGATGGAGGCAAGAAGCTAAGGTATGATGAAGCAATATTTCAATATGCACAATAGTACTAAGTCATTCATTCTACTACCACAGTGTTTCTCAACCTGTGGGTCCCCAGGTGTTGTGGCCTTCAACTTCCAAAAGTCCCAGCCAGGTTACCAGCTGTTAGGATTTCTGGAAGTTGAAGCTCAAAACATCTGGGAACCCACAGGTTGAGAACCTCTGATCTAGAGAGTTGTCGCAAAAAGGAATTTATCACAGTGCAATACTTCTCTTTTATTGAGTTGCATAATGTATAACAAAGACTTTTACAAAACAAAATTGTTCATCCATACTCAAGTCCTTCCCGTCCCTCTTCCCCCTCCAGTGATGTCAATGAGAACAGAAACATGAACATTTCTTCATACAACTTTTCTCTTTAAAGATACTTTGGGGACTCCTACTTGAAAGAAAAAAAAAGAAAACCCAGTATATATACAATCTGAAAAGAATCACTAACATCACATATAATTTTAAGTTAGTCACAACCCAATATAGTTCCTTGAAGTTGAAAACTACATTGGCTGGGAACATCTTGGTGGTAGAAATCCAAAACCACTGGAAAAGATGTTGAGGGTTGAGAAATCCTTCTTTACAATGCGAAACATTCTGGAGATCTGTGCTGCTTTTTCCTAGGTTTTATAATAGGTGCTGTGTTATCAAGCTGCAGTTCTTGTGCCACTTCTGCTCTCAGCCTCAGGCAGAGGACTTAAAATTGGCAGTGGCAAAGACATGGATCATTCTGCCCAGATCCTAATTTGAGAGGAAGGGAAATCATTGCTTTTCAAACTAGAGCTAGAAATGTCATTTGTAATTAGTGATTTTTGAATGTAGAAAAAAACATCAAGGGATTTGAGAAATGAATTAGCAGATTAAAAAAAAAACACAATGCAATCTCAGCTCAGCAGTTCAGTGTCTGGATCCATATACCTGTATTCTCTTCTAGTTGCTCTGGTACAAAGTACTGGTTCAAGTTCACACTACTAGTGATGATGCAGCCCATGAGAGTTTTATCACCTCAGTTTTACCCAGAGAGGGAAAATCTTGCCATCAAAGGGAAAATGGACTACATGCAGGCCACATGCGGCTTGAGGCCATTTTGGTGGTCCCTGCCCCCCCCCCCCCCCCCCAAAAAAAAGTGTGCCACTGAAATTTGTCATCAAATCATGATGTTGAGATTTGGTGGCAAATTGCTAAAAAGTATTATGCCAGCACTTCCTGATTTTTATGATGGCCTTTTCTGGTTTGCCAATGAAAGTCAACAGTGGGATTGTCAGCCAATCTTCAACAACATAATGATGAGGGAGTTGTGCCTGCAGTGAGTCTTGGGGTTTGGGGAATCATCTCCAGAACAACTGAAGTTGTTTAGCCCTGCGTTAAAGTGTTACATTTGGGTGAACAGAACACGATTGGTATGTTGAGATGCAGTCAGCAGTCAGATCACTAACTGCAGGAGAAAGTCTTAGAAGAATGTGCCACCGTGCATGTACTCCACTGTTCCAAATATAGACTCATGAGTCCTCATGTTGGCCTGGTTTGTCCATTTGGCTTAATAAAAACATATCAGATAGGGGGTGGGATTGATCAGATCTTTGTCAAATAGACTACAAGTGCTTTATTAGATTTATTTATTTATCATGTCAGAAGCAAATTGAGAATCATAGAGTCAAAAAGTTGGAAGAGACCTCATGGGCCATCCAGTCCAACCCCCTGCCAAGAAGCAGGAATATTGCATTCAAATCACCCTTGACAGATGGCCATCCAGCCCTTGTTTAAAAGCTTCCAAAGAAGGAGCCTCCACCACACTCCGGGGCAGAGAGTTCCACTGCTGAACTGCTCTCACAGTCAGGAAGTTCTTCCTCATGTTCAGATGGAATCTCCTCTCTTGTAGTTTGAAGCCATTGTTCCGCGTTCTAGTTTGCAAGGAAGCAGAGAACAAGCTTGCACCCTCCTCCCTGTGGCTTCAAACTACATAGATTCTATGATTCTCAATTTGCTTCTGACATGATAAATAAATAAATCTAATAAAGCACTTGTAGTCTATTAGACAAAGATCTGATCAATACAGTTATAACGTATAAAATACAGTTATAACGTATAAAAACCCCCACAAAGTTAAAAACCTGGCATTTGACCAGAAACTGGCCACTTCAAGTGCCTCTGGTGTTGCTGTGAGAAGGTCCTCCATTGTGCATGTTGCAGGGCTCAGGTTGCATTGTAGTAAGTTGTCTGTTGTTTGCTCTTCTCCACACTCACATGTCATGGACTCCACTTTCTAGCCCCATTTCTTAAAAGTGGCTCTGCATCTCATGGTGCCAGAGCACAGTCTGTTCAGTGCCTTCCAAGTTGCTCAGTCTTATGTGTGCCCAAGAGGGCATTTCTCATCTGGTATCAGCCACTTATTTAGGTTATGGGTTTTTAATCTGCCACTTTTGTACTCTTGCTTGCTGAGATGTTCCTGTAAGTATCTCTATGGATCTTAGGAAGCTGTTTCTTGATTTAAGGTATTGACATGCCGGCTGATATCCAAACAGAGGATATACCAGAGATGCCTTGATACTTTTATTGCTGACTGCTACTTCTCCATGGATATCAGGTGGTGCAAGACCAGATAAAGAGTATAATTTCTCCAGCGTTGTGGGGCGCAAACAGCCTGTGATATTGCCATATGTCTCAATAAGAGCCACATCCACTGTTTTAACGTGGTGAAATATATTCCATACTGGTCATGCGTACTCAGCAGCAAACTAACAAACCACAAGGGCAGATGTCTTCATTGTATCTGGTTGTGATCCCCAGGTTGTCCCAGTCAGCTTTTGTATGATATTGTTTCTAGCGCCCACTTTTTACTTTATAGTCAAGCAGTGCTTTATTAGATAATACAGTTTCACTCATCAGCATCCAGCAAAATATCCCCTCCCTAGTTTTCAAGGTCATACAGGTGGGATGCTTCCACCAGAAATTGCCATAGAGCTATGTTGAATCTTGCAAAATAGGATGGAGTAAAGGAAGAAAGCAGGTGAGACAGAAAAGGAAACTTACTCAATTAGTTTCATTGTTGATTAGATGTTTGAAGCCAGTTCAGTCACACATGAACCTTAACTGAAAACCTCATAGTATTGCCTGAAGCAGAAGGGTATATTTGAAAAATATTAACTAAAAGTCCTACTTTAAAAACAACTCCATTTCATGGTTTTTGTTTTGTTTTGTTTTTTTGAAAAAGTCAAATAATCTCATAGCAGGCCAATATTAAAGACTGTTAGCAATTGTTTGTGTCAACTTTATGAACTGAATGCCTGGATTGCCATTTCCTGCTCATATGATCAAACATAAGTAAATCAAAGTTGTCATTATTTTTATAAAACTTAATCTGCTCCTTCAAGACTTTTACCATCTACTTCTTTAAGGACATATAGGAATGTAAACCACATTGGTCTTATAGTGTGCTGCCATCAGGTGTCCATTTGCTAGAATGCAAATACAATGGCCATGGTAGGCTGTACTAAAATCATAGCTTTCACTTAACAGAGCAGCTGGGAAGTTGATTTCTATGTGATACAGTTATGCAGGCCATTAAAAAAAGTTTATAGGCTTTTTAAAAAAAATTATAAAAGTGGCAATATTTTACTCCTTTTTGTATTTTTTTTCATGCAGCAGTTTATGGTTTCTTCGTTGTTTCTTATAAATATATTATTAAATTATCTCTTTTCAGAGAAACAGCAATATTATCTCATTTCCTGGAGTGAGTTTAATCCTTATCATTGGGGTTCCTTTCTTTTTTCAAATACACCTCACTTGCTATTGAACAATACTTGCAAAGCTGTATTTCCTAAAAATATATATGTGAGTGACATACACCTTTCTCTATATGTTGCTTTCTCTCATAGTGCTCTGCACCTAAAACTTCCAGTCCTTTCACACCCAGTACATGCTTTTAACATAGACTGGCAATATCGGAACCGTCTTTCTCCCTGAAAATTAAAATGAGGCTATGAGGCCTCCTTTTAATTTTATGTATAATGAACTATTTCTAACAAAATTTACCTTTTTACATTAATAACATTAAACAACTGACCTATTGATTTTTGCATACAATAATCCACTTCTCACAGGGACAGAAAGTGAAGTGAAATCTTCTGAACAGGGGCATAGACAGCAAAACAAACACCACAGGGGTATTAGCTCTTCTCTATGCTATCCAAGGCTAATATAGATATTTGGCTGGAGTTACACTTAAAAAATGGACCTGTTCCAATTTACATACAAATTCAACATGACTAAACCTACAGAACCTATCTTGTTCATAACTTGGGGACTGCTGTATATGCAAGGATTTCAGAAAGCAATATTTATCATGTCAGAAGCAAATTGAGAATACAGTTATAATGTATAAAAAAGCACAAAGAAAGTTAAAAACTTGGCATTATGTTAAATTTCCTTTGATCAGAAGCTGGCCACTTCGAGTGCCTCTGGTGTCACTGTAAGAAGGTTCTCCCTTGTGCATGTGGCAGGGCTCAGACCGCATTGTAGTAAGTGGTCTGTGGTTTTCTATTCTCCACTTGCATGTCGTAGACTCCACTTTATAGGCCCCATTTCTTGAGATTGGCTTTACATCTCATGGTACCAGAGCACAGTCTGCTCAGCACCTTCCAAGTTGCCCAGTCTTCTGTGTGTCCAGGAGGGAGTTTCTCGTTTGGTCTCAACCACTGATTGAGATTCCAAGTTTTTACCTGCCACTTCTGGACGCCCACTTGCTGAGGTGTTCCTGCTAGTATCTCTGTAGATTCTGAAAAGGTCTGTTTGTTTGTTTGATTGATTAATTGCATACTGCAAATCACTTCTGATGTGAGAGAATCAGCTATCTACAAAGACGTTGCCCAGGGGACGGCCGGATGTGTTACTGCCCTGCGGAGGAGAGTAGTCAGATTTAAGACATGAAAAAAATGATACTTGTCAAAGAGCAAGTAGAAGTTTGTTAACCATGAAAAATCCTTTGCTTCATGGTCTAAGACATCATTAGTAACATATACTACCAAACTTAGATGGGACCATAACGTTACCATCACCCCAGAATCAGTGGGGCTTCTGCTGCCATGTTTTTAACAATCAATCTATTCAGTTCTTGTGGGTTTTTTCGAGTGATTCCGGCCATGAAAGCCTTCGACAATCAATCTAATATCTATTTTTGACTATCTAACAAGTTAGCTATTCCCCTCTTCCCTTTCCCCTCCCCACACCTCCCACCTATTATTAGGGTTCACCAGTTCTCTGGAGTGGATTTTGAGGGTTCATGGGTTCACATGGGCCAACTGGGAACCCTTTTCTCCCCTTTGACTGGTTGATGTTACAACTGTTTTGTACTTACTATGAATAATTTTGTACCAGAATAACATGCTTGAAATTACACCCTAAGTCTTTTGGATTGTTATAAAGTATAAGGAAGTTGGAACAAACAAACAAACAAAAACAATAGTGAAATTTACAAAATGGTAAAATGTATTCGAAGCCCCAAGTCAGTCTAATATACAAAGCTTCAGAATTCAAGTGCTTCTTTTTGTTAATTTCTCCCAAATTGTTCTCCATTAGCTTCCTTGGATTCCACTGAGTTCTGCTTTTGTTGTTATCGTCATCACTACAACTACCACCACCGTCTCATTTGCATCCCACCCTTCCACCCAAATTAGGAAAATTAAAACAAATACAGATAAATGCATACATGGAAACATAAATCAAAACATGTACTACATTATTGTTAAAATCCAGTTACATTGCTTATAGAATTAAAACACTATTTTAAGAAGAAAAGATCCTCACCTCCCTAGAAAGAGAGTTCCTAAGCCTTGGAGCAGTCACTGACAAGACCCTTTCCTATGCTTCCATTAGACATTCCTCTGAATGTGGAAGAATTAAGAGAAGTGCCTTCCCAAAGACATAGGAGCCCAAGAGGTTCATATAGGAAGACATGATTCTTCAGATCTCTGTATCAATTTCTTGCCACATTTACACTTCATTGTTCTTGTATCAGCATTAATTAAACACATTTTGAATTTTAGTAGCATTTGCACCTACATTTTCAGAGCTTCTTTAGTTTGAAATTTGGACAGTTTACTAGTGAAAACACTTTCTTATTAATCTATGGTAATGATCCAGTTTGGATCTTGCCTATCTTCATGACCGCATCTCCCCCCGCCATGCTCTAAGACCTGCTGGGGAGGCCCTCCTCTTGGTCCCACCACCGTCACAAGTATGGTTGGTAAGGACAAGGGAGAAGGCCTTCTCAGTGATGGCCCTCCAGCTTTGGAATGCCCTCCCCAGGGAGATTAGGCAGTCCCCCACACTGTGCTCCTTCTGTAGAGACCCTAAGACCTGGCTGTTCAAACAAACTTTTGAGAATGTCTAGTCTCTAGTTGTTCTACACAATAGTTATCCCATAACCTCCATCCATGGTTACGTCTTTACGCTTATCCCATTCTCTTGTCCTATTGTTTACAGCTTGGCCATGTCCACCGTAGCTTACCACCATTGGTTGAGTAGTGCTTTTTTGATTTAGTTTTAAGTTGTTGTCTTATATGCCTATATGTGTTATTCAATTGTATTGTGTATGTTCTGTTTTTTAAGGCACCTTGTGCCATATGTAAGCTGCTCCGAGTCCCTCCGGGCAGATGGTGGTGGAATACAAGAATAAAGTTGTTATTTTACTGGCACAAAAGCACAATAGGTCACTGCAAACGAGATCTATATGCTGGATTTTGTATCAAGAAATCACAAGTCAAACACTTCCCAAACACCTAGGACTGTGTGATGCGTGCAGATCCATGCAAGGTGGCCTTTTGCAGTTGACAGATCGCGATTTTGTCAATGTTTATTGTTTCCAAATGCCAGCTGAGATCTTTTGGCATGGCACCCAGTGTGCCAATGACCACTGGAACCACCTGTACCGGTTTATGCCAGAGCCTTTGCAGTTTGATTTTGAGGTCTTGATAGTGGCTGAGTTTTTCCTTTTGTTTTTCCTCAATGCGGCTGTTACCTGGTATGACGACATCAATAATCCAGACTTTTTTCTTTTCTACAATCATGATGTCTGGTGTATTGTGTTCCAAAACTTTGTTAGTTTGGATTCAAAAGTCCAACAGTATTTTTGCATGTTCATTTTCCACAACCTTTGCGGGTTTATGATCCCACCAATTCTTTACTGCTGGCAGGTGGTGCTTGTGACATAAGTTCTATTATTATTATTATTATTATTATTATTATTATTATTATTTATCATCATCCCACCACATGCATTATAGCTCCAGTAGAAACCTTTATCTGATATCTTAACTTTTTCCAGATCAAAAATGTTTCTGAATACTTGCTTTTCGGTTTTCACATCCTTCTCTTCTGTCCATGTCTCTGACCTATGGAGCATGGCCTAAATGAATGCCTGAGTCAGCATGGAATGTTGAAGGTTGAATCCCTTCTTCCCCGAGAATCCTATTGAGTGGCCTCAGGCAAGTCAGACACTCTCAACTTTTGAGGAAGGCAGGGAAAATCCTTTGCTAAAGCAGGATTGTCCTTGCTAAAAAAAACCTTTTGTAAGGTTGGCATAAATTGAAATCAATTTGAAGGCATCTAAGAAAAACACATGCTCCCTATACAATTCATAAACTATTAGGCACCTTGGCCTGCAAAATGAAATTCATCTGTCACCACAAAATAAATGGCATTTGTTTAATTGCTCAATTCATTTTTATGTTTCTATTCCTTCAAAGGAAAACCTGGGCTACTTCTTGGCTCGTTCTCACGGGTCGGAAAATAGAATTTTACAAAGAATCCAAACAGCCAGCTGTGGCCAATCTGGTAAGCAACTATCTTCCCATGTCTCATCCTTTTTCAGAAATGTTATTGAATAAAAAGTTTGGCATCATCAAAAGAGAGAGAGAGAAAGCCACAAACCCTCTCAGTGCTGTTAAAGCTCCGACTTCTGAGAGCAGATGTAAGAAAATGACTCAATAAACTTTTAATCAGATGAGAGAGGAGGGGAAATAGAACTCAGCATATCTTTTATTAAGAGGTGCTTTTTGAGAATAATTGCAAAGTGAGACGGATGGTGAGTGGCTCTCTCGTAATGTGGAGGTAACGCTTTAAATTAAGGTGCCAGTTATAAATGCTTTATTCTTATTTATGAAATGATCTCTAAATGCAACTACTTCCTCAAATAATGTATTATAAAGTATGTTATAAAATGCATTAGTAATAAATGCTTAACAGATGATGCGATGAGAATCTGTTACAAAGGATATTATAAGATGTAAATTGTATTAAACCCTGTGTGTGCATCTTTAATACATGAATTTAAGTTGCTATTGAGCTTGCTATAAAGTGGCTTGCATATCATAAATAATAATAAAGTAGTTATAAATGGCACCTTAATATGGGGTGTAACCAAAGAGCAAACCACTGTAAGTTAGCAAAGTGATTTTTATCTTCATATAAACGTGACATCTACTATAGCTGCCTAACATTTCCTGAATATTCCTTACGATGCTATCTAATATGGTTAATGCACCTCAAAGCAGAATTCACCATACTTTTTTTTGAAAAAAAGATGTGCCTCAAGGAAAGGCCACCGACTGTAGGCTTCACAGATGTGACAGATGCGTTGTAAAAATAATCATGGCATGTTTTCCTTCAGTGCTAGTTTCTGCAAATATAGAACCTCCACTTCTCTGGACTTCGAAAAACAGAAATCTATAAATTTGTGACACTCCACACTAAACAGGGACAGGTTTGACAGAGTCCTATTGTGATGGCATCCCAAGGCTTGATCAAACCTGCCAAACTATATTGGTTTGATGGGTGACCAAAAAGGTGCACTATGTGACAGGAGTCAGAAACAATAAATAAATTTCGATATGGTAGGTGATATGGAGCTCTGCCCTCTGCTTCCCCATACACACTGTTTGTTTCTTTTCTTGTTATTAGTTTGTGCCTTTGGTATTGTTAGCCAAAGGGCAATTTGTCCATCTCCTTTAATGGTTTGTTGAAGGAAAGAAAGGGGGAGAGAAACATGTCACATATCTCTTACTGATAATATGTTACAGTAGTAAGATGGCATGTTCTTTTAATTTTTAAACAAGGATATTAATTAAATATGTATTGAACTGGAAATATCTTGGAATCTAGTGCTCAGGGGGGCACTTGCAGAAACTCTTTTGTTGCTGTAAGATTTGGATAGGCAAATAAAACTGGAAATAATCAGAACAGATATGAATAAAATATACATGGCTTGGAAGGGTCCAAAAATTATATCGAGACTCAGTAGCCATAAATTTTTCCTATCCAGCAATAATAATGTAGAAATTCTTCTGAGCACATTAGGAATGACACTGTTTTTTCACCCAGTCATCAGTTACCTATTTTTCTCGCAGACTTAACGTAGCAGGACTAAGAGAGTAGACAATCTTGCATTACAAGAAATACAATTTTTTCAAGGATTTCCTTCAAGAAAATTTAATATTATTCACTTTCCCACATTCAAATTATATTGTTTAGTTCAGGATAATTCATATGTTAAATGCACAATACACATCCACATATTCTTATTCTAGAATTAATTTTACTGCCCTTTTCTGGGCTCACTTGAAAGGGGTTAATTCAATTTTGGGACAACATGTTTCATCATAGTGGCAGTCATAAATAAACACTGGAGAAGACCAAAGCCCCAGAGTGGGAGGCCATATCTACACATATCTTTTAATCCAGGGCTGATCCGGAATTGCAATACTCCAATCAGTTCCAGAGATGACTACACTGTCCTTCTCCATCCCACAGCAATAGTGGGACAGAGTTCACATTGTCCAGTGGTGCCAAAATAGATTCAGCCCCACAGGAGGGTCACCATACCTAAGGTGTCAACATCACTACTACTATGCCCATAGCTCTCTAGGAGAGCTCCTGGCCAGTACCAGGGAGAGGAAGAGTGATGGTTTTCAACCTTCGGCCCTCCGGGAGCTAGGGACTTCAATTCCAGATGTAGCAGCCAACATGGTTGATAGGGATTCTGGAGAATGAAATCCAAAACATCTTGAAGGCCAGGACTTGGAATACTTCTGTTACATAGTGCAAACAGCTACCAGAAAAAAAGAAAAAAAATGGATATGAGTGTGGGCCTTACTGACAATTTCAGTTCTTTGTGGGAATAGAAACAATGATATATAGAGTTCTATCAGGAGTAGGTCAATCAATCAACAGAGTCTCTCTATATGTGCTGCAGGATTGGGTTTTTGCTCCAAAACATGGGCTCGTTATATTATTTCATTAAAGGCTGAATTCTCTCATTGCCAAAATACCTCTGTTAATAATGTAAAACACAGAATTCTCCCTGAGTCCCAGGAATAGCAATCAGGGGATAAAAGTACTTTAGTTAAGAAAATTCTATGGAGGAAAGCTGATTTGTTTCTGATGCAACTAATGTGATGTTTTCAACAAACCATTCACCCTGCTATAATTGTTGACAGCAGCAACAGAAGTACATGTACACATGTGATTTCATTAAAAATTATTTGTTTACTGATTTTACTTTCAAGTATTGTTTACTTTAGAGAATGGAAGAATTCAACCATTAATCCAGTAATGTAATGAAGGCAATGTTCGTTCATTGTAGTATGAATTTAATAACATAGCAAACTTATTTTAGCAAGCAAATGATGTAATTTACCAAAAAGATGAATATACTCTTAAAACACAAACATATTAATTCATTAATCCTTGATTAAGAGCTGCGTAGAAAATGACCATTTTAAAAGAGTACAGAATATGAAACAAAACTGCTTGAATACTTTCATTCCAGAATTGTGGAGGGAAGTATATTCTAATAGTTATTTTAATATATAGAATTATAATAAAACAAAATGATATATTATTTTATGTACAAACTCCAGCAATATTGTTTTTTATTATTTTCCAGTGTACCATTGAGAATATGATACATACATGTCCTGTATGCAGGAATAAACTTCACATATGAAGCTTATGCTCAAAACTATAGCAATGAAAGCACTACCAGAAAAAGTCAAGGAAAGATCCTTCCCTAAGGCTGGACTTCCATAAGCATAACCAATGAGCATAGAATAAGCATAATTAGATTTGACAACTCAACTACTTTTTGGAAAGAAAAATGTTTATATGTCCACCATTCCAAACAGAAGGCCAGTATTACCCATCTTGACCATTTCCATCTATCAGTAAATAAGATGGTAATGGATTTGATCCAGCATTGTCCTTTCAGTGAAAGATATATGGCATCTTGCAACCTAGATTTTCATATAATCATTTGCCATCCAACCCCTGAAATTATGAGACCACACAACAATATGGGATTAACTATGGGAAACTTTTATTAATGTTACTTATTTAAACTTTTGTGACTTGCAAAACATTTCTAAAGGGGTATGAATTTGGTGTGAGACAGTAGCCACCTATGCCAAGCTGGTGGCCACCTAAAACCTACTCCTCAACTAGCTTGGGTGAAACACCTGGGTACCCAGATGTAATAAACAGTATTGTTTCCAGGGTGACTGATCAAGGAAGTGTAATGTAGAATTCTGACCCTACTCAGTAGGATTTTTTGAGGCCAGAACTCTCCATACTCAAAGGATTCACCTCAGTTATTTAAACCACAAGTGAGGGATCCTGGCCTACGCCACAAAGGGGTTTCTTAAATATACACCAACATGTAAACCCATCCCAATCTGCCCATTTGAAAACAGTATAACAGTATAAGATAGGTGAATCCCCCCCCCCCCCGCTAGAATATACAGGGGAAAAATTCCTCCCTGACAATTATACTGTTAAGCAGGTGGGAGGGAGGGAGGGAGAGAGGGAGGGTCAGCGAATGAGCTCCAGGGGTAGGCTGCGCACCAATGCCACCCACACCTATTTTCCAAAGTCTCTCCTGTCAGAGGAGGCAAATCGCCCCCACCCCCAATATTTTTGCAAAATAATAATAATAAAAATAATTTTGCATGATATTTTTGCTTCACAAAATAAGTGGGGGTTTACATCTGTAGTTCTAATGAAACCAAGCATGATTGGACAACCATGAGATTCAGTTAGGTACGGAGCTATGGCTAGAATATAGCAGCCTTTCAAAACACTTAAAATAATGAGCATAGACAGATCATCAGAATATATAGTGGAGAAAATTGTTCCATGGAGTAGCTTTAGATAGAGGTTTCAAGTTAAAAACTAATTCAGGATGTGTGTGTGTGTACACACACAGACACAGACACAGGTGACTTGAAGCTAGCTGAAATACTATGTATTGTTCCACAAATCATCCTATTACAACCCAATCTAGAAAGTTTTAGAACCTGGACATAGCTTTGTGTGAACATGCACAGATGGAGCAATGGGCAAATGTTAACTTTAGACAGACTAATCCTTCTGAAATGATTGAGGTAGTATGAAGAAAGAGTGTAAATATCTCGATCCAGATCCCACACATGGTTGTGCTTGCAAAAGGGTACCCAGCACTGATATAGCTTTGGGACACAATTGAGGTAATTCAATAATGGTGATTGTCATTTATTTAATTATTATATATTTATTTATTTACTTCATTTATATACCGCTTTTCTCAGCCCTCAGGCGACTCAAAGCGGTTAACAACAGCAAAATTCAATGCAAAACATTATAAAACGATTATGGGACAGTTAAAACAATAGCATCATCAACAATTAAACATCAATATAACAATCATTAGCGTCTCATCAGTAAAATCAGAATCCAATCTCATCATCCGTTAATCCGTGTTCCTATATTCATTACACTGCTTAATTGAATGCTTGTTCGAACAGCCAGGTTTTCACTTTCCTCCGAAACGCCAATAGGGATGGGGCCGATCTGATATCTATAGGAAGGGCAATCCACATCCCAGTACAAATCAGATAGATATGCAAATCAAGGTTGTAGCAATACACTTTGTGACAGGTGGCAGGACTAGTGGATAGGTAAAGGTTTTCTCCTGCATTTAAGTCCAGTCGTGTCCAACTCTGGGGGTTGGTGCTCATCTCCATTTCTAAGCTGAAGAGCCGGCGTTTTCTGTAGACATCTCCAAGGTCATGTAGCCAGCATGACTGCATGGAGTGCTGTTACCTTCCACCGGAACAGTACCTATTGATCTACTCACATTTGCATGTTTTCAAACTGCTAGGTTGGCAGAAGCTGGGGCTGACAGCGGAAGCTCATACCGCTCCCTGGATTCGAACCTGCAACCTTTTGGCAACAAGCTCAGCAGCTCAGTGGTTTAACCCACTGCGCCACCGGGATATGCAAAATAATGTACATTTTAACATTCTTATCATGTATTGCTTCTCCTTCTGCTTCTGTTTGGCTCTTATGGAAAGCCTGTATCTCTTATATCTGGCGATGCTGACTATTCCTGGCATCATAACATTAACCCAACAGCTTTGCTCTTGGCTGGAACACAAGGCTATAGATTTGACATCCCATGGGGTCAACAGTATTGTGCCCTTGCTTCCTGGAAGAGGAGCTTTCAGGATCAGGTCACAGATGTCTAAAATGAAATGGTGTGTACTATGTTTGCATATCAGTGCCTCAGAAACAAATATCCGAAACATATTGAATATTGCATTTATTTCAGCTGTGTATTCTTTTATTTTATCTCAAGCTGATCTTACTGGGATATGAAATACTCTGCCGTTATGTATCATTTAGATTAAGTTGTCAGCAATGGTCTGCAAGGAAAATGTCTTTTGGAACAAATCTCCATTTTGACGTAAAGTGCGAGTCTGCTATGCATTTTTCACCCTCCAGAGAATGTATTCTGAAAAGGGTGTGTTACCTCAGGTTATTAGCTCATCTTCAAATTAATTTGTTAAGTGAAAATGTCTTCTGAATCCATATTCATGTAGTACAAGTTTCCATTATACAGGCACTTACTTGTAGCAATTTACAAGCTCTTCCATTGGCTCTGATAGAACATAATTGGCCTGACTGAGGAACACAAACCAAGGACACAAAATGTTGGAAGAAGTCCTTACTGAAGGATACGTATGAGAGATTCCAGACCTTATGAAGCAGAGAAAGGACAAATGGTGTCTAAAATGCCTGAGTTGTATTTCTTATTTTCAACACTATTCAGTAACTGCAGAAGAACCTCCACATTTGAGGAATGAGCCAACTTGGTAAAATAGGGGAAAAACGTTGAGTGTGTGAAGCCTGTTGTATACAACACTGTTGTTTATGATACTTAGACTACTTGCATGGATAAAAATATATTGTAGGAATTGAGTCATCTGTATACTACTTAGGAGGACCATACTTTTTACTGGAGTATGAGTTGTGGGCCGTTTCTCTTCCTCAAGCTCACTATCTAGCCTTTACATGTGTATATAAAGAATCTGTGCCATTCATAAAGACCAGAATTGTGCTAAGTTGTAATTAATATTAGATATTGTTTTTAGTCTGAACTGTTATTCTCTGATTAGTGCCTCAATGCTGAATATTGTTTCATAAACTTGGCAGGAGACAAGGAAAGCATCCGTGATTTTCCCCAATATAGTATATCTCTCACGAGGCATACTGCTAATTTCAAAGGAATCGTGACCTGACAACTTGAATGAACAAGTGACCAGTTTCTGTAGATTTCTTTATTATTTATTATTTACAACATTTCTACCCCATTTTTATCACCCCGGAGGGGACTCATAGATGCGTTTGTCCTATCAAACACCAGCAGCTCCAACATCAGTGGAAAAGTTTCTGATTCTGATCTTAAAAAAACAAATGCCTTGTATATGAACAGTTGCATCTGGACATTTGGTGACAGCACTTGCCCCAGTCAAATCCAACCTACTCTCATTTTAGCAGATGACTACTTTCCTATGATCGGTTCATGCTAATTTTTTTATTGTTGTTGTTGTTATTCTAAGAAACCGGGGTACAAACCTGAATGGGTGGATCTGTGTGGAGCTCACATTGAATGGACTACAGAGAAATCTAGCAAAAAGAATGTCTTCCAGGTAAGAGATGGTTTACAATGGCCCCGGTGTTCTTTGACTAGATCAGCACACTAAGTTTGCAAGCACACTAAGCAAACAGGGATTTCTTTCCTTTAGCTGTTTAATAACTCCATGCTGTGCCAAGACAATGTTTGTAGTTTGTTTGTTAAGGCCATTTGAAAGCATAATGTTTTATCCACTCTCCTATTTCTTTTTTTGGGTTAAAGTGACTTGATGATTGAATTGACTAAAAACCCTTGAGAACCTGTTGATTTACTGATTAATGTGCCACATTCAATTTATTTTTTTAAATGGCTAGGTAATTTGTTTTGGGTTTAAGACTGGGATCCTTGACCTCATGAACTCCTGAAAACAGAACTTTCACATGCTGCTTACATAAGCTAAACTCCCAACTGAGTGGAATTTGCCTGTTTATTTTTATTATTTCTTACAGCTTTAATGACAGGTTCATTCCAGAGGAAAGAGGTATAAAGATGGGGAAAGGGAGGGGAAAAAACAACAGCCCTGAATCTCTCAGAACTCAGTTCAAAAGCCTATGCATTTTCTACAGTCTAATAATTTTAATGAATATAGATATTTTAATGAAGTTGCTTATAAGCTGATAACCAAACATGGTGATCACAACAGAAGTTAAATCCTATAATTGTAGAGAGGATAGAATTTTTCATCACAATGCTTTGAGTGCCAAATCAGAAATAATGGATTTAATTGGACATGCATTACTGAGATCTACTCTCATGTAAATATAAATAACCATTAATCAATACTGACAACAGGGTAGTGGAAACTACAAGGTGGCCCTGCGAATTTGAGGAAGGTCTGAGAGTCCCACATTGGCAATCAGTGGGTGCTTTACATTCACCATATTTGTCTTCCTTTATACCCTGGAAGATACATTGTTCTGGGATATGGTGTGCATGCATTTTGGGGGGGGGGGGGGGGAACGGGACACTGTCACAAAAAAAATATATGTGTCTATCCAGGTAGGTTCTCATACTTTTATATCAGCAGCCATTTTGTATTCAGCAATGCAACTTTAATACCTGAGCTGAAATTATAATATGTTATCTGTGAACTTTCTGTTGTTGGTTGGGGTGCTTTGAATGCGATTTTCCTGTTTCTTGGTAGGGGGTTGGACTAGATGGCCCATGAGGTCTCTTCAAACTTAAGGATTCTATGATTTTATGATACTATTTTGGTTTTCTTTTTAAAAGGATACCAAGCCAATAACTGATGATGCCTTGGTCCTTTGTCACACTACAAGTTAAATGATCAAACAGATGTATTAGGCTTTTGGGTACAAAACTACTGAAATATGTTGTCAGTGATTTTAAAAAGTTCATAGAACAATGAATTTAGTGAATCCGTTAAGGAGGGCCATGAATCTCCATGAGGATAAAAGAGTGCAGGCCTGAGAACAATCCTGAATTAGAATCATGAACAAGGAAATAATAAGCTTTTAAATTGTATCCCAAATCTACCCAATGTTATGCAAACTTCATATTTACTATCTCACATCAGACCAATATTATCTGTATCTGCTTCTTAAGAAATTATGTGTTGAGAGCATTGGTTGCATTACTACCTGGTTTTCGTAGAAATGAAAGGAAATGAGCTGTATGTCCTATAACTGTTTGCGGGATCTCAGATACGAATTGTTTGTGTGCAGTATGAGCCTTCAGTGTCATTGTGTCCCACCATCTCACCTTGAAGTATTTGCAACCTTTCTTGCCTTATGAATGTCTGTTTTTTTGTTGACAATAAAGAATATGAAAGCAGAACATGGTTTAAAGCAGCTTCACAGGGCCCTATGAGCACATGGAGCTATTTGCGGCCAGATATCATTCTCGTCTCCCTGGCAAACTGACACGTTATACTAGGTCTTCATCAGAAGAGTAGTGAATGAAAGAAGATTTATGTTCAAATCACATGCTTTAAACATTTCCGCTAAGTGCTAGTTTGCTCTTTGGTGTTGAGCCTGAAATTTAAAGCACTGGGGATTAAAAGGATTACAACATAATCTTAAATAATCCTAAGTGTCATTTACAGAGAGATGGTTGTAATAACTAAATAAAACCATGTTAAAGGATGGCAGTGTTGTCAGTCAGCAACTGAAACCATGTCTCTGTTGCCCTCGCGTTTTCTCTCTCTCTGTGTCCTCCTCCCTTTATTGACTCCAATTTTACATTGGATAGGTGCATCTTGATGGGAGCAGCGCTGGCTGAGGAAAGGAGAGATATGAGAGAACGCTTTGCAGTCAGTGCTAATATGGTTACCAAAGCATTCATAACTAGATTAGTTTCTTAAAACCATCTCAAGGTTCAGTGTTTCATCCTAGCAGCACAACTTTTTTCCCAGCAAGGGCTTATCTGCTTCTCCTATTTTCCACTTCCATTTGTTTCCCCTAACATTAAAGTCAGTCAATCTCTCCTGAATTTAGCATATTGGTAAGATCTTACCGGAGAAAAGTGCTGAACACATTGCACCTCAGCTTCGGCTCACATGAAGATTATCCAGTGGGATCAAAAATGTTACTTATGATGCAGCTGCCGATACACTAAGCATTTATTGAGCACCAACAGTGCATTTTGTGGTATATAGAGCAAGGAGATAATGCATATCCTACTCAGGGAATGCACTCTGTGTGTGCATGTATCACAAAACAGAATAAACTCCAGTTATCGTTCCATTGGCTTGGATTCAGAAGACGTGTACTTTTGCTCTTCAGTCCAATCTAATCATACACATATATTGGACTGAGTATTTGTATATGGTAATTGTATGCTTTTCCTCCTATGGTGTTGACTAATTCTATGGGTGGTCATTACTGTAATTTTGTTTTATCAACTGAATTCATTTTATATTACTTGTTTCCTCTGCTTCTGTTGGTGGGCTCTTTCATTGACCTGCTTAGAGCTTAAACATTTTAAAGATGAAAACATAATTATATGCGTTGGAAGTTCACTAGGTTTTCATGAAGCAACCTGAACATGGACAACTTGATTTTGAAATCTTAAAGTGGCAAAGGACAATTCTTTGTCGGTCAAAATCCTCATTTTTACAACAAGCTACTCTTTTCGGGAGCCCCCAGTGGCGCAGTGGGTTAAAGCACTGAGCTGCTGAACTTGTTAACCAAAAGGCTGCAGGTTCAAATCTGTGGACTCCCAGTCTCAGCCCCAGCTTCTGCCAACCTAGCAGTTTGAAAACATGCACATCTGAGTAGATCAATAGGTACCGCTCCGGCGGGAAGATAACAGCGCTCCATGCAGTCATTCCGGCCATATGACCTTGGAGATGACTACGGGTGTGTTTTTGTTGTCCCAGATATTCCAAATGTTAAAGCCTATTAAATATTAGGAATGTCCTTGTCCAATTCTCTTGCCATACACTATAAAAATTACCAATATCAATTTTGGAAAAGGTTGGTGATCTGTATCTGCTATTAGGAATAGAAAGATTATTGGAACAGTTTTGTGAACAGCATATTGAAAAATGAACGTTATTAGCCATGATATCATTGTATTATCATATTTATACCAGATTTGAAAGTAATTAGTTAAAAATATATATATTTGTGATTCTTTTTTTCTAATAACCAATGTAAGATTACATTTTATTATGCTTGTAACTCAGTGAGTGATAGTTTCATTCACTTTGTGTGGTAATTGTAAATGTTAGTTACTTTTGTAGTTATATTATTATACTGTGTTTTGCATCAAATTTGTAGCAGTCAGGTGGCCTTTTTTTGTAAGATCTATGCTCTAATCTGTTGACTATCTTGGTTGTACTTTTCTGTACTTTTCACAACTAAACAACTTCTTCTTTATGAAGAACTACATGATGTATTCTAGTATTTCCACAATATAGAGATTTGTATATGCACAGGGGTAAAGTTAGGCAGACTTTAATCTCTGTGTTAGCTTGGTATAGACAACTTGTTCTTGATTTTTGGCTGAGAAATGCTGCTATAAAACATGAGTGGTGTTAAGCAAATATAAGTCAGGGAATTAGTATGCATACCAAAGAGGAACACTAGGCTCATTGTCCATCTAGATGAAATGTCGAGATTAAGGTTTTGTAAGATTTACTGCTGCTTAGTTTGATGTTATATGTGAAAATGGAATACTGGAATAGGCACTCTGAGTGAAAAGAAGACAAGATGAAATTCCCGTAAGAGTTCTCAGGGGTGTTGATTCACTCCTATTGCCTAGAGGTAGCATTTCATCCCCATTAATAGATGAAGCAAGAAGAGGAAGCAATGTCAGTTATGTAACTGTTTCAAGAAAGAGACAAAAACCCATACATAGTGAAGGTAATCGTTTACATTTATTTTACAATGCTGAAGATGGCAATTTAGGGCACATTCATTGGAAGGAAAGTGGGATATATATCAAATCAAATGAAATCAATAAATCAATCAATGTTAAGCTAAAAAAAAGTTTACATACCATGTAGAGAAGAGTAAAAACTATGTCCTGAGAAGGTCCTTCTTGATAGTGTTAAAAGACAACATTGCTTCTAAATCTTGTGATAAGAAAGCAATGATACATACCCATAGCATAGTTAAACATTGTCAATCAAATCTTCCATTGTGACACATGCCTAAAGGCAGCTGAGCTCTGCATTTTTATGAAGGGGTCTGCAATAGGTTTGCATGTTATAAATAAAACAACAAATTTTGAAAACCTTGGTAACAGTTACCCATGTTCTGTCATTTGGGGGCATATATCTTGTCTGCACAAGCACAAAAGTCTGAAGTGGATCAAAGGTTAGACAACACAAGAGACTTTGATTGTAATGCCAGTTTAACCCCATGTTAGTGAAATTTGGGGAATGCTTCAGAGTTTCACCAAAACTCCAGTTTAGCCTCATTCTTTGGGCAGCATGCAGACCATGCAACTAGTCTGCTGTCCACACAGATGATTCCATAGAGAAGGAATAGGTCCATCAGTGAGCATTCCTTCATGTATGTATGCCTTCCATTTGCCTGTCAACTTATGCTCACCCCATGAATTCCATAGGCTTTTCTTAGGCGAGAAAGATTCAGAGGTGGTTTTGCTGGTTCCTTCTTTTGAAAGAGAGCCTACAGCACATGGTAGAGTTGTGCATTTTTTCGTTAGTCCTTGTAATTCAGCTCAAATTTGTTAAATTCGTACTTACAAGACAATATTCAATAAAATATACCTGTCTGTCCTAGTTTAATGGATTTATTTTAGTTTGTTCAGCCTGATGATGTGGACAAGATCCTGGGAGCTGTGAGGGCTACCACATGTGCTCTAGATCCTTGCCTTTCTCAACTTATTAAACAAGCCAGAAGGGGATTAGCCAGTTGGATTCTGAGTATTGTCAATGCCTCACTGAGACAGAGAAAAATTCCATCATGAATGAAAAAGGCAGTTGTAAGACCAATCTTTCAAAAATCTTCCCTGGATCCCTTAACATGAAACCTATTTCCAATCTTACCTTCCTGGGCAAGGTTCTGGAGTGGTTGGTGGCCACCCAACTCCAAAGATTTTTGGATGAAGCAAATTGTCTTGATACCTTACAATCTAGTTTTAGGCCTGGTCACAAAATGCAGATGTGACTGGTCGCTTTGGTGGATGACCTCCGCAGGGAGCTAGACAGGGGGAATGCATTCCTGTTGGTTCTCTTGGATCTCTCAGTAGCTTTCAATGCCATCGACCATGGTATCCTTCTGGACTGGCTCTCTGGGATG
This sequence comes from Anolis sagrei, assembly GCF_037176765.1. Lineage (NCBI taxonomy): Eukaryota > Metazoa > Chordata > Lepidosauria > Squamata > Anolidae > Anolis > Anolis sagrei. The sequence continues at coordinate 209,518,571 of NC_090021.1, read as the reverse complement.
GGACTTGGAGGTACTGCATTGCAGTGGCTCTGCTCGTTCCTGGGGGGCTGGACCCAGATGGTGATGCTGGGGGACACCTGCTTGGACCCCTGGCCATTGGCTTGTGGAATCCCACATGGTTCTATTCTATCCCCATGCTTTTAAACATTTACATGAAAACACTGGGTGAGGTCATCTGGAGTTTTGTAGTTTGGTGTCATCTGTACACAGATGATGCACACCTCTATTCCTCATTTCCACCTAAATCTAAGGAAGCTCCCCGAGTTCTGGACCAGTGCCTGGCAGCTATGATAGCCTGGATGAGGGCTAACAAACTGAAGACTAATCCAGATAAGACAGGTCCTCCTGGCCAGTTGTGAGGCTGATCGGGGTATAGGGTGGCAAACTGCGTTCAACAGTTTGGAAGTCCTTCTGGACTCAGTGCTGGCCCTGGAAGCTCAGGTATTGGCAGTGGCCAGGAGGGCCTTCGTACAATTAAAGCTTGTGCGCCAACTACACCCGTACCTTGAAAAGCCAGATCTGGTCATGGTGGTCCATGCCTTAGTTACATCTTATATGGATTTGTGCAATGCACTTTACATGGGGTGGCCTTTGAAGACGGCTTGGGAGCTCCAATTAGTAGAAAAATCTGCAGCCAGGTTGCTGACAACAGCGAACTACTGTTTTTAAAGTAAAGACTACACAATTAAACAGGAAATAACACTTTCAAACTAGGAATGTGTTTTCTTTACTATTACTGGATGGCCATCTGTCAGGGATGCTTTGATGGTTTCTACACTATGGTTTTTGTTCCTGGGGTATAAATGTCATTTCCTAATTGCATCTATCATAAAAGCTTAGCAAAATTTTATTAGACTACAAAAACTTTGTCTTTGCACAAGGGACATCGTGTTACAGCACATTTTGCTATCCAGTCCACCAATTTAACGTCGTCATCCACCCATTTAACAAAGTTTTTGGTTGAAAAACAAAGTTCCTGGTGTAGAGCCACTACTTTCTGAGTACGAACTACACAGTTAAACAGGAAATAATACTTTCAAACTAGGAACATATTTTCTTTATTATTTAAAAAATGTTGTTTATAAAAACTTTGAAAATTCCCCAAAACTCTATGGATAAGTAAAACACCCTGAAAATTTCTGGGCTGAGAGTGGTAAATGTGCCCTACCATTGGTGTGAGTTTCACCTCAATAGCTGTAAAAACGAGGGAGAAAGGAGCCCCTGAAGTTTCCCCATACACTGCCATCACTTACTCAGTTCGTACACACTTCCTACCCCTAATTACACCCTTGCATTCATGTGTTACATGTATCCCTAAAGCCTTATTCTGTGCCTTTTTGAGACCTACATTCAATCCTACACATCAAATCAATGGAAATACAAGTTCTCATTGCTAACTATGTGGATTTAGAACTAAAAAGAAATGTAGTACTGCAACTTCATTCCTACATACCTGCATTTAAACCACTCTGAGTTCAATGGGATATACTTATACAACTGTTAGCATAGAATTGTTTTTGAGGGCTACACTGCAACTTTTATTATTGTAGATGTCATGCTTCTTTCAAGAAAGAAATATTTCATTTGAGGCTGAGAAATTCTCATCTTGCTAAAGTTAAGCCTAAAGATATTTAATGCCTAATGTACACAACATTTGGTTAGAGCGGGGAGCACTAATAAGCAATGAGGCTCAAGTGACAGAATTGTCAGCAGGATAAAAGCAATCACGGTGCAAATGAAAGATCCCAGGTACTCAGGCATGTCAGTTTAAGAATGCAGCTTCTCTGCTCTTCTTCCCTTTCAAAAAAATCACACTTATCACATTTGAAAAGTAATTATTAATTTGTAATCTTAATGTATAATGGAATTGAAGTGTGCTGCCTTACTGCATTATTCATAAAACACGTTGCTGCCATCTGGTGGTCAGTGGTCATGTCAGCATTTATTTAATCTTTCACTCTTGTTAGGTTTGCAGCTTGTAAGTAAACTTCAACAAGGGAGGAAAGAATTATTGAAAATATAACACGCTGTGTGCTCATATGTATATTAAAATTGTAAAAAACTATGACTTACACTGAGGCCCCTTCCACACTGCCATATAAAATCCAAATTATCTGCTTTGAAGTGGATTATAGGGCAGTGTAGACTCATAATCCACTTCAAACAACAACAACAACAACAACTTTATTTTTGTACCCTGCCTCCATCTCCCTGAAGGGACTCGGGGTGGCTTACTTAAGGCCAAGCCTGATCAACACAGTTAAAATATAACACATTAAAATACATAACAACAGTAAACCAATAATATTATAATATATTGTCGAAGGCTTTCATGGCCAGAATCACTGGATTGTTGTAAGTTTTTTGGGCTATATGGCCATATTCTAAAAGCTTTCTGTCCTGACGTTTCGCCTGCATCTACGGCAGGCATCCTCATAACCTCTGAAGATGTTTGCGATAGATGCAGGCGAAACGTCAGAAGAGAATGCTTCTAGAACATGGACATATAACCCGAAAAACCTACAACAACCCAACATTATAATAATACTAGCCGTCCCCTGCCATGCGTTGCTGTGGCCTACATGGGGGTTCTGTGTGGGAGGTTTGGCCCAATTCTATCATTGGTGGGGTTCAAAATGCTGGGCATATTGAGTATTTATGTAGAGTTTGGTCCAGATCCATCATTGTTTGAGTCCACAGTGATCTCTGGATATAGGTGAACTACAACTCCAAAATCAAAAGACACTGCCCGCCAAACCCTTCCAGTATTTTTTGTTGGTCATGGAAGAACTGTGTACCAAGTTTGGTTCAATTCCAACATTGGTGGGGTTCAGAATGCTCTTTCATTGTAGGTGAACTATAAATCCCAGTAACTACAACTCCCAAATGTGAAGATCTATTTCCCCCAAATTCCATCTGTGTTCATATTTGGGCGTATTGAGTGCTTGTGCCAAGTTTGGTCCAGATCCATCATTGTTTGAGTCAACAGTGCTCTCTGGATGTAGGTGAACTACAACTTCCAAACTCAATGTCCACCAAACCCTTCCAGTATTTTCTGTTTGTCATGGGAGTTCTGTGTGCCAAGTTTCGTTCAATCCCATCGTTGATGGAGTTCAGAGTGCTCTTTGATTGTAGGTGAACTATAAATCCCAGCAAATGCAACTCCCAAATGACAAAATCATAATTTTTTGAGTGATGGTCACTCCTTGTGTTGTGAGACATTTTGTTGCCAAATTTGGTGTGATTTCGTTCATTGGTTCTTTTGTTTTTAAGGTACTCATTATGCACAGAGCATTTTTATATATATATATAGAAGATTTAAAACAGAAATCAAGACCTACAACCAGTAATAACATGCAATTTCTTGTCATGGGAGGGATGGACTGGTGCAACAACGATTTAAAGGATAAGACTAGTGAGTAATGTGCATAGGCCAAATAATAGCAGTAAGAATAAAAGCAATATAAAATAGGTCATTGTAGCTTTGGGTACAGAGCAATAGTAAAGTGCAAAAAGAGGATTTTGGTCCTAGCTGGATTATCTGATTTGATAATTTGGGTTGTATGGCAGTGTAGAAGGGGGCTGACATGTTAAAATTTACAATGCTTTCCAGACTAAAGTTTCATAGGCTTGTATCTGAAAAGACATAGAATGATAAAGTTTGGCAAAAACCCCGAGGGCTATCCAATCCAATCATATTATGTTATGCAGGAAAATAAATTCAAAGTACTCCTGACAGATGGCCATTCAGCCTCATCTTAAAACCTCCCTGAGAAGGGGATTCCACCCCCTGAGGCAGTATATTCCATTGCCAAACATATCTTCTTCCTAAAGTTTAGGTGGAATTTTTTCTCCTACAATTTGAATTCTGCCTTGGTGTTCATACCAAACTGCTCCTGAACTGCTTCAGTGACAGGAACAGAGTCCTTCCCTCTTCAAGTGTCTTCTTTTATATTGTCGCGTTGGCTGAGCAATGGAGCTCTGAGGCCAACACTACGGTGACAAACAATAACACAGGTAAGTACCACCCTATTTTTCCATGCATAGGGAAAGCAGGATGATGGTACTAGCCTGTGCTGTTCATACACAGCTTGAAGTGTGGAGAAGCTCCAGAGCATCCCCCTACTGCCTAACCACGTTAAGAGGCTGTGTCCCACATTGGAGAAGAGTGCACTCTGTGCAGCATGTAAATACAATGGAGCCGATTCTCACCTGCTTCAGGTTCAAACGCCCATGTACAGTAGATATGGCCATTTCCATGTGTCTATGCATTATGATCTTATTTCATTATAACAGTAAATATAAAATCTATCCTAGAGGATAGGGCAACATTGCATTGGAGTCTGCTTTACAACTGCTACAGAGAGAAAGTCTATGAAGATGGGAGACTCAAGGTGTTTCTCAAGGCCCTATGTGAGCTTTATACTTAGCTATACTGGACTGGAAGGAGGGAGTGATAAGATGCCTAAAAGTTGCTTTTTGTTTACATACCAACACTCGCTATTTTCATGAGAGGCTCATTGTGCTTGCTTAAAATAAACATCACATTCAGTTTTGTCAATTTCAAACAATATGCACCGTCAGGAGTTATAAAAACGCCTCTGCATTACTTTATTGTCTTTGTCATCCAAAAGGGATTAAATCTTTCATTGATGCTTTAATGAGTTGGGACTATTTTTATTATCTAAAGGATTTTTTACAGGTGCAACCCACATTAGTCACTTGCAGCTGGAGTTTGAAGCTGTTTTTAAATATATAAGGGAATAAACAGGTGCCAGCTTGGCCCATTTGAAGTAGTTAGTAACATTAACACCTTTTCAAGCTGGTTGTTTAATGAGGTAATGTCTGATTTAATAGAGAGGGCTACTATTGTTGAGAGGGTTTTTTTTGTACATGTCGTGGTAATTTTTATATTTCAAAATAACTAGCGGCTATGGGAAAAGCAATCAAGTGTCATTTAAAAAACAAATATAGTTTCAAATGGAGTTAGCAAAAAGCATGGCTTACTGACAGTTGTGAGCACATTACAATTTGTGCTACAATACTACACTAAAACATTAATGCCCATTGCCCAATGTAGTGATTCTTTGCACAGAAAATCCTTTAATCTACAAGGTCTTCCCCATTTACTAAAAGATGGGATAATCATGAAAGGTAACGGTTTCCCTTGACATTAAGTCTAGTTGTGTCTGACTCTGGGAGTTGGTGCTCAGCTCCATTTCTAAGCCAAAGAGTTGACGTTATCCGTAGATACCTCCAAGGTCATGTGGCCAGCATGACTGCATGGAACACCATTAGCTTCCCTATTGATCTACTCACACTTGCATGTTTCAAACTGCTAGGTTGGCAGAAGTTGGGCCTAACAGTGCGAGCTCACTCCACTCCCCAAATTCGAATTGTCCACCTTTCGGTCAGCGAGTTCAGCAGCTCAGTGATTTAACCTGCTGTGCCACCAGTGAGGTCCCTTAATTATGAATAGAGCATAGGTAAACATTTTAGTTCAGTTCTTTGAACACACAAATGCTGGACCACTCTAATAACTACCATGTCAGACTACACAGAGAAGCCATAGAAATCCACAAGCATGTGGACAATTTCAACAGATGCATCAGGTGAAACGTCAGGAGAGAATGCTTCTGGAACATGGTCATACAGCCCAAAAAACTTACAGCAATCCAATTATTGTTTTGTTTTGTTTGGTTTTTTTAAAAAAAACTATTTCATTTTAATCTATGTTGTGTGAGCAGAAATAATGGATATTAAGTGTGTTTTGGAAACTAATTTGAGCCCACAGAGAACATAGGCAGGGGCAATGATGCAATACCTTAGTAGAGCAGCAAGTGAGCTCCTTGCCCAGATAAAGTCTGAGTTCAGCTGAGATATTTTATACTTCCCGACTAAAACTAATCTACCCAGACTCAACCCTTTCCCAGAAGGTGGGAAGATTTTTGCATCTTTGGTCTGAAGTGTAGCATTCCTCTTCTCCAGGAGCTCCTGTCAGGAAATCTGCTACCATTGATATGATGGCTCAGGAGTTTGTAGAGGCTTTACTGTAGGGTGCATGGCCCCAGTGCTGGAATTAGGCTTTGAAGATACCAGTGCTGTTCTGAGGTTATACAGTACTTTTGGGACATGATGGCCTCAGGCTCTTCAGTGGTGCTTGGACCTGGTATCACCTCTGGTGGACTCTTGAGTCACCATAGTTAATAACTTTCACTGAACATATAGTTTGATGGAATCACTTGCCACCTGTCCAAACCTTTCTCAAGGGTGTTTTTGGTATGGCAGCTTTTTGTTCTCTTTTTTTTTTGAAATTTCACTGCATAAACTCTGGTTGTATATAAAACAGGTGTGTGGGGGAATGGCTTAAAGATGTTATTACAACAACTGCGCATAGTTAGTAAATTTGCCAGGGGGAGGGGAGGAAACAAAGATAACAAAGCAATGAATTAATTGGGGGTTTGAATATTTAACTTTTGTTAAACTTTATCTTAAACATGAAAATAAAGATTTGGATCTTCAGCATCCCTACTCATGAGCTAACTCAAAGGATTAATAGGAGTTTCAATGGAGCTTATCTTTTGTGTTGGGTGAAATAAAAGGAAATCATAGATAAAGTAATAGGAAACATGTACTGTACTTGAGAATAACACATTTCAGCACACCAAGTGTATCTTTCACTTCTATTCTTTAATGTAGCACATTAATGTAATAAACCAGAAGTTTGTGAAGGAAAGACACCTAGCAGTCAGCTGATCAGAGAGTAGAGCCTGATATCTGTATCTATAAAGGAGGAGCAAGGGGATCCTGGAGTTAATGAAGGATGGTTAGATATAATATGAAATCCTATGGTTCTCCAGTCACGCTTATCATTGATAACACTGGCAGATGTGTTACTCCTTTTTGGAAGAGGTGATGTAGTTTCATGACTGCATGCTAGTTTCACAGTTGAAGAAATGACAGGCGTATTTGTACTTTCATATCCCAGAAATGAAGTTAAGTAGGCAAGTAAGGCACAACTTTTTAATGTATCCATTGTGCAAACTGAAAGGAAGATAACCATAAAATGTATCTACAGCAACTCACTTATTTTATATGTGTTTTATTTTATTTTATTTACTGTTCAATTCATCATTTTATTATTTTGAACACTGTATTTAAAGCAAGAGGTAAAATACTGGTCAGGACAGTGCAACCAATTTTTCTTCTCTTCCACAAGTGAAACTGGCTTTTATTTAGTTTTGACTGCTTGAAAAGACTGTTGGTTGCCCCCTTGTATAAAAGCCAGACCTCATAGTTGTGCGGAAAGATTTTCACCTTGAGTGGATTTTTTTTTGCAAAGGAAAAAAACCCTTTCTAAGAAAGACAGTCTATGAAATACACACTGCTGAAAGCTTCAGAGGATGCTATGATGTGACAAGTTCTGCACAAGCTACATCCCACAGATGCTTTAGAAAATGTATTTTGAAACTTTAGGTTACATCCTACCTGAACTTCTGATACTGTTATCTGTAGTGGTAGTGCTTCTTATATTATAATGTTACCACTAATGGCCTCATCACATTTAGCTCCCTAATGTGGGCAACAATGGAAAAATACACCAGGCATCATGGTAAATCCATCAGACAGCGGAGTAATCCATTGCTCCATGCCCCGCAGGTGCCCGTGAAGCGTCCCATGTTCTCTTTGCTCTGTTATAACATCAATTTGACTTGCTTATCATACAGGCTTTCAGACCCATTGTAAGACACTGAGAGCATAGTTCCGATACGGAGCCCTGCCGGAGGTAGCTTGGTGTAGTGTGGGCTCCATTGAGGAACTGTACTCCTTCAGTGGGTTTGAAAGCCCATGTGATCAGCAAGTCAAGCTTATGTTACCAATGACTGCTTGTGGCAGAGGAAAGACAAATTCACTCAAGTGCTTTTATTCAAGAGATTGCCTCTTAAGGTAATTATAAATAATGAGCTTTGCCTACTGCCCAAACTATGAACACGTGAGTTCAGGAACACTGTCATAATACATAGAGCATTTGAAGTATTCAGAGCTCTACTTGCATCTTTTACTCATCCCACACATCAACATTGCAAATTAAATCATATCCTAGACTGATACTAAGGCCATCAAATAATTTAATGTCCCTAGCAAGATTTTTAATGGGAAACTGTTGTTGTATGTGTGCTTACAATTATTTTCCCACCTGAAGCAGTACGATCATGTCTTGTCAAGACTTTTTCAGAAGGGTTTTTGCTTTCCCTCCTTTGAAGCTGAGCAAGTGTGACCTGGCCAAAATAATCTGGTGGGTTTCCACAGTTTAGCAGGGATTCAAATCCTGGTCTCCAGGAACATATCTCAAACCACACTAGGCTGCAGATAAAACCCTCCCTATTATCATTAAAATGTACACGATTTATCAATCTATAACATTAAAATAAAATAAGACACAACTATATAATTTTTTAAAAAGTACAACACAATATAGTTTGCTTTTAACTTGGAAAATTGTTTATTACAATTTTAGCCTTTTATAACATTATTTTATTGTTTACATTCTTAGATTAGTCAGATTGGTTTTATTGTATATCTTCCTAATTTTGGAGGAGTAATTTAGCCAAAAAAGGTGAGCATTAGATTTGAGTAAACAGGGTATTATTTGCTGTTTTTATCTCTTTGGATTACATATTTTGGACTTTTTATTGTTCATTGACATGTTGCAAAGATAAGTCCTCTCATCCTCACAGGCACACCCAGTGGAAACAGGAAAGGGCAATGTCAGTAGTTGTTCTCTGGAATTCCTTCACTTGGGAAGCTAGACTGACTCTGTTGTTGTCCTCCTTCTGTTGGCAGATAAAAACATTTTTGTTCCAAAAACTCAAATAATTGTTTTAGAAGGCAGTCTGTCAACCTGGTTGCTGATGATAATGATTTGCTTGTTTATTGCATATTGCCGGTATACCATGCTAGTTATAAGCAGTGTTTGTGTTGAGTCGACAGAGAATTTGGGCTAGGTGAAGACATCTATCTCTACAAACAATGGACTTCTTTCCTCTTTAGAAAAGGGGGGTCCAGGGGAAGCTGCATGTTGGAAGGATGGGACAATGCAGCAATTTTAGATGGCTTTTTAAACTGAAGTCTCCTGGCTCCATTTTCTCTGTTCTTTTAGGCAATTCCATAAGCTTCTGGAGCAGTTGTACAACCAAGATTCCAGCTTGAGAAAACCATAAAGCAAAACCTATCACAAGAGGCCTTTCCATGACTGAGTGGAGACTTGAACTGTGGTCTCCAAAGTTGTAGTCCAAAACACAAAGCACTCAATCACACTAGCTCTCAGTCATTATTCACCAGCAAAGAGTAAAGCAGATTCATTCCTGCTTGTGCTCGGCTCATACAAGTATCCATGATCATATACGTAGCAGATGTATTTACAGTAGATATGCAAAGATTTTGTAGAAAGTAGTATTCAAATTTACACTTCAGATCCCATTTTGTGTGCTAGGAACTTTAGAAAGAATTTGTTTGGAACTATATATAAGAATTTCTTTATCAAAATGCTGAGGCAATATCTCTTTTGCATTTTGATTTGTTTAAGTTGCCTTGTTAATTGATGTGGAATGATTGCTAGCACAGTGACATATGCCTCCTCACATATATTAATCATTATGATTTTAAAAATACATATAAATCCATAAAGTTTTTTTTTTTCTCAGTTGGTTCTAAAAGAACCGTCTGGAAATGACAGAGATATGTTGCTCTGAGAATGATGTGTATATAAATGAATCATGGCTACGGAAGTTGCCTATAGTAGAATGTTCTTGTTGATAATTACTTGAGAAGACATGTCAAGACATCTGATTTTTCTTTCTCTCGTGATACTTGCCTCTTTCACCAAAAAGCAGCATTAATATAATACCTGCATATAATAATTTCTATCTTGAAGTGCATCATCTCAGTCATCATATTAACAGAAATAGTACATGAAAGTTACTAAACAAAATGGGGGTATGTGGATGGTTAACACTGGTTGCAACCCATAGTGTTTCAAATGTGAGCCCCATCATTTATATATCATATTTACTTGAGTATAATGCACCACTGAATGTAATGCACACCTCAATGTTGAAAATGTCCATTACAAAAAAGGATTTGCTGTTGAATGTAATGTGAGATAGTGGTGGCCACAAAAAGGCTGGTGGGAAGTTGGCCGACTTCCTCCCAGGCCATATTTATTTATTTACTATGCTTATATACCGCTGTATCTCAAGCCCGAGGGTGACTCACAGCGGTTCACAAACAGTAAAGACAATAAAAACAGCAATGGTTCAATACAACAATGACAATTAATTTACACATTTTCCATTAATAACTAATAAGCAATCCCAATACACAGTTATTACAAAAAACCCATACCCAATCGCCTCATCATCCATGCATGATCCAAGTTCGTCGTCCATTGTTCCATTCCTATGTTCAATTACCAGATTGCACTAAATTACTCAAACGCCTGCACAAACATCCAGGTCTTCAACTTTCTACGGAATGCCATGAGAGATGGTGCCAGCCTAATGTCTGTAGGAAGGTGCAATATCCCACCAACTGCCTTTCCTTCCTCCATCCCCAATTGGGATCTCTTGCCCAATGGTGCAAGTGGGTTTCTAATGTGCCATCAGATCTAATATTATATAATTTAGCCCCCCAAAAAGTGTACATTAGATTCAAGTAAATATGGTATGTGCAGGACAGGCCTTCCCTCACCTTAAAAAATGCTACAACATCCCATAAGGCATTCTGCCCAAAAGTTTATTGGGGATTCAAGTGTGAGAGAATTGAGAAATTAAAATGCTTAGAAGCTGCACAGTGAGTGTCAAGTTCTTTCCATGGCCATCACCACTGGCTTTCCTTAAGTAGCAGCTGTTGTTGTTAACTGTCTGTAAGTCAATTTGACCCCATTGATGAGAGACTTCCAAGTTACCTTAACCTCAACAGCCCTGCCCAGGTTTTGCAGATTTGGAGCTATGTCTTCCCTGACTGAGTCTATCCATTTGGAATGTGGTCTTCTTCTTTTCCTACTTCCTTTCACTTTACCAAGCATTATGCCACTTAGGATGTATCTACACCATTTCTCAAAAGTGTGGAATCATGAAAATTATAGTTTGGTGAGGCACTAGCAGTATTTGTCAAAGGGCTAAATACTGATAAAATTACAACTCCACTGATTGGGCATTAAGCCATTGCAGATACAGTGGTGTCAAATTGCATATGGTGTAGATGCACCCTTAATTATTTTCATATACAGCTCATATTGAACCTAGGATCTACCTTTTATGAGCAGTGGGGCTTCATATACAGTACATTTTGGCGCAGATTTCTAGGGTCCCCATTCCCACCTGTAATGGGTAGGATAGCAGAGGGAGATGGAAACTTGCGTAGTCTTTGGTGCAATGTTCCTTCAAGTCAGTCAGCTTTGACTCAAGGCAACACAACTAGGTTTTGCCATTGCCATTGCCTTGCTCCAAGACTGAAAGAGTGTGAGTTGACCAAGTTCACTCAGTGGGCTTCCAGGGCTGAATGGGAATCTCTCAGAGTCTTCACCTATTGGACTACATGGTTAGCATAACCAATGGAGAAGGGGGACGAGACTTCCAGCCCCAAAACATCAAAAGCAGTACAACACTCCCTCTTTTAGAAAACTTGCAGGATTTGTAAGGGAGAATGGCTTCACTACATATCTGGGAATATTTTTTTCTAACTGTGTAAAGACATTGACAATTCAATCTATTTCTAGTCTCTGTCAGCTTCTCTTTAAATCCTATTTCTTCATTAAACCTGTGGGTTTTAAAACAAACAAAGAAAACTGCATTACAATTCATATTTAACTGCATATTTGAAAATCAGTTTTTGTTGTTTATTCATTCAGTCACTTCCGACTCTTCATGACCTCATGGACCAGCCCACACCAAAGTTCCCTCTCGGCCTTCGCTACCCCCAGCTCCTTCAAGGTCCAGTCAGTCACTTCAAGGTCCAGTCAGTCACTTCAAGGATACCGTCCATCCATCTTGCCCTTGGTTGACCCATCTTCCCTTTTCTTCAATCTTCCCCATCACCATTATCTTCTCCAAGGTTTCCTCCTTTCTCATTATGTGCCTCTAATATCCTTCCCTCCAGTGAGCAGTCTGGCTTTATTTCCTGGAGTATGGACTAGTTTGATCTTCCTGCGGTCCAAGGCACTCTCAGAATTTTCCTCCACCACCACATTCAAAAGCCTTCCTTATGGTCCAGCTCTCACATCCATAGGTTACTATGGGGAATACCGTTGCTTTAATTATGCGGATTTTCATTGCCAATGTGTTGTCTATATTCTTCACCATTTTATCAAGATTGGTCATTGCTCTCCTCCCAAGAAGTAAACGTCTTCTGAATTACTGGCTGCAGTCTGTGTCTGCAGTAATCTTTGTGCTTAGGTATAAATTTTTAGATTTTTCAAAATAAATTATCCCAAGGTATGCATTTCTAAAATATATTTTCTTATGCATGAAGTAAACAGCTGAGCAAAAAGCTGATTTTCTATTTTTTAAGTGAAATATGAAGGAAAGTTGTTGTAATTTTTACATTTTTATTAAATATTTAGATTAGGACTATTTACCATGGAGCAAGTATTTCTTGGATACGGAACTTCTTCTGTCTGAGCTCTGAAAAGTTGAGAGTATTTGTAAAGTACTTCCCATCATATGTTTATTGTTTCTGCATTCTCATTATCAACAGTGCAGCAACTTGGCTGTTAGTTTTAAACCTCTAGATAGTGTTTAAAACTATTAATCACAGCAGGAAATGGAATCTTGCCATCTTTCAAATTTCTCATGCTTACTTGACAGTACAACCTGAATTTGTTATGTTACTGCAGCATTCAAGAAATAGAGACAAGTTCACTGTTGTATCTGCATCAGGAAAAACACCCTTAACTTTTTATTTCACGTATTTAAAATAGCTTCTTTGTTGTCAAGCTCAGAACTCCCAAATAAACAAACATAATAATCATACATCTGCCATGCCTAGACTATGAATAGCTTTCACAAATAAATCTGATATTTTCTGATGGACCATATTGCTTCTTCCCACCCTCTCTCTCATATATATATATATGAGAGAGAGAGGGTAGAGGCATGGGATGGTTGCACTAGGATGCCGGATGGTAACTGTCTATTTTGAGCCAGTGGTTGAAAAGATGCAATTATTCATAATTCATAAACACACATAAAATAGTCTCTAGCTCTTTATGGAACTATGAGGCAAAATGTGAAAATGTTCTGCAAGAAGGTGCAAGAAAAGGAAAATTAAGTAAGACCTGCAGGTAATGGAAGAACACATGAGGTGTGGTGAAATGGAGTATAGTAAGGAAGAGAAAGTCAACAGTATATAGAGAGCAATGCAAGGGTATACTGAAAGTATCTGAGACATGGTGAGGGAGGAGAGAGGAAGAGGAGTGAGCATATTTAAAAGGTAATGGTTACGGTTAGGATTAGGTGCATCACACTGGTCCATAGTATTAAAATTAGGTGCTTAGATTTGAGGAATTAGAATATGGCAATCCTAGCTGAAATACAACCAAAGTAAAGAAATGTGATAATATCTTTCTTGAGAAGGCTTTGTTTATGATAAGTTTGAAGCAGGCATGTAGCCGGGGGGGGGGGGGGGGGGGCTTGAGGGGCTTCAGCCCCCTCCCCAAATTCTCATGGTGGTCTGCGAAAAGGCCTCACTGATGCATTATTTCAACTGTTATGTTTATTCATATCATGATCTGATCACCATACTCAATATATCCCATATGCATGGGGGTATTGGGATAACAATACAAAAGGTTTGCTAGGGTAGACCCTCTTTCACTCAGACTCAGCCCCCCCCCCCCAAAAAAAAACTCAGCCCCCCCCCCCCCCCCCGAATCAAAATCCTGGCTACGGACCTGGTTTGAAGGGAGAGTTAGTGCAGGTAGAGGTCACACTTCTTATTGGCGAAGAAGTTGAAAGGGGAGAGCATTCTTGATATGCTGACCAAGAAGAAGAGGAAGAGGAAGAAATCGTAAGTTCTCAGACAATACTAATCCAGCAAAGAAAGATGTCAAAGGGGAAAAAAATCAGATAAGAAGAAAAAGAAGAGTAAAAAGGTCTATATATTTTGATTGGCCTAGTAAAGCTATCACTTTTCAGTGTATTTTGGATTTTGTCATATTTTGCTGTTTAGCCCATGCAGCTACCCCTGGATATAAGGAACAAGACTTCCTTGTGAGGTGATTCCAGTACTTTGAGATGAAATATATGTGACATCTGAAAGCTGCCGTAGGCTTTCTTTACACTTCAGCACCTGAGGGAGAAAGCTATAGACATCTGCCCTCTTCCAGTACAGCTTCATTGTGGAGTGAGGAGAGAAGAGAGGGAAGGGCGGTCTACTACGTTTATACCAGTAACTTGTTTTGTCTATGAAAGTAAAGAGTTCTCAATGAACCCACATATGGAGTAAACACATTTTATGATTTTAGCACTTTTGTTAATGTTCCCATCTTCCATGTAATAGGGTTCTTGTTCTCCAGAACATTTCCTTCTAAACATCTTTGCCTGTTCTGTCTCTATTTCATCTTTTTCTTTGCACATAAGTAGCATTTGTCAAAAGGTCTGCTGTTTGCTGACAACCACATGTCCTGATGGAAAGATAATAATGCCCGAGGAGGATTCTGTTTGAATTCTATTGCTTTCACAAGCAAAATATAATGTTTTGTGTATGTGTGGTTTTTTTTTTAATCTGGGTCGTTTCACTACTCTTGTCTGTCTTGTTTAGACCTTTCCTGCAATTAAAATACAATATGCAGTAGTTTATTTCTGAATAAATAGTCTTTTCAGTGTGTAGATTGTAAATTGCAGTGTGTAAATTCTATGGCTCTGCTGTTAAAATATGATTAAGCTACAAAGAATTTCATTCTCTATCTTGCTTTTAAAACACTTAGTTAAAAACAAAAACAATACAATTGAATACTTATTGTTTTGCTTTCTTGACATATATAACATTTTATAATTTCATTGGTTTTAATGCATCAGCAGACATTGTAGGAAACCCAAAGAGTAAATCGGACAATTTAATGAGTGCAAGTCGTTAAAAATACTAATAACACCCTTATAAGAAACTCCCTCTAACCTCATACAAAATCTGATTACCTCTTCATATGAAATCTAGTTATCATCTCAAACAAATCCTATTATCTCCCAATGTAAAATTCTTGTCTTATTCCTTCCCACATTTCTGTTATTGCTCCTCCTTCTAGAATATTTTCATTATTGCTTCTAGTTACAAAACTGATTTGACCAGGAAGCAGTTTCCACAACAAGGAAGTAGTAATCAAAATGCCATTTTCTAATAGCAGGAATTAGTCATCAAGTTTTGACATGCCATTTTCCCAATAGGAGAAGGAGAATCACAAAGAGGATGTATCCCCCAAAGCTTTTCATGTCCACATAACGGGAGAGTAGGTTAGGTAAAGATGTTCCACAAACAACGAGGAAGTATCAGCTAAGTTTTAATATGCCATTTTCTCAATAGGAGGAGGGGCCACAAAAAGGAACAATTCTTGTCACTCAGTTCCTCAGCATCATCCCAATCCAAAACACTCTCATTCTCAGGAGAGAGATTCCCCCCCCCCCCTTGCTCTGCTACCTTTCTGTGACCACTGCTTGACATTGAGGGCCACTGACTGGGGCACAGTGAGGGTGCAGGCTGCCATCCCTGAAATACCATTCTCCTGAAGGGCCTCGTAGATGTGGATAACAGCTGAAAGGCAGGTGTGGTTGTGGGACTCCCCCCCCCCACCCCCCAGATTCAGTGGTTGAGAACAGAAAGAACTCCTGTTTATTGCAGTGGCTGCTATCTTTCATAGTCCCTACATGTCACCTAAACTCAGGAAGGAATGCATTCATACATGAATATCAAACAGTTGTAAATTAATGTGGCCACTTTAGGCTTTCATTAGTCCACATTATGATTCCTAAAATGGTTTTCTGCACAGAAAAAAGTAAAGAAAAGCCTGTTTTCCATGTAATTCAACAATGTGTGAACTTTGCACACAATAAATGCTCAATTACTCTGTTTTCTACTCAAGGGACAGCACCTTTTGTGCAGAAAATAATATTTCTGACAGAGAACAAAATTGTGGGGCAGCATTTGTTTTTGCACAAAACAACCATGTGCAAATTTTGTGGAGAAAACATTCTGAATTGTGAATAAGTTTTGGCTTCAAAATTGTGAATAAGTTTCAAAAAAACAGTGCTTTTTAAAAACTATCACATTGCTAAAATTACTCATTGCTTCCTTTAAGAACAAAATTATTGTGGAATTGCATTGGTAGAGCTTGGGAGAGGAGCAGATTCAGCACACATAAGAAAGAGGAAGAAGCACTTTCGCTGTATAGTCTTTTCCTTTCCTGATC
This sequence comes from Anolis sagrei, assembly GCF_037176765.1. Taxonomy (NCBI): domain Eukaryota; kingdom Metazoa; phylum Chordata; class Lepidosauria; order Squamata; family Anolidae; genus Anolis; species Anolis sagrei. The sequence goes on along the minus strand of NC_090021.1, from coordinate 209,502,112 downwards.
CAAAACCGAACTACAAATGAGATCCCTGGAGGAGGGATCCATGTGGTGGCATGTGGTGTGTTCACCAGGGGTGCATGTGTACATGTGAACTTTACTGGAACGGCCTGTGAGCTCAGGTGGGCAAGAATACTCTAAAGCAGTATGTAGAAGAACACTGCTGACATTAATATGCATCAACTTCTTTGTGGTCTGCAATAACTTTTCTCCTAAATTCCGTATAGTTTTAAAAAAAAAACATAAGCATAAGACAGTTCAACTTTTCCTTTGCAAAAGTTATGTCAGCAAATCATACAGATACCTTTCTTTGCTGGCTAGTTTTTTTATCTTGAAATTAATGGGCACAACCTATTTGTTAACAACAACAAGAACAAACTCTTAAAACAATTCTGTAGAGAAGCATGTCATGAAAGGAGTTCTGCAAGACTTGCTCAACTTGCCAAGCAAACCAAACATTTACCTCAGTTTGTAACTTCTTCTTAGTTAGCTGTGACTAAATAAGTTATCTCAGCCCTCCAAGACTGAGTGTTAAAGTGCAAAGCTGTTTTCAATAAACGCTTGGTTTCCTCAGCCAAGCGAGTGGTACATTAATTTTCATTGTGGCAGCAGGACTGGCTGCACCATGGCACTCCTCATCTGTATTTCATTAAGTCACATTGTAGGGTGTAACACTACAAGTTTGGAAATACAGAAACATTCAAGGAATTGATTCTATTTGTTGTTTCAGTTCAATAGACCTTTGATCTGAAATGTTCAGATGTGCCAGCCTGTTTCACTTGAACTACTTTTAACCATTGTTAGCATAATAATAACCTTGTTATCAAGTTGTTTGAATTAATCCTATCACATTGCTAATAGGAAGTTATAATTTCTCAATACCAGGAAATACAGCATTCCGTTTCTGAAGGAGTGTGCCAGAAGATTCCCTAACAGTGATACATCCTAAGTGCATAAATCCATTCTTTTGTATGGCTGACTTTGTTTTGAATAATGAAATAATAAAATAATTGTTTATAGAAAACCACAGTATGCAAAAATTTTTGGCATCCTACAAAATGTAAATCAAAACATAGACATTACTATGGAAGCATTACATAGATTTGAGCTAACAAATTGGAACAGGAATAGGAAGAACACTGATATAATTGAAAATATCATTCCCCCGTCCAAGAAACAAAATGCAGCTTTTAATCTGTTGGATAGGAGAACATTGTTTTAAACTTTTACAAGGGGTGCATGTGTGCATGTGAACTTTACTGGAACGGCCTGTGAGCTCAGGTGGGCAAGAATACTCTAAAGCAGTATGTAGAAGAACACTGCTGACATTAATATGCATCAATCCTTCCTACATAGTTGCATCAATGAAGTCTCCTCAGTGATAGAAAAGTTAGTGTAGTGGTAGATTTTGATTTCTCATTGAGCTGGTAAATATCTGTTGAGGTGAATTATTGAATGCTCAATATTGCTAAAAATGTCCCCATGTTTAGAAAGTTCGCATGTTAGGAAGAAGCATTCCAAACTAGCAACATTTAGGCATAATTGTTCAGAAAAAAGCAGCAATTAAAAATATTAAAAGTATGAAGAACTAAACCATTGAGATGGTTATTTAATTCTTTGCCTTACAAAAAGGTAAATTGGCTCTTCATGTACTTTCCAACTTAGAAGATACAACAATACTCAAAGCCTTCCACTTTTCCCATGAAAAATAAATGCTGTTTGGGAAAGAGGGTGAATTTCAAGCCATGTGACAGGAAAGATTGGAGTTTAGGAGAGCCTTATATGTCTGCTTCTGCTCCTCAGTGACACAAGTAGTTCTTTTAAACTTCCTTTCAGCCCATTCAAACATCCTAATCTATAGACTATCCATTCAAACTTTCTACCCAACGTACTTTATTTTTTTTTAATAGATGAATGCCATTAATACAGTTTTCATATTTCTTTTCAGTTTTAATTGATGTAAGCAAAGCCTGCAATACATCAAATCCCTCTGAAGCTTATTAAAAGTAGAGATATGTCAGATTATTCCATAGCAGGTTGAGAAGTAAGTGAACCATTGGAGCCCATTATTTGAAAATAGCATGGGCAACGCATGGGGCTGTTTGTTTTCTTTCAGGGTCCAGTGGCAGCAGGACATTGAAGCAACTTTTCTTTCAAAGTATTATCTTAATTACTGTATTATTTTATTTATCGTGTCATCAGCAACCACTGTTTTACAATTCTAACAGAGCAAAACAAACACAGAGATTAAAATGAAAAAGAAAAAAAAGAAAAAAAACCACACAGATTTTGTAAATTTGGTATTTGGTTAAATGTCCTTTGACCAGTATCTGGCCACTTGGAGTGCCTCTGGGGTTGCCGCAAGAAGGTCCTCCATCGTGCATGTGGCAGGGCTCAGGGTGCATTGCAGCAGGTGGTCAGTGGTTTGTTCTTCTCCGCACTCGCATGCCGAGGATTCCACCCTGTAGCCCCATTTCTTAAGATTGGCTCTGCATCTCGTGGTGCCAGAGCGCAATCTGTTCAGCGCCTTCCAAGTCGCCCAGTCTTCTGAGTGCCCAGGGGGGAGTCTCTCATCTGGTATCACCCATGAATTGAGGTGCTGGGTTTGGGCCTGCCACTTTTGGACTCTCGCTTGCTGGGGTGTTCCAGCGAGTGTCTCTGTAGTTCTAAGAAAACTATGTCTTGATTTAAGTCGTTGACGTGCTGGCTGATACCCAAACAGGGGATGAGCTGGAGATGTCTCTGCCTTGGTCCTTTCACTATTGGCTGCTACTTCCCGGCGGATGTCAGGTGGTGCAATACCGGCTAAGCAGTGTAATTTCTCCAGTGGTGTGGGTCGCAGACACCCCGTGATAATGCGGCATGTCTCATTAAGAGCCACATCCACTGTTTTAGTGTGATGAGATGTGTTCCACACTGGGCATGCATACTCAGCAGCAGAGTAGCATAGCGCAAGGGCAGATGTCTTCACTGTGTCTGGTTGTGATCCCCAGGTTGTGCCAGTCAGCTTTCGTATGATGTTGTTTCTAGCGCCCACTTTTTGTTTGATGTTCAGGCAGTGCTTCTTGTAGGTCAGAGCACGGTCCAAAGTGACTCCCAGGTATTTGGGTGCGCTGCAATGCTCCAGTGGGATTCCTTCCCAGGTAATCCTCAGAGCTCGGGATGCTTGTCTGTTCTTAAGGTGAAAGGCGCATGTCTGTGTTTTAGATGGATTAGGGATCAGATGGTTTTCCCTGTAATAGGCAGTAAGAGCACCTAGAGCTTCGGAGAGCTTCTGTTCTACCATCTCAAAGCTCCCTGCTTGAGCAGTAATGGCACGATCGTCAGCATAGATGAAACTCTCTGTCCCTTTTGGCAGTGGCTGGTCATTTGTGTAGATGTTGAACATGGATGGAGCAAGCACGCTCCCCTGAGGCAGGCCGTTCTTCTGTTTCCGCCATCTGCTTCTCTGGCCCTGGAACTCAACAAAAAAGCTCCTGTTTTGTAGCAGGTTTCCTATCAGGCGGGTGAGGTGGTAGTCCTTTGTGATATTATACATTTTTCTCAGGAGGAGGCGGTGGTTCACAGTATCATAGGCTGCTGACAAGTCTATGAAGACAGCTCCTGTGATCTGCTGCCTTTCAAAGCCATCTTCTATGTGCTGGGTCAGGTTCAGCACTTGCGATGTGCAGCTTTTGCCTTTTCTGAAGCCAGCTTGCTGTGGGATCAGACAGGGGTCTATATTTTCCATAATTCTATGCAAAATAAGTCTCTCCAGAACTTTGTAGAGGTGGCACAACAGGGAGATTGGTCTGTAGCTTTTTGGGTCATTACGGTCTTTGCCTGGCTTCAAGATGGCGGTGACTCTTGCTTTCCTCCAGATTTTGGGGATCTGACAGGATGCAGTGCAGTTGTTCATCAGCTCCAGCAGCCAGCGCCTTGCTTTTGGACCAAAGTTCTTGATTTGTTCCATCCGTAGATCATCCAAGCCAGCTGCTTTGCCATTCTTACATTTGTTGAGAGCCATGTCCAATTCAATAGATGTAAAGGGTTCATGGAGGTTGTTGTTCTCAATCTCTGGTTGTCTGGCTATTGGTTTCTTTCCTACTTTGGTGGCAAGGTTGGGTTTCCCATTCTTCAAGAGTTGGTGTGCTATCTGATCTGCCTTTATGTTGGCATGGGTATTAGTTTGTGAGGGATCGTTGCTCAGCCGTCTCAGCAGCCTCCACGCCTTCTGGCTGCTCCTGCCCATGTCGACCTCTGTGATCAACTTGATCCACTGTTCTTTCTTGGCTTCAGAGATGGAGGACACAATGCTCTGCGCTGCCTGAAGGGTCTGCTCACTGAATGGGTCTTCGTTGTGGAGCCTGTAATAGTTTTCCAACAAGGCAGCTGTTTCAGGAGTAATGCCCTGGAGGTAGTGGGTTCTGCAGCCTCTCGGTATGGAGGCCCGTGAGCAGGTTTTCACTATTTCAATAAAATGTTCGTATTCCTCAGGGACTGGCGCGACCGATGTGATCATGTCGTCTAACATGTCTGAGAATTTAGTCCAATCTGCCTTTCTGAAGTTGTATCTTCGTTTAAATCGAACTTCCTGAGGCCTTATTGTTGGGAACAGTTGGCATATTATTGGTCGGTGCTGTGTGTTTGGGATTAGTGGTCCCACTGATTTGGTGCATTGCTGTACGATGCTGTCGCTCACAAATAAGAGGTCTGGGTTATAACCTCGGTGCCATCTCCCGCTGTTGTAGGATGGTGGGAGCTTGCTATCATGGATGAGTGATAGTTTGTGCAGTTCAGACCAGGACAGGACAGCCTCTCCATTTCTGTCCTCTTGGGCATAGCCCCATACGTGACTATGGCTGTTGAAGTCACCAATTACTACCGCCCTTTGGTGCCTGTCAAAGTTCTCGGGGGAGGAGAAGCAGAAATCTTCATTTGGGGGCTTGTACACAGAGGTGATGGTGATGTTATTAAGCTCTACTGTTATAACCTCGATATTGTTTTCTTCAGTGTTGTGGGCACTGCTGACTTGGAGGCCTGGTTTGACAAAGACAGCACTTCCATACTGCGCATGTGGTCTTTCCGCTACTAGGATCATTCCTGGAACTTTGGGTCGTTTCTGTCGTTCATCCCTGTGTGTTTCTTGGATACACAGCACATCACATTTCTTATCTCGGCACAGTTCATAGAGCAGTTGTTCTTTGGCAGCTGACATGCCTTCGATGTTGATTGCGATTATTGTCATGGTTGGTCCTGAAAAGGACCGTTGGTTGTTTTGCTTCCTTGTTTGCATGCTTCAAGTCGTCACCGGTTGCTTCTGGGTTGAGAGAATCGGCCGTCTACGAAGACGTTGCCCAGGGGACGCCCGGATGTCTTGCAATCCTGCGAGGAGGCTTCTCTCATGTCCCCCAATCCCCCAAATGTATGTTATACATTTATAACAACATGTTTACAGACATTATTCAGATATGGACATAAATTTACTGTGGGCATCCCAAGTAGCCCAGTTTGTATTGAGTACTCGACAGTTTAATAGCATTCTATTGACATTATTGCACAGCGGAAGTCCAGTAATCTGGAATTTTGCTTCACTTTCAACACTGTTGAAAGTGTGCCATCATTAACAGCATTTTTACATGAGTATCCTAGCCTCTTGTATCTTTCTGTTCATGAATAAAGTCACTGCAAAGGGTGTATGCAGTCTTAAATGTCTTGGGCACCACATAAAAAGTGGTTCAAGTTTTGCTGATATGTGAGTGAGAAGCATGTCGACTCAAGAAAGGCAATCTCCCATTTCTCTGTCCTCCTCTGACTTCAAAGAGTTTCCATGCCCTTTCTCTGACATTCTATGAAGTGTGTTCCTGAATTTGGAGAAAGAGCAAAAGGGAGAAAAAAATCCTATATTTCACTTGAAGTTTTGTTCACACATCTTTGGATCAAGTCTAGCAGCTGAACATTTGTGCCCTTTGTTATCTCTGGTAAATATGGTATGTTGAATGTGAGAACCACAGCTGGCTACTAATAATAAAGCCTCAAATTTGGATCACTCGCCTTCCATAACTTTGCTAGGTAGCATGAAACAACCTATGTTGTTGTTTACTGCTGTCAAATCGATTTCAGTTTATGGTGATCATATGAATGAGAAACCTTCAAGTCACCCTCTTACCAAATGCCCTGCTCAGATCTTGCAGGCTCAGGGCCGAAGCTTCTTTGATTGAGTCTATCTGCTTGATTGTGGTTTTCCTCTTTTCTTTCTTTCTTCTAACAAGCCTTCTACCTTACCAAATTATGTCTTCTTATGATATAGCCAAAGTAGGACAGTCTGAGTTTAGAACTCTTGGGTGCTGGGGAGAATTTGGACTTGATTTACCCTAGGACTAATTTATTTCTAATTTTAGCACTCCACAAGATCCATAGAACTTTGGCACTACATTTCAAATCAGTTGATTTTCTTCCTTTCTTTACTTTTTAGCTTTTACAACCATACATATGATAGAATACACAACCCTTACTTTAGTGTTCAATTATACTTGAGGATCTAGTTTCTTCATAGCTACCCTCCTGAGTCCTAGTCTTTATCTGATTTCTTGACTGAAAGTCTCCATTCTGATTAATGACTGAGCCAAAGTGTGGAAAAAATAAACCACAGTATTTAATTTTTTCTATCTACTTTCAAGTCATTTAAATACTTTATCATCACTATTTTGTTTGATTTTCATTCAATTGTAACCTGTTGCTTCCTGCAATTTTTGAATCCTTTTCCTAATAGTTCTATCATAGCTGTGTCTGATGATGCCACCCTCATCCCCCAAGATCTACTTTTTCAGCCAGAAAGCATCTCAGTCAAAGTGTCTCCAAAGCACTACAGACTAGGATCTTGGGAAATCATGACTGCATTGGTTTTCCAGGATGCGTTGAAAACAGACAACTGAAGAGATCCTTTGAGGTTCTGCTAGAAATCTTTATCTCAGGTACTCTATGACCCAATACCTCAGAAATGCTTCAGTTGGAATACTGATTGGCTGAAAAAGTAGGGTTTGGAGGTCATATTCAATTTTTAACAAGAGTAAGCATGAACCTAAAGTTCTGTCCTAAATAGTTCATAGTATAATAATACCTCTGCCTTAAAAAAGCTTGTGTGTTCTGAACAGTACACCAGTGTACCTACCAGAAATGTTCAAACCTTGAGCTGGGAGACTTATGTCAATTGAGTTTTGCTTGCCTGTGGAAGTTTTTTGTTTTTGTTTTTACTAAGGAAATATATAAGAGCTGGAAAGGATCAAAATTAGTAATTTAGTAAATTACTAAAAGTAATTTAGATTGGAACTGTACCACAAAACCAAAGCCATTGGATGTAGAAATTCAACTTCTGATCAAATTCATATAGTTTGTGAAAATTAGAGTAGTCATAAAGCAAAACGTAATACATTTGTCAGCACCACAGTTCCCCTTGTTTGTACTTTTGACCAGAAAATAAATGCCAAATTTGAAGATGTTCTTAGAGAATAAAAGAAGAAGAAAAAGAAGTGTTGGAATTAAGATATGTGTCTGATTGCCCTCTTTTCAAATAGAAACACACATAGAGAATAGGCACCTCTTAATGGTGACTATTTGATAAGCAGGACATTGTGTTGAAGGAGAATGGTTGCCTTGGGATATCACTTCACATAATGAAGAACTAAGTAAAAACAAATCATCATGTGATACAGAGCCTTATTGATGGTTATGTAGTGTGTTTTTATGCACTGAGATATCTTCGCTGTAATACATTGTGTTTGTCTGACTGATGACATCTGATGTCCCCAACCTCTGCTGCAAATTACGGTCTATGCAGACTTCTCCAGATGTGAACTGTAAGTTTAGTATCCTGAAGCACAATACTGGTGTATTCCCATCTGCAACAATATTTAACATTAACATGTCAGTTTCCATTACTATGGAAGTGTTTTCTTTCTGTCCTTATTTCAGGAGACAATTATCAATACTTTACTTGATAGAGTTGAGGAGTGGCCGGGGGGAGGGGGGGGGGAGGGGGGGGAGAAGCCAGTTGTCTTTTGTTAATTGAAGATTGTGCTTTCAAGGTGTATTTTATTTTAGCATTCCCCATTTCCTTTCCAATTTTTTCATTAGCCTAGAAGTACTATTGCCAGAAATATCCAGTTGTATCATTGTGGCTGTAAATGTGGCTTTCACAATAGTGAGCACCGGACTGGGAAACTCAGACTCAGATTGCAGAATGAAAATCCTGAGAATCTTATATATGTCAGACAGGCTGAGTATCCTTTATCCAAAATGCTTGGGATGAAAAGTATTTGGGATTTCAAATTGCATTGGATTTTGAAATACCTGTATAGGCTCACCATCCATTATCCAGAATTCTGAAATCACAATCACCTCGAAATTCAAAATTGTCTACAGGGGTGGCTCAGATATTGACAGCTTTGGTTTTTGGTTGTTCAGTGTTCAGAAACTTTGTTTTATGACCAATATTATTAAATATATCAGGCTATGTGTACAAGGTATACACTTAAAATTAGGCCCCATTTTCATGATAGCTCAGGACTTCATGGCCTTCATGACAACCATGGGTCTGTCCCAAGTGGTGTCTTGCCCTACCCATGCTGCTGGGCACACTTTGGACCTTGCTTTCTGTGCAGGATGGGGTGATGGTGATTGTGGTGTGGAGGAACTGGTCACAGTTCCATTGTCATGGACTGATCACTACCTGGTCAGGTTTAGACTTTTTGGGATTTCAAACCTCCACAGGAGTGGGGCACCGATTAAGATGGTCCGCCCCAGGAGAGTTATTGTTCCGGTTGTATTTCTGATGGCTCTTGGGGATTTTCCTGTCACCTTGGCAGGCAATTCTATTGAAGCTCTGGATGACCTCTGGAATTGGAAAATGACCAGGGTGGTGGACACAATTGCTCCTGAACATCCCCTCTCATGGAGCAGAGCCAAACTAGTCCCTTGGTTTTCTAAGGAGTTGATGGCAATGAAGCAAGTGAGATGGAGACTAGAGCAATGGTGGCAGAGAACTCGAAGCAGATCTGACTGAGCATGGGCTAGAGCGTATTTGAAAGCCCACTCTGTAGCAATGGGAGCAGCAGAGAAACAGTTCTTTGCTGCCATCATTGTGTCTGCAAGGAACCATCCAGCTGAGCTGTTTTGAGTGGTTAGAGGGCTATTACATGCTGGTCCTCAAGGAGAAATCCATGACCATTCAGCAGCCCACTGTGAAGAATTTGCATTGCATTTTTCAGATAAAGTTTCTCAGATCTGTTTTGACTTGGATGCTGTTATTGATAGGATTCCAATGGATGTAACTTTGGCTCCTGCCTGTCCAGTGTTGATGGATACCTTTCAACACTGGGAGCCTGAGGAGGTGAACAGGATCTTTGAAGAGGTCCTTCCTGGCTGATCAGACATGCCAGAGGGGGACTGGGAGAGTGGGTGAACAGAGTGGATGGTCAATGCCTCCTTTGAACAAACAAAAGTTTCAACTTGCCTAAAGGAGGCAGTTATGAAACCTATATTTAAAAAGCTATCCCCGAACCACTCTATAATGGATAATTATTGGCCAGTGTCCAACCTCCCCTCTCTGAGTAAGGCCATGGAGCATGTGGTCTCCCAACTCCAGGGATTTCTGGATGAGATGGATTATCTAGATCCATTTCAATCTGGTTTCAGGCCTGGCTATGGAACAGAGACAACTTTGGTCACCTAGGTCTATGCAGAGAGCTAGACGGGGGTGTGTCCCTGTGGTTCTCTTCAGCGGCTTTCAATACTGGGTCTTATTGGGATGGGACTGGGAGACACTTCCTGGAGGGACGTACCCAGAAGGTGGTGCTGGGGGACTCCCCTGGCCATTGTCCTGTGGGGTTCCTCAAGGTTCCATTTTGTCTTCCATGGTCTTCCATGGTGTTCAACATATACATGAAATCACTGGGAGAAATCACCCGGAATTTTGTAGTTTGGTGCCACCTATTTGCAAATGACACTCAACTCTACTATTCCTTTCCACCTAAAGCCAAGGAAGCTGTCCTGACCCTAAACCAGTATCTGTCATCAATAATGGACTGGGTGACAACCTGCACCAGTTCTTTGTTCCCTATATATCACACACATCAACCAGGGATACTTTTAGTAAATCATTTAATAAGATATGAAGTTTTCTTTTATGCTTAACTAGCATTAAATCTTGTCCAGGTTATGCATTCTGCAATGCTATTTTTTGCAAATACTCTCTGTTGGTTTTATAATTTTAGGAATGTTCTCATTAGAAAATGCATACCTGGGAAATACCAAGTACATAAGCTTTGTTTTATAAAAGTTTCATTACTCAGCTGCTCACCACAGATTAACTCAGGTTAATTCTTTTCTCATGCATACAAAAAACACTGCTCTAAATACAGGATTATGTCAAGAACTCAATAATTACTCATTTAGTCGTCTTATGAACTCATTTTTCCAGCTCGCTTCCTTTCTGCCTGGCCCTTTCAGTAGGCCTCCATTAATACATGGACCGGTAAAATGAGGTATCCTTTATCTCTGTACTGCCCTCTTGTGCTTTCACCTGAGTGCTTTAGCAATAGGTTCAGTTTACAAAAGGGAGATTCCATCTGAACATTAGGTAGATCTTCCTGACCATAAGAGCTGTCCCAACAGTGGAACTCACTGCCTCAAATTGTGGTGGGGGCTTTTTAATAGGCAGTATGACCATCTGTTGGGGGTGCTTTGATTGTACTTTTCCTATATGGCAGGGGGTTGAACTGGATAGCCTTTGTGGCCTCTTCCAACTCTGATTGTATGGTTCTATATTTTTCAGTGTTTGGGGCCCTGACCCTAAAAGTAGTGGTGGTGGGGGGTTCAGTTCAAACCCCACCAATGTTCAAAGCTGTATAATGCGGTCCAGAGCCATCAAGCCATGTTTTGTGGAACAACCAAACATACAGACAGACATGCTTTGACTTCTATAGTTAATGGTGTATTACAGAGTAATGCCAACATATTCTATTAAAGATAGTAGAAGCTGTCTTTCATCTGATGAACCCATCTCCAAAAGTGTTTTTCACCCATTGTTGTTTCATAAGGACAGAGCTTTAATTTTCTTTACTGTGTATTTTAAAAGAACTGTCAGGTCTATAATCAATGCCTCTGTGTTGTTTTCAAACTATTTATTGCAAGTATGATACTTGATCTGAGTTGGAAGGGAAAGAGATAATGGACAAGGAAGATCTTGACATTATCCATGATGCAATTCTTCTTTTGCTAGATATCTGATCTCCTACTTCTGATGTTACGTAGGCCTTACAAAATGTAGAAGATATTAATGAACATCATAGTAATTTGTGTATGTGGCACAATCATGGTACATGGTGCTTTGGAATTGAAAGACTGACCAAAAAGTACCCCCTCGACCAGCCTTGACCGAATGAGAGGCAGTATCTAGTTGAAGGAAAGTGTCCGTATATAGCAGGGGTCCTCAAACTTTTTAAACAGAGGGCCGGGTCACAGTCTCTCAAACTGTTGGAGGGCCGGATTATAATTTGAAAAATCAAATAAATAAAAATGTAATGTTCGTTTGTGGGATTAACATAACTCAAAAACCACTGGACGAATTGACACCAAATTTGGACAAAATACATCTATCAGGCCAATGAGTGACCATCACTCATAAAAACACTGAAAAACACAGTGGAAGAGACTTAAAAAGCAACCGCCCCCCCCTCCCAAAATACATTACAATGCATGCACAAAACCACACACACATATATACACAAACACACATCTATGTATATACACACACAAAACACATACACAGAAGCGGGGAAAGAAGGAAGGAAAGAGAGAAGGAGGGAGAGAAGGAGGCAAAGAAGCAGGGAAGGAGAGAAAGAAGGAAAGAAAGAAGGGTAGAGAAGGAAGGAAGGAGAGAAAGAAAGAGGGAAAGAAGGAGGGAAGGAAAGAAAGGGTAGAGAAGGAAGGAAGGAGAGAAAGAGAAAGAAAGGGAAAGAAGGAGGGAAAAAGGAGGGAAGGAGAGAAAGAAGGAAAGAAAGAAAGGTAAAGAAGGAAGGAGAGAAGGAATGAAAAAGAGAAAGAGGGAGGGAAGGAAGGAAAGAGACAAGGAAGGATGGAACCAAAGAGAGAACATCAGGAGAGAATGCTTCTTGAACACAGCCATACAGCCCAAATTCTACAACCCAGATGATTGTGTGTGAGTGAAGGAAGGAAGGGGGTTCTTGCTCAGCAGAGGAGGAGGAGGAGGGTCTTGGCGGGTGCTTCCCTGGTGGAAGGAGACCCCTCCCTCCCTCCCTCGTTCGCTCCCTCCGCACTGACCCCCTCCCTCTGCTCCTTGCCTTGCAGGGAAGCTCATGGAGTCCCCGCCCTGACAGCCAGAGGCTCGGGAGGCGCATTATGCCCGGGACACAGCTGCTGCTCTGCCTGGCTCTGCTCTGCGGATGCACACAGCTCGTGGTCCCGTCCCAAAGGCAGAAGAGCCGGCTGGGCCCAGGGAGGCAGAGGACGAAGCAGCCCCAAAGCTGCTTCGCCCGCCGCCTCCCCCCCTTCTCCACACCCCACAGGCCGGATAAATGCCCTTGGGGGCCATATCCGGCCCGCGGGCCTTAGTTTGGGGACCTCTGGTATATAGGAATTTAAAAGACTAGCCAATTCCACAGCTATTTCTGTTGCAGAAGTTGCTAGGTGATCACCAAGATGATAACTAGCACCAACATGGAGTGGATGAAGGATTAGGGGAAATCCAATCCCAAATAGGGAAAGAAGTCATCCAGGAGCACTTGGTCGCTCTAAATGAATATAAGTCTCCAGGGCCAGATCAACTACATCCAAGAGTATTGAAGGAACTAGCAGAAGTTATTTCAAAACCACTGGCAATCATCTTTGAGAGTTCTTGGAGAACAGGACAAGTTCCGGCAGATTGGAGGAGGGCAAATGTGGTCCCTATCTTCAAGACCAAAACAATTACCATCCAGTCAACCTCAAGTCAATACCTGGCAAGATTCTGGAAAAGATCATTAAGGATGTGGTCTGAAAACACTTAGATACAAATGCAGTCATCACTAATAGTCAACACGGATTTATCAAAAACTAGCCATGCCAGACTAATCTGATCTCTTTTTTTGATAGAGTTACAAGATGGGTAGATGTAGGGAACGCCGTGGATGTAGAGTATCTGGATTTCAGTAAGGCCTTCGACAAGGTCCCACATGACCTTCTGGTAAACAAACTAGTCAAATGTGGGCTAGGCAAAACTACGATTAGGTGGACCTGTAATTGGTTAAGTGAACAAACCCAAAGGGTTCTCACCAATGCTTCCTCTTCATCCTGGAAAGAAGTGACGAGCGGAGTGCCGCAGGGTTCTGTCCTGGGCCCGATCCTGTTCAACATCTTTATTAATGACTTAGATGAAGGGCTAGAAGGCATAATCAAGTTTGCAGATGACACCAAATTGGGAGGGATAGCCAATACTCCAGAAGACAGAAGCAGAATTCAAAACAATCTTGACAGATTAGAGAGATGGGCCAAAACTAACAAAATGAAATTCAACAGTGACAAATACAAGATACTCCACTTTAGCAGAAATAAAATGAAATACAAAGATACAAAATGGGGGATGCCTGTGAAAAAGATGTTGGAGTCCTCATGGACAACAAGTTAAACATGAGCCTACAATGCCATGCAGCAGCAAAAAAGCCAATAGGATTTTGCCCTGCATCAATAGGAATATAGTGTCTAGATTCAGGGAAGTTATGCTACCCCTCTATTCTGCCTTGGTCAGTCCACACCTGGAATCACACTGGGTCCAATTCTGGGCACCACAATTGAAGGGATATGTTGACAAGCTGGAATGTGTCCAGAGGAGGTTGAATCAAATGATCAAGGGTCTGGAGAACAAGCCCTATGAGGAGCGGCTTAAAGAGCTGGGCATGTTTAGACTACAGAAGAGAAGGCTGAGAGGATGGCCATGTATAAATATGAGGGAAAGTCATATGGAGGAGGGAGCAAGCTTGTTTTCTGCTGCCTTCGAGCCTAGGATGTGAAACAATGGATTCAAACTACAGGAAAGGAGAATCCACCTAAACATTAGAAAGAACTTCCTAACTGTGAGACCAGCAGTGGAACTCTCTGTCCCGGAGTGTGGTGGAGGTGCCTTCTTTGGAGGCTTTTAAACTGAGACTGGATGGCCATCTGTTGGAGGTGTTTGAGTGTGATTTTCCTGCTTCTTGGCAGGGGGTTGGACTGAATGGTCCGTGAGGTCTCTTCCAATTCTATGATTCTAAGATATGGCTTGCTTCACCGAAGGGTTACCTTGCCACTTCATCACATTTACTAAATTCTACCGAGTGCTACACTTAAAATCGGGAGGCCACTCTCCTCATCACATTAGTTTGGCTTCAAGTGTAGAATAGAGAATTATTTGCGTATTTTGAGTGTGAGCACAAGCATTCTTTGCAACCGTCTCAAGAGCTGGTAGAGAAGTGGATTTTATGAAATGATCAGGATGATTGGCCATTTCTGTAATGTAATAGCATTCGTTGCTCCCAGGTTTAAAATGAAACATTTCCCCAAATTCTGGGGGAACCAAAAGTAGCCATGTTAGGGAAAGCATTACCTTTTGCTTACCAAGGTTATACTTTGCCAGAACAATTTATTTCTTTAAAAAATAGCCTTTCTGGGTCCTTCTCTTCCCTTCCTTCCATGATATGTCTGTACCTTGTGTTGCATGGGAAAGCCAGATGAGATGATGATGATGATGATTATTATTATTATTACTACTACTAGTAGTAGTAGTATGCCATGTCTCCATGCTGTGCAGTCTTGGGAGTAATAGTTTTCCAAGGTCCATACTCTTCTCTTGGTGCATTTACAGTATGGGATGAATGCTTCAAACACCATGGCTCCACATGATGGAGTCCTCCTGGGAGTTATAGTTTCCCAAAATCCATACCCTTCTGGATGCATCTACACTGTGGAATACAGTTGGACTTTACTTTAAAAGTCATGACTCCATGAGATGGTCTTGGGAATTGCAGTTTCCAACGGTACATGGGTGCATCTACACTGTGAAATGAATGCAGTTGGACTTTACTTTAAATACCATATAAATACCACTATGCAGTCTGGGGAGTTACAGTTTTCCAAGGTCCCCACCCTTCTATGTGAGACTGGAGAGGGGGGGGGTATTACTGCTTTCCCCTCCTCCCTCTCTCCCTCCCTGCTTCCTTGCTTCCAGAATTGAAGACATGTAACAGCTGACATATGATCTTGGGTTAGTAGGAAAATTGGTATTTCATAGAGAGGAAGTTTTTTCCCCAACAAAGAATGGGAGGAGGGGTTAGGGTTACGGTATGTTGGATGGAGACAAATCTCTGTAGTGTGATGGAAAATAAATTTAAAGAATGCAGAGTGTGATGAAGGTAGGAAAACCATCCCTTTCATTTCAAAAACAGAGCTCTATTCTGTTCTACTCTGCCAAATGGTTCCCTTCTTTAGTGTGACAAAGTGGTTAGACAGCCTTCATGACAAGAAGTACCTGAATCCCAATTTCAGCTGAAAGTAGCAATACCATTCCACATTCATCTCTGCATTAAATGCGTTGATCTTCCTGCCTTCTGGTTTACATATACAGGGGTATGTAATAAAATTACATAAATTCCCTCTGTTAATACCCCGAAGGCACTAGCTCCCTTCTGATCTCTGATGCTAGGTAGGGTCACCTCTGGTTAGTACTTTGATGGGAGACTGCCAATGAATAGAAAGGGCTATAGGCTATATTTCAAAGGAAGGAACAGGCAAGAAAACCCTATGAAATTCATGGAGTTGCCATAAGTTGAATGTGACTTGTTGGCACATACACACACAAAGAAGAGAAAGATGAAACTGTGAGCCCTGTATACATGCCAGTAGGGGAAATTATCATCCAGCCTCTACACGGTAAAAACTATCTAGAGCTAGAATTCAAAATGCTATAGAAAAACCTATTATATTTAAGTATTTTTTAACATATGAATCTAACTATCACTGGTTGTTATGTAGATGCTTTTATTCCTCCTTGTTTATAGTGATACAGCAGTCAATGATTTAGAAATAAGATGTGAGGTAAAAAGAAACACACATACAGAGGAAAGAAAGGGAATAAACATGAGTACCTTAAGGTAAGAACTAGTCAGGTCTCTTTTATATTGTAACCTGCTGATCCAGATAAAGATCAAAGCCTGTGACGGTCCTTATATTCTGTACTGCTTGACCACTTCCTCTTTAAAAAACATCTGAGGAAAATGCATGCCAAATGCATTGCACATTGCAAGAGATAATTGGAAAGCAGGAAAGGCCTAATACGTCTACAAAAGAGAAATATCACATTGCAAAATGCCTAACATATAAGCAAAGCTTTTGGTAGAAGATTGGTGGGGAGAGAGACTACTAACAATTACTTAACTGTAAGATTTGGAAGGGGATGTTTCTCAATCCCGTCTTCATAACATAGAAACTACCCTGCTACAATTGGGATGTGCACCATGGGTACACAATTGCACACAAAAGACCCAGTGCTGGAGGAGAGAAAATTATTACCACTGATGTTGTGATAAATATTAATGTAATTTGGCATTTTAAGTGTTGACTCAAGTAAAAAGTCCCCGTCCCCCCCCGATCCCAATGAGAAAAAACACACAGGAAACTGTATTTCCTGAGATAAGTGCATGGCTTTTAATTCATTAACGATTGAAAGAAAGCAGACCTGGAATCCTCTGTCTAGATTTATTTGTATGTTTGCAGAGCATTTGGATGTTTTATATCCCTTGCAGATACCTGGCATCGTGTCACTCTTACATGTTTTCTCTAAATATTTATTGCTTTCTCCAGTTATGCTGCCATTCCCTTTAGAATCAGGCTTACTTGCCGCATTCGCTCCGACATTCTTTCACACTTCATAAGACTCCATACCATCATTAATTAGGAGATATTTCCCCCTATCTCCCTGATGGTGCATGAAGAGATATATCTGCTCTGCACCAAATTACTATATGTCTCCCATTGGTCATTATCATTTTAGGACAAGTAAATTGGTTCTAATGTCTGCGGCCATGGAAAGTGTACTGTAAATCCCCTTTAAGGAAATGCATCCGTAACTAACAGCAAGAGGTACTAAAGAGGCTTTGGCTTCTCTATAACTTTGGTTCAGTGGCACTGTTTGGTGCTATTAAAGCCATGCTGTGTATAGATTTCACAAAAAAGTATTTTTTTCAGTGATTCATAGAGCTTACCTCCTGTTTGTCTGTCAATCTGCCTATCTATATAATATAGTCACAATTTTGATTTTTTTAAAAATAAGCCGGCTTTTCCAGGGAAAAAGGATTTATACAGCAGACATTTTTGTATTATAAACCTCTGTTTCCTCCCTTTCTTTGTTAACTAACATGAGTTTGTATAGAAGGTCAGAAGGTGACTACAACTTTTGTCTTTCTGAGCCAGTCTTAGGGCTCTGTGCATAGGTCAAAGGCCAGGTAAAAAAGTTTGGCCTTCTTTTTGAAACCTTGGAGATAAGGTTTGCTTGTTTTGTGTGTTTCTAGCCCCTTGGGGAGCTTTCTTTTTCATGTATCTCTCCCATACTGCCTCCTTTTTTTGTCTCTGCACACATGATGGGACATTTTTCTCTGTATATCTGAATGGTGTTGCTCTGAACCATATCCATTCCATCTACCTTCAACTTCACCTGAAGGGCAAAAAAATTCCCTAAGATCTTGACAGAATTCTGATAAATACATGGAATTATTAAAGTTGCCATCTCAGCAGAAGCGCAGTGCTACCGCCTTTGTTCTCAGGGGAATACATATTTCACCCAGTAGCTAGACACCTTACCGCTGCTCCCATCATAATAAAAAAGGAAAGAAAGAAAAAGAAAAACTCTCTTGAAATGCCTTTAAGCTAATAATCTTTGAACATAAACCTTTGTTGCTGTTTCAGGGACCTTCCAGATGCAAGTCAGAGAAACCTTTCTGTTTTTCTCTCCCCCTCCTCCTCCACCTTGCACAGAGCAGTGTTAAGCCTGTCACCGCTGACAGTAAGGTTCAGTGATCTGTCAACATTCACCCCTGATAAAGACAGCGAGAGAAATCCACGGCTCTAGAGAGTTCAGTGGAGACCAAACAGAATGTTTGCAAAAGAGCATTTTTATATGTTTTTCTTGTGACAGCAGTAGTTCAACAGAAAATAGTTGGAGTGTGCCAGGAGGAAAAAAAAAGAAAGGAAGAAAGATGCTAGTGGTAAGTTAGGCTAGCATGACATGATGGATCTGGACTATGACAAACAAAATTGGAAAAAAACATCCCTGGGGACCAACTACACCAGGTTTGCTGAATTGTATTTTGTGATTTCTTACTGTGCAACAGTGCTTTTTAGTGGTAGACTGACTGGGCTTCAGAATATTTTTAAAATTGTACAAATCAAGATCCATGTAGCTTAACAATGAAAGATGTAAAAGGTTTAGGAGTTTGATGTATTGAAAGGCATTCTGTATTCCCTCATGTAAGTATTAAATGTACACTTTGTCTGTCTGCTGAATTTTAAAACTGGGCAGAATGCAGCATCTACTGTAGCTGAGGGGACATGAAAGCTGTGTTTCAAAGGGAATGCATAGGCCGCAAAGGGCTCTGATGGAAAGGTACAGCTTTCCTCTTCGACTTATCTGGTTCCTAGGATTTGCAGCACCTGAAATAATTAATCTGTAAGGTATGGAAGCTATAGAATAGACCCTAAGCCCAATTAGCACTCCATGGCATAATTGCATTATCCCTAAAATTCCTGTGACAGAGACTATACCTGTCTTATTTCTTCTCCAAGGTATAATGTTATCTATTTTGCCACTTCTACAATTGCGCTGGCTTCCTTATTGTAACATAAAGCAGGAGTGATTATACCTTTATAGAACTGCCAACAGTGATTACAGATTTATAAGCCAGGTGAAATACAAAATATTGCCTAATAGAGACTTAAGGCAGAAGTTGTTAATGCAAAAGAAGTATGATCTCCTTATGCAAGTAAAAGCTTCAAATGAGCTCAAGATGATTTATGTCAGGACTACAGCAGGAGAGGAAAGAGTTAAGTGTCACCAACATATCTTCTTGGATCTGACATCATTATCTTCTTCCTGATGCTTACTTATGTTGGATGCAAATATATACAGTTTGTCTCACGCTCCTCAAGCTTCAGTACCAAGCATCCTGTTGGTCACATATGCATGTGCAACGGAAATCCTCCCTATGCTGTATCTTTTTGGTTCTTGCATAGGGAGGATTTCCATTGGACATGCATATGTGACCAACAGGATGCTTGGTACTGAAGCTTGAGGAGTGTGAGACATGTAGCTTAACAATAAAAGATTGTAGATATTCATGGAAGCTATACCTTAGTATTATACTTTTTTGGTTTTGCGATACTTACATCTCTCCTGCAGTCCCTCTTCCATGGTAATTTAGTGGAGATGGAAAGTGACAACGGGCTTCAGAGATGCTTTTGTCAGTGCCCCTATGTCCAGATGTAGAATGACAAAGGTATCCTCCAAGACCTGCCAAAGATCTTCCAGTGGTCCAGGAGGAGGATGTGGTCACTCTACATTTGGCTATATGCAGGCCCATAGCCAGGATTTTGATTCGGGGGTAGGGGGGGGGGTGAGTTAAAATTTTTTTTTGGGGGGGGAGAGGCTGCAAACCTTTTGTATCATTATCCCAATACCTCCATGAATATGGGATATATTGAGCATGTTGATCAGATCATGATATGAATAAACATAACAGTTTAAATAATGTACCAGTAAGGTCTTCTCGCGAACCACCCTGTATACAGACAGATGTATTCCCTTCTCACTGTCTACCAGCCAATAAGGATGTTACCACACGAGACTGTAAGCCACCTTGAAGACTCCCTAGTCATGAAAGAAAAATCTTACCACTGAATGACATTTTTTTAAATCTATCACGAGCCAATATTCAAGGCATATACTTTAGGAAAATAGGAAAATCTCATTTTCACGTTTCTGAATACATGTTCAAATAGTTTTGTAAAGTGGTTTCTGACATGCAGTACTGTAAACCTGCTTCAGAGTATGAGAGACACTGATGTCTCTTGTGGTCATGTTGTGAGTAGTGCTTCTTTTGACTGTGAAACAATGGCGGAATCCTTTTTAGAAACCTTGTGTAATAATGTCCTAAATGGTCAGCATGGGCAGTAATAAGACCAGGAAGGTCAGTTCCATTGGAGACAATAGTTTCCTGATTCAGGTTGTGCAAGGAAGTTTTCATGGTTATGGCTACCAAAATAAATTGCGCTCAGGTACAAGAATGACAGACCTATGAATCAATGAAGTGCCATTTTTGGGGAAATCACTATCCTACATCAGTATCTTGTAGCCCTGTTACATTTCAGTTCCATTATTTAATATAGTTTTCTCACCTGGGACAGGAAGCTTTCAAATGCCTGAAAGTACAACAGCTCTTCTGAATCCTGCCATCTTATTGCAGCACATGTCCACATTGGAAAATGAGAAGGAGAGCTAAACTTTTGCCATTTCAAGTAGTAATTAATGCAAGTATATAATTAGCCAATGTGCTTTACTTTGTCATCACTGCTATATACATAGGGCACTGTTTCTGGCCTTAACTTTTGGTATGATGGAGTCCCTGATATATAGATGCATGCAATACACAGTCAGGAGCTTATTAAAAGCATAAAGTTGCTTTCCCTTGCATGACCCTCACAGTTTAAATCTAAAAAGGTCACACAAGAGATTGTAAGTAATGCTACAGTCTGAGAGGGGGATATCCTAGTGCCGCTGCCAATTGATTTGACTCACACTATCAGTCATGGTGCTGCCAATCATAATGCTGATACTTGTCAGGTTTGTCGTGCTGCCAAGCACCGTGTGTGAAATTGACAAGGGGTGTAGAAAGGACTATAGGCTCTAAAGCACGTCTGCGTTGTGTGAGGAGCAAACACCTTCACATAAATATCAGAAAAAAGATGCTGCATCCATAGTTCACTAATTATAGTCTGTTAATTTGGGGATTTTTATGAGTTAGAATGTTTTAGTCAACCCAACACTTGAGTATTTAAAAACTCTCCTGTCTAAAACAGCATTGTTTAAAAATAATTTAAAAAATATTTTCCTGTTTGACAAAGAACAAAGCCTAAACAAGGCACTAGCCACCTCAAAATGTAGAATTTGGTTATTTCTTTATTTTACCCCAAAGGCTGCAATAGCCAATGTTTTGTGGATTACTACTATTGTTATTGTTTCTGCTGTTATTATTATTATATCATTCCCTTGCCCAATGTTGTAGCTCTGTTCTAATCCTGTATAAAATAGCACTTTTATTTATTCAAAGCTTATCCAAGTAATTGCAAAACACACATAAATCATTATTACTTAGAAGTACCCTGCATATATTTTATGGAAATTGATGTATACTGTTATTGCTGAAACTGGATGTACTGAGAAGGTGCAGGATGCATGCGATCCATTCTGTCACAGGAGAAGGTAGAAAACTTGGAAATACTGGGAATGGTAAATTATTTTGTAATAGCAGGAGGCAAACCCAAGTCAATGACTTCTTAGTACATATCTTTCTCACAGAAATTTCTTGCCATTCAGTAGACAGGAAGGTCCAATTGACATTAAAGAAGAGGAAGGAGATAAGTTACTATGAGAAACAGTTTTGTGGAGACATAAAACTGTTCTACTTGTTTTCTCTTCCCAAAAAGTGAGAAAGGCAAAGTAAAGTCAACAAAATCTGATGGGACATGTTACTCAAGACAGTGTAGAACAGTGAAGGTGGCTGACTGGTTTTTTCTGCTCAAGTTCAGAATGATGAGATGAAGTGGAGTCAACAATGTAAACTTTCCATGGGTTGTCTCTATTGATTACTGGATGCTTTACCTGATGCCCAGGAATGCTCAGAGGAACATATACACAGGAACTCCACACCTGCACAGGGGGACACCTGTGGCATCAACCATGTTCAATTCCTGAGCACATCTCTGTGTGGGAGTCATCTGGGACTGGCATATCCAAGGAGTGAGATTGTAATAAGATTTACCTAAAGGTCAAACATTGGTTTTACTCTACCAGCAATGGTAGAGTAATGCCATATTGGTGTGCTTCTGGAAAATTCTGTGTGACCCTACAGTTAGTTCCATGTTAGCTGGATCCTATGGAGTCTTTCAAACTTTCTCAACAAAACACAAATCTCTGAATAAATTCCTTTCACAGAAGAACTTTACCTATTCCACAAAGAGAAGGCTCAGTCCACCACGTCTAGACTATTTTGCAGAATTTGCAAATGTATTTTGTAATTTACTGAAAGACTTTGTTAAAATCATTCCTCAAATGGGAATGAAATGAGTCTGACCAATTAAAAGATATTGTGCTTTTAAAAACACATTCTTTAGGTACTGGGAAGGTACACAGAACTATATAAACTTAGGAGGTGTGTGTATGTGTATGTATGTGCGTGCGTGTGTCTGTATTTTTTTCACACACAGATTAAAGACAAAATGCAATAATGTGAGAACCTATCAGGATTTTATAGGATTCAGAGTGCATGTCTTGCCCAAGGTCACCCAGTGAATTTCCATGGCTGATCATAGAATTGTTCTCCAGATTTGCTGGACTCCAGATTTGCTGGACTCCAGAATTGCTGGACTATAACTCATAAAATCTCCCTCTAGCTAGAAAATCCTATTTCTTTGTAAGGGTGAACCACTGCCTGTCATTCCTGCGGCAACATGGGAGCCTTCCCATGTTGCCTTGCCTTCAATGGGGGAGGGGGGGGGGAGGAAGCCGGGCAATGATGTTTCCACCATGGGATGAAGAAGGAGGTAAAGTGGGCAATGTGGGGTTAGAGCAGTGGCTTTTTTGTGCCTTCCGCCAGCAGCTCATGGATTCACTCCAGTGCGGCCATATGTTTTACTCAAGGAGATATATCATTAGCTAACTTTTAAGTGGAGGTATGCTGGAAGAACTTCTGTTTACCTGAAAGCTGACAGAGCAGTAGATCAGTATAAGCTGATTGGTCTATTAACTTTATTACACAAAACAGGCAAACCAACTTTACAGCTACATCATCACCTTTGATAATGGTCCCTATCCCACTGTCAGCCTAACTCCTCCCTGTGATTGTCCCACCCCTAGCAACTAATGCATAAAATTCATCGATAATTCCCAGTCTTACAATATTATATATTTATTATTTATTTATTGTACTTATATCCTGCCCTCCTCAACCCTAAAAGGGATTTAGGGAGGCTTTACAAAGGCAACAATTAGATGCCGCGTTTACACATATTGATAAATAAACAAAACATTTAAAATCCAATTAAAAACATAGTATTAGAACAACAAGTAAAATCACATAATCTAAGTCATATTCCAGGGCCAGTCCGAGTCATCATTGTCAATGTATAGTCTCTTATTGCACTGCTCCCATTACTGACCAAAAGCCTGATCCCAGAGCCATGTTTTTAATTTTTTCCCTGAAGACCAGGAGGAAGAGTACTGATCTAATTTCACTGGGGAGGGAGTTCCACAGATGAGGGGCCACCACTGAAAAGGACCTGTCTTTCATTGCCACCAGTCGCACTTGCAACGAGGGTGGAACTGAGAGCAGGGCCTCCCCCGATGATCTTAGCCTCCAAGATGGATCATAGAGGGAGATATGTTCAGACATCTTACGTCGGGACATGTTACTATCTGGCTATGTAACTTTAATTTTACATTTAATCCATATAATTGTTTAGTTTTAATCTTACCTTTTTTGTACTAAATTTTAAACATATTTTATGAAGCCCTTTTTATACTGTCTTTCCATGCTTTTAACTATATCCGTTTGTACCATCCCAACATGGCCTAATTATGTTTCCCATTATAGTGTGAGCACACTTCTTACTACATGTGTGCAAGATGTATGTAACTATTGCGTAGCCATAAGATGTTGACTATAATAAAGGCATCATTAATTGATTGATCTACCTTAGTGTGATGGAAGAAGGGTTTATGAGGATGTGTGAAAACATGATAGTGGGACTGGTGAATTGGAGCAATTGTGCGAATGAAGAGAGGCTTGGTATCAAAGGTGTTCAAACCAGTATGTATCTGCTAACAATGATAACACCTCTTTAGTGGAATAGCGGGTTCATGTGATATCGTCTAGTAACTTGCCACAGTTCAATTCTATATTACAGTTTCAGTATAAAGGTTGCTCTTCTTTTCTGTTCCTTGTATTTTTCTTGATAATGATAATAATAATAATAATAATAATAATAATAATAATAATAATAAATCAACTTTATTTTATTATCCCATCATCATCCCCGAAGGGACTTGGGGCAGCTTACATGGAAACCAAGCCCAGTCAAACACAATTAAAACATTACACAATAAAACAATAAAATACATATAAAAACATCATTAAAACATCACTATCATAATCAACAATCGGTGGCCGAGCACTGTGGACGTGTTCAGAACTATAAAGAGGGAGGCAAGGGCTTGTGCATACAACTACACGGGCGGGGCTGAAAACATATGCAAGGGCCAGTGGCCTGATAGGATTAGAAGGGCCAGATAAAATCAATACTGAAAGGAAAGAGATAATAATAAAGTGCAGAGCACAGTATTAAATTGTGGCTGGGGGCGAGGGGCATATCATCTAGTGGACCAGTTAATCAAAAGCACATTGAAACATCCAAAACTTTAAGTCTTTACGGAAAGTGCACAGAGTAGGTGCTAATCTAATCTCTCTAGTGAGAGAGTTCCAGCATCAAGAAGGCCCTCTTTCTCGTCCCCACCAACCACACTTGTGACAGAAGCAGGAGTGAAAGAAGTGTGTCCCCAGCAGATCTTAGAGCTCGTGCCGGTTCATAGGGGATGATGCTATCACAAAGATAGGCTGGACTCAAACCGTTTAGGGTTTTGTAGGTAATAACTTGCACCCTGAATTGGGACTGGAAACTTATCAGCAGCCAGTGGAGCTGTTTTACATATCTTATTTGACATCCAAATGGTGTACTCCTATCTAGGTTTACTCCAAAGTAGGCTGCAAATTATTATATGGATTTTTTTCCCAGATATGCACATATATGCAGATATTGCCGCCCATAACTCTAAAATACTAGTAAAAAAATCAAATAAAAATGTAACTGCTATCATTTTAAGTTACGCTTTCCCCCCTCTCCACTCTTTGCTGTACTGCTTAGACTGCTATTAAAAAGAGAACACGTATGAGTACACATTTAAAAACAACAAGAACAGCCCTTGTTTATTCCTAGGTTGTTTCATCAATAAAAGATGACATTTCTGCCTGAAAGATGTTATGCTATAGAAATTAACTCTTAGTCAATTGTAAATAATTGTATTATGCTGGAATGTTATCACCAAGATTAGAAATCATTTCCTATGGAATCATATTCTTGCTTCCTCAGCACTGTTCCAATCGAAAGGAATTTGAATGAGGTGGATCTCATTATGAGCATAAAGTAGATGAAGCTTGAATAATTTTTATATTTATTTCCTGCAGATAGCCATTTCATTTCTTATCCTGTCTATCCAAATCTTATAAAATAAATTGTTCTAATCCATTCTTTGGAGAGAAGCAATGAATTTGTTTTTGCCAAAGCAACGTAGCTATATATATATATATATATATATATATGCATAAAAATTTGTTAACACAGTTATTTATACAAAGAAGTAGAGCTCCCTTACCTAAGATTTCATTTACATACTCCATTTGCCTTCTGACAAGTTCTTCCCTTTCCTCTTTTTATTTATGTGCCAAAAATATGTCTTTTCGAATAAGTCAACCAAACCTTTAATGTATTCTATATTTTAAAACTACATAAATGCTTTCACTAGGTCTCCCCTCCCACCCCACAGACATTTGTTAAAGGTGATGTTACATCAAAATTAGATATATTTTACTGGTGATAACAGCATAATGGCATTGTATGTCTTAAATATTATGAATAAATAGATGTGTTCTATTTTAAAGTCTAATCTGACATTTATACGGGATTATCAAGCATTAAAAAGAAAAGTTTATCACCAGAAAGTTAGAAATGTCGACAGCTCGTGTTTTATAAATATAGACTTTGGGGCCTACTCCCTGAGAAAGAATGTGACCAATTTATTTTAAGTGGGCAAAAAGATGTCAACAATCTATGTTTCTGTTCAAAGGTGGTGAACAAAATTTCTCATAACTAGTTCCCAGTTTGTAACTCATGTCATTCATCAATGAAGGAAAAAGAGGCAGAATGTTGATATAATAGGGTCATATTGCAAAAATACAGGTTTAATACAATGTCTTACTGCCCTTTAGAAGCTAATTTACAAACACGGACTTTAAAAAAACAAAAAACCCTGATAGAAGTAAGGTAGAAAATCGAATCTACATCTAATTGTAAATTACTTTGAGACATTACTTTGAGTCATTCTAATACATACATACATACAGTGGTATATATAAAAATAGGAAAGAGAAATGCTTATCAATCAAGGATAATATGGATAGATAGATTCACACAAATTTGATACCAAACTGAGAGCTGATAGAGCTATAAATAATGTATGTGTGAATGTGATTGTAACATTTACACAGGGCTAAGTGTGTAATTATGGAATCAGAGAGCAAATATGCATCTCTCATCCAATGGTTACTACTATCAGTTTTGCATTGAGAAATGATGTACTATAGCCCCTTCTACATTGCCCTATATGCCAGGATATGATCCCAGATTATTTGCTTTAAACTGTATTATATGAGTTGCTTTAAACTGGATTATATGAGGATCCTATTATATAGGGCAGTGCAGATACAGCTTCAGGCTCATTTGGTGGAAACAAGGGAGAGGATCTTTTAGGTGGTTGCTCCTAGTCTATGAAACTGTGAGGCCCATCCTTCCTTTCCTTTTAAAGGCAAGTTGAAACATTTTTATGTTTTCAGATCTTCAGAAGATGGCTGGGATAGGTTTTTAAATTTGTGTTATATATAAGCATAGTCTTTTAATGAATGTTAATGTTTTTAATTTGATAAATAGCTTTTATATGTATTTTCTTTTAATCTGCTTTGTTTTCAAATATGTTGTAATCCACTTTGAATCCCATTATTGGGAGAAATACGAGATACAAATGAATAAAATAATAATAAGCATGCAGCAGCATTTTGGCCATTTATTGCATATGTATGAATTCAAATGTGTATATTTGCTTTTTAGAACAAAAAGAAAGGTTGCAATGATCTTAAAATTAATCCAAGTTTATGAAGGGACTTAATAGAATTATCAATCCTGGCAAGTCAACAGTTGAAAGAGCAGGACTTCCCAACCCCTGTGCAGCTGGGATGGGGAAGGAGATTTGCCGTCCGGATCTACTTTCAGAGGGGGGGCGGACCTATTTGAACCAACTTCCTCCCCCTCTGCTTTCATTCTCAAGAAGACTTTGACCCACCCTCCCGCCGATAACAGTGTAATTTAGGTCGCCAACAGGGGCTGGGTAGGATTTTTTTCCCCTCTACATTCTAGGGTGTGTTTTTTTTTTGCCTGCCCTATGCTGTTAAAAGGTAAATTGGGAGTATTGGGCATTAAATAAGCATTATGAAATTAGAGAAGTACCTACATTTTGGCGTACACCAAGACAACCTTTGTTTAGGTCAGGAACAGAAACCCTCACTTGCATTTTTATAACCAGGTGGGGGCACACAAATGACCTAGAAACAGGAGATTCTGACCTCAGTTTCCTTGGGGAAGAATATCCATTACGTTTCTATACAAAGTCATCCAGTAGTACTTCACCCAGACCTGGTGTTTCGCTGAATTGCAGCCGAGGGGTAGATCGGGAAGGAGCATTACTTCTGCTTTAGTACTCACCAAATTCTTAGGTCACTTTAGGTTTAGATGAAAATACAAGTTTCAAGGTTTAATTAGGTAACATTCAATAAAGTTGCCCCAGTTTACCCATTATCAATATCTGTGTCTCTTATTTCGGGGGTTGGTTGGCAAACGTAAATGTTCCTTAACTGAAGAGCATAAAGCATTTTAAAAGATTAATAAGTAGATGATGTAAATATCTGGGTGCTATTCTCAGAAATTTAATTTTTTTTTAATTACCTCAAAGCCCAACTTTATGAGTGTTTCACTTCCAAAGGCTTCAGAGACAGGAGCCAATGGAAATGGACAAGAAGCCTCTTTTTACCATGTTGAACAACTCAAACCAGGAAAGTTTCAAGTTCGACTCTTCAAGCTCTTATGTAGTGTTCCTGCAGCTTTTCCCCCTCTATCAAGAGCCAAACAAACACATCCAAAACATATAGCGGTGGGGAATATAGGATATTTCTGGGAACCATGCCAACATCTGAAATCTGTGTCTTGCTTCCCAAGCATTAGATCACACTTCAGCTGAAGTGACTGTAAGTCATTGCTTGCACCCTTGCAGCTTAAGATGGCCCTTAGCTCTGGGACTTGATTGGCATATATATACCCTGTAACATTGCTTAAACACTGGAATTCGAAATGAAACATGCAGGAAAAATGCTGGATGGAGCCCCAATGAATTATATTGTTTGATGAGGATGAGGAGGATGAGGATGATGTGGTTGTATTTATTTATTCAAAGCTACCCATCTTGTAGCCAAAGAAGCTCCCAAAGTAGGTTACAAATACAGTCCCCAGTACAAAACCCAGGATTCTACTTGATACTATAACTCTCATAGTGCTATAAATCTGCTATAGCCCAAAATGTCTTTCCTTTTTTCTTACCTATTACTTAGGAGCAGCATTTTACCAGGCTACATAGTCTGTTTCTGTCTAGTTAGTTATTATAAGCACAGTAATGGAGCCCCCGGTGGCTCACTGGGTTAAACCCCTGTGCCGGCAGGACTGAAGACCGACAGGTCACAGGTTCGAATCTGGGGAGAGGCAGGTGAGCTCCCTCTATCAGCTCCAGCTACTCATGCGGGGACATGAGAGAAGCCTCCCACAAGAATGATAAAAACATCAAAATCATCCAGGCATCCCCTGGGCAACGTCCTTGCAGTCGGCCAATTCTCTCACACCAGGAGTCACTCCTGACACACACACACACACACAAAAGCACAGTAATTGGGTGCTTGTTTTTGCTTATTCCTCTCCATTCCTTATTTCTTTCAGATTGTATCTGAAATGGTAGGTTGTAAACTAATAGCACTAACTCTTCTCTCCTTCTATTCTTCAGCATATCAAAAGGGTTGCAGCTGGGTGAGTTAGGGCTACAGGTGGCAGTTCTTTTAACCAAGGTGACAAAATAGTCTTGTTCTCCCTCAGCTCTGTAACTTGTGGGAATATCTGCCACTGCCAAGTTCAGATAAACATTGCATGTTTAAACAGATCTCATCTATGTGCACATGGAAACAAAATCTCTGTGTTGTCCTTAATGGCTAGATGACTGTATGGAGGAGTACACCATTTATTTAGGGACATGTTATAGGAGGAATTAAACCTTTCTTCACTGTAGTTGTGGTGAAATCTGCTATTTCCAAATTTAAAGAGTGGAGACTTGAGTATGGCTCTCCAGTGCCCCATCCAATTGAAACCATAGGAGGAAATGCTTTAGCATAGCTTCCACCTGGCTTCCTACCTTTCCTATGCAGGCAGCAGGGAGAGAGGAGTAAGCAGTGCATAAAAAATAAGCAGTTTCTCCTATATGCAGTTGAATGACTTCTGTAGATCTTGCTTTTCAAAAGGGAAGATCAGCAAAGTCTCTTAAAAAGTAGATGCGGTTGACAGAAGGGGTAGAACAGGTGATAGGTAATTAATGCTAATTTTATTGTTTATGTTTTTGTCTCTTGGCTAAATATGGCTTTCTCACAATAGGACCTCATTCATGATTTTGTTGCTAAAATCATTCTAATAATTATCCCCCCCCCCCCCCATTACTATTCTGCTTGAAAGTTATTCAACAATTATTTTAGTATACCTGTATAGTTGAGGTTTAATAATACAGTTCTGAGTAGACGACTTCTGTTTAGGGACCACATAAACTATTCCTAAAGTGGCATAACATGACCCACCATTTCACGTATCCATACTTTTCCTTATCATTGGGAACATTTCATAACATCACAGAGTGTGATACATGAGATTTTCAAATATTGTTTGTTTGTAATGTCTGTGCTATTTAAACTACTCCAACTGGATGTAAAGTATCTATGTTGTTGTTTGTATCCCTTATCCTATGTAATCAAGTCTGATCTTGCCCTTTACTGCTGGATTTTGACAAATGCCAAGGGTTGTAGGGCTCTGTTGGCTCTCCCTGGGACCAGCAAAATCTTAGAAGTTGTGCCTCAAACCTCTATAGCATGACCCAGAAGAGTTGCTAGACCTGATACTGCATTTTCTCTTATGCCTTTTCAGTAGCCTGTGCCTTTATATTACCAAAAAAATTCTTGTGTCTTCCTTATAATTTTTTTTAAAAAAATCCTTCCTTCTCTATCAAATTCCACAGTTCTTGCATAAAAGTTGTCATACAAGTTTTTTTCCCCAAAAGGTTCCAAGCAGAACATTGGAGTTAATATCAGTCTCCATTAATTCATTAACAATATCTGCCATCTTGAAGCAAAGCTTGGGAAAAATTCTTTTCTTTTCTATTTTTCCATTTTGGGGTACAGCTTCAAATTATTCTTTATTCAGGTTGTCAATTGCTGATGCCGGCTGGAGGATTCTTTGAGCAGTAGTCATACCTTTTATCCACAGATACACTCCATCTACAAGTGATTCTGTCTCTCTAATCAAGACATTTGTGTGTGTGTGTGTAATTTTTATTTTTTGAAAGAAAAAAACCCTCTTACTTATACTGCTGACATTTCAGCTCTAAAGTCTGTTTCAGTCCCATCTGACTTTGACTGTACATTAAGCAAAGCAACAACTCTGTAATACAGATCGCCATACATTTTCTTTAAAAAAATTGTGCAATCTGCACTATGAAGTTTTGAAAGACACAAAAGAAAAATAAATAAATAAATCTCCGCTCAAAATGTAGAAGTTATTTTTACAGTAACGTATGTCATGATTTTTAAACATTCAGGCCTTTAAACTTTATTTTTTTATAGTGTATGTTCTTGCCAATCCCAGCACACAGTTCTACAAAGTAAAATATTTGGCAGTGAATTCATATTAACAGATGGAAGAAGAAATTAACACGTTTTTGCTTCGCTAATTCACAGTTCTTTTAATACGCTAATTCTAAATCACCTGTTCTGACTTTGACAGGCTACAGACACCTGTTTGGGGTAATATTCCACCGCTAATTATTACATGAGAAATTCAGTTTCCAACAAAAGGCTTTCTGTGTGAAATTGTCATAGCTAACAAATCAGTAATACTAACTTTGTATAAAATTAGCTCACCATGTAATCTTAAATGTGCTTAACCTTACTTAAAGAACTGAAAGGAGTGAATTTACATGGTGTGGGCAACTCTATAGCTGCAGGCTATTGAACAGAATGTGTCTACAATGGCAAGATCTTTGAATAACGAACAAATTTCTAGTTTAAATCTTGGATTAGCCAGCTGAGTCAGTATTTTCTTTTGTGGGATCAAACATTTTGCTGGTGCCATGCCACACTCTGAAATGTGGGCCAACAAATTGATCCCCTTCTTTTTAGTAACTTTAGCAAGTTCATCTTTTGTGCAATGAAGTTTTTACTGTGTATAGGCAAATAATAAATGAATCCACAAAAGAAAAAGCATACTTCTTAAATAATGACTACTTGGCAATATAAAAGTGTTACCTACACCTTTTTTCTACCTTCATTTTATTTACACTGTGAACCATTTTTTTTAAAGAAGATGAACGGCAAATTGTAGTTTTGTAACATGAAAATAATTATGGAACTAGCTTTGAAATATTTATCACCAATTGGTTCCTTTTTTCAGATATATTACTTAAAAATATTTTATAGTAACATGGGAGGACTTCACTGTTTGCAAAATATCTTTAATTAGTATATATATTTTTAAAGAAGTAGCCATGTTACACTTCTGCAGCAAAATAAGAAGGAATGGGAAGACGAAAGAAGGAATGTAGCACTATCTTTAAGACTGTTTTTTATTTTTATAGGAGTTTTCATGGATGTACAGGTAGGGAACCCTTGTGTCAAATTTTGCAGTAGTTTCTGCCATTTTACTCAACAAAATAATCTAGTTTGTCTTTTTACTGTCTGCATGACAAACAATTCATAACATGAACGAAGAACCTTTTTTTTTTTCTTATTTCAGCTCAGTCTCAAATTTCCTGTGGGTCAAGTTTATATTTTGTAAGTTAATCCTCTTACGTGGGAATCAGGAAATAACTGATATTCTGAAAAGAGTGTTCCTCCAAGTTAAGTTGGGATGTTGGGCCTAATCTTATGCTAGGTGAATTTGGGAGACACATATCACATTGGAAATAACTTTTAGAGAACTTGACCTTATTAATACTTTTGATTCCTTTTGAACTAATGCTAGAGCAACAGATAACTGTTTTTGCTTTTAAGACAAAACATGTTATTACAATCAGTTTCCAGTGCCAGGATAATTATGTTTTGCATAATGCTCATAATAATAATAATAATTTTTTTCTACCCTGCCTCCATCTCCCTGAGGGGACTTGGATGGCTTACATGGGGCCATGTCCAGACAACTTACAGTTAAAAACAGAACAGCAAAATATAAAACAGCATAAAAACAACATCATCATAAACAATAAAAGCAGGCAACATAAGCAGCAACATAGGTACCTCTAATCTCAATTTTTGGGGAGAGGGGATCAATATGCAAATGAGTTAAACGATAGGTTGGTCAAGAAGGTAGATAGAACGAATAGTATAATAGGAATAGAGCAATTATAACAGGATCATTACAGCTTAGCTTAAAAATGTAGTAATCAAATATAGGAACTGAGTTTAGGTCATGGTTAGGAGCCATCTATCAGGAATCATCAATCAAAAGCGTGATGAAACATCCATATCTTCAATTCCTTATGGAATGTGGATAAGGAGGGAACCAGCCATCTTCCTGGAGAGGGAGTTCCAGAGATGAGGGGCCACCACCGAGAGTGCTCTTTCCCTCATCCTCACCAACCGTGCCTGAGATGGGGGCAGTAGAGAGGGAACAGCATCCCCGGAAGATCTTAAGGACCGTGTGGGCTTGTAGGAGAGGATGCGGTCACAAAGATAGGCAAGACCTGAGCTTTAGAGCTTTATAGGTTATAAACTGCACCTTGAATTGGGACTGTAAACTTATCGGCAGCCAGTGGAGCTGTTTAAACAGGGGGGTTGACCGCTCATACAACTTCATAACTTTATTTCTTTCACCTTGCATCTTCCAAAGTGAAACAGTAATTAAAATAATAACTAGAGGGTAAAAACACCCATCTCTATCTGCTTGTAACTCTTTAGCTTTCAGATCAGTAGGTGAACAATCGATCAGCCCCAGGATGGTTTACATTGCTGCCCCCTGGCTGCTGCAAAAGCAGGAGGAAATCCTGACTGTGGCACTAAACCAGATGGTCACCCTTACCGTCCTCTCCCATTTTCCTCATCATGGTGGCCAACAGTTGCAATATGGCTCATGTTTATCACTTGTCACCTGGAGTGATATCAACCAGGGCAACACAGTGATATGGGAAGAGGGAGGACAAAACGAGGCATCACTAGTTTTTCCCTCCTCCCCTTTCTGATCACCTTGTTCCTCCAGTCAGCATCACTCCAGGCAACGAGTAACCAACACAATCAATGTCATGCCTGCTGGTGGTCACCACAACAAACTGAACAGGAGGGGCAGTGTGTGTCATTGCACGGTTACCCAAGCCCAGGAAATGGTCATGCAAACAGTTACAGCTGATTCCATCTCAAAACTGGCCAACTATTCATGTGGGCACAAAGTCACAATTTGTTCTGGATTCTGAGGGAGAATTCAGAGTATCCCATGAGTTTGGTTAACATGGTCCAAGGCTGTGTTAAGAAGCTTTAGCCCATGTTAACCTGGACCAGCTTTGTGCATCATGTAGCCACCATGGGCTGGATTCACTGGCCCTTTGCACTAAGTGATCAGTGTAGATGTTTCCTTTGTCATAATCTATGACAATCTGCACTCTTACCTGCTTGTGGGAGTGAATTGGGATACAAGAGCCACCTTTGGAGGGAAAAGGCACACTTTCAAAAATATTGTTTAAAATTGCAATGTCACAATGGAGGGAAAAATTGATTGAAAATTCTTAAAATGTTCATGGGGAAAGAGTACAAGAGGAAACACTGCAAAATTTAATCTGTAAATGTTCTAGTCACCAACCACATTACACACCCAGTGCTGGTGAAAAGGCAGCAGTATTATGGTGACTAAATAATGAAGATGCTATCATTTTTTTTCAAGCTTGGAATGTTGGTTTGGTTTTTCTTTTCCAAAGGCGATGAAAGGCAAAATATTTCCAATTCGAAATCACTTTGCTGTTATTTTTTTTACAAATGTTATCTTAAATGTTAAAAGTGCCATGGCTTTTTGAAGTATCATGTTATATAAAGAGGTTAAAAAGGAGAAACTTTGTGAAAGTAAAATCTTACAAGTACACTTTTATCCCAAGGGTAAGATTATTCAGTGTTTTCCATACATATGGACAACAAAAGAGTCTTCGAATTGGAGTGAAGAAAGTGTCCCTTTCTAATACATGTATGCTGCTTTGTGAGTCAGTAACACCCTTGCTGATCCATTCAGGGTTTCTTTGCTATACATTTTGGAATCTGAGCATGGGGCACAATAAGCAATTTGCATCCTTTTTCTCTGTTTCAAGGAGCAAAAGTAGCATTACTACAATACCACAAGTTGGAAAAAAAACCACGTACCAGTGACTTATTCCGATGTCCATTTGTACTTCTGTGACTAGGGTTCTATTCATATTCCACCAAAAAGTGTCATGACTATCCACTAGGTTTGTGCACGGATTCGGTTTGATCAGTTCTCTTCGACGAATCTGGCTTGGTCAGCTGGCCATTACAGTAAGGGCTCATCTGCCATGTTTTTTCAGCCAAAATGGGCCACACGATAGCCAAGCATGGCTCCTCATCTTCAATTCGGCATCATGTAGCATGCAAAGAGGCTGCCATATGCTTGTACGGGGTTCCCTGTGAGCCCTGCCTGATGGACCAATCAGAATAGAATAATGTCATGAGGTGTCTTACACAAGCTATGTCTATTTAATGGGGTGAGTGTCTCCTTACCTCTCAGTTGTATCCTGGCTCTGTAGAGGTCCTTCAGTCCTATTGCCTTACTGCTTGCTTTCAGCTTTATTTCTTGGCTTGGCTTGGTCTCTCTCTAGCATTGGGTCTTTTTATTTTTCTTTGTTTGGCTTTATTTTCTTGTTTATTTTTATTTAGTGGGACTAGGAGTTGGGAAAGTGTGAGATGGGTGGGTGGGGTGCACACGTGTGTTTGGGGACTTGGGATAAAGAAAGAGCATCCCTTTTCTTTTGGTGTGCTATTCTTTAAAAATATTTGGGTGGCTCCGATAGCCTTGAGTCACCCTTTAGCTTCTTTTTCTTCTCTCCTTCAGGAATATTCCAAAGTTGGCTTCGTCCACAACACACACAAAAAATCCAAGATGTGCATGCAAAACATATGAGTGACTAGCATGTATATGTCTGGACATGGTTGGTATTCTGCTGCCCATTCAAAATGAGTGCATGCCTTTGAATTTAAGATTTTGAGATGTCATAATTATGTAAATATGCCATATTGAAGGTGTGGTACATGTTGCTAATGGCTGAGAGTTTGTGATAAATTAAATGCAAAGAACCAATGTGGGATAAGGATCCAAAGAAATACTAATGCTTACACAGTGGTACTTTCCCATTCCTTTCTTACTGCAGGCCCCGTGTCATCCAAAATACACTTATAAAGTTCAGCAGACCTTCTGGAATGACTAAGGATGTAGCTCAGGAAGGAATGTGGAGTTCTTTGCTATAGGAGAAGCAAAGTACACAGTGGAATCAATGCAGTTTGACACCACTTTAACTGTCATGGCTCAATGTTATGGAATCATGGGAGTCTTAGTTTGGTAGGTCACCAACACTTTTTGGGAGAGAAGCCTAATGACCTGGTAAAACTATAACTCCAGATTTTCACAGCACTGGGCTATGGCAGTTAAAGTAGTGCCAAAACTACATTAATTCTACAGTGTAGTTGCACCCTTCCAGTTGTGCATAGTCAGATTTAATTTCAAGACTTAGTATAGTCCTTTGTAAAAATAGCATTCTCCATTGCATTTCTGAGGCAATTACAATTTATTCTCATCCTCTAAACTACATAGCCCT
This sequence comes from Anolis sagrei, assembly GCF_037176765.1. Taxonomy (NCBI): domain Eukaryota; kingdom Metazoa; phylum Chordata; class Lepidosauria; order Squamata; family Anolidae; genus Anolis; species Anolis sagrei. The sequence goes on along the minus strand of NC_090021.1, from coordinate 209,465,751 downwards.
ACTGTTGCTTGCAGTGACATACATCATGTTCTCTAAATTAAGAGAAGAAACTACTTCTTGAAAACGTGAAATTCTGAAATGTTGGCAGCTTTATTTACAGCAAGCCTGGCACCTGGGGGAGTCCTGAGATTGTCTATAAACCCCAGTTGGAAAGATTGAATCAATGTATCCTAGGATCCACAGACAATGATTCTAGCCTCCAGATGGTAAATTCAGCTTATTGGCTAAGCCTACCCTAACTGCCAGGTCATTAGTTGGCAGAGACAACACGTCACCAGTTATATCACCTCAGATACATATATTAGTCTATTAATCACATATACTTCAAAATGTACATTAATTCATAATTTCTGAAACAAGGCGATATCTTTGTCAATAGTATTATGAATCCATAAATATCTTCCAATCCAGAATTAGAAGGAAAGTGTTTTAATGGCCTGCTTATTATCTGGATGAAACAGTAAGAGACAGTTGGTGTAGAAAATTAATGAACTACAGTTTCATGGCTGGGTTTCACTCCAACCTACCTTATGTTACCAGTAAAATGAGTTTGCACATCTCACCGTCAGTCTTTGGGAGGATTTTCTGCATTTTAACAAATGTACAACTGAGCCTATTTTAGCTCAAACTTCGGTTCTTTTCCCATGTCTGTAACATGAATTTTCAAGTAATATGGCACATGTCAATGACTCTACACATACATGTGCTAAAATGATCGGTTATTTCAATTTTTCTTATCCAAATCTGTTTTTGGATGCAACAATGCACCCAAATACCTGAAATTCTGGTTGACAGAACATTTTTAATATTCCTGAGACCATTCATATAAATGTTTGATTTACATATACATGCAAATGTCTTATCTCTTCTTAGAAGACAACATATTTCTATTCTTTAAACAACAGCAGGCATACACTTTTTCTGCTTATAATTTGTCTTCTTATAATGCATCTTGCCACTTTTTGTTGTGGGAATGGTTTGCTTACTTAAGCTTTCTAAATATTTCTCCCCTTCTGTGCAACCACCTGCAAAATTGGGGGCCATAAAAACTTTTTTTTTTTAAAGTGTATGCTCATTTTGGAGCGATTTGGCATTCTAAATTTTTAGAAATGACCTCAGATTGGCTGTATCACATCTAGTTTCTTCACAACTTGCTTTGGCATTTCTATGTTGTACAATGTGACTCAATGAAATTAGTATTGAAACCAGTAGTGCCGTTTGTGTTCTATGTGAAACATTTTTGTTTGGTTTTTACTTCAGCACCCAGAAATACTTTTAAAACATTTTCAACAGCAGGCCTGTAATAGCACTGCAACTTACGCTCTGCTTTTAGACTTTTGCTATCCAACTAAATTAGTTTGCCTCACAATACTTCAACAGACTGGGTAGACTTAATAAGATCACTATTGATGTCTTGCTATATAGGGCCTTTCCTACGTAGAAAAATTCCAGTTAAGTCTAGAGTTGCATCTCTTTATTTTAGAAATGCTAGCATTATTAGATTCACAGCAGTAGTTCATCTCTTTTTTTCAGCCATGCAAACTTAGCATCTACTGCCAAAGTTGTTTTTTGTTTCCTTATTAAAGGGATTCCATAGTGAAGACAGAGATGTTCATTAACTCAAAAGAAAATATGCCCTATTTACAATGTATGAGAGGCCTTTTTATATAAGAGTACGAGCCGTCCCCTTGCTGTGGCCCACATGGGAGTTCTGTGTGAGAGGTTTGGCCCAATTCTATCATTGGTGGGGTTCAGAATGCTCTGTGATTCTAGGTGTACCATAAATCACATCAACTACAACTCCCAAATGTCAAGAGTCTTTTTTCCCCAAACTCCACATTTGGGCATATTGAGTATTCGTGTAGAGTTTGGTCCAGATCCATCATTGTTTGAGTCCACAGTGATCTCTGGATGTAGGTGAACTACAACTTCAAAACCAAAGGACACTGCCCACCAAACCCTTCCAGTGTTTTCTCTTGCTCTTTGATTGTAGGTGAACTATAAATCCCAGCAATTACAACTCCCAAATGACAAAATCATATTTTTTGAGTGAAGGACATACATTGGGTTGTTAGGTGTCTCGTGTCCAAATTTGGTGTCAATTCCCTCAGTGGTTTTTGAGTTTTGTGAATATCACAAACGAACATTACATTTTTATTTATATATCTACAAAAAGTTACACCACATGCCTAAGCTGTATCCTCCATCTAAATACAATAGAATAACCTGATAACACCGAAGAACATCTCTTTCTCAGCTGATCTAGTGATAGGACAGAAAATTTGAAGTTCCCAGTGCCTTCAGAATTTGAAAAACACAAACGTGTAGGTGGAAACCCTAGCATTTGCCCAGAAATGTGGAAAGGAGAACAAAAAAACAGACAGCATTAGTAGTTTCAGTGTTGGACTGTGACTCTGGAGATCAGGGTGCAAATCTCCACTCAGCCATGAAAAGTCGCTAGGCAAGTCACACTCTCTCAGAGGAAGAAGGAAAAGACAAACTTCCTTTGAACAAATCTTGCCAAGAAAACCCTGTGATAGGGCCGCCTCAGGAATGCCATAGCTCAGAAAGAAGTTACGTGGCTATAACAACAATGTAGAAGAGAGAAAGAGAGCAAATATTTATTGGGTTTTGTGTAGTTATATGACCTGGCAGGAACAGAGAAAACTGTGAGCAGATCCAGAATACGTTTTCTTCCAAGCCTTAGTCAGCCCAGCTATCAGAAATCTGATATAAATGTTCCAGGACCATCTTTACTTGTGTGTGTGTAAGGTGGGAGGGTGTATTGATGATTTAAAAGGATGGGGGAAGCAGGAATGACAGCAAAGTATTTAAGAATAAAATACAATGTTAAGAAGAAACCAGAGGGAAGCTTCCAACTGGTGTTCCTCAAAATACTTTCTTTGGAAATTATCCAAACCTCTTGAGAATCTAAAGAAATTACTCCCACTTTAGCAACTGAGAAAGTGGGAGGTTGTTGTAGGATGAAGTTGAGGAAAACCAGTTTAAGATCCCGCCAGACATGATGTCACTGGATGACTAGCAAGATTTGTGCCTTCACGTCTTCAGCCTACAGTACCTCACAGGGTCATTGAGAGGTTAAAATGGCCAAGGACAACTTTTAGGGCAAAAATTAGATAAAAAATATAATAGATTTCCTAAAATGTCATTTTTGAAAGAAAAAAAAAACACTCCATGTGTATCAAATTGTCCATTTTGTTGTATATTACCTCTCTCAATGATCACATTTAAAGCATGGTAATACTCCCAAAACTTTGACAGATAGAAATTACATTGACATAAAAAGACATCAGAATTTATATCATGAATAATTTATCATTAGTGAAATCTAGAAAAAAGAAAACACACACACATAATACATATATGATCATTGGAATGTGCCTTGTTTTCCATTTAGTATGTTTTCCAATGCATTGTATAAACATGAATTGTTAAATCATTTAGGGCTCCACAAAAGTAGCAGAGCATTAGGTTTTTATCCATCCATCTGAAAACAATTAGGAGAAAATGCCACTTATCTTAAATAGTATTTGTCAGATTTTCTTCATCCAACTAGGTAAATACAGATTTGCTGACATTTTGATGTACTATCATCAGTCCATGGCAGGCCTAAGTGACTGGGCTGTGGCCCGTGAATAGCTTTTGTTTCTGTGTGACATTAAAATGTTTTTAAAAATATGATAATAATGAATATTCAAAATTAGTCATTCCTCAGCATGTGCACAGTGGGTCATATGTCATAAGATCATGAGAATATTTACAGTACCATCAAGAGGGATAGAATTTTGCACATGGCATCTTCTCTGCAAGTAGCTGAAATGAAATTCCTCATTTCATATAGGTTGTAATTTTTGTGTGGGAGTGATAAAAGAACTAGATGCATTTTTCAATTTATTAGTAATATTATCGATGTATTCTGTAAATGTTGAGTCCCCTGCTTGTTTCCAGTTATGCAAAATCTGTTTAGAATATATTTAGTGACATAGTACATTTTTGTGAAAACAGTTTGGATGGTTGGATCCATAAAATCTGCCCTTTTAATGCTCAGACATATTGGCTAAGAAGAGCTGACTGACTGGCAATGTGGATTTTTTTTTCTAATGTCTAAAAGATACCTTTGCATTGAATATATACATATTAATCATCAAAAAGGATTGGACAAGTTCTTGTCAAGGGTCTGGTCTCAGTGGAAAACCATTGTCTTCAATTGTCCACTTCAGTCATAGTTCTAGAGGACTGTTCCCTGTCCCTGGGACTAACCATTTCAACATGGCCATATAGTGGCTCTAAGGGGAGGGCAACTAAGATCATCCATCTATGTTCTGATAATCAGATCATGATATACGTATCCTCCATAATATATATATTATCATATATGTTGTTGTTTTATACCAGCTATCATAGCATATCCAGTCAATTTTCAGCTGCTTTCTACATGGCTGTGTCAGGGGAAGAAGTAAGCAATTGTTAGTAGTGGTTCTGCTATGGGAATGTGCTTGAAAACTGCATAGTATCCAAAGATATTCGCCCATTGTGAATAAAATTGAATGAATTATTTGTTCTTACCTGTGAGAAGGAGGCCCTAAATACCAAATGTGATCTCTCGTCTCCGTATCTCAGAAATGGAGGATTAAGATATCAATGTGGATTTGAATAAGGCTACACCTTTACTGAATTAACTAAAACTATGGTGAAGGTGGAAGATTTCATCCTAAATAAACTACAAGCTGCTAACAGATTTGAGACTAGGAATTAGTGATACAGGCCCCATCTAAACTGCCATATAAAATCCAGATTATGTTTGAACTGGATTACATGACAAGTGTAGATTCATATAATACAGTTCAAAGCAGATAATGGGGTTTACTGCTTTGATAATCTGGATTATATGGCAGTGTAGAAGGGGCTTAAAGCAGAGGTAGTCTGAGGCATGACCCTACCTGTCCCTGTAGGTTTTCTGCTCCTGCTGAAAAAAACCCCATGATCTTTGGTCTTCTGTGATATAACTCTGTCGGGCATAAGGATTTTAAAACCAATTTATCTTAAGAGCAGAGTTAGGTGTGTTTTGAAATCCCACCTTAGAATTAAATAGGATGTAAAATTGCTTAATAGACTTGGGCCCAAATCAGTGATCCATCTAGTTTAATCTCCGAAAACAAAACAGGGAGAAGGGAAATGAAAAGCTGACCGAAATGGATTAAGGGAGCTGAATTTTTTCAGCCACTGGATAGGAAGAGTTAACTTTGAAATATACCTGCGGCAGGGACTGCTGCGAGGCTCCTGGAGAAGATGAGATTATTGCCACATCTTTTTCTCCCTCCCCGGCAGCAGCAACATCCATCCATTTCTTTTTTGGAAAGTTTCCTAGGCTCCTCCTCCAGAGATGGCCCTTCTGGGAACTCACTTTCCTAGCAGCACTTGCATGGGGAGGGCATTGACTTGTCTCTTGAGTTCCTCTCGGAGCACGATGGGAGTTAATGTTTTTTTCTCTCTGTGTCTCTGTTTCTCAGCCAATAAAAAGCCTGGTTTTGTCCATGCTCTGATTGGCTGAGAATGGACACAACTTGTGAATACAATTCCCAGGACCCTATCTTGATATTTGTCTTATTTTTAAAAAGGTATGGTAAAAACTTAAAATAATTCTAAAAAAATCAGTAGAATGGTGAATTGTTCAGTTTTACCCCGTTGTGAACGGGGTCTAAAACTGAGGTAGGGTTCATGCAGATAGCCCTTAAAATGACTGGAGATGAAGCCTTCAAATTTTCCCAGTGTAGGCAATGGGTCGAATCTTTACGGAATGAAAACAGCAACACCCTCCCCCCAATTCAAGTAACTTCCCAGTAAACAGAATGAGGAGTTAGCTGACAATGCTCCCCAAAATGACATGCCTTTTGACCAAATCGCACACCTCTATTGCTTAATTTTAACTGAGTTGCATTCATATTCTGAGAATCAAAGATGCAGCTTCTGTTGAACGTTTGGAGAGCTGTATAAAATCTTAGTGGAATTTTACTTGTTAGTACTCTAGTACCAGAATATCATGGATTCATCAGAGAACCACAGTATAAGAGGCAGGAAGATAACGTCCAGCGACTAAACGTTCACTTTTGAAATATTTAATGCAGTCCTATACAATTCATTCAGAAATAGGTCCTGCGGAATTCAATGACATTTATTCCCTGTTAAATATACAAACTACTGTATCTTTACTACATGTAATCTTAATGTATATAAAGTTCATTAATCCTGTAGGCATTCATCCTAGAACTTATGGTAAGGCCCATAGGTTCTAGTCTGTGTTATCTAATCATACATTAAATTAATGATATCATTAATGCATAGGGCAGAGGTGTCAAACCTATGGTTCTCCAGATGTTTGGACCTCCAACTCTCAGAATCCCTAGCTGGCTTGTCTCAGGAATTCTGGGAGATGAAGTGCACAACACCTGGAGGGTCACATGTTTGCCAACTCTGATTTAGAGGATGCAGGGAATGTTGCAAAAAAGATCCATAAATGGTATTAAATTTAACATTTTTATTATGTTTTCAGGCATTTACATTATACCTACTGTTCTAAAATTCAAATTGTTTAAATTGATTTGATTGTATACCTATCATCTGAAATCATCTGATATAGGGTGGAATGTAAGTAATGTAATTAATATTTTAAGTCACGTACAAACCTTGTAACAAATAATAGGATATCAATGTGCTAATAATAATTTTTTTAAGTGGACAAGTTTCCCTGCTTGGTCTCCTGGAGGAAATTCTTTTTGACCTCATCAGCCAAGTGAAAGTAGCGGCTTACAAGGCAGATGTAGGAAGTTAGGGCAATGTTTCTCAACCTGGGGGTTGGGACCACTGGGGGGAGGGGTTGTGAGGGGGTGTCAGAGGGTTGCCAAAGACCATCAGTATTTTCTGTTGGTCATGGGGGTTCTGTGTGGGAAGCTTGGCCCAATTCTATCATTGATGGGGTTCAGAATGCTTTTTTATTGTATGTGACCTATAAATTCCAGCAACTACAACTCCCAAATGTCAAGATCTATTTCCCCAAACCCCACCAGTGTTCACATTTGGTCATATTGAGTACTTGTGCTGCGTTTGGTCTAGAGCCATTACTATAAGCTCCAGCTCCCCATGCGGGGACATGAGAGAAGCCTCCCACAAGGATGGTAAAACATCAAAACATCCAGGCGTCCCCTGGGCAATGTTCTTGCAGACGGCCAATTCTCTCACACCAGAAGTGACTTGCAGTTTCTCAAGTCATTCCTGACATGACAAACACACACAGACACACAACATGAGGAACTGTATTAAGGGGTTGTGGCATTTGGAAGGTTGAGAAACTGAGTTAGGGGAACAAACAATTATGGTTCAGATATTCTTAGCTCTTTTGCTTTGCACTTGTTTTCCTACTTTGTCTCAAAAATTGGATCAAAGATGGTCTAAAGAAGAGGAATTACTTTAGCTGTGTCACAAAATATTACAATGGCACATGGAGCCCTGTTGCTTGGAAGCACTAGCGTGCAAGAAAGGAAGGGCTATGTTGGCTATGGAAACATGGAGTCTGCTGATATATATATATATATATATATATATATATATATATATATATATATATATATATATAGAATGGGAAATGAACCACTGCCACAACCACCCATGTTTCTCATGGCTGCATCCTTTGCTTACAGATTCTCACTAGGATCTTGCAAAAGCAAAATATATAATTGGGTCTCAGGAATGAGACTTTGAGACATGAAAATGCAGGTGTGCTATAAAAATCCATAGGTGCCCTCTTTATTGGTATCATGCATGTAGATACCCTAAAAGCCTATTAGAATGAGATGTAGAATTTTAAAGTATCATTTAGTGCAACATGTATTCTATATAGTACAGTGAATTTTGAACATCTATAGCATAATAACTGTATGTTGAACAGATATTTTTTAAAAACAAGAATTTCAAGTATCATGCCTCCTTTTAACAGAAGGCAATCACAATCTCTTAACGGCCAGATTGTGTGCAGCTGAATATTTCTTAGAATATCAAAGAGGGTTAGCATGTTTTCCTAGAGTCTGACCTCATATTTGAATTGTGATTCTAATGTTAATCATTGTAGGACACAGTTTCACACTTCATAAATTCAGTCCATGCTTAAGTAAATGGAAGATTCACAAATGCTTACATCACCTTTTATTCTTTCTCTCTCTTCCCTTACTCCTTCTAATTTTTTTTTCAGTTATGTTCCTGGTTCACACAAACTACCATTCACGAGCTGTCTGCCAGAAAACTCTAAAATTAATAGCAGAGACAGCAACATCAGCAAGTTGGCTTCCAATTATTCTGATGTTCAAATGCAAAGTTTTTCAGATTAAAAGGTTGGACTTGGTTTTTGAATTTTCATTTTGACATTAATTTTCAGAAAGTGGATAATAGTGAACAAACATAAATAAGCCCCAACAAAAATAGATATTGAACCAAACAAACACCAAATGTGTACTTGAATTTGGCATAATTTCACATTAAGATCATTTAACCATTATGCTAGATCTGATGGCTCATCTAGTTCAGTATTTTATTTCCATAGGTTTCTAGAAACCCACAAGGTGGAAATTAAGATGATGGTTGTTTGGATACAAAGGGCCTCTGGGATAGGAATCAGGAGGTCTCTTGTTTCCTCCACCAATGTGGTGGTGAATATAATTCTAATCATGTTCTGCCTTGGTATAAGGCAGTCAACTTCAGGTGTCTTAACCCAGCTCACCTTATAAGTTAGTAGTAATTCTTCATGGTACACAGGAGAGGCACAGTGTGTTGTTTATCTCAAAGTTGTCTCCCATTTCAGTTAGACTGGGTAGCCTTGGCAACAGATATGCCAACTAGGTTTTTATTACAGAGACCTAGTTGGATGAAGGTAGGGATGATGGATCAATCTCTCCCAGCTTAGTTCACCTGGGCTCTCTGTACACCAGCAGAAAATGCCTGAGGTGTGTGGAGGCATAGTTGCAGTGGTCATTGAAGACTCCATCTCCCTCAGTTGGTGTCCTCCCACACTCTGCTGGATTTGATTGTGTGTTTTTGAAGGTTGGTTGTTGGAACATAATAGGGATCCTGCTGGTGTATCACCCACCCCACTCCTCAGCAGCTTCCCTTTTTGATCTGGCTGAGTTGGCTGTGGGTGGTGCTATACTGGGGGATTTCAACATCCATGTAGAGACTAGTCTTCCAGGAGAAGTTTAGGACTTCATGTTTGCCATGAAATATCTGGTGCCACCTATGCTGCAGGTCATGCTTTGGATTTGTTTGGTTTTTTTTTTGTTCTGAAAAGGATGATGGTGACCTGGGTGTGAAGAACTATATGCAGTTCTATTGTCATGGTCTAATCACTTACTTGGAGCCTCTGAAGTGTTGGGAGCCATTAATATGGTCTTCCCAAGAAGATTTAGAAATCCAGATAGATTTCTGGTGGCTCTTTGTGGACTTTTCCTTTGCTTTGGTAGGTGATTCTGTCAAAGCCCTTACTGATGTCTGAAATAGGGAAATGGGTGGATACAATTGCACCTAAGGGTTCCTGTACTAATGTCTGCTGTCAGTAATGGACTCATTGAGGACAAACATATTCAGACTTAATGCAGACAAGATAGAGGTGCTACTGATAAAGCAAAAGCCAGATAGAGACTCTGCCTATGCTGGATGGGGTTGCACTCACACTGAAATCTCAACCCTTCAGCTTGGTGTTCTTCTGGATTAAATTCTGAGCATGGATGCTCATGTTTCAGTAATGGTCAGGAGTACATTTGTACAGTTAAAACTAGTGTTGTGTGTGCCCATTCATTGAGATCTGGCTATAAGGAAAAGACAGGAAAGGATTGGGATGGGAAAAGGAAGATTACAAAATGAGTAAGACTGGGGTGCAAAGGGGGGGTGGAAAAGTGGAAAGATTGAAATGGGAAGGGGGAAGTGGAGAAGTGTGAAAGATTGAGGTGGGAAAGGGGGCTGGGAAAGTGGTGAAAACTGGGGTGAGAAAGAGGGGCTGGGAAATTGGGAAACTGCAGTGGGAAAGGAGGCAAGACTGGGAAAGAGAGGCTGGAACCTGGAAGAGGCTGGAATGGAAAGGGGTCTGGGAGGAAAGTGGAGAGAGGGGCTGGGGATAGAAAAGACTGGGGTAGGAAGGGGAAACTAGAAAAAGGGGAGACAGGGTGCTGGAAAAGTGAGGAAAACTGAGATTGGAAGGAAGGACGTGGATTTATGATGGATCTTTATGGATTTTTCCTTTGCTTTAATGGGTAATTCTGTCAAAGACCTTTAAATAGCCCTAACAGCCTGGTCCACCATCTGGCTCAGCCAGTGAGAGACAAATCCATGGGGCCAGCAGCAGAGCAGCCACCTGGGGTCATCTCTTCCTCCCACCCCCAGAAGGGAGACCTGGACTCAGAGTTCTGCTAAAGGTAGGGGGGGGGGGGGGGAGAGAGAAGTCTGAAAAGGGAACTTCTGTTTGAGTTGAAGTTCAGCTTTCTCCCTCTCTCCCTTCAAAATCAATAAAGCCTACAATGAGGACACAGAGTGAGTGACTTTAGCAAAAAAAGTGTGTATGTGTGTGTGTTAGGCTTGTTTGATCCAACAAGAAACGGTTCAAAACTCATTTCAGATCTAGGGGGCGCTAGTGGTTTGATTCTAAAGTGAATTCCAATTTTCACAGAAAAAAATGTTCAAAACTTTTCGAAACTAGAGTTTTTATAACCCGGTCTTCTCGACCTCCAGAGAGGGACTCAGGCCGGCTAACAACAGAGGATTCAATACAGTAAGATAAAAGCAAATATACATCACCAATATAAAATACATTAAAATACAATTCATACAAATTACAAAAAAGTCAGTTTGTCAGAGTGAAATCACAAATTCATCGCCATCTGCCAGTAGGTCAGCAGTTATTGACTCAATCATCATTCTGCAAATGCAGTATCCCAAAGTCATGATTTTACCAGCTTTCTAAAAGTTAGGAGGGGGCCTGGGGCCTAGGCCATCATCACAAATTTACTTGGTGGAATACAAGAGAGGGCCTTCACAATGGTGACTCCCACTTTCTGGAACACCCTTCCACTAGAAGCCAAGCTGGTCTCTTCCCTGCTTTCCTTTCATTTTGTTCAAGGAGGCTTTTAATATGTAATCACTCTCCTGGGTTAGGGTGGGGTGGGGTGGGGTGTGCTGGCATGCATGGTTTGCTTATGTTTATGTTTTAAAAGTAAGTATTCTTTTCTAATAATTTTATATTTTAAAATGGAACGTGATGCAGTAATCATAGTGATGAGTCCAAGCAAAGGGGAAGGTGCTTCAGGAGCTCCACCTGGAGTGTCTTTTTCAGGGACATTATCTCTAATTAAATGTTCAGGGCTCAATGCTACACAATCCTGGGATTGACGGAGAAAGTTCAGAAACTTATCAAACTACAGCCCCCAGGATTCCATAGCACTGAACTAAGGCAATTAAACTGGATCCATTCTACACCATAGATGCACCCCAAGGTTTTTTTTCCCCATCACTGGAAGCTTTGATGTTCTAACACAATCGCTTATAATGAAGGAATTCTAAGCAGGCAGCAACAGTAATGCACATCTTTTTTGGCCAAATTACAAGGACTGCACTTTTTGCTACTACACATTACATTTGGCAGCAAATACTTTTTTTTAGCTTCAGAGTTTTGAAAATGGAGGTTTGCATCAGGTTCAATTGTGCATTAGACTCAAGTAAATATGGGGTATCTTTTAAATGTGATGTTTTCAATTACTTTTAAAAGGTTATCTTTGAGTCACCTTGGGTCCCACATTGGGAGAAAGTGACATCTATATAATATAATTCAATCAATAAATAGCTATAAACCTCTTGCATCCAATTCAAGATGTGCATTCAAAGAGAAAATGCTACAGAAAATATGTATATACAGTTATCCAGACCAGCCTTGCCAACCTAATAATATCAAAATTCTTAGCACACTATCTACTATATTTCTTCTCTGTTTTTTATCATTTCTTTCCATACTTCCCACACCTCACAGTATTTGTGATAAAGCACAAATGTCAAACTTTATTAGTTCTGTTAACATTAGGCATCATTCTTGTTTCTTTCTGCTACATTTTCTGTATGGTAAGGTCTGGAACACTTCCAGTCATTCTCACTATCATTTAGTCCTTAAAACCCAGAACAGACATTTAACCATCGGCCGGGGGGTGGGGGTGGATGTACACACACACAGAGATACTCACAACATATTTTGCCTGCAGATGCACAGGCAACAGTCAGAAGATGAATATTTGAAGCCTTCAACTGGTAGTCTTCAAGCGATAGATTCAGGATAATTAAATAAGGAAAAAAATAGCACATCATGGGCATTCCTTTATGAGTAAAAAGATTGAGCTACATAGAGAGAAAAAGAGTCCACAAGTGATTAGCAGCTGATTTTTATGAGAAATTTTCTACACCTCTCTAATTTGATCCCCCCTCCCCATATCAGTAATGAGTGTAGCAATGTTTGTTGCTTCAGCTTCATCCCAGCATCATTTCTAGTGTCATTACCATATGTATACTCGGTGGTTTGCTGAACTTAAAACACCAAAGAGCTTGTAAAAATGTGGCTCTTATGGCATCACTGATAGCAGCTTTTTGTATTAGATTTCTGTGAACTTTAATGCCACCATTTCCATATCTTGAGGCTGTTTCATGCAAATGTTGCATCTAGGTAGTCCCACAAACAAGCTACTATAATAAGTTCAGTAACTTTGTTTTTCCAAAAGAAGAAAAAGAAAAAAAAAAGGTTTTTGAACATGCAGGAAATATTAGTACATCAAACAGTGAAAGACAAGGTAGTTTAACTTGTTGGTTTGTTTGCAAAAACTCGAAAGTAAATATACTGTAGCTAAAAGTATTCCATTTTTATCTGCCTGCTGCAGTAATGGCTGTGTTACTTCAGGGCTTACACTTCAATAATTGATCAGGGTTTGTATAGCACTGGCTAAGAGCAAAAATAAGAGTGTTGCTTTGAACAAACTGCTGCAATGTTGTAGCATTAGGCACAGAAACAAGATTCTGGAAATATAGATATATATATTAAAAAAAAAACAGGAAAAAAGATGGATAAGTTGGAGTAGTAAATACTGCTCCGGGCTAGAAAGTAATGAGAATTTTTCCATAGAGAGTTTTGACCTGCTATTCAAAATTGTTTCTTGTCTTAATAAATCCTAAAAGTGTAATTTACTTGCAAAAAGGAAAGAACAAAGGCACCCAAACTCTTTTGATAACAACACTTGTTAAGGTTGATAACTCGAGCTTCAAATGTGTGAAGAAAAATGTGTGACAGTTTGTTTCAAGGTGACAACCTAAGTGTTCAGATACTTTCATGTTATGCTGTTTTATAAAGCTCTGTGGTAGCAAATGCTACACACTCATACACATACAGAGAGCGAGAGCGAGAGCGAGGGATAGAAAAGTAAGACAATATATACCATAGTCTCCCATCGGTTATCACCCCTTTAAAGCCATTTACAAGTGTATGAAATTGAATCATATTAATTTCTCCAAGGGAAGATTGCATATCTTCATCTGCCCCCTTGATTTATTTTTTCAGAGACATATGAATAGCTTCTTAAAATGACTACAATTACCTATATTTTCCCTTTAACTTATATCTTTGTTTCTAAATAAGAGGTATTATAGGCTTTGTGTGTGAGTCCTGTTGTCTATAAAACAGATTTTATGAACAATTGTTATTTTTATGGATATGTCACTGTTTTGTCAAACCGAGAAGGGAAAAAAAACCTTCTTTAACTTTTAAAAATAGTATCAGACCAGAAAAACATGAGAAATTCTCAAAAGAAGCTTAAATGCCATCATTCTCATTCCCTCTTGTACTTCGTGTAGGTGTTGCAAGAACCTCAAAACAGTGGGAGATTTTACATAGCATATGTGCTGTCATACCTAGTCAAAAAGAAAAATGAATGTAGAGATTTTCATAGTTAAGTCTCATTACTGAGAAAGTGTATGAGGAATTTTTTTTTTTTAAAAAATCAAGTTTGCAGTAGCAAAATATGGTTAGGAAGTAATTTATTTCCCTCAAGATGTTATAATTTTTTTCCTCATGAAATCTCCAGAGTAGCCACATCTAAATAAGAACCCAACAGACTTGTAATCAAAAGGAATCTGTTCTCTGTTGCTCATAAACGCAAAACAACAAATATGCTCAATGGCATGGCAGTATTGAAGCTGATCATTCTTTCACAGGTGTAGTGAATTCCCATTGTTGGAGACTGGAAGGATACTTTTACATAAGTATTCCAAAAATAGTTAGCTTACATTAAAATTACAATTTTAAAAATCAACCCTTCACTTTCTGCATGACTTTACAATTGAAAGAATGTTAATTCTACCACCATCTCTCATACATGTTGGCGTTGGCTGTAATGTAGAGCATGATCCAGCACTTGGACCCTGTGATAGTCCTCCTCCACCATACAATGCAGTATGGTGGAGAAGGACTTAAATCAATAAATAGTTTTCTAAGATCTACTGAGACACTCACTGGAACACCTCAGCAAGCGAGAGTCCAAAAGTGGCAAGCTCAAACCCAGAACCTTAATCAGTGGCTGATACCAAATGAGAGACTGCCTCCTAGGCACACAGAAAACTTGGTGACTTGGAAGGCGCTGAACAGACTGTGCTTTGGCACCACGAGATGCAGAGCCAACCTTAAGAAATGGGGCTACAAAGTGGAATCCACAACATGAGAATATGGAGAAGAGCAAACCACAAATCACCTACTGAGCCCTGCTACATGTAACCTGAGCCCTGCTACATGAGCAATGGAGGACCTTCTTGCAGCAACACCAGAGGCACTCCAAGTAGTGAGCTACCGGTCAAAGGACATCTAATAGAATACCAAGTCTGCAAACTTTGTGTTTTGTTTGTTTGTTTTTTAATGCAATACAACTGTTCTGGTTCACTCCTGACACGATTGAGTCCCCCTAGGGGTGAGAAAAGCGGTATAGAAATACTGTAAGTAAATGAATAAATAAATAAATAAATAAAACCATACAATGTGACCACATCCTTGTAACTCAGAAACTAAATTTGAACAGCTACCAACAGCAAAGCCAAACTGAAATATACTTATATTTTAATATGGGGGGGGGGGGGGGAGTTTCATTACAACTAACTAGTTATTTGTGACAACTTACTTCCATAATCTGCCTCTGATTTAAGAATAGGCCTGTGCTTCCTCCTCCGCACATCAAATTCTTAACTGGTCTGGATCTAATTTATTATAACTATACCAGTAGTTTTGATCTGGTCTCCATCTCTTGTGCCAATTTAATTCTTTGTTTCTAATCCTCACATAACAAACAAGGGGAGTGGCTTCTGTCAGGACTGAAATCCCTCAGTGCAATTTTAACAGACAAGGTCTCAGACAGAATGTTGGCCTGAGACATTTTTTTTCTTTTTTACCACTTTTAAAACTTTTGCGTAATGAAGTTAGTGAAAATAACAATAATAACAACCATAAAATAGCAAGACCAAAACAAAGTTAAAACAAGGCCACTTTATTTCTCCTGGGACTTATTTAATTGAGTTGTGTCTGAGAATGAGCAAAGAAAGGGGACCAGCTGATGGTGGGTCTTAGCTGAGGACAAGTGTCAACCTAGGAACCCCCCCTCCCCCTCCCAGTCCTCCCTTAGGTGAAACACTCAGTCTGTATAGTTTGGAAGGCCAAACTAGGAGACCCCTCCCCCCCCCCAAGACTCAAGCCTGAGGTTAGCCCCATGAACAGAGTCCTCCACAACCTCACAGAATCAAAAGAGGTAATTCCAGATCCCAAAAGGGGATACCAAGATGTACACTGAAGTATTGTTCTCCCACAAAACATGCCACTGACAAGGGACAAACATCCACTTTGTTCCTTTCCTCTGCCATGCCAGGTAACATGACTTTCACCCTTTCCTGAATTCCCCCAGGATTAGTCTCTTCTGACAAATGGATGCCATCAGCCCTTTAGAGTTCTGAGTATTGGAAGATTATGTCAGGATGCTAGAGAAAGTGACCCAAACTTTTGCTGACGGCAACCAAAATTCCCTGTTTACCATCCACACCCTCTCATGACACACCTTTAATATTTTCTAAGGGTCGAACTTCACATTAATTTTTTCCCAGTTGGAATGTCCTGATTTTTATTAGGAACCTCTCCTCTTCCCTCCCCTCCATACATGCACACCATGCAGTGATGTAAGGTTTGATTCTTTCTTTACCAGATGCAGGTTTACTAATAATGGGAAGGGCTTGAGATGACTGTAAAAAGCTTCCATTGGTGCTAGTGAAGTAAATGAAATATTTTGTTCATCCTGGCTACTTCTGAAGCATTTAAAAAGTTAGAGCAAGTGTCAAAATATACTAACTGATGGTTAATTTATGGTGAAAGGCAGTGTGTCAAAGTCATGCACACACTTTTCCAGGGTGTTGGCCTAGAGAAACATTTTAGACTGCTTGTAGCCTCTGTTATGCATGAGCATAAGCTGGTTTTAAAATGAAGGGGAAAATATTATGCTGCATAAGTAGGTCAACCATCAAATGCATGATTTTTATATTTGCTCATTTGTGATTTCTAGAAATGATTTTCACTTATCTCTTGGCAGTTAAGAAATTTTCTGATGAGCTGCTGATTTGTAAGAACAAGAATGAGAGGAAGATTTTGGTGGCATTATTTCCAAAACCTAGCAGTAAAAAGTTGTAAAGCTGAGAAAAAAGCTTCACATCAAAAGGAAAGGATGATAACCCAATTAAGATTCCTCTACATAATCCCATAAATGGGTTCCAAGTCATGTAAACAAAACGAAATATGTACAAGGTGATATTATGAAGTCTTGTATAGTTTTTTTAGACTGCGGGCAGTCCCTGTGTATACAAGTATATGAAGGTAACATGGTCAACATATAGGAGACATTATTATGTTTAGAATAGAGCTCAGTTGTACGATCAAGTGAATGGCAACCATTAAATACCAAAAATGAAAGAAGTGGTGATGGACTAATGAGCCATCATATGAAAGACATGGCAAAGCTAGATAAATGTGTTTGTGATTCACTGCAAATTAGTAGAGTGAATCGCTTAGACAATTGAAATTGGATTGCAAATCTCATAATTCCTTCTCATTGCCTGTGTATAGTTGTACAACAATGTTTGGAGGTTGTCATTTTTTTGAGGTTAAATATTCCAGCTGGACTGATGGACATCAGTATCGTATCTGGACACTATAAAGATCCAAGCAGATGATGCTGAGCATAATATACCTTCAACCAGTCACCTAGTCCTTCGTTTGAATCATGCTTAATAGGTGCTGAGAAAAGGTTCTGATTGGATGTACAGAATGCTCTAGAGCAGTGGTTCCCAACCTTTGGTCCTCCAAGTGTTTTAGGCTTAAACCCCGACAATTCCTAACAGCAGTTATGGTAGACAAAATACAGTCTGGGGAAATTATAGAGATCTCAATGAAAGTTAGCATGTTAAAGAAGTTGCTGTTATAGCCCAATTCCCCGATCTTTGCTAGGACTGTTGTGCACCATTTTGAGTGGTGGAGTTCGCTCAAGGTGAGTTGGGTCAAAGAGTTACTGTGGCTTTGATAGTGAATATATAGCCAAAATTTTATGATGTTTAGCCAGGCAGTGGCCTCTATAGAGTACTGGCCAGATTCTAGACATAGAACTGCATACAGGACACAGTTTGGGACGCCGAATAATTTGAGGAGAAAATTTGAGTGGAAAGATCTGATGGCACTATTATTAGGGGTTAACCAAATGGGAGCTTCATAGAGTAGTTGTGCTATCGCCTTTGCTTGAAATACGTGCAGAACTGGGGGGATATATTGGTTGCCTCTGGAGTGGAAAAACTTCCTGATGGCACTGTTGCTTGATGGGGCCTGGGCCAATGTGTATTTTAAATGAGTGGATCATGACAGATTATTACTGAACAAAGTCCTAGGTATTTGATTATTTTTTTTACTTGCTCCATATAGTGGCCCTTTATCTTCCAGACTTGCTTTTTATTGCTTTCCCCAAAAACCAGGATCTTGGTTTTGGGTCAATCAAAACAACTTAATTGGCGCTGAGCAAGCAGGACTTTCCAAAGGGAAATTAACATTAGATCAGGCCCATGTCTTGGGCCACTTAGCCAACAAATATTCTTAAAAATAGCCCTAATAAACTAAGTGTGGCCTTCTTGGATCTCAAGGGGACATTTGATTCCATGAACAGAGAAAGGCTTTGGGAGAAACTAGCAGCCCTTAATACTGACCCAATACTTCTTTTCATGATTAAAAAGCCTGCACAACCAAAATCTTTGCCAGGTAAAAGACCACAGGGGATTTCTGTCGAATATGATCCAGGGAGTCAAACAAGGGTACGTACTTGCCCCACTCCTATTTAACATCTTCTTGTATGGTCTCGATATAGCCCTGACCCAAGTAGATGGGCATAGCCCCAAGATTGTCCCAAAACATGCTATCCTCTTGCTATTGGTGGATGATGCAGCCCTAAAAAGATTCCTGCATAAATTTGTTGACTTTTGTGAATGAATGATCTGCAGGTGAATGATAAAACCAAGGAAAGTATGTAGGAACTGGAGTCAGTCAATGCAATGCCATCTTCCTCATTTTGTATGAGGTTCGTCTCTCAAATGTGTGTTTTGTACAGTCATGTAGATGAATATGGGAATCTGAATTATTTCATCAACTCTTTAACACGACAGAAAGTATCATGAAATAGGTTTGATGATAATGATGTCAGCATCCCCTTTTAGTTCATCATGTTGCTGTCATTACAGAATATGAAAGCATCCTCATTAAAGGAAATTAAGGATCTCAATGTGCTTTCTTTTGTATCAATAAATCCAAATATCAAAATATAACAAAACCATGCCCTTTGGAATTGGTCACATTCACAATTAAGCCATATTTGTCAGTGTAACTGATCTGAATGGGTCAAATAAGAACATAGTGTCTTCCCTGATTTTACAAAATTTGTAAGTGACATTTTCATGAAGTTAAAACACTATATTTTAAAGATGAACATGATAAGGAAATAGCCAAGTGAAACAAGAAAATGAAATATGTTGAAATATAAATAGCAATTTGATCACTCTATATTATGACATGCTTTGCTTCACCAGAACATAAATCAACTCAAATGAAGCAAAGTTAATTATGTCCAAATTCCAAAAGAAAAGTTGTGCTGGATTCATGCAACAAAACCTAATTAAAGCCAAATCTCTCAAAGAAGCAAAATAAAAAACAATATAACCCAATTTTTAAAGTATAAAGTATTAGTATTGTTTGTGCTCCAAAAACACTTCTTATGTTTGTACTGTAAAATATTCTGAAATATAATGGAACAGAAAAAAGTATAATTCTAGAGTGCAAGTTGTCCTTAATTCACAAATTATTAACTGGCTCCCAAACAGCATGTACAGAACTGAATGGCATATGGGAGTTTGTTGTTATCAAGTGTCTCTTGAATAACTTGAAATAACATGCTCACATGTACTTTAAGTAAAGAAGTTGTCCTGGCCTGAGCTGTAGTCATTCATGAGTTCAACAGCCAAGTACTGAACTTTTCAGATAGAAAGTATGTCTTCTGTTGGAGTCAGTATACTGACATTTATTGAAAAGAAAGAAAGAAAAAGAAAAAGCCCTTCCAAAACAAAACAAAACAAAACCTTCTCAAGTGTTGTTTTGAAGTGAAGCCACTTCAGTGGCATTTAGCAAAAAACCTGCTCAGATGGCAGGGAAGTTGCTCCAGCGGAATGTGGCGAGGTGCCAACTGTACGGTATTAAACCACATTCCTATTGAGAATTTGTATTGACAGTATACGGTTTTATTAATATCACTTCTGTGCAAGAAACAAGAAAGATACTTCTTGTAAATGTTAACTTTTTAAAACTAAACCCTAGCTTACTTTAGCTATTATGCCTGAATATTTGCAAGTATTTCATCTTTCCTTCTTCATCTTTTCATGTAATTAATCAAGGCCCATTTTAAGCCTTGTTGTATTTCAGCGAATAACAATTTTTCCTCCAGACGCACAAGCATTAGCTTCATGTCAAGGTGTTCTGTAGCATCTTTTTCAGTTAAAAATGACATCTGGCAATAATATCAACCTCAGATCTTAGTGTTATTTCAATCTCCTTCTGTTCTACTCAGGCTTGTCTGCCCTCATATTTCTTTTTTTTTATTCCTAAAATAGTCAGTAATACTAACAGATTAGCATTTGACATTGAGATATCTCCTTATTTCCTTCTTACAAAAACAAGTGAAATTTTTCAAAAGTTTTGTTATCACTGGATTAAATTTCACAGTTGAGAATTCTGGGTTGTGTGAAAATATTGTGACTATTTTTTTATATATAATGTTTAAACCACTTGTTATTTTTGACTAGATTTGAGTCAATTTGAACCTGACAGAATTTCTATTGATTCAGTGTATGCAATTGAATGGGAATTGACAAGAAAGTTTAGACCAATGCTTTCGCACACACAACAAATACTTACACAAGTTATTTTTTTTGATATGCTGATAAAAACCCACCAAAACTTACTGCATTTGTTGCTCTCATCAAGGGACCAAAAATAACCTCACAGCAGTTGACTCTATATTGATATGCATAAAGTAGTATATTGGAATACCTTTTCTCGATGAGGATTAGAGAAACAATATATATCTTTTACATCTCTACTTAGTATTACACAATATTTGCCCTCACAAGTATGTATAATGACATTCATTTGCCTTCTTGAACCCTGAATTGAACAAGTGCTTCCCAGACTATCTGATATGGGGGACTCTCAATTCTTTTCCATACCATATTTGTTCCCAGTAGCTGGAACTCGTTTCTCAAAACTCTCCAAGAATCAGCATCTCATGGCTTGTAGACCACCACTAGTCCAGGGAACATCACTTTGAGTAGTGCTAGTCTAAAGCATTATGATAATCAGCCATATTATAAAACTAAGCATTATCAACAGACTCTCAGCATGGCTCAGTTAATAGTGGAGATATATGCAGTTGGCCCTTTGCATTGATGAGTTCCTCATCTGCAGATTCAACCAAATATGGATTGAAAATAATTGAAAAATGTGCCCATGCTCCAACAGGCCAACTGTTGCGTGCATGAGGTAAGAAGAGGCAGTATAAATATGAAGATGGGAAATTTATTTGCTGTCCTATGCCTTTTTTATCTTTCTCAGAAGGAATCCCTCAATGAGTGGCTCATGTGGTGACCCATCCCAGAATACTTACCAGAATAAAGTCAAACCTAGTGAGCAGACTGAGAGGACAATAATGAGACCATATAAATCAAGTAAAAATGGGAAAAAACATACAAATAAACACTTCTGCTTAAACATAAGATTATTTGCTGATTTTAGGTCCAATGGGTGGTCCTGGAACCAATCCCTATAGATACTGAGAATCAGCTGTATTTCAAAATTTACAAAGATTCTCTGTTCCACTTGTTACATAAATTTTCTTCCCTTTCTGTATCAGAAAGAATACATTGTCTAAAATAAACAATTGACAGAAGTTCATCAAGCAATCATATTGTAAGGATTGTAACTACATATGACATGATAATAGGAAAGTGTACAAAAGGGATAGTCATGCAGCAATATCATCTTTTCATTTGTATTCTTGAACCTAGTTACCCATGACCAACTACCATATCTCCGCCACCATTTAGGTTTGACATTTCTGTGGAAGAAACACCACATGTCCAAAAGTGACCCGGAGAAACATCCTAGAAATAAAAATGGGACAAAATTAAGGATAGTAATGGGACCATTTCCCCCCTTTCTTTCCTGCTATTTCTGTGATGTAATTAACAACAACAACAACAACAACAACAACAACAACAACTTTATTTTGTATCCAATCACAATCTCCTTGAAGGGACTCGGGTCAGTTTACATCGGGACCAAGCCCAGTCAAACAGAGTTAAAATATACACAATAAAAATACATACACAACATCATAAAAACATAATTCATCATACAGCAACCAGTAACCGAGCATAGTGGACATTTCAAAACTAAGGGATGAGGCAAGGGCTTGTGTAATACAACTGTAAGGACAGGACTGATAGAGAAATACAAGAGCCAGATAATAAGTTTAGGGCTGGAAGGGCCAAATCGAATTAGTGTTCTACAACTACAGGGGCAGGAACAATAGTAAATTGCAGGAGCCGAAAATTAAGTTATGAGTAGAAGGGCCAATTTGTCCAGTGAATCGATTAATCAAAGGCAAATTGAAACATCCACAGTTTCCGATCTTTACGGAAAGTGGACAGGGTGGGCGCTAATCTAATCTCCCTGTGGAGAGAGTTCCAGAGCCGGGGGGGGGGGGGTACCACCAAGAAGGCCCTCTCCCTCGTCCCCACCGATTGTGATTGTGACGGAGGTGGGAGTGAGAGAAGGGCCTCCCCAGGAGATCTTAGAGTTTATGCAGGTTCATAGGGGAAGATGTGATTGCAAAGTTAGTCTCGACTTGAACTGTTTAGGGCTTTGTAGAGCTTTCTTCCCTCCTGAAGCAGCTTGGTCCTTGTGTCCTTCAGGGACATCTGATTGGTGTTGTATGGACAGTGTATAGTTAGACAACATAGAGTTTTATACATGTACAGTTGACACAACATACCAATGATAACAACTGGGATAAAGTACAGTAAATGCATTCATTTTGTATATTTCAGAGCACAGGGCACAGCATCAGGTAAGGCTACAGAGAACTTGAGT
Source organism: Anolis sagrei (assembly GCF_037176765.1). NCBI lineage: Eukaryota > Metazoa > Chordata > Lepidosauria > Squamata > Anolidae > Anolis > Anolis sagrei. The sequence continues at coordinate 209,442,914 of NC_090021.1, read as the reverse complement.
TGCTTCTCCCCTCTTACTAATTGAACTCAGACTTGTTCCCCACATTTTGCAGAATAAGGTAGCACAATCCTGAATTCATAGGATCAAGCGGTACCTTTTCAGACACAAGGAGGATATTATTTCCAAAAGTTGCTGTATGTAAAGCAACAACAAACATAAAAACACTGCAAATACAAAACAAGCACAGCAGACTGAGGCTAAAACCTTTCTTCCTGCTAAGCTAGTTTTCTTCTGGCAAGCTTTATTCATATATGGGAGAATTCTGAAACGAGTTTGGAGCAGTATGGTCTACTGCCTCCTGCTGAATGTGTAAACAAGGGCTAAGCAATTTGCTTGGCACAAAAGCACCACATAGGTTTTGGATTATTGCCTTATACTGGCGCTGCAAGTATCTCCTTATGGATCAGTTAAAACCAGTGGGCAGTAATATCCATAATGTACACAGACACACAAAAGATTTAAAGCACTTCAAAATATATATTTTACTAGAGAGCAAGTTGACAGAAGATCATTTTGTAACTTATATTTCTCTTTTAAAAAAATCTAGCAGTCAATGTGAAATATTTTCAGAGCAAATCATTAACAGGAAACCTTTCCTAACAGGAGTATTTTATTTAATGTAAGCATTTTACAGATACCTTCTCTTGCCCTAGAGCAATGCAAGAGGAGCAGGTGGTAAATGTGGCAAATGGCAAGTGATGTTTTTAAATGGACACTCTTAGAACAACACACTGTAAGCTATCAATTAAAAAAGGTACATTGAACAAACAATACTACTCTCTGACCATCTCAATAGCCATCACAGCTAAATTAACTGAGGAAAGGGAGAAAGGCTTTGTTGCAAGAGAAGAGCCAGCAATTTTGCAGACCGTACCCCAAGTAAAGGCAAATGCTGCGATTAGTGCTTATTCCTTTCTGCTGCCAAACACAACACACAATCACAGCTTTAACAAAAAAAAGGGTCTGCATTGATAGCTTTCTCTTACAAGAGGATGACATTCCATACAATGTTATCGTGTGCATATTTAGACGTAAGAAAGTACAATGTGTTTAATATGGTCCATTTTCAGATAAACATGCATAGGTTTCGTGATTCTGGTGTGGTTTTATGGTTTTGATTTTTATCTTTGATGGTTTTGATTTTGATTTTTTATCTTTATGGTTTGGACTCTGATCTAGACTATACACTTTTGGAGAAATTAGATCAATAGACAGGGACATTTTACTTTGCTGGTGTCTTTGGTGGAATCTAGTTTCTCAGGGAGTATTACCAGCCTCTGACTATTCCTTGATTTTTGAAGGCTAGAAATATATTCATGTATTTTTGTTTTGCTTTTCATAAGTGTTCCATGAATATTGATTTTGTACTGACTACTGACATTCAGAAGCTGAACTTAATTTTTGTCATCTTTTTTGTTCTCTGTTTTTGTGTTTGCGTGTGACTCAGTATGACTACACCAGGCAGCGGAAATGTTCTACAAAATTAACAACACAACTTTACAAAAGTCTTGTTACACAAAAATAAAGCATTCATTTTTTTCTCCTTTCTGTGTGAGACAAAGGATCATAGAGGTGGAAGAGGCCACTAGACCATCAAGGGAAGTCCTATTGTGCCATGGAGTTATGCACAAAGCATTCCTGACAGATGGCCATTCAGCCTTTGTTTAAAAACCTCTAGACAATGAGACTTTATGCATTGTCTTGCAATTTAAATGCAATGTTGTTGGAACATGACAAGCGCTGAACACATTCCTTCAATTGTTTAATATACACTTCATGTGCAACCTACCACATATTATAATGTATGCAAGACTGTATTTACGTGATTGCATCTCTCCCTATGGACCTGTCCGGACTTTAAGATCATCTGGGGAGGCCCTCCTCTTGATCCCACCTCCCTCACAAGCGAAGTTGGTGGGGACAAGGGAGAGGGCCTTGTCGATATTGGCTCCCTGACTCTGGAATGCTCTCCCCAAGGAAATAAGACAAGTACCCACTCTGTTAATTTTCAGGATGGAGCTAAAACCTGGCTATTTAAGCAAGCCTTTAGAAATGATGCTTGTGCATCATTTAGTGAAAATTACATTACTATAATGAGACTAATGAAATTTTGTTACTATTTCATTACAGTTATTGCTCATGGGTATAATTACTATAATTCGGGAAAAATTAGGGGGCCCTATCTTACTGATTTTTAAAGCTATCGGGGTGAAACTTGCTACAGTGGTAGAATACATTTAGTACTCTTTTCCCATCAATGTTCAGAACGTTTCATTTATGGATTCTTGGCAGATTTTCAAAATTTTTGTAAACATTTTTTTAATAATAAAGAAAATCTGTTACGAATTTCAAAGTATTATTTCCATTTAACTGTATAGTCCTTATTTTGAAAATACTTGTTCTACTCCAGAAACCTTTATGGCAGAAACTTCACTAAATTTGTGGGAAATCCACAAAGTAAAATGTGCTAGATATGGGATGATGTTCCTTGCGGAAAGACAAAATTTTTGCAGTGTAATAAACTTTCATCATGTTTTTATGACAGAACCAACTAGGAACCGCCATTTATAACCCAGGAACAAAAAGCATAGTACAGACATCATTAAGGGTCATCTAGACTGTCCCCATTCTTCTGGGCAGAAAGGCAACATCCAAACTATCCTGACATCCAATAAATATGCTTCCCCTATTGAGTTGGAGCGGACCCCCAAGGGACATCCATTTAGGTCATTTTTTTTTCTAGCCCAGCACAGAGATTGGCTTACTTATTAGAGAAAGCTGTATCAGTCAGTCCTCTTTGCAGATTCTGGCTGCTATTAGGGAGGGACAGACCTGATTGGTGCTTTCTGGTGCTGATGCAGTCTGGAAAATGTAGTTTAGGGCAGGCATATGCTTGCACATGTGCATAATTACATGGCCATGATTGGGGAAAAAATCAGGGGCTCTTTTCTCCCTCATTTTAAAAACTATTGGGGTTAAACTTGCTACAATGTTAGAACACATTTATCACTATTTGCCCATACAATTTCAGAACATTTCACTCATCCATGGATTTTTGACAAATTTTCAAAACTTTTATAAACTATTTTTTATAATAAAGAAAATTTGTTCCTGGTTTTATAGTGCTAATTCCTGTTTAATGGTGTAGCTCTTACTTGGAAAGTAGTTATTGTACTCCAGAAACTTTGGCTTTTGTGGCAGAAACTTTGCTAAATTGGTGGAGACTCAACACAGCAAAATGTACTATATATAAGATGATGTCCCTGGTGCAAAGATAATAAACTTTTATATGGCAGTATAATAAACTTTTGCCATGTTTTTATGACAAAACTAATTAGGAACTACCATTCATAACCCAGGAAGAGAAACCATAGTGCAGAATATTAACAAATGTATTGGAACTTTGGCTGGTTATAGGCCGATTTATTCTCCAATTGGTCTTTCTTATGCTTTCTTACGCTAATGCATAATGGGAAATGTAGTTTAGGGCATATTTTTTGAATTCTTTGCCATAGGGCTCCTCCCCTTCCCAAAATGCACTGCTTCCTCTTTTCACTGTTGCTAATGCCAAGAGACTCCATTAATTCCAGGGAGAGGAATGGAAATGCAGGCACTAAGGCGAGCAAGTGGGCAGCCTTTTTGGTTTAATGGTTTTTCTTTCTTTCACTGAATATGAAACTGCCTTTGGCAGCCTTCCAAGATTTACAAAACTAAAACAAAAAAGTATTGGGTAAGCTTCAATTCTAAAATATTTTGTGTGGGCCACTCAGACACTTTAAATATGGCTTCTGACTTACAAAACTTCTGATTTTCTTCCGATTTCAAACTCTTCTGATTGTTTTGCACATGCCTAGCAGAGCATTCAAGGAAAATACAATGTTAAAAATCCAATTAAAATTCTCACATTCACTGAAACAAGCCCCAATTACATAATATAACCAGAAAGCCATACATTAAAAATCAAAGCAAAAAGTGTCACAAATCAGAAAATGTAGAGGTGTGTAACTTATCTCAGATACCTTTCCCTTTTCCCCAATACGTACACAACTACAATGGGGGGGGGGGGGAGGAGAAGCTTACTCAACTTATGTCCAAATGTCTACACAGAGCATTATGGTCAGACCTCTGTATTCTTGGGGTCTACATCCACCAACCACAGCTCAAAAATATTTGAAAAATATCAAAAAAGCAAAATATAGGTTCCCCCCCCCAACATTTCACAGATTTATTGTATCTCTCCAGCACTATTTAAGACAGTAGTTCCCAACCTTTTTTTGACCAAGGACCACTTTGACCAGGGACCACTTGACCAGGGACCACGCTCCAACATTAGTACCAAAAAGGTTACGAATCGGTTTTTGGTAAACTTTAGATTTGGTTTGGGGTGCTGATTCAGAAAATTGCATTGGATAGACCACATCAGCTCTAGTTTCTGATACAGAACATTTGCCATGGTTAGCGACATGGAAGGAGTGGCAGGTGGCATGAAAGGAGCAAAAATAAAAAATAAAATAAATAAAGAGGAAGGAGGCTCATGGACCAGATTTTTGTCCTTGTGGCCCACTGGTGGTCCGCGGCTCACACGTTAAGAACCACTGATTTGAGAGAAGATATAACCTTTTGTTTTGCCATTATATCTAATGAGATTAGGACACCCAGAGATTTTGGTATCCACTGAGGGTCCTGGTACCAAATTCCAGCGAATACCAAGGGATCAGTGTACTGGCTTTATGACAGTGTTGAACTAGATAAAAGGTTTTCACTTCATGTTCATAACTATGTTCATGTGCGACTAACATTCATAATAATACATATTCAGAAAGATGTTTCCACTACAGGTTAGCTGAAGTGGCTGTAGTTCATTGAGACACACTTTGACTGCAATGTATCTTGCAATGACACCAAGAAGGAAATTCCAATTGTTTCCAAGGACATTCAGTTGTATTTTTCAGTGCTTATATACTGTCTGCACATTCTTTTTCTTACCTTACCATTTATTCTGTAATGGTGAATTAAATACAGCAGCATTAATTTTAGCTAAGAGTTTATAAACAAAATCCAATATAATTTGTGTGCACAGTAGTGATAAGAAAAGCTGAGGGAGGGATATCACGGTGAAGTGCTTCTATCTGAAAATCCGTGTAAGATGCTTTCCTTACCTAGATCTGTAGAAAATGCCTTCTGGGCTTCTCAAACTAGCTTTCTGGTTTGCATCTGCAAATAATTTGTTGCACGTGAAGATATATCTATAAATATCTTACTGCACTCATACTTTGGGAAATTAGTTATACTCTCATTTGCTTCTGTCTTTCCAATTCTTTGGCAGAAGTTCTCCCAGGCAATAAGAATTTTCATTGGAAGTTGGAAGCAATTGCCAAAGAATGACATAGCCTGTGATATTTTTGTGGTAGGTAGTGTAGTTTTGTGTCTTTATACCAACATAAATATGGTATTAAGTGCATTTCAGTATTTAACATACTTTTTTTTGCGAGGGGGGGGGGGATAAAATCGTATAATAGTCAAATGGTTATTTCTGCCAATTGAAATAAACAAATTCAAAGCAATGGATTTTGATAGGACTACATTGTCCCTGTTCTAGAGGTGTTCCTGGCAAATATGGGCATTCTTCTTGACCTCTTATGTTTGCTAGCTTTACTTTTTAAAAAGTGAACATTAAATGCCAAGGTGTGTTTACCATCAGAACTAGTTAAATTACTACATCCTGGGTTGGTGGCACAAAGCAACATTTCAAAACAAATTTGGGGATTCTGCTTAAGGAAGATGTCTCTGTTCACTGTGCTCTTTGTAGCACTGAGTGGTTTGGGTGGCATAGGACTGTGCTATTGTACAGCCTCACATTTGAATGAGTATTTTTTACAAGTATTTTCAAAAGGAGCATGTTTTCATCTTCTCCTCAATTCATTAAGCTATATAATTTTCAGTTTCCCAAACTTTCCAATTCTTGAAGATTTTGTTTTGTTTTGTTTTGCTATTAAAGTGGACTTGTGTGTCTGTTCAATATGGCTTAGGGAATGAAAGATCAATCAATTGCCAGTTTATATCTCTTTCACATGTGTCTATACATATGGCCATGCCATCTGATCACCACATTCACTTACAATTAAAAAACAAGACTACATGTGTTTTAACATGTATTTAAATTTTAAACATATTTTGCATGTATTTTCTCCGAAACATTTCCCAACATATTTTATCTCACAGTACTCCTTTTAAAATTTACTTCATTTTGTAATAAGTATATTTAAACGTATGAGAAGAAGGGTTTGGGGGGGGGGGGATTTATACAAATTATATCAATATTTGAGAGAAAATGTGAACACAAACAGCTATGTAGGCTTGGACTCACATCTTAGTTTCAAAACCGTGGATTGTTATAAAAGAAAATATAAAAGTATCACAACTTTAAAAACATGTGCCCTGTTCAGATTTGATATCATTGAAGTAACCTAGTATGGTCTCCAATTTTCTAGTGCAAGGGTGGCCAAAGTGTGCCCCTCCAGATGTTACTGAACAGCAAATCTCATCCTCCCTTCCCTGCATAATCAACCATGAGTAATGTAGCCAAATTTGGAGAGCTTCACTTCACCTACCCCGTTCTTGTGCCTCTTCTTCCATGGTAAAAAAAGAAAGAAAGATTTTCTACTTGAACTATCTCAAGCAATTAAGTAACCTAATTTTAAGTAACCTAAGGGTGTATTTGGTTATTCACTTACCTGATACTTGCATAGTGTGCAATCTAAAGTGTCACTCTGTGCTGCAAGGAAGAGCATGCAATGCATCTCTTCTTAGGTTATTCTCAGCAATAAGATGTGCTTCTCCTCATGTGGATTGTCAAGGTGTGATGTGATAAATTTAAAGGTTTGTTTTTTTTAAAAATCAGGTTGAGTTCAGTGATAACTTGGACACGTCAAAAAACTTTCAGCTAAATCTCTGTTATTTTAGAAAGATAATACAGCGAATGTCTGCAACACATGGAAAAAGTCACTCGTCAAAACTTTTATTGATGCAGGTTGAGCATCACGTATCTGGAATTCCGAAACCAAAAATACTCAAAAATCCAAAATTGTCCACAGCTGTGATTGATGGAGTGCCACATTCTCTCTGATGGTTGAATGTACACAAATTTTGTTTCTGGCACAAATTATATATCTATATATCTATATCTATATATAGATATATAACATTTCCTGCGCAAATCATTCAGAATATTGTATATAACATACCTTAAAGCTATGCGTATAAGGTATATATCAAGCATAAATGAATTTCATGGCTAAACTTGTATCCCTTGTCCAAGATATCTCATGTATATGTAAGTATTCCAAAATCCAATTAAAATCTTAAATATAACACTTCTGGTCCCAAAAGTTTTGAATAAGAGATACTCAACCTATTCTTTTATGATTGAAACTGGTAATTGTATTCATTTGTATAGTTACATAAATAGTTTTGTCCAAAATATGTGCTTGTTAAAATCAAATATTTAAAATGCATTCAATAAAGATCAGTAGGAGACAGAGTGTCAGAAGAAAGATTTTTTAAAAATTGTTTTAATGGTGGCAGATTTAAAATATTTGAGAAGGTAATGTTAATGTTTACTGCCAAACAAATGCGTATGTTCTGTTCTCTGCACTGCTTCATTCAGGCCAATATACTTATATTGGGCTTAATAGTAACATATCTATATCAGCATTGAGTGATTAGGCAACAACATTCCCTCCTGAGACTGTCATCCTATTTCATCTCCAGAATCCTATTACATTGCATCGACTTTAGATGCTCTAGTCCACAATTGTGATGAATGGAAAAGAGATCAAAAACGTAGCTTTATTTTCAAGTCAACATTGTCTGTTTTACAACAATAGATGATTCTGCACTGTTCGCTTGCCTTTGCTTATAGGTAGTGTGGTGCATTACTGTGTCAGGTTGTTTTGATTCCTAAATTTATATTCATTTCTTTGATACATGTATCCCTTAAATCGTACAATTTAAGAAAAATGACTGGGGTGGGGGGAGAAAAATTAAATGATCAGAAATGTTTTCAAATCAAAGAGCAACTGACATATATAAAAATGATGTATGTTTCTTACATAGTCCATAGGGAAAATTCAGCAGGCTGGCTATGATCTCTACAATTTGCCTTCAGGCATCCGAGGCTTTGGGACATTCTGTTATCCCTTTGCTCTGTTTATTGTGGCAAGTGATGCACAAACTGACGGTTCTTTTGGACCCTTTCTTTCCATGTCTTGGAATGGTTAAGAGCCCACTTAGCTCCTCTGCTCACCTCCCGGTGCAGTGCTTTGGCAAAGGTTCAGTGACCAATAATCAATTATTATTGAGAAGCAATCAATTGCTAATTTCCATAATTATGCACATCTAAACACTATGAACAAGAAAGAGAAACAAAGCTGCACTCCAAGCATTGCCTTGTTAGCAGTATTTTGTTAACACAGGCGCTAAAAAAAGCCGCTGCAGCTGGTACCACAAATGTGTTTCCAGTATTCAGGCCATCAACGTGATCCGTTGCTAAATGTATAGAATCAGCTTCTTGCTAAAAACTACAATTACAGGTGATATACAGATTGAAATCACAGGGCTGGTTTGTCGAAGAAAATTGTCCTAATGATGGGTTTTCGGATCGGGAATGCAGCTCTTTTCTTCCTCTGTCATGGGTACTGAAGGCAGCTGCACCTGCCTCTTCGCTGTATTCTGCCGCACTTAATGATATCTGATGATATCATTAGGCAAAGTGTTCATAAACAGATGTTGAGCCTGTGCCTAAATGCTGTCAGATGAGCGGTTGCTGGCCTGAAACAGTATTATTTATATAGAACATTTACGTTTGTTATGTTAATAACCCCACTATTAGCTCTCTGGATGTTGCGATAGGAATGTAAATGTAGTTAATATGAATAACAACCTCTTTACTCTTCATGCTGCAGTTGGGTATAACTTTTAGGCTTTTAGCAAGAAACAAAGATTTCCCCCACCAAGTCCTTTTGACTCCTCCTCCTCCCTTTTTTTGGCATCATATGAAATCTTGATAAGCAGATAAATGGTAAGAATCTGTAGGACAGATGTTAAAAGACTGGCATTTGTTTCTTTTACACTTAATGTTTTCAAGACATACTGGCATTTTTAATGCCATATTCATGTCTTATATTGCACCATGTTCTTCAATATTCTATCACACAGTTGGCTGGTAGACACCACAAATACATTTCATCCTAGTTTATCTTAGCCCATGCACATCGGTATATATGTGTGTGTGTGTGTGTGATTTCTAAATAAAAGTACTTCAGAATTTGTTGCTGTTTGTCTAGGCTTATTTTCTGTTGTCTCATTTATTTCTGTATAATAATACTAAATGTCGACTAGCTTGCCCCACATCGTATTCCTGTTTGTGTTGTTGTTGTTGGCTTTTCTGATGTTGTATTATTTTAGTACTGCCTGAAATCCTGCATTACAATTGCCGTGGTTTTATTCAGCCAAAGTTGCATTTTATACCTCATAGTTAATTCATGTAGAGTAAGTTATGTAAATTTTGACAGTCATCAAAATGTGCAATGTTTTCTGCTGAAATACAGCTGAATAGCAGGAGCTCCGTTATAAAAATATCATTAGAGCTTTCATAATTTTATTTGCTGTTTTAACTCTTTCTGAATGTTGTTTATAATGGAGGTGGATGCTGAATATGGGCTATTTCTGCTCATTTTAAATGAGTGGTGATGAGCAGCTCTTACAAAAAAAAGACTGTTATATTGCAACTGCGGCGAGACTATACTTTGGTGTTAAAAGTTTGTTTCAAATATTTATTTTCATCCGGGAGCTGAATATTTTGAGTTTTCATGGTAAGACCATAGCGTGGGTCAATTCAGTCTGTTTTCCTAGGAATAAGATTGAATTTTTTAAAATAATTTATATGGCAGTGAGAAATAAGGCAACAAAACATATCTCAACAATTAAGTCACAATTCCTATCTATATATGGAAATTAACAAATAGACTGAATTCAAATAAAAGTTTGATTTAACCACAAGCACAGGACTCTTAGATATAATATCACCACAACAATAACATTGCAGTAGCTAGTAATGTCATATCTAAGAGACTTGTCCTTGTGGCTAACTGAACCTCCTATTGAAATTCAGATTATTAATTAGTTTCAATACACAGGTAAGCCTTGTGGCTTAATTGTTTCAAAAATATTTTAGGTGTTTATCTACACCCTCAAAGTCACATAAATTATTCTTCTTTTTTCCTCATTTAAGGAAGATTATATATATATATATATATATATATATATATATATATATATATAGCTTAACAGTAAATTATGCTAATATGTAAGATATCACTGTGCAACACAGTTTTTGTTACTGGGTTATAAATGTCATTTCCTAATTGGTTCTGTCATAAAAACCATGGAAAAATTATTAAACTGCAAAAACCTTTTTTGTGGACATCTGCAGCATATTTTGCCATTGTTTTTCAATGAACATCTCATAGAGTCTCAACCAATTCAACATAGTTTGTGGTGCCACAAAAACAAAGTTTCTGGAGTGTAGCAACAACTTTCATAGTAAGTGCCACACAATTAAACAGGAAATAACACTTTCAAACCAGGAACAGAAAATATTTCAATTTTTTCCATAGTGTAATTAACAACATAACCCTAGAAAAAAGCTACAAGTGAGATAACTGTTTCAAAGATAAAAGAATAAAAAGGTAGTACTCGGAGGGATTCTTAAATACAACCCCAGTTTGTTTGCCCCTTTCCAAAAAAATCCCAGGCCACATTATAACCATGTACTATTTAGCAGACATGAGGCCATAATACTACATTGTACATAGTTTCATATGCCCTTGACTTTTCAAGCAATGCTATATACAACTTGAAAGACACAATATTTCGTAGGCCAAGTCTGTACTTAATAGAGAATAACTGAAGAATAATGAGAGGCATGGTGCTATGTGATTTATTTTTTTCTAGGTGTTCGCCTTTTGTGGGTAAAATGTTCATTACATTATTATTTATCTGAAGGACATCTTGTGTCCACACCTACCATAAAACAGAATGAGGAAAAAAGGTAGAGGACAAATCAGAAAAAAGAGACGTGAGGAGAGCCTAGAAAACTATGCTAAACCCCTGCTGAACCTGACAGATCTGCAACTCCATCCTTCCATGATTAAGAAGAGGAGGAACAACAGGGGACATTGTCTGAAATATTGCCTGGAGTAAACCCATCTGGTTTACTCCAGAGTGGGGAACCAAGTTTTCCTCGGTGTTTGCCCTGTAATGTGTGCATTTTATTGCTGTTTATTTGAAGTTCCACAGCTCCCATAGAAAGCTAGTGGTTTAAAATACAGCTCCATTTTATTCAGTGTGTAGAAGGTTAAATTACAAATGGAAATTAAAAGCTTCTTTAAGGGCTGCGTCTATAGACAACAACCATTAGAGCTCATTTAAGGAACCACAATGTTGTTGATAATAGTAAGTATGTCTACTGCTGCTTCAGTGCCAACAGGGAATGGCCCAGCAAAGAACATTTTATGAAGACAGAATTGAGTTTCCAAAGGAGAATAGCAGTGATGTAACTGATTAATGCCGAGAGCCTAATTTTCATTCCCACCCCATCCTATTTCCATGGAACAAACCCCAAACTGGCCAAGCTCTGTTTACAATGATAAATAATGATAATAATAACTTACAGCAAATGTTATGCATAGAAATCCAAGCTGTGTCTTGGATTTAAAAGGTGCAGATTCCACTGCAATCAAGGGAGTTAGAAGCATTCATCCCTGAGCTGATTTTTTGTGCACAAAACCCCAAGCCTATGGTCCAGTTGATGGACAAGCTTTCATATCTGAAACTGATTCAGGCTTTTCACATATAATTATACAACTTTGGAGCTAATTTATATCTTTATTGTTAAGTTTATAAAGGACCCAAATGTTGACTTTACCTCCTTGTTTCCATATAGACAGCTGCTACTGTGAAGTGTACCTTGCCCATGGGAACAAAGTTGGATAGTTTTAGTGCCAGAAAAGGCCAATTTTGCAATGGTTTTCTCATTGTGTAAACTTTCTTCCTTTCCATTTGTGATTGAAGTTGTGTAAATGGATCCTTAAAAGAAAAAGGAGTAAACAAACTGTGCCACTCTACATAAAAATAAATGTGTGAATTTATCGTTAGCTAAAATGAATCACTTGGAGATTGGAAATCCAATATGCAGATATAATTGCTCTGGCTGTGCTGTTAAAAGCATAGCTTCATATTTCCCACCACAAAGTTTTGTATAACCATTAACTCTTATACTTTTCTTCCCATCTTAGACCTCCTCCTCCTCCCACTCTAACATGAAAAGCTGAACTACATGAAACCATGCTCCACCTAAAAGTGCCATTTGCCGATCTTGTAAATCTGCTGACTCAAAATAACTCTAGTTCTGGATTCCAAATAGGACCATGAAGGAATAGTATCAATCTTTGGCTTCCCAGAGCAGCTGCTGGGTTCACTGTTGTATTTCGTATTCGCTTGATTACATCTTAATTTACATTTTTGTAGCCTAATATTGTAAGTATTGACATTTGCACATGCTACAACATCCCAATGTAATACCACATGGGGGTGGGAGCAAACCCACAGAAAGCAGGCTGATGGTTCTTTAAACATTGTCCGTACCAATGTTCTCCATAGCCCTCTCAACCCAAATACCAGGCTACACTTTCAACTGGCACCTTAGAACTGTATTAAATTTTAAAAACGATTATAATCCTGTGTGCAATTACTCTGTTTTTGTGACATTTTGCAAATGGATTCCAAGGGAATGGGACAAACGTCATGTGATGGGACCCATTTGGAATCGTATTCAAAGAATCTCAAAAATTGTGTATATCCCAATGTAATAAGATCCTAAATGCAGGGCCGTAGCCAGAAAAAAATTTCGGGGAGGGTTGAAAATTTCGGGGGGGGGGGGGGGGTTGAAACTTGCCTCTTAGCTCACGCTGAAGCAAAGAGCACAGCAGGGGGCAGAGCAGTCTTCCATAGCCTGCAGCTCCGCCCCTGTCAACCACCTCCACCAAGTCTGGCCTCTTGAATGAGAGCATTCAACACACACACACCCAACTTGGTTGCTTCACTACATCGGCTATTGCTGCAAGTAATGACAGTGTAATAAATTGTCAATATTTGCTTGAGATAGTGCTTGCAGTTCTGGAGGGACTCTTAATTTTTTGCATCTCATAGACTTAGCATGGGGATTTGGTTAACCAGTTAAAATTCATGAGTAAACCAGGTTTTTTTAAAAAAAATCTGAAACATTTCAGGGGGGGGGGGTTGAACCCCTAAAACCACCCCCTCGCTACAGGCCTGCCTAAATGCACACTTTTTCCTTCATATTTATTTATGCTACCAACCTGTCCTTTTTATCTTGCCATGCAAGTTTATCACTCAATCTCTCTACTCATTGAAGTGGTTCATTGTTGCCTGTCCTTAAATCATGATTGAAACCTGAACCCAGTCTCACTTCCAATAGCAATAAGGAGTACCTGCATTGTAGTGTCAATGCACTTTTTCTATCTACACAGAAACATGAGCATTCTGATTAAGAAAATTCAAGTTTTCTATTCAGAGAGCAAGGGCATTATTCTTTCTAATTTAAATATAGGAGAAACTTGACTACCTCCATGTAGAGGCTTCAAACATCTTTTTAAAGATATATATTGTAAATCCCACCTTTCTCCCAACATGGGATCCAAGGTGGCGATTTTAAGCGATTTTAAACACATATAAAACATAACAAAACAATACACTCCCAGTGAAAAGCTCTATCTTCTGTATTATATTTTTTAAATGCCCATCTGAATAAAAGGCATTTACTTGCCAGTGGAAAGACCAGAGAAGGGAGCATGTGGAAGTAGCCACCAAGACGCTTCTCTTCATACCTTCACCAAACACACCTGTGATGATTTTGGGACTAAGAGGAAGCCTCCCTATATAAGTATTAAAGCTCAGGTAGAATCATCTAGGAAAACAGGGCCTTTCAGACACTTTAAACCTGAGCCATATAGCACTATAAAGCTCCAACACAGTATGGCAAGCGGAAAAATTGCATATGATATTTGGTGTGGCAGAATGTGTCTAAATGGCTTTGCTCAAGTAGTTTCTACTATACCCACCTTTTCAAAGGAAAAATGCAGAGAAGTAGGGGGACATATTTAAACATTTGTGCAAATACACTAGTTTTCAGCCTTCTCCAGGGCATGTTCCTTCTGTGCAGATCTCTGCTGTTTGATTATAATAAGTATGACAGGAACAGGATAGGGATGTAAATCCTCATTGGTTTCATCCTTACATGCAAGAATGAATAATTTCTGTAGTTTTCTCCTCCCCACCTGAGAATGTGAGAAATTCAGCACAGTTCACATTCTTTTTTTCTTTTTTTTTCTTTTTCTTTCTTTCTTTTCTTTCTTTCTTTCTTTTTTTTTTTTTTTTTTTTTTGCATTTTGGGATGCTTAAGAAACAAATGTTTTGAACAGAAATGAATGTGCATTATTACAGTTAACAAAAAGTTGCAAAACAGCAGGCCAGATATTATGCTAAATTGATTTTAAAAAGCAGGATTAAAAAAAGCTGGCTGTTTTTGGGGATGTCGAATATTCAGATAAAGTCCAATATAATCTTGATTACTTACATAAGAAAGAAGATACCGATTCTATGGTGTTTGCTTTCATTCATCAAAAGGGACGGGACAGGATGTGAAGGCCAGGTCCTTACATAATTTTAAAAATGTAGCAATTAATTAAAAGAGAAACTTTTCTTTCGTGGTGTCTGAATTGTATGTATGGGATGGGATTGTGGCTATGTATACTGTATGTGTGTGTTGGGTGGGTGGGGACATTACAAGTTTGCATGGTTTCTCCATAAGGATATTTGAACTTTGGTTAGAGATTACATTTCATTAATATGTATGCATATGTCTTCAACTTTTTTTATCTTCAAAGTATTTGCAGAGTTCTGGCAATATGAATCAGTTGAAGGCCTACTCATAGTTGTAATCTCTCCCACACAGTCTCAATCCAGAGAATGCATAGTGAAAGCTCATCATATTAAAAAGCTGGAAGTGTGGCTGACTGTGTGGGCACAAAGTCAAGGAAAGAACTTGCATGGCCACGAACTTCCCCAGAATTATAATCACCTGCATAATAAAACAGAATACAAAATCCACAAAAGAGGAATGTGTTATTAACCATCAAAAATGAACAAAACATATCATACAAGCTTTCAAAGTGCCACTGGCTTATTCATCAGACAAAAGATGTTAAAAGCATACAAGGCTTTTTAGATGCAAGCCTATCTTTTGCAGCAATACTGTTTCTGTTGTAGTTTAGTTGGTTTGGGGGGATCTCAATTAAGGAATATACCATTTCCTTCTTGGCCGTGTGGGGACAGAAAAAGGATAGTTTTAAACTCTCAATTCGCAGTAGTCACTTATTTAATGACCAATATAGTGTATTCTCCACAGTTGTTTAAACTGTGTTTTAACTATTTTTTTCCAATATGCCCCTCAAATTTCCAGTTCCTCTTTCCAAATCTTCTATGGGATGGATGATGACGACCGACTGTAATGATTTTTTACTTTCTGTGTTACTCATATATAAAGGTAGATCAATAACAAATGAGAAAAAGAAGAATCCAGGGTTATAAGACCCTATATTGTTTTTTTTACTGTTCCATAATTTACTGTTTATATATTTTACTGTTCACTATTTCCAAATAAATCTTGTTTTCAGAGAAACAAATAAATGTTTATTTTTCTAAGAACAAATAACTAAGCCATTATTTTTAATTTTTAATTCCCACTTCAAGAGTTCTTAACCACTTAAAATGAAGTGTTTCCAGAAAGTAGCACTAATCCCTTGTATTCAGCTGAGACCTGAGTGAAAATAAAAACAATTGTTTCTTAACTATCCTGCTCTATTTCACATCATTGTGAGAATGTTTAATGGAGCCATCCCATCTAGTAGTTTTAGCTTTTCTGATATGGTGAGATTAGCTGCAAATAACAGGCAAGTGTTCTCTTTGGAACACCTGGAATCTTTTAGCCATCTCATTTGCCTATGTTTCACTCAAAATCAAACAGATAAGTTTTATTAATAAATAAAAAATAAAAATATACTCAAGACATAACTTTGCCAATGCCATGGGTAGAATCCATTGTTTTGTTTGTAGCCCTCCAAGCATGATGGTTTAGCAATGTCAGGCCCTTCAAGCAGCTCCATTGGTCAGTGCCATGACACTAGGTGGAGACTTTCATTCCTAAAAAAAATAATGAGTGAAATAGTTAAATATTTAAAATAATCCACTTTGGTGCAGATTTCCATCCCCACTTCCCCCCGAAAAACTAGGCTTTCGGGGGGGGGGGGGGCAGCTGGCTACATGCCATTCCGATTAAAATCCACCCTGAAGCCCCCCAATTTAGCCCTAAAAATTAAGTAAAATGTGCCTGGCCGCCAGAACTTCCCTCCTCACACCCTCCTGGTGTGAAGAAATGACATGCTGGGACATGGGGGAGGGGTGGCAGGGAGGGAAATGTCCTTTATCAAGTTCATCATCCCCACACAAACTCAGATATAGAAAATCTATAGACAAAATCAGTTGCTAGGGGCCTACTTGCACATCCTGTCCTCATCATAGCAAAACTATATCATTACATTGCCAGCTTTCTTCAGCCATCTATTCCACCTTAGTTGGAATAAATGGTAAAAATGAAGAAATCCAAGAAAGAGAAAACAAGTTTTCCCAAGTGCTGTTTGTTTGTTTGTTTGTTTGTTTGTTGTTTTTGCTAAAGTCTACAATTCATTTACTAAGCAAGACTGATAAAGATGTTCGGTGCCCTTGAACAACTGAGAAATCTACCTTCCCTTCAAAATCCTTTTAATCAGGAAAACTATGAGATTACCTCTCTCCCTATTAAACAAAAACCCTCTTAAAGGGGAAAAAATCCTACCTGGCCCCAAGGCAACCCTAAGGGGTATACTCTTATAGGGTGGGAAGGGTGGGCCAACATTCTTGGTTCCAATCCTGGAGCTAAAAGGGGTGGCAGCCTTAAATACTGCTCTCTGTCACCTGCAGCTAGTCTTTCCAGTCTCAATTCCTTGGAGGGGCAAATAGCCTTCCTCTCCCAGGCTTGGCCCGAAGGGAAACCTAATTCTCAACAGTGACAAAAATAGTTCACTTGTGTGATTTTTATTCCAAAGGATAGATGATCTCAACAGTACTATAGTAGATACCTGCCTTGTGTTTCTGTATTTGTTATATTGCTTTGTGTTCAAAGCAAAAATACTAAACAGAACTTATACTAATTTCATAGTCAAAATAATGAACACTAATATGAGGTTCTATGGCATTGACAGGAAACTTGGGATATAATAGGGGGCTGTTGCTCCAGTCAAACCTGACCAGCATAGTTAGGGGATATTTGGAACTCCAATCCTCCAGTATCTGGATGGCCAGAACTTGCCTTCCCATGCTCTAACTTATCTAAACAATCAATTTCACGATCACTATTTACTATGTAGGGAAATTATATGAAAGAACAAGTGCATTCATAACAGTCAGTTGAACGTTTTGTTGCAAGTATCTTAATACTCAAGACCATGGTACTGATATAGGGGAATAAATGTATTTTAAAAAGTGATGTGTCACTTGGAAACACAACTGAATGAATTGTAGACACTAATTTCCTTATAAAATGATTGGGTCTCATTTTGTGTAGTTCACACACCCCTAGACATTTGGTAAAGGCTGACGGTATGGAAATTACTGCAATGAAATAGGTTTCACATACTTTGTTCATGCGCTAACTCTTTGGGGACTCCTACACTGTATACCATCTACACACAAAAAGGTAATATGAACCGGGAAGCATTTCAAGGATGTGATGATCCCTTCTGTAGTGATTTAGAATGCCATTTCAGTGCAACAATAATTTTCCACTATCCATAGGATTACTAATCCATCTGGAATAACAGAGATTATTGTCATGAATCTATGAGTTGTGATTGAATGGACCCTGATTCAGAACTTTGATCATCCTTATATGTAGAAATGCCCCATATTCCTTTTTGCTTCTCTGTGTCATTTTAGTGGCATGGGGAAGCAGTGCAGCGTGACTCCTTCAGTGCTTATTACTATCTTTGGATATTTGTACTTACATGTTAACAAGGTAGAAGGGAGGGGGAGAAAAAAGGAAATGTGGCAGAACCTTTGAGACTATTTTTTTAATTTTATCACTAGCTATACCCACCACGCGTTACTGTGACCAGTCTTCCCTCTTTCTCTCTTTTTCTTTCTCTCCTTCCTTCCCTCTTTTTCTTTTCCTTCCTCTTTCCCTTCTTTCCTCCTTTTCTACCTGTTTCTCTCTTTCACTCCTTCTCTCCTTCCTTCCCTCTTTCCTTCCTTCTTTCACTTTTTTATTTCCTTCTCTCCTTTCTTCCTTCTCTGCCTTTCTTTCTTTCCTTCCTTCTCTCCTTCCTTCCCCCTTTCTGTGTATATGTGTTTTGTGTGTGTATATATGCATATATGTGTATGTATATATGTGTATATGTGTGCGTATATATGTGGTGTTGTGCATGCTTTGTAATGTAATTTTTGATTTTTGGCTTTTTAAGTAGTTTTGTTGTGTTTTCCTGTGTTTTTATGAGTGATGGTTACTCATTGGGCTGATCGGTGTCTTGTGTCCAAATTTGGCGGCAATTCGTCCAGTGGTTTTTGAGTTACGTTAATCTCACAAACGAACATTACATTTTTATTTATATAGATGGGCTTTTGTGGATATTAACCCACTTCTTCAAATGCAGTACTGAGTGGTATTATGGCCTTAGTTGTAAAGCATAGTTAGTTACACAGTTGTGGAAGATGAACAGAATGTATTAGGATCCAGAAAAATGCAAATCATGACTCTTGCCCTAAATTTTTGAAGAGCTAGGTGATATATGTATTTCAGATCTCTACAATGCTCAGTTTGTCATGATGTGTAAAAGCAATTGACCAAAAGTCAATTTCTTTGGGTTCAAAACTTTCGCTGAGAAGATTGCTTTTGTTATACTATATATAGAAGCAAATATTATTGTATTAAAACTGCAGTGCGATGAAACCATTGTCTCTGTTCATACCTCTGCCAATGAACTCAATTTTTAATGAACTCAAATTTTTTAGCATAATTCAATTTAACCATTTCTCTTTCTAGTCTTCCTTTGTAATTTCATTTGTAAATTCCCTGTTTTATAACTTCACCTTGTCAATCCAGTAGTCATATGCTCAGCTCTGTAACTGTTTTTTTCTTCTGGTATTTCTAATGTCAGATTTGTGTCTATTCATCCTCCCGTGTAGAGACTGTTTTGTATGTCCAGTGTAGAGAGCCTTGGTGACATAAGATGGCATACATTACAACTATATGTGGAGGTAGGAACTGGAAGTTAACATACTGTTTGTATTGGGTGAAATTGTTCTTCATATGTACTACCAAAGGCAAACAAAAAAGGTGAGTTTTCAAACTTTAGAAAGAAAGGAGAAAGTCTTAACATATTGTATTGCTGCCACATGCTAAAATTGTGCCCTAAGTTTAGTGTACGTTTTTATATAATTGTATGTATTCTATGTTCATATATTTTGGGTTTGTTGTACCTCACTTTGAGCTGTCAGGAGAGGGAAGTTATAAATAAAAATTATTATTATTGTAATCATCATTAATTACTTTGCACAAGTTATCCTCCAATTTTTATTTTTATTTTTGTTGATATGCCACAAGACTTATCTGAAGCACTTTCCCTGCTAATTTTACTAATGCAAATGTCCTCATTTTTGATTTAAGCATCTTTAAGAACCTGGAAAACTAACAGTCTTGGAGAGTACTGAGAGAAGAAGTGTTTTTCACCACTATTTTAGATGATGCCAAAAGTCCCTTGTTCCCTTCAGAGATTGGGATTTCCATGAAAAGAGAATGTAGGTTCTGAGAGTGCCTTGGACCCCAAGAAGATCCAACCAGTCCATACTCCAGGAAATAATGCTTAACTGCTCACTGGAGGGAAGGATATTAGAGGCAAAGATGAAATACTTTGGCCACATAATGAGAAGACAGGAAAGCTTGGAGAGGATAATTATGCTGGGGAAAATGGAAGGAAAAAGGAAGAGGGGCCGACCAAGGGCAAGATGGATGGATGTTATACTAGAAATGACTGGCTGGACCTTGAAGGAGCTGGGGGTGGCGATGGCTGACAGGGAGCTCTGGCGTGGGCTGGTCCATGAGGTTCTGAAGAGTTGGAAGTGACTGAATTAATAAACAACAACAACACTCTCTCTTTCCTTCTGTTTTTAGTTACCTCCCCCAACTCCTCATACAAAAGCGCTACAATGTGGAGAACTTATTTGTGAAGCTTATACAACTCAGCAAAAGATGACCAGTTACTGCCTTCCTGACCTGCATTTACATTGTGGGGGGGGGGGGGGGGGGGGGGGAGACAGGAGAAAGCAGTGTAAAGGGATGATTTAAAAGACAGCATTCTGGGGATACCAGCTTTTCTCTCCATTGCAGAAGTCCAAAATTTAAAAAGATAGCAATATAGACAGAAAAAACAAAGATATTTTGATATTTTGGTATTCCGAATGATTATATTAATTTTAAAAACTTAACATTCAAGACTCCTGAAGCATGATTTGGAGAGAGAAAGTTCAATGTCTGATAGGGGACCACTCACAGGAACACCCCTTTTCTCATTATATCCCGGTTCCTGAGTCCAGAAGACAATATCTGACTGTATTCTCCCTGCTCCCTTTTAATGACTGTTGCCAGTGGCTCCCTATCAAATCCTGACAGAGTTGACAGGAAGTTTCTCTGCATCATGGGAAGAGCTCAGTCATAAATCATACCTTGAATTGATTAGAAGCTTTTTTAATGGGGGGTGGGGTGGGATAAGGTCCATAGTGGTGCAGAAATGTTGTCTTCAGTGATAGGTCAACATGGATTTCTAAAAAACAAGTCATACCAGACTAATCTTAGCCTGTTTTTCAATAGAATGACAAGCTTGGTAGATTCAGGGAATGTTGTGCTATATTATTATTATTATTATTATTATTATTATTATTATTATTATTTATACCCCACTTTATTTCCCCAAAGAAGACTCAAAGCAGCTTGTAAAGCATTAGCACAGAATTTAAAATATACAAACATACAAAAATTGAAACAGAATTAAACACAAACAGCAGTAAAGAAATTCAGTTAAACATATTACGAGTTAAAAACCACACAACCCCCTGACTATATCTTGAACATCTTAATCTTTAAATACCTGTTTGAATAAAAAGGTTTTAGTCTGCTCCCAGAAGGACAGCAGTTCTGACTTCCCTGGGCACAGAGTTCCAGAGTTCAGAGGCAGCCACTCTCTCGTTCCCACCAACCAGGCTTGAGTTGGAGGTTTGACTGAGAGAAGGGCCTCTCCTGAAGGTCTCAGACAGGTTCATACAAAAGGATGCAATCAGCTAAATAGCCTAGACTTGAACTGTCTAGGGCTTTAAAGGTCATAACCAGCACTATGAATTGTGTCCAGTAACAAATTGGCAGCCAGTGGAACTGTTTCAACAGGGGGTTCTCCGCTCCCTGTAGCTAGCCCCAGTGAGCAATCTGAATATCCCAGCATGGATGTTGAAGTCTCCTAGCACCATTACTTGCTGAGATCCCAACGCCAACTCTGAGACCACCTCGGCTAGCTGAGGAAGAGAGACTGTTCAGCAGTGTGGTGGGCAGTACATTTGAACACTGTTGATTGTGGGATGGTGAATCTGGTCAGGGGGATAGAATCATGATAGACCATTGCAACTCCACCTCCCTACCCCCCCCCCCCCCATTTAAAAATGCTAACCTGCTACTGCACAGAGAATCCAGGTGGGCAGAACTGAGAGAGATTAACCCACCCAGTCTCATCCAGCCATGATCTCTGTGATACCGACCAGGTCAGTATGCTCACCCAGAATTAACTTCTGCATGGCAGTTGTTTTTCCATTTACTGACCTGGCATTCAACATTAGCAATTTCAACCCGGGGAAATGTCACCCTGGTTATCCACGTTATAGGATATAGGAGGCCATTTAAGGGCAATAAGGACTCTATTTTCCTTCCCATTTTTGGTGCTTTATCTGCCTCCCCCTACTGCATCTCCTCCTGCCCTGTATGACTCCAATGACTACCCCACAGATCCGGGGTCTACTTCCCACCTTAGCAGGGTGTTGGACTATATTACCCATGTGGTCTCTTCCAACTCTATTATTTTATGATTCTAGGTTGGCTTTGTTCTTCTCAGTAACACCATTCAGATCTGAGTAGGGTGTGAACCACTGTGACATCATCTCATTTATGGCATGCCTGAGAGCATCAGTTTCACAAAACATGAGGATGTATTAATCTGATAGACTGTACAAACTTGACCATGATAGGGCTATCTACCTGACTAGGCTCACATTTACAAAACTTAGACAAGCCTTCACTGCCCTTCGTTTTCAAAGTATGCTCACAGCAGTGATTGATGGCACCCCTCTGGCTCTTCGTTTATGTGTTTGCGGGGCCCCGGAAATTGAGGATCTGCCTCACTATTTGCTTTTCTGCCCTTTGTATTCTGATCCAAGAACCAAAATACTCGGGTTTATTCTTCACCTCCTTCAGACCAACACTGTGTCTGAAAAGATTTTTTATCTCTTGGCTGACACTAACCCCGTGGTTACTCAAAAGGTGTCTCTTTTTGCCCTGGCAGCACAGAAAATCCGGGCAAAACTAATATCTGATATTGCAGTTGATTGTGCTGGGGATGCTTTCAACTAATAGTGGCTGTTTATGTAGTTTTAATAATGCTGTATCTATTTGCTTTTACTTGGTTTTTAATTACACAGGTATGAGTCTACACATTATGTAGTATTTTAAAGGTGCATCTTGCTATCGATATAAGTGGCATTTTAATGATTTATAGGATTTTATTGTGTATTTTATATTGTATTTGATAATCTGGTGTTCATGTATTTATTTATTTGCCTTGACTTGTATGTGAAAGAACTATGGTCTAAGCATTGAATAAACTTGCCAAACTATTAATCTGATGGGTTAAAATGGTGCTGAAGAGGCAACAGGAATGGCAGGAGAAAGTAGCAAATTTAAAGATATTTTCTGGAGAACGTACTGGAGAATATACATGATTATATACATATAACCATGTATAAGTCTAGAAATTGTAATCCAAATTTGACCTCAAAAACTGGGTTAGGCTTATCCATGGGTCAATGTTAGCATTGTATCTTAACTCCTACCTAAAAGGAACCATCCCTTTCTTTGAGTGCTGAAAGTCAAGAGTTAGTTTATCCCAGGATAATCTAAAAGAAGCTTTGACCCTTCCTTCTCTCTCTGCTGCAACTCCTCTTCTGACCTTTCTGAATGCCTGGTTGGGAAAATGGAGATCACCCTTTGGTGCTTCCCCTCAAAGGAGTGCCAATAGAGTAAAGAGAATCAGTGCTTCTTTTAGATTCTCTCAGGAAAAACCCTTTTTTCATAACACATAATACAGGCAGCTCCTGAGTTACAAACATCCTGGAAGAGTTCTCATGGGGAAAAGGTGTCTCCACTGGAATTAGACTTAAAAATGTACCTGTTCAAACTTACATACAAATTCAACTGAAGAACAAACTTACAGAACCTATCTCTGAGCAGAGTAGCAAAAGGCCTTTTTTGTATGGGTGGGAAAATGATGGCAGCATCAACCAGGAACTTCGGGCTCCATGAGACAATGCTGGGATTTCCACTCCCCCTCCCTGCAAAAAAAATACCCTCTATACATTAATATATACAGTATATAAGCAACTATTTTCAAATATAGAAAGTGAATATGTGCACAGCTCTACTCCATAAAAATGATCTGCCAAATTGTTTTTCAAGAGAGACTGCATAGGAATATAAATGCATAGCTGCTTACTTCTGAGCTCTATACATTTAATGGAGCCACTGTCTCTAGAATTACCAGCTGCCTTTTTAGCAGTCACTCAAGAAACCTTCAAATGGCAGACTATAGTGGCACCTATAATAAAAGTTAGTTTTGCTGGTGGCTTAAAAGGAAGCCGGACTGCGCCGAGGCCATAATTAGGATAATCGAACTAGAATAGTGAGGTCAGGTAGACAAGTTCCCAGAATGCAAAAAGCAGCTCCCCGTGCTTTATACATTCAAGAAATTCAAGTCTCCCATTTAATGAAATCTCTTCATTTTGAAAAATGAAAGTGCAAAGAAAGCTGGGCTTTTTTTTCAGCCAAGAGTATTCAATAACAAATATTAAGTGATAAACACCAATTGCTTAAAATCAGATGGGCCATTTTAAGGAACGCATTTTAGCTCATCATGATATGTAGCACCTTATTTAAATTAGGAGGTGTTAATTCTTAGCTTGAATAATATATTAATATAATATGTAAAGTGAATGGCATTGTTAATCACAGTCGCGCCTGGAACGACTTTGCTTCTGTGCACGGAATGTTAATTTTGCAAAACATTAATTTCAAAGATTTTGCAGCCGTGCTTTTGTAATTAAATATTAATGTCACATGTTATTGCAGTAGCATGTTTATGAAAGCCGGCAACACTTCAAGTCAACTCATTTGTTTTTATATTTATTCTTGTACATCTGCAATCCCTTCCATTTCACAATTTCAAAGTGAAGGCCATTTTGAATAGTCAATATGTAAAACATTTTTCATTGTAAGCGTTTTTTAACATCCAATAGGGTAAATATTTAATGTGGTGTTTTTAGCTAGCATAATTTTTCTAGAAAATTGGCTATAACTTTTAACAACTTGTAGGTGCACTTAGCTGTCTCGTTTTATTTTTTTTTTGGCTTTATTCTTCTGAAAATAAAAGAGCCATAAATGTGATGAAAACTGTTCAAAATGATGCAAGAATTATGAGATTATGTATGAAATTCTGGAATTTCAAAAACTTCTGATTTTATCATTTTCCATAGTGTGTGTTTATATTCATTTTTTAAAAAATAAATAAATAAACAGGTACAGATTTATCTTTTTGTTTAAGTTTGTAAAGTGATACAGCTGTCCTTTATGCTAGTGATTTTTGTCTCATGTTTAGCATCAGACACTTCAAAGTACACATTTTCCATCAAGTATCTGAATATTTTGTGACTAACTTTAATGACAGATCCTGTTAATTGAAACGAGCCTTCTATATTTGCCATAGTATTCGTTTGCCTGATTGTTTTGACCAAATTACAATATCTGGTGATCTTGCCTACGGTACCTCAAACCTGTGAATTACATTAGTGTACAAAGGAAGTCATTTCCATTTTAGTACATTCACGACAAGAAATCAATTCAAGGTATCCCACATTTACGCCTTCCCCCCTTCATTAAATAGCAAAAAATAGTGGCTCAGCAGAGTAAATTGTAAATACACACACACACACACATTTATTGCACCACAAAATGCAGGAACAATCAAGATGCATTGTTGTTTGACGGCCACGTTTAATAGCTAAAAATTATATCGGCACCTGATGTTGCATGTTTAACAGCTAATACTGTTTGACAGTGATGAATTTAAAGGATGAGGAAGAGATACAAACTACATTTTACAAGCATGATGGGTCTCCAACAATGCCATTTAAATATTATTTGTCACTATTTAAAATGAACCTTTCCCCTTTAAGCTATGCCATTATGCTCATTTGTCCTGTCACTGCTGACAGGCTCTATGACTCACACACAAAAATGGTCATTAGGTACCGCATCTTCATCTTATTTAAAAAAAAAAGGGGGGGGGGTGGGAGAAAACATTCTGATGCCTCTAAAAGCCTGTAATTATTTTCATCCGAAGAGATAGTGTTGCTTGGAAGGTAATTTAATAACCTTTTGCATGTACCTGGGGAATGCCTCTCTAGGGAACCAAGGTGCCGGCATGCCATTCAGTCGTCAAAACATGACCTTTAATGGTTGCTTGGAGAGAAGTTAGTATGGAATGTTGTACACAGTACGATGCTAATTCTGCTGTCTAATATATGCAAACTTTAGTTCTAGAGTGATGATCGTTGTAAGATGAATTAATATAGGTAACTGCTCCTGGAAAGAAAAGAGCTCCTAATGCAGGGATCTTGCTCCTTCCTTTGGAAGATACTTACAGCAGGCATGATTTTTCTGGAGGAACCGTTTGAGTAACACAGTCCTCCCCCTTTTCATCCTTGGGATTTGTATTTTCCAACTTCTTGTTGTGTGTGGTGAATGAGCTGCTTATCCTGGAAACCTGGCTGATATCATCAAAGAGCTTTTTTTATTTTTATGTGGCTTGTGTTATGTACTGTGTGCTGGTTGTACTGTTATGCTAACACAGACTGAACTATGGCTATGACATGTAGGAAAGGACAAAAGCTTATGGGATTCTTCCACATTGCTATGTTCGGAAAGAGTGAGTGGCCTCACAAATGTTTCAGTATATCGGCTTTAAAATACATATGTAGGATTGACTATGAAAATTAAATATGCCACACGTCTAGGGCATATAAGTGAGACAAAAACAATGTCTTGTATCACCAGGGTTAAGAAACTCCTGATTTTGGTATATTGATATTAAGTCCAGCCCTATTTGAAAATGCTAGGATTTGAGCATCTACCTCTGACATGCCATCCGTCAATATATTAACACGCTGGTGCAGTAAGCCACAGAATAAGCTATAACAATTCATTTAAGATCTGCACACACAAATGCACACACACACACTTTAAAATGCCTATAATCCTCATGTCTGCTCTCTAGACTGGTCAGCATTAAAGATTTATGTTGGACTTTTTTTTTCATTGCCACACCTGAATATGGATTACTTAAATGGACTGTAAATAATTCATACCTCGGAATAAGTTTCCATTACTGACCGATGTTGTAATTTAATATACTGTATTATGGGGTTATGCCATTTTGAATTGTTTTTGGTGTGCATTTTGCAACCGAGCCGACCACAGTTTAAGCAAAAAAGACATGCTATTTGTTCAGCTTATTTTCATGTTCTGTACTGGGCTATGGGAGACAGTATACTAAATGGGGTTAATTTCCCCAGTCTTCTTTTTTTAGAAGGAGAGAAAGACCTGACCCAAATTGACATGGGAAAATTGAATAAATCAGATGGAAATAGTATTAATCTAATTTGTGAACCGAAAAGTTTCAAGGTATAACACATCATTTTAAACACGGCATTTAAAAATAAACAGTATTTTTCCTTTCTTTTTTTTACAGAACACTTTTGTCCTCTTGATTTCCACATACAGTGCCTGATTATTTTCTCTTAAGTAGCTCCGATAGGGAGAAAAAAAGACATATTTGAGAATGAGTTTCTCAACAAGGTCACTAGTTACAAACAGAAATCCTCCACCATGTTAAAGTGCAGATGATTTCTAAAAAGCCAGCCTTGCATAAGTGTTTACACTTAAAAGACATTTAAACAATTTAAGATTAAGTTGCATATAGCAAAAAAATATATATCAATAATAGATTAATGCATTAAAATCTATGAAGACACAGAAGATAATGATTTAAAAAGGAATAATTTAAAGAGATGAATTAAAAAATAGAATAAAAAAGAAGGCCAACATAAACTAGGGAAAAACATGCTGTGAATAAAGTCTGTTAGATCTTGAAATAGAAGAACTGCTAAATAATGCATAGTTTTATTTTTCTATCATTTGCATAAACCTTAAGAGAGTATTTATTTGTGTAAAACTTGATGCATCGAGCGAGGGAAGTGGGGAGAAATGGCATTCATTTTGTTTTCATTTTGGTATTTAGGAGAAATATTCTGTTACATATGGACTACTTAGACCTAATCATCTGACTGAATGTGATGTGTTTCTTGAGCCAGGTTGGAAAGGGCTGGATGGAGAACACTGCCCTGGTCTTGCTGCAGGCTATGCAGGTTGGCCCAAGCTCTGCTGGGGAGCAGATGGTGAGCCAATGCTTGCAGTCACACTTACCTTCCTTGCTAAATCCATAATCCCTCACTGGACACGCAGCCAAGGCAGGCTTTGGAGACAGAAAGGAGGTTACAATCTGGACTTGGGTATTGACTGCCAGAACTGAGAAAACAGCTCAGAAATTTTCAAATGCTTAACAAGTTATCTGTCTTGTCCCTAAGCCAGTGCAGCATTTTTTAAAAGTAATTAAGACATGATTGAAAATGTGTATGTGCCATCTAAATAAATAAAAAAACAACCTCCACACACCAAAACAATCTTCAAAAATATTCAAACTCAACAATTAAAGCTGTGCTAAATATACTAGACTTAGATGAGGGGTGTTTGTATAAAATGTACATTTTATTTTCAGCATGAGAGCACTCTATGTATGTGTGTGTGTATATATATTTATAGAGAGATGTACAGAAAGAAAACAAAAATAACCTTTAAAATTTAATAATTGTGTAAAATAATTTTAGTTCATGGTGTGGTTATGGTTAAAATAATTCATCATTTAATTAAATTTACACTGAATAATATTAGTGCTCTGTGCTATATGTTACTGCAAGGTATATACTATATATTAATAAATATTATAGTCATATAAAAAAAGGATAATGCTATATAATATTCACGGCATGACCTCTCCTTCTCCTTTTCCCCCTGTTTCATAAATATCTGTTCAGTTACCAACATTATATATATATATATATATATATATATAGTGTAAGGGAAGCCAAATCCTAATCAGCTACAATAAAGGGGGGAAAGATAAGACCATCTGTTTAACGCAAGTAGATTTGCTATAAAAGGATAGCTTACAAAAAAGTTACAGCAATATTGTGATTGTGTATTAACTTAAATGTGATGCGTATGTTTGTTTGTATGCATATGCATATATTTATATGTGTGGATATTTATACATTTATAGAATGTGCATATGCATGTTTGTGTTTATCTAATGTGTGTAGATTTTGTGCATCTGCATAAAATGTGCATTAGATATATAGAATTATAATTTAGATGAATTCCAACATGTATGTGCACATCTTTTTATATCTTAGTGATCCACATATATGAGCACCAAAGAAATTGATGTGCCAGCCAGACAAATATAGATGGCCCATTTCTATGTGACAGATGGTGGGGTTCAAGCACTGCCATGAGACCTGAACCAACACAGTTCTGGAACGTAATTTAGCTTCTCAGCAAATGTAGAATAGTCCTGCATTGGTAGCTGTTGACTATCTTCAATCAGCACCATTTTTGCTATAATTTCATTTCAGCTATGCTTATATGGGGATTTCCAGATTTTCTTTGAAATGAACCCTGTAAGGTAGTAAAGGAGGAGAAGTCTAAGACCCATTTCAGCAGTCTTTTATGGAAGATGATAGATCAGGGCTGCACAATTTTTGCACCCCAAGAGCTGCATCTGTTATCAGCTGTGCAAAATATGCATAGCATACACATCACTATGGACAGGGGCTTCCATGATAGTAAAATGGTGAATCTGCTCTGGCTTTTAGGTCATGTGTTATGGGCCAAATAAAGCAGACTCACTTTGCAATTTATGAAAGCAAACCAAATTGAAATATGGCTTGTTCGGCAGTAGAAGTTCTGTCTCCAGCCACTAATCCAGTGCAGAGGAAAGTGAATTAAAGGAGACAAGTGATCTAGATGTGTTTGAGATATGGACAGCTGGATCTGGCCAATCCAGTGTCCACACATTCATCAAACCAAACATGGTGTCGCTGCTTGAAGCCTTGCTGCTGATATCACTTCTGCTATTGACATAGCTGGCTGTGCTATGGTGACTTCATCAAATGCCACATGGCAAGGATTGATTGCAGTGACTCTGGGGATATTCGTGTGATCCATCCAGGCCATCTCTGAAGCACAGGACTCCAGATGATTTCAATAAATGTAGATAAGAGCCCTACAGTTATTAAAACAGTTATTCAAGGTACTAAACATATTTTGGGACTGGGAGTTTAGAGTTGAACCATTGGAGTGGAACCATTGACACAGTAGCCACTAGCCACCAGTGCCACATGCATACACATGTACACACAGTTTCTACCACTTATGACCTCATCAGAGAGTGAAATTAGTGTTCTAGGACACTTTCACCTCATCTGGGGAATGGAGAGGGTTAGGGTTAGGGAGACCAATGCCGACATCACACGTAGGCCCTGCCCCCAATGAGGATGACAGTGTTGCCGGATGCTTTCACTGCAACACATGTTTTGCTGGCTTCAATGGAGCCAGCAAGGGGCCTCCCGGTGAAGATAATGCTTTCCCCCATGTGATGGGAAAAGTGTCGCAAAAGCGAGCTGCCCCTGTGGTGACAGATTTGCCCCACTTCTCCCTATTTCCTCACCAGAAACCAGGCAAGGCGGGGCACTTCATCTGGCCTTTCCGATAAGGCCATTAATGCATATAAATATGGGTGCAAAAATATGCATACACATCTTCTCCAAATGTCTACATAAAATTTCTGCTCATCTACTATATCGGGATGTTTTCTTAGAAGCCAGAGGACAGTGTTTTGCCTTCTGTGACCAACTATTGCCCCCAGGGTTATATATCCTTGCCAGAGGTCTTGAGAAGTTCTTGAAATGATGGAGGGCAATGTGGACACAGTCAAATTCCCAGGAATTTGAATACCTGATAATGGTATAGACTCCTTTTAAACTCCTTTTCAGGAGCTGATGTGATAGGATAGGCTTTGAACAAAGTGAGGTCAAATTTGAATTTAAATCCATGCTTAATCATAAAGTGATGTGAGTCCTTGTCTCTCACCTCTCCTGTATTAAAAGATTGTCAGGAGGATAAAAACAGAAAGAGCAACTCTGTATAAATAATTTTGAAAAGAAGGGAAATATTTGAAAAAAATCATTTGTTTTCTTTCTGAAATATTTGTTTGCTTAGCTGCAGTTAAGCAACAGTTGTAGACTGTTCTACTAGATTGTAGGATGGGATATGAATCAAGAGGCATTCTAGATCTGTTGAACTACAGCTTTTAACATTTGGCTAAATATATTGGGACTTGTAGTCCCACATCCTCATGAAAGTGGCACGATTCCTATCCCTGCTTTAGAATAAGTGTCCCTGAATTCAAAGAGCTATTTTCCCAAGAGTACATATGAGATACATACTACACTATACATATTATAATTATGATTGGTATGTATAGTGTGGTATGTATCTCTTAGTGTTTATTTTCTCATTGGAAGTGCAAATCCAAAATCTAATACAAATGTTGATCATCTCATTATTTGTAGAAATCCAAATGCAAATATGAAAGTCTAGAAAATTAGCATTCAAGGACATCACTATCTTTTCACTCTGTCTTTTTCATTAATGAGGCAACATCCTCTCTTCTCCTCTTTCTGTCTGTCTATGTTTCTTTTTGTTGTTTTTTAGGACATCAGTGACTAATTCAGAAGAGTGTAGTTAGCACAAACTATTTTAACTTCTAGTGATTTTAATTATTGGACCTGGGTCAGTCCACATACTAGCTTGGACAGTGATTGATTGATTGTCTGATTTTTGCTCTGGGAAGAAAAAGGCTTCTGTTCATGAATCAACATGCTAAGATCCAAGACACTGTATTACAAAAGGGAGAGCATTGGAACTGGTGTCTAAAATCATGCATAAGCGCCTCCATTGCCATAAAACAGAAGATCTGGAGGTGGAAAATGGGATAAATAAGGAATTCAGAACAGGTGAGGTTTTTGTTTTTGTTTTTGCTTTTGCTTTAAAAAAGGCATTTGCCAGAATCTACTTTTTTTTCATATTCTAGATGGTAAAAACTTTGGAGGAGGGATGAATATAAAAAATATGAAAACTAACAGATTCGTTCACCCAAGGCAAGGCTTCTTAAAAGTCAGGATTTGTTTCCCTGTACATTCATCCCTGTTAAACTGAAATTTCTAACTCTTTTCCTGTTAAGATTTTCATTTTTAACACCAATATGACAGCTTTATCATCTTCTTGTTGGAAATGCCTATATGCATTGAATTTGGCCCAGTGGAAAATTCTTGTTTATACATAGAGCTCCCAGTAAAAGTTCCACTCATTGCCAGAATAAACTGGTTCATTACTATATTCATTAGTTTCCTTTGTTTAATTTTACTTGTTTTGGTTTAACCATTTTTTTCTCTATAATATTGAGTTTTTCTTTTTTTTTTCTTTGATTTTTTTCCTCCCTAGCATTCAAACTTTTCTTCCATTTCTTGACATTTTAAATGGCTTGCTAATTTGGACCCAGAAATTTTGATTCTGAAAGTCCGTCCTTTCATAATTTCACCCATACATATGATCAGCCAATGCTTCTTTTCCAAATCCTAATAATTTCATTCTACAATTAGAAAGAAGAGTTCTAGGAGGGTCCCAATCCTTGGCTAAAGGATCACAAACTCTTGAGTAATTGCACTGAGTGATTCTACACTGACCATATAATGCCATTTTTCAAAGGGCCTCAGAACATTTGGGAAAGAACGAATGAACGAAAGAAAGAAAAGAAAGAAAAGAAGTTACTATTCTCATTGTTCTATTGGTTTGACTTTATAATGGCAGTAAGAGACAATATGCTTCTGTAGACCAATTGCTGAAAAACATAAAGGGGAGGGATTATCACACTCGTGTCTTATTTACAGTCTTCTCATAGGAAACTGAGAAGCCAATGTGGGAACAAAAGGCTGGTTCATTGATCCAATCCAGTGTTGTGTTTCTTATATAGGAGTTTGGTAATCTGGCTTTCAGTCACATAGTAATGAAAGTGGTTAACAAAAACAACAGAAAACCTAGTCTTCAATTCTCCTGCAAGTTACATGATTCACTTTGACATATATACACACACACACACACACACACACACACACATACACTAAACAATAGGTACTGCAGTTCAGGACACACTTTATTTATTTCACATTTGTGTGTGGATCATATCTGAATCTACCTAGATATAGCCCTTCAGTCATATTTCTTAACATGCTTAGTTTAACAACCCTTATTATAGTTTTGGCCAATTTATAGGAATGCAATTTTAGCATTCAATACCTGAGAGAAGCCTCCCACAAGGATGATAAAAACATCAAATCATTTGGGCGTCCCCTAGGCAACGTCCTTGCAGACGGCAAATTCTCTCACAACAGGAGCAACTCCTGACACGACAAAAAAAATTGGTTAATTCTAACTTGGACACCATTCAATTCAATTGTTGAACAGTGAGTCAAGTCACAAAGCAATGCCATAGGTTTCCATGGATTTCAGTGAGTTTACTCCATTGCTATATATAGTAGATTCATTGAATTGATTATTAACTGGTGAATCAAGATACAGATAAATACAATTGGTGCAATAGATCTGCCCCAACTGGGACTGACAATAGGATTCAAGCCTGTATCTATAGACATCTTCCAAAGTTGAGCCGTGGAAATGGAGGACAACAACTAGAAATGATCCTGATTACAGCCTTGCTAGATCCTTCACCAGATTATTCTAGAGTATGGAATTGTATATGTATCAGTGGGGCAAAACAATATTTATCTTTCTCAGGCAATGGCTTAAGACTTTATCCCACCCCCCCCCCCACCCCCCATTCCTAAACACTTAGAATCCATTGAGGGTATGATTTATGATGGAGCACTTTCCATGGACGAAGGGGAACTTCCTGCCAGCGTCCATCATGCTTCATTAAAAAAAAGGGAAGGTGAAGAAGACAGTCAGAAATCACCTTCTGAACTCAGGAACTGGAGAAAACATCCAAAACATGTGGCATAGGAGCTGTCAAATTTGCCTGGATTGAATTGCTTCAGTGACTGGGAATAAGGGATGGTCCCCTACCAAGCATTGGCATTTCTCGCCCAAAATCCTGCTTCATGAGTCTGGCATGGTAGTTCAGGTTTCCCTCAAGTAGGTGTAAGATCAACTGCTTGGGCCTATTGCAGTGTTGCTGTATCAGAGGAAAAAGTCAGTTTTCCCCTCAAGTGGGGTATTGTAGCTGCTTGGGTTTAAGATTAGTTGCTTGTGTCTATTGCAGTGTTGCTGGATTGGAGAGAAAAGTCAGATTTCCTTCCAAGTACGGTTTGGTGTAAGATCAACTGCCGGGGTCTATTGCATAGTTGTTGGATTGGAGAAAAAGTCAAGCTTTCTCTCAAGTGGGGTCTGGTGTAAGATCAGCTGCCTGTGTCTATTGCAGAGTTGCTGGATCATAGGAAAGTCATATTTAAGATCAACTGTTTGGGCCTATTTTAGAGTAGTGGGTTTGGAGGGGAAAGTCAAGTATCCCATAAACTTTTTCCCCAAGCATTTTTCTTTTAAAAATGGTGTGGGTCCCTGCCCACTACTCTGACTCATGGGATAAATCTGAAAACTGATAATTTCTTTAAAACTGGCAAGAAAAGACATTGTGTGAAGAGTAATGGGAAATTGAAGGATGTCCTTTATATTGATATCATCATCATCATCATCATATTTATTTACTTATTAATCGCCCTCCATCCGAGAATGCTCTAGGCGATTTACAGCTAAATTGTAAAAGATAAAATACATACATACAGAAATTAAAAATTAACAGAGATCGAATGCTTTATTTATTTACTTTATTTACTTTATTTATATACTGCTTTTCTCAGCCCTCAGGTGACTCAAAGCGGTGAACAATATCAATACAAAACATCACGAGACAAGTATAGGGCAATTAAAAACAATTGTAACATAAATCATTAAACATCCATATAACAATCATTAGCGCCTCAACAGTAAAATCAGAATCCAGTCTCATCATCCATTATTCCGTATTCCTATGTTTAATTACACTGTTTAATCAAATGCTTGTTCGAACAGCCAGGTCTTCACTTTCCTCTGAAATGCCAGCAGAGAGGGGCCCAATCTGATATCTGCAGGCAGGGCGTTCCACAGCCGAGGGGCCACCACTGAGAAGGCTCTGTCTCTCGTCCCCGCCAAGTGCGCCTGTGATGCAGGCGGGACAGAGAGCAGGGCCTCCCCAGATGATCTTAGTGTCCTAGCCGGTTCATAGGAGGAGATGCATTCGGAGAGGTAAGTAGCACTAGAACTGTTTAGGGTTTTATAGGCTAACGCCAGCACTTTAAATTGTGCCCGGTAGCAAACTTGCAGCCAGTGGAGCTGGCACAACAGAGGAGTAGTATGCTCCCTGAGTGCCGCTCCTGTTAGCAACCTGGCTGCCGAACGCTGGACCATTTGAAGCTTCTGAGCAGTCTTCAAAGGCAACCCCACATAGAGAGCGTTGCAGTAGTCTATACGGGATGTAACCAGAGCGTGGACTACCGTGGCCAAGTCAGACTTCCCAAGGTATGGGTGCAGCTGGCGCACAAGTTTTAACTGTGCGAATGCTCCCCTGGTCACCGCTGAAACCTGGGGTTCCAGGCTCAGCGACGAGTCCAAGATCACACCCAAGCTGCGAACGTGCGAATGCTCTAGTAAAAAGCCAGGACTTAAGTGCTAGAGTAAAAGGTCCTAAGTCACGCATGGCTCTCATATGGGGTGGCAAGGAATTCCATAAGGCAGGGGCAGAAATAGAAAAAGCCCTGCGTCTGGTACTTTCCAAGTGCACTTCTCTAGGACCCGGTATATAGAGTAAGTCACGTTGGGCTGGTCGTTGCGACCTCCGATGATGGGAGAAGGAGAGGCGGTCCCTAAGGTACGGTGGACCCTGGCCATAAAGAATTTTAAAGGTCAGAACTAACATACATATGGGACTTAATGCCACAGTAATATGACGCTTCTTCCACACCACCACCACCACCACCATGGGATAGAGTTCTTAGTTAGTCTTGGTAGGTCAATGTCTTGGGGCATGGTATTCTTTCATTTCCTCATTATAGCCAGATTTGATACAGCATGGTTGGATTCAACAGAAGGGGGCAATTTATTTATCTAACTTGTTTTTCTACTGTTAGATGTGACTGTTCTTCTCACACAATGATTCTTGCCTACTGATCCTTTAAATTGTCAGCCTTTGATTCCTAGTAAGAGGGGAAGCTATACTTTTGTTCTTCAAAGTCAAGATTTTGACTGACTGGAATAAAGCAACTGAGAGCAAGAAAGGCAATGCAAGGGACAAATTTTAAAATCTGATTGACAAAGTGAATTCCTGAAAGTGATATGGAAGCATAAGTCTCAACAAACCAGGACATGTGCTACTAACAAAGAAGAAATGGTTTTATATATTATTAACCATTCTCCAGGGTTTCCATGCCACTCAGATTTGGCATACATCCCATATATATTATTTAATGTTTTACAGTTCAGCTTGCATACAAAAGGAGTAAATCAGATAAATGTGTCTCATTCTTTGCATATGTGAGGACTTCCTCCTAAAGATATTTAGAGAGATCTTCCACATTTGCATAGGTGTGAAAGATAGATGAAGACTCTTGTTTGTGTCCAGACAATGATGAGTAACGACTATTTAACCAACATACCTAATGTCAATATTAATATTTTAAAACTCACATTAATAAACAGCAATATTGGTCTACAAACCTCTTGTGGCCTAATCAATGATTTGCAGGAGCATAAATTGGATGAGATTTATCAGAGTTGATTTTTGCTCTAACACTGGTGTTGTTTTGTTATTGTTTGGCAAAGCAATAATTCTTGAAGACGTAGCCATACTAATTCAGCACTAAAATATAGTTTAATACATTTTATTTACATTCAAAATATAGTTATTTATTTATTTATTTATTTGCCTTATTTATACCCTCCCTTTCTCTACCCTAGGAGGAATCAAGATGGCTTGCAAATGGCACCTATATAGTGCCTCAAAACATACAAAATTCACCTAAACTTCGTTTGGATTATAATACATTCAAGGTTGAAACATGCCACCCAAAGTTCAAGGTCTAAAGCCATTCCGTGATCAATTGCACATAATTCCACATTAAGATTACTGCACTGTCCTGTTTTTCAAAAGCCTGCTCCCAGAGCCAGGCTTTGACTCATCCTAAAGGTTAATTGGGAGGGGGCTGAACTGATGTTGCTAGGGAGGGAGTTCCACAACTGACTGACCACCACTGAGAAGGCTCTGTCTCCCATCCCCACCAGCCATGCTTGCAAGGAAGGTGGGACTGAGAGCAGGGCCTCTCCAGATAATCTTAGTCTCCAAGCTGGTTCATAGGGGAAGATACGTTTGGACAGGTAGCCTGGACCTCAGTTACATACAGTTGTGGTCTGAGGTCCAAGCTACCTGGACAATAGCAGGAAAATAAAAACACACAAAAAAGGAAAAAATAACCACATTAGTTGTAAGTTTCTACAAAAGCTGACCAAATGTCTAAATATAAGTCCAACTGCAATTTTTGTCTATACACTGCTCTTTCAAGTGTTGTAAATGACAGGCAGTGTATCCACCCCTGAGGCTGATCAGGAATATAGCTATTCTGAATTATTTTTTGATTAAGTGATTCACATATATAGTTTCATATCTATAAAATATTTCCCCAAAATTAGATTACTCAAGATTTCATCAGGATGAACAAGAAGCAATACTACCTAAAAAGTACATACTATTAATATGAATGAATATCAAAAACAGATATTTGTTGTTTCTTCATAACACTGATTTTTTTAGCCTAATTTTGGATCCAATACATAGCCATTGTTCTTGAAAGGATTTGCAACTCTTTTACAACTACTTTACTACATGAGGACTACAACCTTTCCTTTCTTTGGCCTTCTATGCTCCATAAGGTTTCAAATCACAACTCTTTTTAACCTTTTAGGTTGATGCCTAGTGTAATGTTTCAGTTGGTGCCTCAGTGTTAGGAGTATTTCATTTTGCATTCTTGTGTGCAAGAACAAAGAATGTCAAAAGTATTTTGTCTATAATGGGCAGGATCACATGAATTTTTAAAACCCATTTTTTTCTATGTCTTCCCATTTCAGTACCTTTTCCTTAAGAGGGGCTACATGTTTGTTTTTTAAAGTGCACATAAATTTGTCCCAAAAAGTAATGAAACATGGAAAATCTCACAGCATTTGAGAGTGAGGGTGGAGGTAAAATATCTCAATGACTCAAGTGAGGATAAAAACAATATTTGCATGGTCAAGCAATCGGCTTCTTTGGAAAACTGGGTTAGGTAGAATAACAAAATGGTGAAACCTTTGTGCAGTTTTAACCTGGTATTCCCATATTTCCAAAGTATATCAAGGAATTATTTTGCACAGAAATAAAAGTGGGTTATTTGCAAGACAATGTGATGTGTGTCATTGAAAAACAAACAAATGAACAGACTCCCATCTAGTTGCATCGTTTCTTTGTGCAAGATTTCTGTACAGATAAAAAAGCAATCTTGCTGAAAATAAATAACCACA
This sequence comes from Anolis sagrei, assembly GCF_037176765.1. NCBI lineage: Eukaryota > Metazoa > Chordata > Lepidosauria > Squamata > Anolidae > Anolis > Anolis sagrei. The sequence goes on along the minus strand of NC_090021.1, from coordinate 209,404,486 downwards.
TGAATTGTAAATTATTTTTATGTGTGTGCAAGGCTATTTATTTATTTAGCATATCATAAATATCATATCACAATCATAAATAAGAATACAATTAAAACAATTCATTAAAAACATTACATTACTAAGACATTTGTTTAAAATTATGCAGGTTTAAAATCAGAGTCCGAATCAGTCCGTTGTCATTCATACAACTTGAGTCTTATTCTTGATTGCTGCCTCTACTGTTGCGACGCTTGGTCCCATCACCAGGTTTTAAGTTTCTTTCTAAAGGAGGGAGAGAGCCAATCTGATGTCATTGGGAAGAGAGTTCCACAGGCAAGGGACCAGCACTGAGAAGGCCCTGTCTCTTGTGCCCATCAGTTGTGTTTGCGATGATGGTGGGATTGAGAGCAGGGGCTTCCCAGCCAATCTTAAACTTTGTGATGGTTCATAGTGAGGTTACTATTTTTTGCATGGAAAACAGCAGTCCTGCACCCCAACATGTATGGATTTCTGGAAAATGTTTTGGGACTCTACTATCCGCAATCCTCTCATATACCAAACACCTCCTGTGTTTATTTCTTATAGAATTATCTCTCAAAATATTCCAGGATGTGCAAATACCATGTGAATATAGCGCAGAAATATTTGTTTTCTCCATAGCAGGGAGGACAAAATATTTACCTCCCTAGTGTTAGGACACCATTTATTCTTAAGAATAAAAAATGAATGTATTTTAACATCCCTTCAATGTAAGCCATAGATGAGTATGAGAAAGATTGTCTACATTCTGCCTTCCTTTCCTCTCCCAAAGTAAATTTGTCCTCCTGTTCTTCACCTGCAGCCTTTTTTCAGTTGCCATTCCTCTGAGGTCCCTGACAGTTTTAACTCTGTCAAATCTCTTCCTTCCCACTTTCTAGTGTTTAGCATTTTCCAATTCTTATCCCTGAAGTCTGTGCATTTTTAATCCCAACCAAATGGACCCTTTGCTTCCCCCACCAAAAAATGAACTGTTTACAAACATGTTATTGTTCTGTTTCTTTCTGTCAGCAGTTAAAATGTTTATGAACATTCAGTGACATCATAGCAGCTGCCAGAAGCTTCACTGTATCTGTTAACACATTACAATCACCATGCAATCAAGAGGGATTTGGAAGAAAATGGAAAAATAAGTGCTTGTGGTTGTGCCTGTAAGGGCCATATGTAAAGCTCTTTCCCCTGTCCTCTAATTTTAACCATAACACCGCTCAAACATGATACGATGACTTTCAAGAGTCAAGAGGAAGATCGAGTATACTATCAGAAGTGATGGTAATCACTGCTACTTATTCCTATTTATTTTTTTCTTGAAGCCACAGGAATGAAAATGCACATTGATTCCTGTGATTTGAATACTGAATTAATTCCATATTTGCCCAGTAGTTAGAGCAAAACAGTACATTTTACAGAGTGAATATTTTAGAATGTTGTAATATACTGTATATCAGAACCAAAAAAATCTTCAAAGCAGCGACCGGTGGGAAAGGTTAAATACAAAAAAACAAACAAAAACAAAACAAAAAACCCACAAACTGTTTGCTATTTTCCCAACTGGGAGATTTTTTTTATACTCTTAGAATCTTACTTTAAGAATATTTAAGTGTGTCTGGGTGAGATGTGTTCTTCTTACTACAGTTTTGTCTCTGTAGTTATTCTTGGAATCCCACTCTTACCCTTGTGGGTAAAGTAAAATCTTAACTTGGTTGCCAATGAATAAAACAAACAGTTCTTTCCCCCTTAATGAGCACTTTAAATGTCATAATCATGGAAATTCTGCATGGTTTTCCTCTATGGGAGGATGAGCTTGGAGGCTGCCATACTGCCTTATGCAGATATAGTAGTTAAACGGAGTTGTTGATATACCATTTAGTAAATTGCCCATACCTTGGGAAGTCAGACTTGACCATGGTGGTCCATGCTCTTGTTACATCCCATTTAGACTACTGCAACACACTCTATGTGGGGGTGTCTTTGAAGACTGTTTAGAAGCTTCAATTGGTTCAACGGGCGGCGGCCAGGTTAATCACCAGCGTGGCATATAAAGAGAAGACATCCCTCCTGTTGTGCCAGCTCCACTGGCTATCAGTCTGTTATCAAGCACAATTCAAAGTGGCTGACTTTAATCTATAAAACCCCAAATGGTTCTGGCCCAGTTTACCTGTCTGAACATATCTTTCCCTATGAACCACCTCCCTCCTAGCCTTCAGAAGTTAAAACCTGGCTCTGGGATCAGGCTTTCAGAGAATAGTGCAGTGCGATAACAGATTTTTAATATTTGCAAGGATTATGGAATGGCTCTGGAATACGATTATGGATAGCGTGATTTTATATTCAAAATAATGTTTTTAAATGCATAATATGTATTAATTTTAATTTTTAATGATATTATAATTGTATGTGTTTTAATGCATTGAATAATTGCCTACATGTAAGCCACCTTGAGTCCTCTTGAGGGTAGAGAATGGCGGGGTATAAATAGGGTAAATAAATAAGTAGTCAGCATTCACTCAGGTAGGGTATGCCCACAGAAACCAAGCCTCAAAGAATAGCCACTGAGAAGCAAACAATGGGTGTCAACACATACACATGGGAATCCTGAGATACTTTCCTTAAATACACAGATCTTTCTTAAATTTGCTACTTAGCAATGCGTACCAAGCATAGGTGTAAATCAAGCATGGGCAAACTATGACCCTCCAGGTGTTTTGAACTTTAACTGGTAAGCTGGCTGGGAATTGTGAGTGTTGAAGTCTAAAACACCTGAAGGGCTGAAGTTTGCCCATGTCTGGTCTAAATCCATTGTCAATCCCAACCAAACGAACACAATTGAATCACTAAGTTCTTGTGGGTTTTTTCGGGCTATATGGCCATGTTCTAGAGGCATTTCTCCTGACGTTTCGCCTGCATCTATGCATCTAATAGATGCAGGCGAAACGTCAGGAGAAATGCCTCTAGAACATGGCCATATAGCCCGAAAAAAACCCACAAGAACTTAGTGATTCCAGCCATGAAAGCCTTCGACAATACCATTGAATCAATTGCTGAATGATATTTTTCATTGGTTTGATTAATCTATTTGAGTTGATGAATCTTTCTCCTCTTCTCACTTTCCCTCTTTATCCACATGTGCTCCAAATTTAGTTCAAAGTGCAACATTAAAACATAGTTACAATTGAGAGAGGAGGAGAAGTGGAATATTTCCCTTTCCAATAGGCTCAGACAAAAACAAACTGCTGCAACCTTTCCCAGCTCATGTTCTTCTCCATTGATAACTTTTGTAATCTTGATGACACTCTGATGTTTTTTGGTCAAATTTGTCCTGGTTTTCATTTATAGAATGTTGGCAGGTATGTAAACATAACAGCAAGTTAAAATATTATGTTTAACTAATGTGCGATATTGAAAGAAAGACAGTGCTCTGAAGGTGCTCTTAGTTGTTTGTCATATTTATATCCTGCCTTTTCTTTTTCAACAGAAAAGCTCAACCCCAAGTCACCAAACGATCTATAAAATACAAATGGTGCAAATTAGGCCAAATAGCTAAAAGGTACTGTCACATAGCAGAGAGAAAAGGGGTTTAAGGCCAGTAGTCCATCAGACATATTTTGTTTGACGACTTGGCTCAACTCAGAAGAAAAAATGTTGAAATAAAACTCTTGATGCGTAAAGAAAGTGGCATGACCTAGAAACGAACATCACAGAGCTATGACACTTAGGTGTTGCTTAAGCAGTAAGACAATGCAGCTGGGATATCCATATGTAGGGTGCATTGTAGAGCACAAGATAAAGCCAAATGCCTTCATACGCTTCAACGTAGTTTGATGTTAATAAGGCTGGGAGCTTACAATTCTAAATATGTCATTTTGAAGAAAATGTATGCTTAAAATTAAAGGTTTCAAGAGACCCTATACCTATGAAGGATTTTTTAAAATAAAGAAATATTTTATTCCAGTGCTATGTACTCATACATTTTCCCCCAGTATGAATTTGACTAGAAAGAATAGAAATCCTAATGTCATTATACTAAGGACTATTTCATACAAATATTTTACGCTACATGAAAACCAAATGCTATAACCTCTCCAGGATTGCAAATGGTAATGTTCCCTATTCCCACCTCCACACATATGCACTATACATCCAAATAACAAACAGCACCAAAAATCAGTGAGGTGGGAGTCTTGAGACCCTTGAGAGAAGAAACATTTAGCCTCTCCCCCATGATATGGATAATCCTGACCCAAACCATAAGGTAGAAGCCTAACAGCCACCTGCTCCTAAGGAAGTCAAGTGCTCAAAGGTGCAAACCTGATAGTAAATCCACTAGATAGAAGAGGTGCCTACTTTAGAAATAAAGACTAATCATAGGTAAAGGAATACTTGTGAGCAGGATGATCCTCTTATGTGGACAAGTTAGGCTTTAAAAGACTTGTGTATCAGATGCCACTCCTGATCAATTCACTCTTCAATAGAATTTTTTACTCTGTTGCCCTTGCTTCTATTATTGATCCTCTTTGGGATTGCTTTACCTTACTATCAATATTCAACCTGGACTGAACAAGGATTTCATACCTTGTATCTAGTACTACAGTTTGCTAAAAACTTGTAAGGGCTACTGTGAAATCCTCAAGTGTAAAGATATATATTATAATCAGGATCACCTAGGCCAAATTGGTTCAATTTCCTATCTATGAATTAGTAGTAGAAACGATATTCCAAAACATCTAAAAATGATTAAAAAAACATGTTAAGTCAAGAAACTGACAAGGTTAATTTTAGACCAACAAATTATCCACAGTTCAGAAAAGGATAAAAATAGTGTAATAAAAGACTACTCTGCACAAAATTTTCTGTGCAGAAAAAAGCTTTTTCTATACTGTAATACTATTTTTTTTAACATAGAAATATTATTTCCTTACCCAAACATTATATTTTCTGTGCAAAACAACCCCATAAATATTTGGTACAGAATAAGTTCCAAATTGCAAATTAGCTTGAAAAACTATGTGGTTTAAAAAGAGTTCCTCATGGCAGGCATAAAATTGCTAATATTGCTCATTTATTGAATCAAGATAAAAAAATCTAGAAAGAATTACATCATTGGTTTGAATGTGAAAGTTGAGCAATATCGAAAGTTGAAAAATAGTGCTAGACAGTGGCTTTGAGATAAAATCAAGCCTGAGGTCTCATTAGAAGCTGAAATTGCTAAACGTAAGCTATTGTGTTTGGGACATATCATGAGACAACTTGAAATGAACTGGGAGACCAAGGTTCAAACCTCCGCTTGGCCATGGAAATCCACTGGGCAAGCCACACTCTTTCAGCCTCAGAGGGGACAGCAAAGACAAACACCCTCTGAATAAAACTTGCCAGTAAACCCCAGTCATGGGTTTGCCTTAGCTTCAACATAAAACAGAAATGACTTGAAGGCATGCAATAGTGAAAGGATGTAGGAAAAGGTGAATGTTGCATTTACAGCTGGATTGACACAATTGAGGAAACAATTTCCCTGAGGTGCAAGAGCTGACTGAGGATTTTCATGACAGGTCTCTCATTGATAGGATCTCTAAAATTCAAAGTTGGTTAACAACATGTGACTATAGCAACTTGCCAATATCTGTTCTGGCTGCATGATTCATGAGTCTTATAATTTATTTTTTAATGTGAGCACATTCTAATATGCAACACACTGACTCTTGCCTGTAACCTGAATTCATGCAGCATAGGTAAAGTTTTGTTATTATTTATGATATAAATGGATTCCAAAATAAACAAGTAGTTTGATCACTGTAACCTCAATTCAGTATTTTCAGTGAGCCAGCAAAATGCATGTTTTGTGCTGTACAATTTGTATGGAAAGGCATATTTTAGAAAGATTAATAGTTGACATTTTCTCATACCATACAGTATTTTACCAGGGTGGTCTCCACAATTTTTCTTCCTGTATCGCCTGCATTTTCTTAGTACAGTTCCCAGGACTTGGTCATTTGTACACTAATTCCCACCCTGTTTCTTTACTTTAAATTATCACTGGGAGTAGTATATGTGACCATTAAATGAATCTCAGTGGATGCTTCTTTAAATAATAAAAAAAGTTTTTTAAAAGCATCCCAGCAGTTGTTGACTGTAGGGGGAAAATAAATCTTATTTACTGCCAGTATAGATTTACTTTGCATTCTTAATGGAACTAACAGCTGTTTGAGGAATCCTATACTTCCTCAATGTTTCCATCTCTACATCTGGTACTACTTGATTTAAGAAAGCTTTGGTGAAACTCTTACTATATTGTATGCTACCTATTGATTTATAGACACCTTCCCTAACTTATTCACTGAAAGCACTGTGGTAGGTGTGTAAACTATTTTTGACATTTTCTTGCAGAAGTTTGCATCCAGAGTCCATTGCCCACAACTTCATGTTCCACTTGTACAGCTGGAGAACAAAATATGGAGAAATTGAAGTCCATTTTAAATCTTCCCCAAAAGAGAATCATGCTGATATTCCAAACCCAAAATGCTAAGAGTAGGACAAAATGTGAGAGTAAGAGCCTGAACTTAGATTATCCAGAGTAGCATAAAGGTGGTGCAAAGAGTAACATAAAGGTAGTGTAAACAGGTTGTAGGCAGGTTGGGAGCATAGATTGAAAGATCAACAAATCAAAAAAGGGTACCTGCCCCTCCAAGTATAGTGTATTACATAATACATTGATTTAATTTTACTGCCTACTTAATTGGTCATGTGATACCAGAAATAAAGCACATTACTTAAGAAAACTGTGCAGTGAATAAAGTGTGGCAAGAACAAATGGGTACCAATGACCTCTTATCCAAGAGAGGGCCAATAAATAAATCTGGTGTAAACATGTCATCACGCTCACACCATAGACTATCAGAGCAAAAAAAGGCAATCTTGAAGTCAAATTAAATATTTCTGCCAGAATCCTAGTGTTAAGTTACAAACTACCATTGACCAGTTCTACACATGCACATAATGCAGTTCCAAACCAGTATGAAACACAATGGTGTTGTCAACCACTTCTATGGTGGGACAGCAGCTCCCTAGTCCAGCCATGCTGAAGTTGGATAAACACTGTTGGGAATAGGGCAAAATTTTATCCCAATTTAGCCCCCAAAAGACAGGAAAATGGCCCTTACCTTGAGCTCTGGACTGTGCACTTACTTGTCCTACCATGTGATTGAGCAGAGTGACTCCTCATCCCATTCCTCTCCAGCTGCCTTGCTCAGCCACTTGGCATAACAAGGAAGTGTTTGTTTTCTACTTCAATTGTTCTAGAACAGTGGTTCTCAAACTGTACTCCGTGGTGCCCTTAGGGCTCTGTGGAGCACCAGCAGGGCTCCATGGGAGCCCCTCAGTCCTCCTCCCCCTGCCTGAGCCTGCAAGACCTTCCCGACAGCAGGGTGGCCTGCAGGGCCTCCCTGCTGCCTGCAGGATCTTCCTGCCAGAGGCAGGGGGGCCCTGCAGGCCTCACCACTGGCAGCAAAGAAACCCTGCAGGCAGTAAGAAGGCCCCGCAAACCACGCCAGCAGCAAGGAGGGCTTCCTGTCACCACTTTAACTGTGCTTTTCCTGCATGGCAGAAACAGGTTGGACTGAGTGGTACCTGGAGTTGCTCCTGTTATTGTTATTGTTGTTCTTCTTATTAGTAGTAGTAGTAGTAGCAGCAACACCAGTATTATTATTTTAAAGGCTGGATGTTCATCTGTTGAGGGTGCTTTAATTTGTTCTTTTCCTGCATGGCAGAAACAGGTTGGACTGGGTGGCCCCTGGAGTTGCTCCTAGTAGTATTATATTGTTGTTGTTGTTGTTGATAAAGCATGCGCTTTAACAACACGCTTCTCTCACTTTAGACTGCAGGCTGAGCTGATAATTTCCAGTAATTTGGAGTGTCTCAGGAGACTGAAGGTGACACTGGCAGCTGTCTCCTTAGTTTGCATTTTACTTTTGTGTGTTATCAACTTGCACTGTAAGCCACTAGTGGAAAGGGAGAAAGGAGAGTTTTTCAAACCTAGGTGAATGACAATAATTCTTCCCTATATGAACAACCAAAAGGCACCAAATCCCATCTTATCTTGGAAACTAGACAGAGTCAGTTCAGGTTAGCACTTGAGTGGGACATCAGCAATGTATGTCAGGTGTTGTGGGCTATATTAAAGAGGTACTTACTTAGGCGATCCCTCATAGCTTGAAGATGATGGTCTTCCAGATGGATCCGTCTTGGTGGTGGATCCGTAGGTGACTGTGGAGCCTTATTCTTGATCTGCATGTTCTCCCGCAGAGAGGACATTGGTTTCCAAGCGGAAGGCGGTCCCAGTCAGGGTTGGCTTGATGCATCTTCCTCTTGGCACATTTCTCCCTTTCACCCTCCAGTCATACCTCTTTGAATTCTGCAGCACTGCTGGTCACAGCTGACCTCCAGTTAGAACACTCAATGACCAGGGCTTCCCAGTTCTCAATGTTTATGCCAGAGTTTTTAAGGTTGGCTTTAAGCTCAGCTTTAAATCTCTTTTCCTGTCTACCAACATTATATTTCCCATTCTTGAGTTGGGAGTAGAGTAACTCCCAAGTTTTGGGAGACTGTGATCGGGCATTTGGACAACGTGGCCAGTCCAGTGGAGTTGATGGCGAAGGAGCATTGCTTTAATGCTGGCAGTCTTTGCTTCTTCTAGCACACTGACATTTGTCCACCTGTCTTCCGAAGAGATTTGCAGGATTTTTCACAGGCAACACTGCTGGAATCATTCAAGGAGTTGTGTGTGATGTCTGTAGACAGTACATGTTTTGTAGGCATATATCACTTTGGTCTCCGTACGAATGTCCTGGTCCTCAAACACTTTGTGCTTCGTTCAGAAAAATGCTGCACTCACAGAGCTCTGGCGGTGTCGTTTTTCAGTGTCAATGTTGACTTTTGTGCAGAGGTGACTGCCAAGGTAGTGGAAATTGTCAATATTAAAGAGATAGGAATTGTCCATACCACCTGTGAGTATTCCTTGCCTAAGAAAACCCTAGGAAATTCACAGGGTCTCCATATGTCAATAGGAAAACTGACAGCACAAGTGCAAGCACATATGAAAGGACAATCAAAATGAAAAGATTTACCTATTTGTTTTGCCTCTGGGACATATGGGGGGCATATTCATCATGTTCTGTGTTTCCAGAAAAGCCTCTTTTTGACTTCAGTTAGCCCAGGGTACTGCAGAATGTGGTGAAAATACCTCCTGATCAACATTTTGTAAGATTTGGGTGTAAATTTCATTATTTGAAAAAAGAAATGCAAAAATTGTTCTTCGGGGGAGGGGGGGGGCTAATGAGCCCTTAAAACAAGGTGCAAAGGCCCTCCATGAAGTACATTTGGAACTCACAGAAAAATTACTTTGGACTTTGGGGCCCTAGTTTTCATCTTGCTGCTCTATGTTCTTATTTTCCTCTTATTTTCTTTCCACTTTGTACTTCCTATCCCATACTTATATCTCAGATAGGGAGATGTTTATTTTAGAAATGTGACGTGTCTGAATAAAATCTATGATGCTTTTGGTTGTACCAACAAGCACTTAGCCCAAATGTTTTGTTTTGTTTCACATTAGTTACAATTAAAGGTATTTTAAAATAATTCCTAATGTGTCTATGTATTTTGGCACATGGCAAACCGGTAACTTTATATTCTGATTCAGCGTACCTGTCCAAACGTATCTCCTTCTACATCCCACCTAGGAATTTAAGACCTTCTGGAGGGGCCCTGCTCTCGGCCCCACCCTTGTCACAGATGAGATTGGCGGGGACGAGGTACAGGGCCTTCTTGGTGGTGGCCCCCCACCTGTGGAATTCACTCCCCGGGGAAATTAGATCATCGTCATCCCTCCTCTCTTTCAGAAGGAAATTAAAAACATGGATATTGGACCAGGCCTTTGGGTAATGTGGCAGACTGACAAGGACAATGACGACTAAAGCTTTGGAAACAGACTATGATAAGCAGAATGAATTTATTAATTACTGACTTGGTGAAACGATGGCCACCAGGCTGGCATTTTATTGTATTAATGTAATGTTTTAACTGTTTATAATTATTGTTACTATGTATTTTATTGTGTTGAATTGTAGGCATCAAATGTATGCCAGTTGGAAGCCGCCCTGAGTCCCCTTTAGGGAGTTGAGAAGGGTGGGGTAGAAGTACCAGAAATAAATAAATAATTTTTTGATAGTCTTAGGACTGAGCCCATGATTATTAGTTCTGAATACTGATGACTGATTATTGAATACTGGGTATTTGTCTGATCAATTCAGTTAAATACTAAATGATCAGCCAAATTGTTTGAAATCATTTGGACCAGATTCTTTTCCCTTTAAAAAAATCATTAAAAGAATAAACAGGATCCTGCACTGGAAAAGTTAAATTCATTTCCCTCCCTGAAAAGGTATCAATAAGGCTCTTGCCAATAGGCATCAAGAAAGCATCGGCTTCTGAAAGATGTTTAGAGTGAAGGTAACTTAGGTTTGCTTCCAGCATCCAAATCTCAAGCCCCTAAGTGATAACTAATGCAATCCATTTTCCTCAGTGGGTCTACAGCATCTTACTCCACAATTCCAATAAGTTGGTTGTGATGTTTACCCTTCTGCTGCAAATTGACCTTTGCTGCTAGAATGAGCTCTGAGAACTTTACAAAAGTGGGAGGTGAGGGAGAACACATACAGATGGTCTGAGCTGGAAATGTATGTCCCATCTGCTTCGTTCCATAGTGTGTGTGTGGCTCTTCTGTTCACTCAGTAACTTCAGTAATATCAGCTGATCTGACTTCTACACAGAAATAAAAAATGTCTCATTTTCCCTTCTATATTAAGATAATTAGGACCTTATTATTATTATTATTATTATTATTATTATTATTATTATTTAAAGTATCTTAAAAATACAACTATTTCCTTTGGCATGCACATCCATTCCCACAGCTACAAATAACATATAGAGTCCAATCACTGATTTTTTATCTGAGATCAGATACTCATTTATAGGTGGGGTGGAGAAAGATAATGTAAAGGAACTTATGCAATTGTAATGCCAAGCAGACTTGGTGGGATACTAAGTTTGTGAAATACTGGCTCTTGTCGTTTTTGTGTAGTTTCTGCTTTATAAATCAGGCTATAAATAAAGCTTTTCAACCTCAAAGGATCAAGCTCTATCCTTGTCTTTCTATGTAGCATAGAGGTCAAAGGGTTGCCCCTGCAGTCAAAGGTGAGAAGGTGGGGGAACTGGGAACCTTAACACAGGATTATAAAGTATCAAGTATCTATATTTGGATTTATTACTGTATGAGATTGATACTGTTTTCGTAATTCAATAAAATATGCATATTCACCATTACCTTTTTTATGTGATCTAATAATGGAAGCACAGAACTAGGATGTGTGCAGGATTTCTGCCTAAACCAATCATGCAAAAACTTGCATTTCTAATCAAGCGGAAGCTTTTGCGTGTTTTTTTTAAAGCACCAGAAGTAGTGACAGATCACAGAATGTGATTGGAATGCCCCAGATCTAAACATGACTTTGTATATAGCAAACTACACAAAAATAGTCTGGATGTTTCCTAAAGCACTAGGTTTCAGTTAAATTATCCATGTGGCTTATGTTTCATAATCCTCAAAAACCACATGATTTGCATACTTCTTAGATGGGAAAAATTATCTGCTGTTAAAAATGCAAATTTTGCATTTGGCAAATTTTGTTATGGAAATTCACAAATAGTCTGCTCAGCCCTATGAAGTACTATATTGGCTTATTAACACTTGGAGGTCATGAATCAGGGCTGGCTTTTATGTGAGATACAAATTCAGTAAGACTCAGCAATGTAATCTGCTTTACTATAAACCCCTCTGTCCTTGAATATATCAAGTAGCTTGAAGAGGGTCCCCAGATCATGTAGGAGAATACCCCTTGTAGAGCATTGCTTTCCCTCTTGAAATTTAGGATGGTGACATATATTTTAAATGAGATGTAGCCTTTTAATTGAGTTGAGCCAACTTAATAAAACTTGGACACTTTAAGTGGCTGTTGAACTATTTAAATTGCTATTTTATGTGCATTTTACTTTTGTTACCATTTTCTCTAACTGTTTTTCTATGTGTTGTAGCATTTTAATGGAATATATTTTTTCAAAACATGTATATTTGAATTTGTGTTGTTGATGTGATAATGAGAATAATGTGTATAACTTTGAATGAAAAGAAATATACCCTTAGAATTACAAAGGTGCTACTACTAGCAAAAATCTGACAAAAAGAAATTTGGAGCATTTGTGTTTTTTTTAAAAAAAAATCCAGGGAAAACTTGAATAAATTCATTGTGTATCTCTCCATTTTAGTGGGAATATCAAGAAACGTAAACATTAAAACAACAGATAAAGATCTTTATTGTTGGCTTTAAATACATCACAGTTTATGTACTTTTATGAAAAAGTGCACTCATAGGTAATGTTCACCTATTCAAGTTACAAAGAGTTTTTAATTAATGAAAGGCTGTGTAAAGTCAATGCAGTTCAAGCCAAGTGAAAGTAGGCCTTAAAAAGGGAGATGTTTATGTTAGACAGAAAATAGTACTGGTAAATGAACAAGATTTTCCCAAATCCAAAAGGAATTAGCCTGATGATTAGAAATTTGAAGACGTCAAGCAAGATGTTGAAAAAAAATGCTTATTTTCTTCTTATTTCATTTACTTTGAGATGGTGGGAGAGTTCTGTTTTTTTTTTTCCTGCTATAAAGAAAAGTTGCTATTAATAGCATTATGATATGTGCAAATCTGTGGCTATCACAGATGTGCTTTCTCTATATGTATGTCTGTGTGTAACAAATAGAGAGTGGGTGGGACTGGGGTTGAGTTCAGAATCATCCCATGCCAAGGGTACATCTGCACTACATAATCAATATAGACACTGCTTGAACTCCTGTGCTTTAATACTATAGAATCATGGGACTTATAGTTTTACAAAGTTTTTAGTTTAATCTGCCAGAGAAAGAGATAACACATTTTCCTGTCTAGACACTAACCATCGTATCACATGGGGAACCCCCATGCACTTATGGCATTTTGTCAGCAAGTGTGGCAAAACAGCAGACGCAAGAGGTGACAGTGTTGCCCCATGCACCACTCCCATCAGGCAGGACAGGAGTGTGCCAGCACATCACAGGAAGGCTCCCATCCAAGGACACTTCTACCCTGGTTGGGGCAGGGCCTCCATCAGAAGTCACATGATATTGTGTGATGGCTCTCATGGGGCTCCATCCCCAAAGAAGACTCAAAGCATCCTAGGACACTTGTTTTAGTAAGTGTGATGATGTCCATAAAGAGAAATCTTAGCTAAGGGATCTATTCCAGAACAAGGTGTCATACCCATTCTTGGAGATGGGATAAAGACCATTTAATCAAACTTACTTTGGTTATAAAGCAAAGGTGGATACAGAAGAGAGCAGGGGGTGATCTCTGGCATTACAATTGTCAGTGAAAGATGAAGTTAAGTAAGTAAATACTCAAACCCTCAGAACAATATTTGCAAGTTGTAGCAAGAAATGAATAGAGCTATTAACAAGCTACTTCTCTACTAGCTGAGCTGAGATTTGCACAGAACTCTATCCTCTTTGTTGGAAGCAGTCATGGATTTGCATCCTTATCACCAGTCTGGAGGTGATCTATAAAACTGGTGATTGAGGGTCAAGCTCTGAGAACCTAAGGGGAATTTCTTTCCAAAATTTGCTTTGAAGATCTCCTTGTTACGATGAGAAGAGAGAATGCAGTGCTGATTGTTCACTCCTGAAGTGTAATTTTTTCATCTTTTCTCTGCAGTCACTATTGAGGGTAAGGGGTGGATTAGCCTTCTTTAGTACCACCACCATCACTTAGTATGGCCACCACAGGGAAAAATCTGTGCAGGATAGCGAGATTTAGCCTAGAAGTTTATAGCCTTGTTGACTAGAAAGGCGATGTTGACTGGGATAGATGTGTTGCTTGTAAGGGAAGTAATGCTACCCCTCTATTCTGCCTTGGTTAGACCACACCTGGAATATTGTGTCCAATTCCGGGCACCACAATTGAAGGGAGATATTGACAAACTGGAATGTATCCAGAGGAGGGCGACTAAAATGATCAAGGGTCTGGAGAACAAGCCCTATGAAGAGCGGCTTAAAGAGCTGGGCATGTTTAGCCTGAAGAAGAGAAAGCTGAGGGGAGACATGATAGCAATGTATAAATATGTGAGAGGAAGTCACAGGGATAAGGGAGCAAGCTTCTTTTCTGCTTCCCTGGAGACTAGGACAGGAGATTCCATCTGAACATTAGGAAGAACTTCCTGACTGTGAGAGGTGTTCAGCAGTGGAACTCTCTGCCCTGGAGTGTGGTGGAGGCTCCTTCTTTGGAGGTTTTTAAACAGAGGCTGGATGGCCATCTGTCAGGAGTGCTTTGAATGCAATATTCCTGCTTTTTGGCAGGGGGTTGGACTGGATGGCCCATGAGGTCTCTTCCAACTCTATGATTCTAATATTCTGTGATTGTACACATATATACACACTCTTTCTCACCATCACACACTTTCATGTCTACACACGCACACACACACAAACATCTCAGTACATAGGAATTAGGTGTACTTTCCATCTCTCCCTCCCTAAGAACTCCTGTGATTGTTTGTGGAAGTGTAAGCTTTTCATCAGCAATAACCATGATGAACTCAACTACTAATAGCAGCAGGAAAACAGTAATCTTAAAAGCATGTTGGCAGAGAGAGTTTTACATATTTGCCATCATCATCATCGGGGATCTCCATTAATGCTGATGTTTCTGCACCAATGTTAGCAGAAGAAAAGCACCAAACTATGGGACGAGAGTAATGGAAAGACTGTGAATTGCTGCTGGTATATATGGAGAAACAGTTATGTTGACAGTACACCAGGAGCCCCTGGTGGCACAGTGGGTTAAACCCCTGTGCCAGCAGGACTGAAGACTGACAGGTCGCAGGTTCGAATCCAGGGAGAGGCAGATGAGCGCCCTCTATCAGCTCCAGCTCCTCATGCGGGGACATGAGAGAAGCCTCCCACAAGGATGATAAAAACATCAAAAAAATCATCCAGGTGTCCCCTGGGCAACATCCTTGCAGACAGCCAATTCTCTCACACCAGAAGCGACTTGCGGCTTCTCAAGTCACTCCTGACACGACAAAAAACAAAACAAAACAAAAAAACCCAGGAGATGGGAGAAACCTTCACATGTCCCTCTCCTAGTAATCTGGAATGATGTGACTGTCTTTGTGCTGGAACACTGTCCAAAGCAGCAAAAACATCACATGTGCTTCACAAACCAGTGCTGACACCTTCTATATCTCTCTGTGCTAAGGCCATGTTATTTAACTGTTGAAGTTTGGTTCAACTTATGGTGACCCTATGAATGACAGACCTCCTGGAGACCAGTTATCAACTGACCTGATCATGTCTTGCAAACACCGGGCTATGATTTACTTTTTAAAATTTGTCTGCAGTGTGGTCTAGCTAATATTGTAAATAGTGAAAAGGATGCCAGAAATACTATCTAAAAATAAAATAAAAATCCTCTAATACTTTGACATTTCTTTGATGAAGGTTAATTGGATATAGGCTGATTCATTCAATCCCTAACTGCACTTCTCAATTCCATAATTTATTTCCACCCTATTCCAGAATATTAGTTACATGCCACAGGTCGGCACCAGATGGGCAGGTGAAAGCATGGTTATGAGGTGTTATAATGGAGGTACTGTAGCCATAATGCATCCATGGCTGTACATCTGTTATGTGTGAGGGTGAGCTTGCTTGATTCCAAGACCCCCTCGAGATATTAAAGCAGGTGATTTGTACATTAAAATAGCCATAAACTACCTTATCAGGCTGAGAAACACAAAGAAAGCCTACCATTTCTTTTTCTGTGAGTAAGCAAATATCAAATCCAGCATTGTTTATTTGCACTAGTGTCCCCAAATATCCATCAGTGCCTAAACTTTTTAAAGCAATTGGTCTGTAGGGCATTGCAAAATGAATGTTTTGATTCTTTAGCTCAAATGCAGTTTGGAACCTCAGCTCCTTGACTGAAATGCTTGGTTGTCAATTAAATTATCTGCCATGGTAAATACTGTATGTATCCCTGCTTGTTCTTTGGTTTTGGGGCACTGTCCAGTCCTGCAAAACCAAAACCTTCTTGGAGTGCTTTTTGCTCCCTTCTTGCTGCAGCTGCTTGAGTGAACTTCCTGGAATGGAAATCATTTTCATTTGAAAACAGGGAGATTATACATGCAAATTCCTTACTGAAAATAGGGGGAAATGCACTAAGGTATCCTTGGTTAACTTTTTAGTTATTTAAAAGTAGCTTGTTGAAGATTGAATATTTCTGTGTTTCACCAGAGCCTTTAAATATAAAAGAGATATGAGAATATATCTGACACCATCGGGCATATTATATTAAAATTTATGAACAACTTCATCAAAAACCACTTTCCGTCTCCTGCATAGAGACAGATTTGTTCTGACATAAACGTTACATGGCTGGTTGCAGCCTCAGATTAATGCGAAGACCCTGGCGATTCCTTTTAGACATTTTTTTTATGAAATAATACCTGTCAGCTGCTGCCTGATCCCAGAAAAGGGGGCAGGTTTTCCAGGTCATCCTGCCATCTGTCAGCTAAAGCTCATCTGTCCCTCCACATTACCACCTGATCTGTGCTAACAGGCCTCGCAGGGAGGCCTGTTTCATTGGCCCAGTGGGAGCCAGGCAAAGAGACGGCGCGAGGACATCACCTGTGATTCAGAGATTTAATTATCGCTCCAGTGATGAAGATGTTCACACAGATTGAAATGCTTACAAAAAAAAACTTGCAAAGCTTTGGATCGCATTTTAAACACCCTTCCTGGCTTTCCGACGCAGCCAGTGCCTATTCAACACTAAATAGGAGTGCTGCAAAAAAGAAAGAAAGAAAGAAAGAAAGAACGAAAGAAAGAAAGAACATCCAAACTAAACTTCCCTAGGTTTGTGCAGAGCAGTGATAACCAAGCTGAAATATAAACGATACCCAATCTGTGGTACATACACTTTCTGGGAGAAAATACCTCTGTGTGGTACATTGCCAACATGATTATTTTTCTTGGAAGGCTTCTTTCTTATCAAATTCTAAAGCCATATTGATTGTTGCTGCTAGCTGGAGGGAAAAAGATTGAGTTTAATTGTAACTCCAGCCTCTCTCTGTTTTTTCCCTTACCTCTGGTTTTACATACAGCCTACGGTAGCAATGGTACAGAGTTACCTGGGGCTCTCCTGTGGTGAGTTAATAGGAGGGTTCACATTGGCATTAGAAGTACTTACAAAATTTAGGGGTAAAGAGGGGCATGGAAATCCACCAGAAACCCCTCTGGCTCTTCACTCCTTCCTTCTTTTCTCTCTCTGAATCGATACAGTGTATAAAAGTTATTACAGGTCTCGGCCTTTTTACTTCAAAGCTGCTTAGGCAGTATGTGGCATTAATTCCCTCCCTTACAAAAAAATATAGTTGATAATCACAAGGCTGAGGAAAGGATTTAGAACCAGCAAATTTCCTCACAGATTACAGACTAAACCTAGTTTCTTGGACTAAATCAGGATAATTAACTGTAGTGGAATATTTTGCCCTTGTTGTGTATGTTTTCACCACAAGCAATTACAGAAATACACATTCCATTATACCAAGTCAAGTTTCATTTTCTCCTGGTATCAGAGCAGAGCATTTATTTATTTTACAAAATAATTTCTTAAAGTGTATTATATATCTTGCAGAAAAAATGCAGTTTTGGTTAACTGAATTTTACTCAAATTGTGGAGGTTAAAGTATTTGGTAAGTATATGTTTGATAGTCACTTACATTTCCAACATTGGCTGGATTAATCTGTAATTCCACTGCATAAAGCAAAACATACCCACAGACACATTATTTGAATAAATACCCATTATTTATGGGTTTGGATCATTTCTTTTTATCACTGTTTTTCATACTTTAATCTCCCCTGAAAGACTATTCTTACATTTAATGAATAACAAAGAACTTGTTTTGTTTGTTTTCTCCCTGAAAACAAATAAAACTTGTATATTGTAGAGCAGTTTTTGTTCTTAGGTTACCTAGCATGTTTCTGTTTGTAAGGAAGGATCTTTTTAAGGACCAGAGCTGACATGAATGTTATAATTACTATTCATGTTCACGTGATAACTTAGTAAAGTGATTTTTATGAAATATAGAGTTAGCATCATGTGGATCAGATTTCAGTGCCCAATACCAAAGATTCTAAGCACATCCCAAGTCCTCTGTGATTTCTTCCTACAATCATCCAACTATGTAGGATAAATGAAGCACCAAGACTGCATCACTGTATTATTGCATCTGGTTTTAAGTAGGCCAGTGATAGTCATCTTGCCTCTACCAACTGATATCTACTTCTTACTTTTGTCCAGTTATCTCATGCACTTGGATAAAAGCAGAATCTTGCAGATATGTTGCCAATCATATAGCAGGGAGCCCTCCCATAATTAAATAACAATATTCCCCTGGCATCTCCATATTTGTCTCTTTTCATGTTTGAGAAAGCACCCGTTGAGTTTTTCAGTACCGTGGGCCAAACTCTTTTGCCAAATTGCTCAGAGTACTTTGCTGAGCTCATCGCTGAAGCTGTTTCTCCAAGTAGCTTGGCTAGTTGAATAATGACTTTTGCCTCTCTAGCTTGGGCCCAGGGGTCTTGGCTATGGTGGATTCAGCTCTGTAGGCTGAACATGGTGGCTCTTTCTGGTATAGGTAATCTGTATAGATTCTTTAGACTCATTTCATCAGCATGTGTAAATCCCACAGAGCCAATAAAGCCAGTACTGTCTAATGCGGACAACATAGGATGCCATTACTTGACCATAAACAGGGGAAATGGGAGGTTGGCCTGAGGAAGAATGGCCATGAATTTAGATAACTCATCCATATAAGAATGAAAAGCACAAATGAATGACAATTATATATTCATAGAACAAAGATATTTCCTCTTTGGTTTGCTGTTGATAAACATTGCAATGCTCCAGAAAATTTAGAAGAAGCAAATGAGAATCATAAAGAATTCTAGTTTTAACTAACACACTAAGCATTCATTATTTTCCTAGAGACAAATGTAATTATGACATGTTCAGCTTTCTATTTTAGTGATACACTACAATTGATTGGGAATCAGTAATATATTGTTAAATGAAATTCACCTCCACATCAATATAAACAGGATCAAGTTTGCCTTGTTGGGAATTAAAGCTTATCTTTATCCACCTTGAAAAAGTTCCATGAACCAACTGAATGCAAAGTAGGGCAGTCTGAAACAGGGAACAGTTGCATTATGATATCTTGCAATTTTCAGAAACTTTTTGCTCAAGAGGCTGCCACCTGCTCAGTAGTTGATAGCTGGTTTAGATATTCACAAGGCTGCCATTTTGCTTTAATCCTAAAGTAAAGTTCACATACCAACACAGACAATTCAGTGCCCAGAACTCCAGATGTCTTTCTTTCAAACAAGCATGTTTCCCCTGCAGACATCAAACTGTATTTATGCTATCTCATTTGTAATAATGAAAGATTTTGAACTTTGTATTATAGAAAGTTATTGATTTGTATTATTTGAAATCCCTATATTTCATTTTTTTTACAAAAACAATACACAACTATTTTGATTGCTTTGAAGATATAACTACCAACAATATATTCAAAATGCAAATTGTATATTTCTGTGAAAGCATAAGAACTACTGAAGTTGGTAAAAATCTAGATACTTCTGTGTCTAGAACCATGCTTATGTATTAGCACCTTCATTAGCTATATTGCAATGTCATGTTTAACAGTCAATCCTTGCTGCTGTAGATCTTAATGATTATTATTATTTGAGGTCAAAAGTATTGCATAAAGGTTGTAAAGCAATGCTATTTGGTTGGGAAGATTAGCCATTTACAGGAAATGTTGCCCAGGGCACCCCTGACTGTATTTATTCCGTCTTTGAGGAGGCTCTTTCTGTGTCCCCCATCTTAATGATGAAACCATATAAATTCATCAAATAGAGCTTTCTTGTTGTTTTTGTGTATTTCTTAAAATCCAAGTATATTTGTTTATTGCAGTTGTCCTCACTTCCCTAACATAATTTAGAAGTTGTCTTATCAGTTCCATTTTATTATGTTACATCCATGCACTTCTGCAGAGATATTCCTCATAAATCTTTCTTATGTCTGAATCCTGATATAAACTTTCTAATTTTCATTTTACATAATAGTAATGCCAGGATATTTTTCAGAATTTCATAAATTTTGGCAAACCACCTGAAGAATTATAGCTGGGCTACTGCCACCCTCAACTGAACCATCTCCATATAGTAATTGTTTTTGTTTTTGTTATGCAAAGGGATGTTGTAGCATCTTTGAGACTGAGTGAAAGAAGGTTGCAGCACATATTTTGTAGACTTGATCAGTTTCATCAGATGCATCAGACATAAATTGGTGATGATATTTTATAACTTGTGATGTAGTGGTCAGAGTTTTTGACTAAGATACTGAATCTGCTTGGCCATGGAAACAAACACTCAGTGGGGCACATTGTCTCAGATTGAGAGGAAGGTAATGGCAACCTCTTTCTGAACAAATCTTGCCAAGAAACACCCATGATCCTTTGTCCTTTGGTTCACCTTTAAGTTAGAAACTTCATGAAGGCACATAACAGAAGCAACAATATCTGCCTGCTATGTAGTTGTTAGAGATGAAGAACCTGTAAAAAAAAATAGATGGCAACCCTAACTCACTATTATAAGCATGGCTGTGTACACCAGGATTCATTAAAAAAAAAAAAAAAAGCTAACCAGCACCATCTTCCTAGAAGTAGACATTTGTCAGTTTCACTTCCAGTATTTTTTGTTGAAAAAAATTAAGAAAAGATAACCTCAAGTTCTTTCTGTTCTGTTTCTGAAGAAATGTGTGAAATTGAGCAGTTCTTTTATTTAAAAAGAGTTGGATGAAATTCTCACCCATCCTAGCAGCAATGAAGGATGGTTGAAGAATCCATTCTTTGTGAATTCTGTTATGAACTGATTGATCCACACCTCCTGGACTATTCAGGCAGATCAGGTCACAGTTTTCCATCAGATTTTGCACTTCTCTGAATTTTGCCATGCAGTTATCAGCTCTGAAAAAATGTATTAAAATTCATATAAAATGTGTGGTGTTTTTTCAGGGGGTGGGTGCTTTTACAAATGTGTACTTTAGGAGAAAATCCTCCAAGGAATACATACTTTGTGAAAAAGAATTCATTCTAAGTTGTTTTGAACTAAAACTTTTTGTGCAATTTTAATAGAAAAAGATTGATGCTGATAAAGGATGGAGTAGAATCACAAATGAACATGTAAGAAATTGACATGAAATGGAGATAGACTGAACATATTTTTCAGGATTTCATAAATTCTGGTAAACCACCTGAAGAAATGGAGATAGACTGAATGTTTTATGATGCAGGTATGGAGACAGAAGAATTCCAATAAAATTAAAATAAACGATTTAAAGGAATAGTCTAGTCAGAGAAGGCACATTAAACTGAAGCCTTGCATCCTGCTTATCTAAACCATTTAGGAAATAAATGGCATACACTGCTCACATCAAATATACAATGAAGGAACCAAATGTGCACTTTGTTCTTTGCTGTCTTCCTCATTATTTCAGATCTTCCAATTGGTCTTCAAAGTTTAGCAACAAAACTTTAAGCCATTCAAGTTTTGGAACCTTTACTACAGGCTACCTATTCTGACCCAATTACTCTGCCTGCATTTAACTTTTAAAGCAGTGGATAAATAGTTTGAATACAGATTTCAGGCACTCTGTGAACTTTAGAATGGATCTGATTCATCAATGCTAGGCTCGTGAGTACCAGGGACAGAGCCTTTTCAGTGGTAGTTCCACATCTGAGAATACTTTCCCTAGACAAACTCAAAGTTATCTCTGGTTCAGTTTGGTTCTGCTTATTTCTGCTGTTAAATATGTTCTGTCTCCCTTCCTCTCTCTTTTTATTTTGCTGTGGTTTCTCAATTACTTGTGCTTGTTTGTCCATATGATCTTGTTATATTTTAAAACATTTTTGCATTATTGCATTACATTTCACTAAGCTATTGTAAACTGTCTTTAAAAGGTCGCTTAAACTATAGGGGAGAGAGAGAGAGAGAGCAATACCCAATTTCAGAATAGCACACATATCTCTCCTGAGAACTTTTGAGCATGAGAGCAGTCATAATAATTTCTGATCTATGAGGAAGTCAAATGTATCACTCAATTGCCCTCTTCTTACTTTCTAAATTTTAATCTCAGCTGCAGTGGAAAGAAGAAGGCTTTAAAATGTCATCCAGCTGCATGGCAACTCATAATCCCTCATCAATGACTATGTTTCCTAGAAATGGTGGAAGTTAAAATCCAGCAACATTCAGAGGTTCGGACATTCTTCAAACTCTTGATTAGGATCACAAGACTTTGCAGTCTCCAAGATCAAAATGCTAAGAACTTATTTCCTGAAGGAAAATGTCAAAGTCTCCATAGGTCTCCTAAGGTCTTGATTCATGGCAGGAGTCTTGTTTGGCAAGAAAGTACTGTTTTCTCTGTGTCCCAAGTGACCAAAAACAAACTTCTTTCACCTATAACTTTCAAGTTCACTGACATCTTGGTGACTGAAACAATATTAAAACTATACTTTCAATTATTTGTTCTGAGAGAAATGATGATAAAGAGTTCACATATTTTATCTTCCAAATGAGAACTTATGTAGTATGCCCCATTCTGCCCTTTAGCAAGCCTGGTTTCCTGGTTTTCTGCCCTTTAGCAAGCCTGGTTTCCTCTGTGATTTGCTGGAAACCAATACTGAATTCAACAGCTTGTCAGGGGGATGGAATTTTTAGGAGAGTTGATGAGAAGTAATAGTTCTTACAGTCTCCCTACATATGCATTTTATATACTTGAGAGAAACATAACAGAGTAACTGGCATTTTTCTAGTTAATCAAACAAGACTAGAGAAAATGATGATGATGATGATGATGATGATGATGATGATGATGATGTAGCTTTCAGTTGTTATTAGCAGACTGTGCAATGTTTCTTCACACTGTAGAGATAGGAAAAAATGTTTCTGTCCTACCATGGCTGGAAAACTGTTTGTTTGAATTGAGTGAACTTCCCCCCTTTTTTGTGAACAAGGGAGGATATTTAAAAATTGTCCTTGTTTTGAAGGGTGTATTTGGCTATAGTCTAGGCCAAGAATGTGGTCTATTTGAGGGTGACATTTAGTTTATTGTGCTTCCTCTGGTTAATGACAAAAAAGCAGCTTTGATTGGGAGTCGGGCAGTGTTCCTTTCAAAGGGTAGACTCAAAAAGCAGATCATAACCCACCAAACTGTACAACAACATGTCAGTACCAACAACAATCAAATTCCACACCATTAGGTCCTAGGCCCATGAATGTAGGGTTGTGCTGTTAGAGTTTGGTTCTGATTTTCCTAGTGATAAAGTTTTATTAGTCACCAACTGTCATACTGCCATATCCCCAAGACAACACCATTTTGTCATGTAGCATGGCTTGGGACTCCCACTAGGGAACCTTGGACAAATTGCCATTAGTTTAAAAATCCCCATGATAGGTTTTTGTTAGGGTTGTTGTTAGACATAAAGGGCTTGAAGGCATACAGCAACAAGAAAACAGTTATGTATTATTATAGTTTAGGAGTTTTCTGGTGACATTTCTAGCCAGAGTTTTAGCTCCTTAGAATTTATATAAGCAACAAAAATAGCAAGTGGTAGGTAGACAGAAAGGTGAATCTTGGCTAAACTGCATGAATTCTTCTTGGGAATGTCACTATAGGAACTGCAATGAGGAATTGCTGAAGTTTCAATTGTATCACTGCACCATTACTATCAGGAATGCTAGGCAAAGAGTGTGATTTCTGACAAGTCTCCTCTTCCACTTTTGATGTGTTGGCCATGGAATAAGGAGGAGGAAAGTGCTAGAAGCAAGCTTCTTTCCTTTCTTTGACAGGCAAGGTGTGAACTAAATGTATTGCACTACATTAAATCTCTTAAATATACAAAAGTGTATGATTCAGGTGCCCCCCCCCCCCCCAAAAGAAGAAGAAGTTGTCTTCAAAGTAATTTGAAGCCGAGAATATCCCTGTTCAGAATGCTAGATAATGTGGGAGGCATCTGACTGACAGTGTGGAGATTTGGGATGTGCACAACCTACTCATTTTGTGCTCCATGGTCTGGATACAAAATCTGGATTGCTACTTTGATTGATTCATAAAAATGCAAAGTAGCATGCCTAATAACTTGAGCAGTTTTTTTTAAAAAATATGTGTCATTTGGCCATGAAACAAACTTTTTAAAAAATATGTAATAAAAAGTGACATGACTCTCCATTTGTATTGAAGCCACCCCGTCTCTCAAAATTAATTATATACCCCCACCCCAGCCTCCTACTTTTTAAATTAAAAGTGTTAGAGAGGAAAAGAAGTCCTTTTTTAAAAAAAGAAAAAGAAGAGTATTTTATTTTAATTTTTTTGGCATTTAAGTAGATATAATTTTGACCTGGCTAGGGAGATAATGTTAACACAGATTTATTGCTAAATAAGACTGAACATGTGTGTGCTTGACTTTTTTTAAAAAAAATATATGAAACTCCTACTGAAGAAACAGATTAATTGGAAGCTGATTCACTGGAGAACAGGCGTTAAAGACAGAAGGACCTCCTCACATTTTGTTCTGTTACCCAGGCTTCTGCCATCCCAGGTTGGCAAGGAGAGCTCACTCTCGTGTTTTGAAATGTAGCTGAAAGAAATGGGGGGATAACAGGTGCAAGGGAGAAAAACAATTGTACCATTAACAAAACAATCCCCGGCTTTCTCCTTGACTCTCTCTCGCCTAATGACCAACTGCCACCTTACTTAACACAGGTATTTGCCTAGATGGGGTTTTGCATCAAATTGTTAATGTGTAAATGGGATCAGCAAAGTCAGCATCTGTTATAGTGATTTCCTGCCTGATTATTACTCTCCTCCTCCACGCAAACACCCTGATAGCATTTTAAAAAATATTAAAAAGATACATACAAGCTGTGATTAAGCCCCTTTAGTCGAAGCTGAAATGTGGGGAGGGGGTTCGAAGGGTGTTTCTCCGTAAAGGTTTTATTTTGCATAGTCTTACAATCTGTGGGGAAATTGCCTCCACAATGTCTTGGCTTCCAGAAAAGGTAACAAGACTTCAAACTCAAGCAGTGAGAGACATCTAGAAGAGCACTCGGGTAAAATGAAATTGTCTTTCTACCATCCTACTTCCCTTCACACAACTACTTTATGTTATTTCAGAAAATTGGAGTGAATGAAATAACATGCATTTTCTCAATTTTTATCGGTCGTTTCCTGACAGATTCAGATAAAGTATTGCTTCCTCCGCTCTCGTTTTATTTATTTCATTTGTATCTCTCCCAATATATGACAAAGGGCAACTCACAATAAAATTAAATCAAATGTAGTTAAAATAACAGCATAAAACAAGTTAAAAACACAATTAAACAAACATATTTAAAACATTAAGTTGAAAAAGCACTAAAATTGTTAGAATATAGTATATAAAAATACAATATAACCTAATTTAAAAGACTTCCTGCAAATCAATAGCTGTACTCAAAGCCTTGAATAAAAAGAAAATATTTCAGTTGTCCTTGGAAAGGTAGCCATATAATTATTTTTAAAGAGATGTAATGGTCTGTTATACACTTTTATCCCACCTAACCAGTACTCAGGAAAGATTAATATGGATCTAGTGAAATCTGTCTGATTTTGTGATCTATATTCAAGCTAGAAAATCTTGTATAACTATGGAAGGATGTGAATGTTGGCAATGTGTAACATTTAAGAAATTATGTCAATAGATATGTATTATCCAAAGTAATAGAAGGAGAACTTGATAAAAAGAAAGGAAGAAGATAAGAAATAACTTAGCTTTAACTCTACCAATCTGAACTTAATGTTTTTTTGTAATTCCCTGCTTCCTTGTTTCAAGTGAAAATCCACCTTTGTGCCATGGCACAAGTGGTTTTACTCTTCTGTAATTTTGCCCATGTTATTATTTAGTAGCTAAATAATAAATTGTAGCCCAAGCCCTTTGCACTTTACAACCGGTGTTTAAGCATCTGAAAACATTCATTATTATGTAGAGCTATTGAACTAGTTTTGTTTTTCTTTTAGATTTCATTGTGGCTTTTAGATTGATAATGTTTGGAAACCAGCAAACAATATTGGGATTTGTTGTTACAGCTTGGCTGTGGATTAGAGGTAAAACAGTCCATTTCCCAAACCAGATATTAGCTTAGCCCATTTGGCCTTCTTCAAGTCATCCACAAATGTTCATTGACCTTCTTGAAAAGGCAGAATAACAACAACAGGATCCTAGTTAAAATAAACACCCTCGCCTCTGCCCACCGCCCACCTTTCTGCCTTGCTCAATTTTAATTTGCGAGCAGCTGAGCAGGATTACACAAATAGAACAAAAGTGCATTTATAAATTCCTCCAGTTATTAACCAAGCATCTTGTTAGACGAGAGACTCATAAAGTAATTACTTTGTATGGGGTTTAGCAACATTTTTTATTTCCTTCTTGTTCCGAAACATAATGTGAAATAGTGACATTTGAAGCCAAAATCACCTGTTGTATGGGAGATGCATATTATAAATTCCAGGATTTTGTTTCTTCTTAATTTATTGATTAACACCTGTGAATTCAGACTATTTGACTGATATTTTAAGGTAGGTCATAATTAAGTGAACAAACCAAAATAATATCCTGTGCATCTTGCTCTTTTGTATGTTTACTTGGAAGAAACTGTGATTGAATGAAATGGGATTCTCTCAAGTAGATGTTCAAATGGTTGTTGATTCATATATTAATCTGATAATTGAGTTCAGAACATGCATTTGGGTTACTTTTGCAGTTGTTTCTTTATGTATTATAATAAATATGTTCTGAACACAATTGACACCAAGAATTATTTAATTCAGGCCTGCACAACTTGTGACCTTCCAGGTGTTTTGCACTTTGACTCCTAGACTAATTGAAACAGCTGGCTAGGGCTTCTAGGAGTTGGAAGACCTAAAACCTAGAGGGCTGCAGGTTGTGCTGGCCTGATTTAATCAAGCAAGCAAGCAAGCAATCAATCAATACAATTGATATCCTACCTTTAACCCAGACTCAATGTGGCTCACAATTTGAGTTAAGACAAGAGACAGTTAAAATGAAAAATAGTTAAGCATCAAAAAAGAATTTTAAAACATTCATTTGGTGATAGTAGATTAAAATATAAGAATAACAATATAAATACAAATAAACACACCTGATTTATTTGTATTTATATTGTTGGCTCTTAAAACGCAAAGAAATATATTCATCTGCAGCAGATAAGGCTCCATTTCAGTTATATATAGTTTACAGTTATAATGAGCAAATAAAATGCCTATATCCATGAACATATTGAATTCTCAAAACTACAAGAATGTTCCTGCTATGCAAATTTATTAATCTAAAAGAATTCTGGAAGAAAACAGATTTTTAACAAACATCTATAGAAACTGTGGACCTATCTTGTATACGTGATATGTACAGCTGATTATGTTATGTGTGTGGACAACAGTAATTATACTACTAGACTTTAAATTCCTCTAGGCATCTTGTTTATTTGTTGCTGCATCACAAAAGAGTAATAATTTCAGTCCATCCAGTCCCAGCAAGGCAGTGTTTTGAAACCAAGTCTTTAGGTATTTCGACTGACACCATTTCAGTTTGGGAATAGGACATACGGCTACTAATTCAGGCTTCATAGAAAACTTATGTGTGGTACCAAACATTGTTTATATATTGACAAATATTTCTAGGAAATGGTTTCATATTTTTGCTGTTAATTGTTTCATTACTGACCTCTACCTCTGTAGACATATGCAGTTTTCATGTTTTTGGGTGAGACTTTCAAAATATTTTTTTTTAAAGTGTCCAATGCTCGACGTGAGCAATGACATTTTTGCAGGCTTCTATTTCAGTCATTTATGCCTTATTTTCTTTCTATTTATTTCAAACAAGCCACTATGAAAAATGCTGCAAATTTAAGTGACAGTCATGTACAAATATGCATAATACGAGCTGGTCCCTACCCATCATGTGTATTGCTAAAGACTCCATTGCAATATTTACAGTCAAACTAAACTTTTTTCCCCCCAAGATGTAGCAAAATTGCATTTGTTTTGCAGATTTGCTCATCATTAAATGTGAAACATTTCACATTTGTCTTTTTGAGTAATTGGCTTTTTAAAATGATAAGGTGCTCTGAACACTTGTTATGTGGATAGGTCTGACGTTGTATCCCAGAAATCCATATGCCATACAGACAGAACAGAAGAAAGATATTCACAAGCATGTCACAGATTGGACTGAAGCAAGCCAAAAACCAAAGTGCCATGGCATTAACAATAGCACCAGATTTACTGTCACGATTGCAATCTGTGCTGTATCACAGACAGAAGGAGAACTTTTGATAGGTAACACCTCCGTGTTTTTTAAATCTTTTTGGCAAATTATCATTTTCATTATATTTTTGCCTGCCATGTAATATTATTATAATGATATTAAAAAATACAGTCAGCCTCACGCACACGCACACACATACACACACAGTGTATTAGGCCCACAATCAAAGGGATAGTGCTCTGCGAGCCTCATTAAATAGTTGGAAATTGTGTTTGAATACGTACGTACAAGAGGGATTTATGTATAATACATCTGTGCATGTATATTAGCATACACGTACCGACAGGTATTCATGTTCCTGGATACTCAAGCAATACACTAATATTTTATTTATGCCATTTCCTTTTCGAGTGTACAGATCCTCACATACACATGTAGGTATATTTATATGTTTCTAGATACTCAGCAGGACACAGCTCTTTTATTTATGAAGTTCACTTATTCAACTTGAAAGACACACATAGCCCAAATGATGTGCAAAATACATGTGTTCATGGTAGTTTGTGGCCAATTTGAGTGATGCAGATGTAGGGGATCCCTTTCTGTTGTGATAAAGGACATCTTTAACAAAGTCATCCCAATAGTTTGTTGTCGAATTTTAGATGTGAAGTCTTTTGCCAGTGGAGCTGGTACCATTGTGAATGTGAAACCTTTCCATTAGGGTGGTGTTTGCTTCAACTATAATAAGGAAAACTTTCTGGTATTGAAGCAACCTTTAACTACAATAATATTATTTTAAATATCAGTTGATTCTAAAAGACTAGGTTTTCAGAATTATAATAAACAGTATTGCCTTGAAATTTAGAAATATACATACCATGCAAATAGATAGATAGATAATAGATAATAGATAGAGAGATGATAAATAGATAGATAGATAGATAGATAGATAGATAGATAGATAGATAGATAGATAGATTGTTGACTTGTCTAGAGATAGACAGACAGAGATAGGTGTTCTCAAAGAGTAATGTTTGATTTTGTCTTTGTTAACTTAAAGGCAGTGAGGTGGGTTATTGTAACTAACTACCCAGATATTGTTGGACTACATTTCCCAACATACCTCACCATTTGCTATGTAGTGGATGGAAGTTAGTTTCTAAGCACGTGTGGATAGCCAGAGTCTCGCACTTTGTCTAAAATACTAATGAGTGATCACTATCTGCATGTTTTTATATTTCAGTTTCCTTTAGCTCATCTCTGGTTCTACAGTATGAGTAGAAATCTCCAGATGTTGTGATCCCAACCCCCATAATTTTTTAGTATTGTTTGTGCAGGTTAAATCTCTGGCACTTATAGTCCAACATCTAGAGGACTCCATGATTTCCGACTTTGGATCTCTAAGCGCACACAATGTCAATTCAAGATTGACACATTGTACATGTACTTAAATGGACAGTGTCTACACAATTGGATGTCATAATAAATGTTAATTGGACTCTAATGTGAGGTGGGCATAGATTAATTTTTTAAAATATATAAGACAATTCTCTATGTTTTGTCAAATTTTAATGGGTCTAAGAAATAGATCTGAGTATACCAGATGAATGGGTATGATGATGTAGACAAGAGCAAACTTGTTCATATTATGATGAGGTCACCTACCTAGGTCCAGATGAGATTCCCAGTAGTAAAAATAATGCGCTGCAGTTAAGGTTATTGTTGGAATGAAAGATAAACCTACCCTCCATCTCAGACACTTGATCTATCTAGGAGATACATTATGTTTTTGTGATCTATAATTATTTGAGGCATGTTTCAAGGGAAATACTTTAATTTAGGAAACTTACTATAAGTATCTTACTAATAAATTCAATCAACAAAGTACTGATATATTGACTGAATATACCTTGAAAATGAATAATACTTTGAAATTGGTTTTATTTTATCATTGTGATCATATAGAAAGGGACTTCTTTGTGATTTTAAAATTGAACATTTTCCCTTGCATTAATCAATCGCCCCCCCCCCCAAAAAAAATAACCATGTGTCAGATGTGATACACTACTTGAAAATATTGTGACTTCTAAAGATTATAAAATCTCCAAAAGGCACAGCAGGTTAAACTGAGCTGCTGAACTTGCTGACTGAAAGGTTGGTGGTTCAAATCCGGGGAGAAGCATGAGCTCCTACTGTGAGCCCCAGCTTCTGCCAACCTAGCAGTTCGAAAACATGCGAATGTGTGTAGATCAGTAGGTAGAACTTCTGCAGGAAGGTAACAGTGCTCCATGCAGTCATGCATGACCTTGGAGGTGATGGACAATGCCAGCTCTTCAGCTTAGAAATGGAAATGAGCACTAGACTTAATTTCAGGAGAAACCTTTACCTTTATCTTTTACATTGGATGCATTTGGCAGTCCTGTATTTTATACTGTGCTCAGATAAGTGCTGATAAAGATTTACAAACTTGCAACTTGACACTGAGCCCACGTTGGATAGAATGATCAGCAAAGGCTCTACAAATTCTGCACAAAGCTTCCTGGCTGTAAGAAGTGGAATATCTGCCGATTGTATTTTTTCTTAATTGAAAACCTTCTTAGGACATCTTTGAAAAGAAAGTTTTTGCCTGTCATATTTCTCTCTCTCTCATTCATATCGGTTGTTTGGACAGCAAGCTGCTTGAGGTTTAGTGGAGCTTGGCATGTCCTATTTCCATGTGAAAAACAAATGCCATACATGCAACTTTCCAATAAAGGAAGGAAAGAAGGAAGGGAGTGTGGGAAAAAGCAACCTTTTCAAGCCTCCACTAGTTATTTGTTATGTATATAATTGCTTACTGTGTTGTATATATTAGGGCTGGGCAACCACGGAAAAATTTGTTTCTAAAATCGATTCGTTTTTAGGGTTTTTTTGCGTTTCGTTTTTTAAAAGAATTCCGAAATTTTTCTTTAAAAAAGTTCGATATTTACAAAATTTCGTAAAATTACAAAACAATACAAAACAATTACGAAACAATTACGAATAGATTCGTTAATGGCGGATGCGACCGCGAAATACGCTAAAAAATCTCCAAATGGGACAGGGGGAACTTCTGAAGCTTCCCTCTCCCTCTGTTGTTGACTGTTGGTGTGATATTTATATTTTTTTTTCACTGAGTAAACAAACAACAACTATAAAACTTGCCCCAGACATGCGGAAATAATAACGAAACGTTTTCAAAACGATAACGAAACGAATACAAAACGAATTCGAAACAATTACGAAACGAATTTAAATATTCGTTTCGTTTTTTAGTTTCTCCTGAATGGTTCGTTATCGCTTCGTTATAAAAAAACCGAATTTTTAACAAATTACGAAACGAAACCGCCCAGCCCTAGTATATATGTATATTGGTTTGCAATTTTACCTTAACTCTTTGCAGTGGGAGGGGCTGAAGACCATAACTTGACTTGTTCAGGACTCAGATTCCATTTTAGGTCTCAGATGCTTAGAGATTTCAGTAGAAACAGATGTATGCTTTTAGGAGTTTGTTGAAACAGACGAGACTCTATTAGACTCTTAGAACATAGAGATGCTTTGGACTATGGACTAATGATTCTGAGAAAAAGATGCCCTGTGTTACCTACACAGATAGGTAACTAAACTACATAAAATCCTATTGTAACTGGATTCATATGCAAAGTACCTGTATGCCGAATATATGAAGTTTGTGAGTAAACCAACGATGTTACTTTTAAAGAAGTCTGCTTATTTTTGTCTCTTGAGAGCATGATTTAAAGGCATATATATTTCAAGGGAGAGTAGATGTTTTTGGGCAACTAAAAAGAACATTTCTGAATATATATATATGTAATATGCTGGTGAATGCCATTTCTCCAAAAGGTTATGACTTTAACAGGTCATGCTTTTTACCAAGAGGTTTTGACATCATTTTTTGAAAATATTGTGACTTCTAAAGATCATAAAATCTCCAAAAGGTTCTGGAGATTTCCATTTTCCAAAAGGAGGTAGGGAGGGAGGGGTTCCCTCCAGTTTTTCCTCCACCATCAAAAGCATATTTCAGTGAGTATGGAAGGAGAAAATCATAATTTTTCTGCCTGGTTCATGGAAATTGTTATTCTGGCATAAAGGGTCAATTAGATACCACCTAAAGTCTTTTATTATTATTATTATCATGTCAGTATGAAATGATCCAAGCAAAATTTAATCCTACCTAACTAAGATGCTGGAATTACTAGATTTTTATTTTTTATGTTTTACAAATTTAGCTTTTATGAGTTATGGATTTTTAGGGAGTTAAATAATTTAGAATTTGAATTAGGCTTAGAAGAAAACTTCTGAGAGGGCTTGCAAAGTTTAATAAAACTTAACAAAAACATTAAGGTTAAAAAAGGTGAGCAGCTACAGGAATATCTAAAACTAATACAAAGATCTGGTGCATCCACACTGTACCATTTTAGAAGTCGGATACCATTTAACCACTATAGTTCATGCTATGGAATCCTGAAATTTCTGATTTGGGAAAAAAATTGAAACTTCTGCTAAAGTGCTCCACTGCACATTCCCCTGAGCAAATGTTGAGATTGTCTTAAATACACTCAAACCCACATCTTGTTTTTTATTAGCCCCTTTTCAGGTACATTGCTTCAGTATACCCATGCCCCTTAGGTGGCAATTCACACTAGCAAAAATAATGTAGACAGCATTTATTCAGGCACTTAGTTGCCTTCTCAGAATTCTCACACAGCAATAATCCCAAGTTTATTGTATGTTCAAAGACTACAGTCGTATTGCCAGCTTCTTTAGAAACCCAAGATGTGTCTTTTCAGGTTGTTTCAGGTAAACAAATACCAGTTGGCCTGTATTTGTTTCAGTAAGACCATGCTTAGAGAATTGGGACATGTGTGATAGGCACCTATAACTCCACTCACTTAAAAGCTTTTCTCTGTATCACGCTTGGCACTTACCCTATTTCCATCCTGTTTCAGCTCTGTTCCCACTCTGACTGTAAGGATATGCTCGGTGATTTCAGTGTGGGCTCATGTCACGGTCATGCTGCTTTATTGTGAATCTCATGTAAATGTTAATTTCACCAGGTTATGTTTGCAGTGGAAAATCATTTACACATCTCTGGTCAAAAGCATGATTGATAAGGAGAGAATTGGCTTTTTCAGCTTTTTTTCCCCTCCCACCGAGCAGATCTCCTGTATCAACATGACTTTTTCAGTTCCATTTTTAATGTCCAAAAGCAATTATATTTAGTGGCAAAGAATGAGAAATGTTTGAATTGGTGTGCAGGTGCGGATGTAATGTGCAACCATAAAACACTTTTTAAAAAAGAGCAACCTAAAACGCGCAACTTGAGAGTACAGATACTTGAGGAATTTGAACTCTGCAAATTTCAATTGGGACTGACTTTATCCACTGCTCCTGGACTGATGTGCAGACAAACACTGTTATCTTTCAGATTTTGCTTATCCATATAAGTAGAGATTTGCTTATCTGCATGGGAAACAGACTATCTCAAATCTACAACAGCGGATTTTTATCTGACAGATCAGGAAGTCTTTCTCTCCCAGGAACATTACCTTACAAATCATTTCAGATGATAGATTCTATGGAAGAGAGAGCAAACCATATCTGAGTCTGAATATTTTATCAGGATGTGACCCTTAGTTCACTGAGATTTTGATCTTAGAAAAACTGTAGACATTCTACACTCTCTGTGGACTGAGTACTCTTGGGTCTTTCTCAACATAATTAAAGGAAATTAAGTCCTGCTCTACTTTAGCTTTAGCGGAGTCCCTCTCAGAATATATGTTTTCTGAGAAACGTATATGCTGGATAGGTAATATGAAAGAATAATGTTTTACACCGATGATTTCCACTGCCGAGTCTATTGCATTAGATGTGTAGGCACATTCAGAGAGAGGATGGCTAGAATTCTGTCGGTTAGTTCCAACTAGAAGAGGTCAATTCCCTTGTTGATTGGTGAGTCAATATGTAGTTCTAATGCAGGATGCATCTACACTGTAGAATGAATGTAGTTTAACACCACTTTAACAACCATAGCTCAGTGCAATGGAACACGGGATTTGTAGTTTGGTAAGACGCCAACACAATTTAGCAGAAAAGTCAAAAGTACAACTTCTTTGACTCCATAACATGACTCTTTTTTTATTGTTCCATGTGAATGTGCATTTATGCATTATTGGTTATTTCTAAAGCACATTTTCTTATTTAAAACACATAACAAAAAGGGGGTGGGGGTGGGGGGCTATAATGGATTAATAGCATTTCATTGCATTTCATTTGGAAAATTCACTTTGAGATAAAAGTGTTTTGAGCTAAGAGCTCAGTCACAGAACAAATTAGACTCTTGTTTTTGTTTTATTTTGTTTCATGTATCCAATTGCTGGGGGGGGGGGGGAGCCAAAGTTTATTTTCCTCATGGAGCATATTGATAGCTATACAGGTCAACTTTGGTATTGAGTCCTGTGTAATACCGTTGGTATTTTTTTTCGTCACCCCCTTGAAGAGTTTCTCTGGACTTGATCTTGTACAGAATTTTCTACTTAGTTTCAAGAGTTGATGGCTCTGATTATGAAATATTTGAATTACTATTGCAATTCTATGAGATCAGTCCCCTGCTTCCATTCTTTACTGTATTAAATTTAACTTTAGCTGAAGTGTGTTTAAACTTTTGTCCTTATTTTAGTTATATTTCTATAAATAGGGTTGCACAGTTTTCACTAACTGCCTTGCTCTTTATTTTGTCTGTCACTACTCAACTGAACACCTTAACAAAAAATTTCAAAAGCCTACAAGTTGTCTGCAAGAAGACAAGACAAAAAGTGTTATTTTTTTCTCATTAGAGATTTTGTATTTTGTGTACAGTTACTCTAAGCAAAGCTACTGTCCTTTCATTCTGAAAAGCAAAGCACAGCAACCATAGAACAAGTGTTTGGTTGTTGTTGTTTTTTAAAATCTGCAAACAACCCATCTGTTATTTCCATTTCTTAAAATTCCTCACAACAAGGCAGCTGGTATTGTCTCTTTCTAGATTGTACACTTTTGTTTCACCTCTTTGATAAAATGTTCCTGTCTTATTACTGAGAGCACCTCAAATATCTCTCACCCTCTAGTGGGATGAGGAGAATAATTTTGCTGTTCCTTACATGCCAGGATGAGATAGATAGGAGTCTGCATCATTACTCTGGAATGTGTCAGAAAGTGACATAAAATAAGTGGATATGAATGCAAATAAAAACCACTGAATTCTGTACAAAAACAAGTTCAATCATCACACGCATATTGTGTTTCAGATATTTGTGAGTAAGGATACTGCCAGAATACCACTTTCTTTTTTTTCCTTTACAGACACTCTCCTACACCCTCATCCACATTTGTTTAGAAATTAAAGAAAAGCAAAAGTGGCACTGCACACCTCACTGTAAGCCTAATATAATTGTTCATGCCATTCTGTTTCCTTTTCCATTATTCTTCTTTGAGAGCCAGTGTTGTGCAGTGGCTTGAGTGTGGGACTCCAACTCTGGAGACCAGGGCTTGAATCCCCACACAGCCATGGAAACATACAAGACCTTGAGTAAGCTACCCTATCTTAGCTTCAGAGGATGTATACCAGAAACTACTTGAAGGCACACAGTAGCATTTTTTCTTGTCATCAAGGCTTCTGCCATCAAGCTTAACAGCTATTCAAAGAATGTTTACAAAATTAATCAGAGAAACATTATCAGATAAAGCAGCAAGCAAAATACCCTTACACTTTTGAAAGGGGGCGGGATGCTGGCGATGCAATCCTAAAAAATCAGATTGTCTCATTAAGACAAAATTGCACATCAAAATTGCACATATTATACAGTGTTATAAAAACAAACTAATTTAAGTATCAGGTATCTAGCTCAACCAGGTAAGGACATGCTCTTTTTTCAGTCCTTGGCCCCCACCTTTCTTTCTGCTGCTCAGTATGCATGCCCAGTGTGGAACACATGTCACCACGCTAAAACAGTGGATGTGGCTCTTAATGAGACATGCCGCATTATCACGGAGTGTCTGCGCCCTACACCACTGGAGAAACTACTCTGTCTAGCCGGTATCAACTACCAAGCTTGCAAACTTTGTGTTTTGTCTGTTTGTTTGTTTGTTTGTTTTGTTAAAAATGTAATACAAATGTTTGGTTGCTCCTGACATGATAAATAAATAAATAAATAAATAAACATTTTGTTCATTGAATTTTCTAGTAATGTACCTGTGAATGGTGCTTGAACATTCATTTACTTTCTATTAAATAGTATATTGTGTGCTTAGGTGGGAACTACTGCTATGGTGGAACCACTGATATGCATATGCCAATCAATCATGTCAACATGTAAAGAACCAAATCTGAGAAACATCTGTGTATGGATGTTCTCCCATTCTATATTTTTCCTGTAGAAAAATTAAGGAGAAAAGCAGGCATATTTTTCTGGCTATTTTATTTAGCAGTTTCTTTTCAAAAAACCGCTCTGAAAGAAGCAGGTTAATTATAACATAAGGTTCAACATCTTTAGATATGTAAAACATTTTCTGTTCCTTAAAACAAATATTCCCCCTGAAAATATAAAACATTTTTCTGACTTGCAAAGTTTTTGCAGTCTATCATTTAAATTACTTAAATAAAGGGAGCCTTAGTACTCCCCAAAGCTGAGAATATAACACCCTCCATGCATATTAGCTTGATCTTCTTGACAGACCAGAAAAGTGTTTGTGTGTGCCAATTAAAACAAAAATGGATCCCTAGTGGCTTGTTCCTCACACAACTTCTGAAGACTGCTATCATTGTTTGCTGGGGTAACCCTGGATAGGGCTGCTATCCAAAGTAAACAAACTTTTCAAAACTTTCTTGACAGATGGGGGTTTCAAATGCATTTTAATAAGAGAGTTGCCAAAGCAACATTTTTTTTTGACAATGAGCATATATTTACTTAACATCTAGTAACATCGGGGGATACATTCTCACAAAAATGTTTTAACTAGCAGCATGTTTTTTCTCTTCCCCAAAAGCCTAGTTTGAGGATGTTTTTCTTCAAACTGATACTTCAAACTCTCTCTTTTTTTAATGTCAGCTGAGTTGGATTTTTCAGGAGGAATTATTGTTGGTTAGCATCATAAGACTGAGATAAACCTTCTGACACATAATGTCATTTTTGGTGGCCACCAACTCCTTTGGGAATCCTGAGTAATTTAACATTTGGTATATATGATGAAATATGGTGGCTGGAACTGCAACTGATTAATTTACACAATACTGCATTTGACTTCATTATCATGCTAGACACTTATTTGTTCAACATAAAGATGAGCAAGAGATATAGTCAGTAGGTTGGAGAGACTGTGTATTGTATACAACAATACACATGCTTTTGACAAGTTTTACAAACTGCCAAATCTCTGTCTTTAAATTAATTCAATTCAAATGTAATTCCAAACCAAATTAATTAAAGGACTAAGGAGTCTAGAAAATAAATTAATTAAATGACTATGTGTCTCAACACTTTATTTTAATTAGACCCCATTTCTACTCATCCAGAATATGGTCAAGTCTTACTGCAATCAGTTTTTCATGCATTTAATTTTAGTTGGTGGTCCATGTAATGATACTATGCAAATAAAACTAATTATTGACCTTGCCTAATTAGAAAAGTTAGGATTTTGAAGTCAAAAGAAACTTTTTTGGAAAGAGGGTATTGGAGTGTGGAGCTAAGATATCATAAAGGGCCCTTCTACATAGCACCTAAAATGCGGAAGTTTAAAAAAGGGGGTGGCTAAATGATGCTAGTACTAAATCCGCACTCATTTGCATTGACAGAGGGAAAACACATGGTAAAAAGGTCTCCTTATACCCAATTTTGCCTGGAAAATGTGCATATTCACATGACTGTATAACCCTGTGGTCATGCAAAACATGTGATTTCCCCTCCCCCCCCCCCCCCCCCCCCCAGTGTGGAGACTGCTCCAGCACACGCCCGTTTTTAAAAGCTTGAAACAGCTGATCAGCGGATTGGGCTGTCAAACGGAGATGCAGCTGGTTAAAAGGAAGCACAAAAAGAAAGCAATTAGAACTTTCTGAAACAATTTATTCCACAGTTCAGAGGTTGCATTAAGAATTGGGGGAAGAGAGAGATAAGAAATGTGTTTGTGTGATCATTCATATATCTGCATATGCACATATGAGGTCCAGCACATAACAGAGTGATTTTTTTTTAAAAAAAACAAAACCTTCCACCAGATGTCTCTTGTCCACCCTCCATATTATTCCAATACAGAGGAAGACTGTAAGGACAACAGGGGACCCAATCCCGAGAATAACAGGTCTGTGTGGAGAGCTGCAGTCAGGTCCCAGGATTTTTTACCCACCGCCCCCCTCCCATTTTAAACCTGCCTTTTCATGCAGTCTTAGTATTCCAATTATTTTTCCACTGCTGTTTACATGGGTTTTCTGTTTTTAGCATTCGCTCCTGTTTGGAAATGCCCTAACTCTGAGCACCTCCACAAAGACGACTTCTCCCAGGACAGTTCTGGAGTGGTGAATGCCAGATCAGTACCAGGATGGTTTAGACCACCACCACACTGACTGCTGAGGAAGCAAGAGGGAGTCATCCACTCTTTGTGTCCCCCCCCTCCCGATTACTCCTTGTTGTGGTGACCAGTGGGGGTAACATGGCTTGTGTCAGTTGCTTGTCGCCTATTGTGACGTTAGCCAGGATGCCAAAGAAATGCAGGAATTGGGAGGCGGGATGCAACCTCACCCCTTTTCTCTATCACCTTTCTCTGGTCACTCTGGCTAGTGTCATTCCAGGTGACAAGTGAGCCATGCTGCACTAGCTGGCCACTGTAACAAAGAAAATGTGCCCTACCATATCCCTTAGAACCCCAGCCCTAGGGGAACATGGAATGGCTGTGTAAGTATTTGCAGCTTGTTTCATCTCAGTACAAACCCAACTGTTCTCTGGGCTCAAAGTAACAGTTTGCTCCAGATTCTTGGGTGAAAACAACCATCCACTTTGGTTAAAGCAGTTCAAGGCCACTTTAGGGTAGTCTTGGCCTCTGTTAAGTTGGATCAACTTTGTGTGTTATTTAACTGCTACAGAGTTAATTCACCCAACCTTTGTGATAAGTAATTAGTGTAAATGTGTCCTCCATAAACTTTTTGCGGCAGCTCGACTGTCTGCCGATCTGCTTCTGGACTAAATGCAAAATGCTGGCTGTTATCTATAAAGTCCTAAATGGTTAAGGCCCAGACTATTAGCAAAATAGCATCTTTGTTTACAAAAAGGCTCGAGCACTGTGATCAGCAGAGGAGGCCCTGCTCTCAGTCCCATCCCAGTATCAAGAACAGCTGGTGTGAATGAGAGAGGGGGCGTTCTCCATGTTCACTCCCCACCTCTGAAACCCCCTCCAAAAAGAACTAAATGCCCCCTCTCTCGTCCTCTTTAAAAAGTTGCTATAAACACACCTATGCAATCTGGCATATGGAGAAGAGAACTGACATATATCATCATTCAGATACAATAAATTATGTCTCTACTGGAATTCAGTTGTTGGAAACCATCCTACCTCTTAATGTTGTTGTTCATTCGTTTAGTCATTTCCAACTCTTCGTGACCTCATGGACTAGCCCATGCCAGAGCTCCTTGTCGGCCGTCACCACCCCCAGCTCCTTCAAGGTCAAGTCAGTCACTTCAAGGATGCCATCCATCCATCTTGCCCTTGGTCGGCCCCTCTTCCTTTTTCCTTCCATTTCCCCCAGCATAATTGTCTTCTCTTAGCTTTCTTTTCTTCTCATGATATGGCCAAAATACTTCATCTTGGCATCTACTATCCTTCCTTCCAATGAGCAGTCGGGCTTTATTTCCTGAAGTATGGACTGGTTGGATCTTCTGGCGGTCCAAGGCACTCTCAGAACTTTTCTCCAACACCACAGTTCAAAAGCATCTAACTTACTTTGCTCAGCCTTCCATATGGTCCAGCTCTCACATCCGTAGGTGATTGTGGGGAATACCATTGCT
Organism: Anolis sagrei; assembly: GCF_037176765.1. Taxonomy (NCBI): domain Eukaryota; kingdom Metazoa; phylum Chordata; class Lepidosauria; order Squamata; family Anolidae; genus Anolis; species Anolis sagrei. The sequence continues at coordinate 209,363,816 of NC_090021.1, read as the reverse complement.
TTAAATATGTGGATATTCATTGCCAGTGTGATGTTTCTACTCTTCACTATTTTATCGAGATTGGACATTGCTCTCCTCCCAAGAAATAAGCATCTCCTGATTTCCTGGCTGCAGTCTGCATCTTTGCACCTAGAAATACAAAGTCTGTCACTGCCTCCACGTTTTCTCCCTCTATTTCCCAGTTGTCAATTAGTCTTGTTGCCATAATCTTGGGTTTTTTGATGTTTAACTGTAACCCAGCTTTTGCACTTTCATCTTTCACCTTGATTAGAAGACTCCTAAGCTCCCCCTCGCTTTCGGCCATCAAAGTGGTGTCATCTGCATATCTAAGATTGTTTCTTCCAGCAATTTTTACCCCAGCCTTGCATTTGTCAAGCCCCGCACATCGCATGATGTGTTCTGCATACAAGTTGAATAGGTTGCATAGTTCAATTTCTTTAGAAAGATAAATTACACAAATCTAATAGCCTGCCCCAACTAGAGTTGAACCATTGAAACAATGGGATTCAAATATATGTTGACTCACCAGTTAGCAATTGATTAAATTTTAGCTAAAATGGGCATATATGCTTTAGTTCCTTGATTTATTTGTTTCACAACTTTGTGTACATAATTTTAATTACCATAGAAATTTGGCAACACGTGATGCACTAAATACAGATTGTCTGTTTAGAAGAAGATGCTGACAGAAGGTCAGAAAGTCTTCAGAAAACTCCTTCTGACTATGAACAATCTCTGTCCAGGAGAGAAGCTCCCTAAGAGTGAGTTTTATCTGCTTTTTCATTTTGGCACAATAGAGTTCCTTAAAATAACAGTGGCCATGATATAGTTCCCTGTGAATTTCCAAATGTTCTTCTGCCCCTGCCTCTCTTCATCCCCCCCCCCCCCCCCGAAAATATGGAAGGGAAAGTTAGTGAACAAAACAAGACTACGCATTAACATCTCAGTAAAACCAAGTATGGAGGTGGGATTAATTGTTTTGGTTAAGTGTTTGCATATGTCCAAAGTGTGTGAGAACTCCAGGAAAACTCCAGGACATTCCCAACTTTGGTTAATGCAGGACAGGGCCATGTTGAGCAGCCTTGCTGCATATTAGGGCAAATCAGCCTTGCACATCATCTGGATGCCACAAAGTCTATTCTCCCTCACCTCATTTGGCCCATGTAAATGGGCCCTAAGAGTGCATTTACACTGTAAAATTAACACTGTTTGACATCACTTTAGGTATTATGGCATCCTGGAAATTGTAATGTTAAAATACCTTTACTATTCTCTGTGAAAGAGTACTAGTGCCTCACCGAACTACAGATCCCAAGATTCCATAATGTTGAGCCATGGCAGTTCAGATCGTGAGAAGCTGCATTAATTTTGCAATGTAGATGCACCCTAGGATGGAACAGAACACCCAAATTGTCTTAATTTTTTTTTACAAATATGGATGTGTTTTTAGCAATTGCTTTAGAGACTTTTTAATCCAGATTTCTAAGGAGGATGTTTATGTGTGCAGGGGAGCATAATATGTGGGTATTTATTTATCATTGATCTATCTCCTAGATGATACCTAATATGCTATCAATTGGTAAAAAAAAAACCCTACAGTATAATGTAATACACCAAGTTGAAGCATTTGAAACTTCTTTTCTCTGAATGTATAGGACAGAATGGAACAAAGTCAATTACTGACTGTAATTAAGAAGTGGATGCATTCAAACTGTAGAGAGCAGTAGCAGTCTTCTTGAAACTGTCTCGTAACTCTGAAGATTACACAGAAAGGGACTTGAACTGTATCTCAAATAGAGAGTATACTGAATGAATTCACTTCTCCCTATTCTATGATCTACTTTAGCTGATATATTCATCCATCACCGATTGTAGATGATTATTACAAACAGCACATTAAAACAAAGGCACTTTCAAAACGAATGTTGCTTTGGTCTTGTTAGCACTGAAGTATCTCTTTTACATATCATAAGGGTACAAATGTTTATGCAATATTGCAATACTTGTGTTTTAATAAAGCTGAAATTTACTCAACGGAAGAGTGAACTATGTTACTTCCTTCTTAAGCCTTCAAAATAAAGTCATTCTAATTATGTGTGTTGCTTTTACTTTGAAAGTATTATTTCTTGTAATAATTTAAGTGGTGGTTTGTTTGTACTGGAAGAGATGTACTCGATTGGATTGACCATTTTGTTTAGTCTAATTCATGTCTCAATGCGCATTAATACATCTGCAGTGTAATTTATTTATTTTTAAAACCCTGAAACTTGACCAAAATGGAAATGTGTAAACTTGAAAAGCTCTATCAGTTAATAACTTTTACACTGTTGCTGAAACAGGAACACTCACAAAAGTTCCACATCATGTCAAAAGTGTTTCTTATTTCAGGATGTCACCATTCTATAAATCACAATGAAAGCTAATGCTATGCAAACTTTTCACACTCATAGAATATCATGGAATATTTTATTTATACTTAATCACTACCAACATTTATATATTTTAGGTCTTAAAAATTATGTGAACCGATAGCTGTTCTAAGATTTACACAGGAATCTATTTTGGAAGGTCACATAATTGATGTATTGAAGTGACTATTTCTTTTCTAGAAATCTTATGTGTAGAATTATAAACATTGCTTATGCTGTTGTTTTGCAAAGTACCGTTAATTATTGGAAAATGCATGTATGCTGATGATGTGCATATTTACACAGAAAGAATTATCTGTTCAGTGGAGTTTATTCCCACTTAACTATAGTTCTAACTTCTTCAAACAAGAGCAGAGGAGATTCTGGGGTAATAATGGCAAAGGGCTATTCTGGTGCAACTCTATGTCTATTTCCTTTCACATGTAGAATTCTGTAATCTTGTTTCCTCATCTGAGTTATAGCTATTACTTATTCTTAAGCCAAATTGTGGGAGGGTTTCTCGATCCTTTATTCTCCATATTACCTAACGCTTTAAGTTTATAGAGATAAAGATGTTGGTAACTGTTTTCAAATAATGTTTTTGGAATATAACCAGGGTCACCTGGATGGGAAATTGCCAATGAATGTCAGGATCTTTAGGCTATATTTCAGAGGAAGGATTTGGCAAAGCCACATCTGAGTATTCATAGTGTCACCATTAGTCAGCAAGTGATTGGAAATGTACACACACACATTTTATAAAGCTAATTTGACTGTCATAACACTCAAATCTTAATTGTGGTATACCTTTAGGGTTGAAAAGTGGAATGTTGTTTGTATAATAAAAAGTGAGCATATAGTACTTTCTAGCATTTCTATCTATGACATGAGTCATTATCTGGATATCCTGTTGAATCAAAGCAAGGAAACTAGTGAAAGATCTTTCTCAGGCCCCTTCTACAGTGACATATAAAATGCAGATCATCTGCTTTGAACTGGATTATATCACAGTGTAGAAGGGGCCTTAGGTACCGTAAGGTTTTTGGGTTATTTTTGGCAGTAGTCATCATCCTTGGTCCTCCAGATAATTTGCATTACAATTCCAGAACCCTAGACCATTGGTCAGGCTGGCCAACACTTCTGAAAATTGAGATCTAAAGCATATTGGGGCTCAAAGTTGAGATCTAGACTCAAATCTAAGACTATAAAATAATAACACTGACCCCTCACCCCCTAATAAGCAATAGAAGCTGTCAATCTAGTAGCAAAAGACACTTAAAACATATTTTATTGTTATATTGTTCAGTGTATAGAATACATTAACATGTATTTTAACTCTGGGGCCTCAAGTCCCTTCGGTGCTGCCCCGAGTCCCTTCAGGGAGAGTGGGTGGGGTATAAATAAAGCATATAATTATTAGCTTATTATTACTGTTCTAAAGGGGAAGGGGACTTAATATAAAATGAACAAATAAAGTATATATATTTGTACTAACTACAGTAAGATTTGAAAACCATGTGACTAAAGAACAATGCAGAACAATGGAATATATATATATTCCTGACAGATTTGAGAAGTCATTTTGCTTAAGAATTTAATGTTTATGATATTCATCTTTGTAGTTCTCAACATCTCTAGCCATTAGCTATGTATGATTGAGGCTTCTGGGAGCTGAAGCCCAAAAGCATTAAAGCTTCTGGTTTGGAATAATATGAAAGCAAAATTTTGGACAAATTGTTAACAGGTGATGCAAGATAATCAAAACTTGTTTTACCTCTTTTAAATTTTGTTTAATATTTTTCCTGAACCTCCAAATTTGCCTAGATATTTCACTTTTAATGCAAATCTATAGACTCATTTCATTTATTTGTTCTAAAAAATACAGTAGTGGGGTGTACATGGCCTATCCAACTATGCCAAAACAGGTTGGTGTGGATTAATAGTGAGAGCTAGAGAGTCATGAAAATATGTTTGAAAATATTTCTATCAATATTTTCTATTAGTTTTTACTATATTCTGTTCAAAGTGTGCTTTTGCTTCTGTCTGAATTTGTAAGAAATTGAGTAAGAAAAGCAGTATACTGTATATATTTGTGAAATAATTAGCATCATTGGAAGATGCTATCCAAATTGCTCTCTATCAAACTTAAAGTCTATATTATTCTGTTTTTTCTTCTTTCGTTTAGATCACAACAGTATCAGGAAATGAGATACTTCTTCAATCAGATATTGACTTTGTCATTTTAGAATGGTTCCATGCTATCAAAAATGCAATTGAGAGATTGGTATGTATTTGTCTTAGCTGTAACAATCCTTTTGCACTTGCTTTTCAGTGATTCAGTCTTCATGTGCTTTGGCAGCTTATATTTTAGAACAAGAATAGATGTTAGAAGAGGAAACATTATTTTTTGAAAAAAAATCATACATACATTTTATTCATATATAATTTGGTGTCTAATTTAGTTTTTAAGAGGTCACAAAAATAGGATGCCTAGATTCTGATTTGATCTTTTTCTGAAATAGAATGATACAACTATTGTTGTGATATAATGACATTAGCAATTTACTCTGTACAAGCACACAAGTGCTTAAGATCTAATAAATCCTTACTTTTTCTATTTATACAATCTTTGATAGGACTATTAATACATATGAATCTTTTATGCATTCTCCTTTATTATTTTGTCAGAATAATACTAGCAAATATTATTTTATATGTGATTGCTGTTATTTCTCTTCTGCTCTCTGGTCTTTTACCGTTGCATTTTCTGACAGCCATTTTAATTGTTCCCCCTTCCAGTTTCTGTTTATTTCTTCTCCTATTCACCACACATTGTATAAATTCCACATTTTCTATTTTCTAATTATGCTACATGTGTAGAATATATATTCTTTTTGGTTTGTGACACAATTGTTCTCTGGATTTTTAATTAGACCTTGCTGAGACCGTTGGCATTTTAAAGTGTGATCTTCTTTTAAAGCACTAATGGGCAATTGTATAAACTAAAAATTATAACATACTTTAAAAGTGAGATTGCTATACCAGTACTGCAGGATTGTAATATTTACTTTTTAACATTGTTGCCTCAATGTTTCAAGGCAATCTGTTTTTAATATCTTCAGAAATGATCCTAAACAGGCTTATCTAAGAGTAAATTCTATTTAATTTTACGAGAATTAAAATTGAATTTAATGTGGCTTCTTTTGAATAGGTAAATATAAAAATGACTGTCAACTGGTAGTAGAAAGACACTAGTTTAAGATGCCAGTTAGCCTGCCAATGAGATTATTCAATAGGACATACACGTTCTTAACATTATTTTTAATGGCTTACATTTGCATTGAAACACAAACATGGTACTTTCCCCATAGCACTTCCCTTATCCATTGCAATGGAATAAGCATATTCATGTTTGTATACCTGGTCACATTGAAATCTTGGCTTGTCGTTATAATAATGGGTGGAATCATATACCTCTACAACAGTTACCTATGGATCAGAGAGTTTGCAATTTCTGTTTTTTTAATACATTCGTATAGTGAAATGGTTGGAGTTATCTACCTGGGGTGGGTAACATAATAAGTTACTTTATATATTAAATCTTCAAAAAAATTCTGGCATGCAATGAAATATGCATGCTATAATTCTATATAAGGCATATATCATTCTTGCTTTCAGTTATTGTGTATTACATGGGCAACCATTAATCTATTGTGTATTACATGGGCAACCATTAATCTAAGTCTTAATCTGTTTAGATTCAACATATATAATAATCTTAAAAACACACACATAACCAATAAGATAAATTAAAATATCCTATTAATGCTGACTTGACAATATTCTCCACTATATTCACTTGTCTTATTCAGAGGTAAGTGCACATGGAGAGGAAATCTTAGAAACAAATAGTTGCAAACATTAATGCAAAAAAAAAAAAAAGCTTAAAAGTAGAATGTAAACAAAAGCTTTTTTAAAAAAAAATCCTTTGAATCCAAAGAAATACAGTGAAGCACATGGTCAACTTTTCCAGTGAAATTAATTAGTGTTGCAGAACTGTGCTCTGCCTATGTTATGCATCCTACATTGACGGAATTGGGAAAAAAATCTGTTCAGTATCTCCAAATGTGGGCGCTAAATATAGCAGTCTCTGTTGTTGATTATTTCTTTAATAATAATAATAATAATACTTTATTTATAGCCCACCACCATCTCCCAGAGGGACTCAGGGTGGTGTACAAGCACTCAAGGTGCAAACACACAAAATACAAAAAGTAGAAAGACAATAACACAGATTAATAATGACTACCATAAACATCATAAAAAAAAACCCTGGTTAAGATCTGTAAAATGCAACAATAGCAGCAGAACAAAACACATCAGTCTCATAAAGTGCATGATTACATAATCTCTAGGTCCTCAAATCTCTAAACATTGGTCAAAGGTTTTTTATTTTATTTCTTTTCTTTTCCTCCATCTCCCTTTTCCCCTCACAACACAGTTATGTACTCTTTATATTCCACACTTTATTTGATGTAATCAACAACAAAAATGTGCACAATAAAAATAATTTTTTTAAAAAGCCATGTCTTTAATTATATACGGAAGGCTTGGAGAGTGGGAGGGCATTCCAAAGCCAAGGGGCCACTACTGAGAAGGCTTCTCTTTCGTCCCCACTAACTACACTTGAGACAGAGGCAGGACCGAGAGGAGGGCTTCCCCTGTAGATCTTAGTGCCCACACCAGTTCATAGAAGGAGATGCGGTCCCGAAGATAGGTTGGACCCAAAGCATATAGGTCTTTATAGGTAATAACCTGCACTTTGAATTCAGCCTACAAATTCGTCGGCAGTCAGTGGAGCTGCTTTTATAGGGACATGGTATGCTCCCTATAACCAGCTCCAGTTAGTAATCTAGTTGCTGATCTTTGCACTAACTGCAGTTTCCGAGCTGTCTTCAAAGGCAGCCCCACGTAGAGTGCATTACAGCAGTCCATTTTAGATGTAACTGTCGTGGACCACCGTGGCCACGTCAGGCTTTTTGAGGTACAGCCACAGCTGGTGCACAAGTTTTAATTGTCTGAAGGCTCTCCCAGCCACCGCCGACAGAATTTGCAGAATTACTTTAACTACCATAATTATTATAACATTATATTGTGCATTTTTGTATCATAATTCTCTATTTCTTTTGCCACATAGAATTGGTGAATTTCAGTTTTCTAGGTTTCAGTTGGTGTCAAAATCTTCTTAAAGCATAAATAAATCTTTATTATAGTCATAAACCAGCATAAGGATAGTGGGGTACAGTCTCATCATTATACGTTACAATCATTAGAGTCTAGACAAAAAAAATGTTCATTTGTTATTTCTTCCCTCTTCTAGCCAAAAGACAAAAGTAACATGTCAAGGAACAAGATTGCAAGATCCTCTAGTTCTGAATTATTGAACAGTTTTGACACTGATTCTAAGGAACCAAAAGCAGAAAACAGAAGGTCTTTAAGTAAGTCCTATTGTGTATATTTAAAGATATATTAAGTTATATCAGTAATGTAGTTTGGACTACTGAATGATTTGAATGACATTTAAAGCTTCTGTGTAAGAATATAATGATATACATTTGAGTACTTTTTTTGTAGTATATGCACATGGAACCAATGAGAGATGGTTAAAACTTGTACTTAAAGTTGATTGAAACAACTGATATATCATTTGGGCTTAAAATATAAATGGATGTGTCCACAAGAGGTCTACATATGTCATATTGGGACATGGTTTCCATTAGCCTGTGGCTTCTCTTGAATAAGCAGGAAAATCAGAAGCCATTATTTATATAAGAAAATTACCCAAATCCACTCATGAAATGTTTTTAGATGCCTTAAAAGAATAGAAGAAAAGCCATGAAGACTTTAGTCCAAAATAACACATGCAGTGAACACTTGATGTGATGCTACTGAGGGGGCATCAGGAGAAAATTGGTCCCTACTCAGTGTTGCTGCCAACACTTGTTTTTGAGGGGATTCCCCTTCATGTAGTGGGGAGCACTACTTACTGCCTACCACCTACCATTAGATCTAGCCAGGTACCTCCAGCATTGAATGCAGCAGTGCTTGTATAACCTAAACGAAATGTAATTACAATCTGTCATACCAGAAAAAACTTCACTCAGTCCCATTATGCCGACTGAAAGCCATTGGGCCTGAGCAACATTGTCTGTTTATGGCACAGTATTCCATGGCTACCTTGACTAGGTTGAAAATAATTGTTTAGCTATCTTTTTCTAGGTAATGTTGACCAGCCCAGAACCTATGACCCACCAGCAGAACATCTTTTAAGCATATCCACATACATGATCACAAGGCCAGGGAATTGGCATAGCACCGTGCATAAAGACGCACCCAAGAAAACAAAACACAATCAGCAGGCTCCGAAATATACTTAATCCTGGACTCTGTCCTCACACTGCTGTTGAGACCATATTGTTATCTCTTTCACTGCTGTAGCAGTGGCTGGCTACCTTCAGCAATGATCTTCAGCTTCCATGGCAATTCTTTTGTCACGTGGAGATTTTGAGGAAAATTCATCCCAAGTAAGGTCAAAATCTAGCTCAGAGGCATAAGCCTCACCCCTAGGAGATGGAATTAATGATGTCTTCAAACTGCACAACTAAAACACTCTGATACTACTTTAATGGTCATGTCTTCATCTCATGAAATCTGAGGAAGAGTAGTTTAGAGAGAGGCTTAAGAATTCTCTACCAGAGATAGGCAATATAGACAATACACTGTGGATTCCTAAGTTCCTCATCAAACACATTTCATAACAGAGAACTATGGCAGGTAATGTGGTATCAAACTGCTACAACTGTATAGTGAAGATTAGCTTTTCTTATGTCCTTGAAGGCATACAGATTGTATTAATTTCATTTACATTAAAATGGGCCTTTCATATCTGATGGGGATTTGATTCTAGACTCCTAGGGGTTACCAAAATCCATGAATGCTCAAGTCTCATTATGTATAATAATGTAGTTAAATGATATCTTCTATCTAAAATGGTAAGATCAACATTTGCTTTTGATTTTCATGTAAGTTCTCAACTGTAATAAAGTTCTCATTTATTTTTATGAGGAGCAAACATACAAGTTTATTTGGGGGCAGATAATTTCAAGAAATACTGGGGCCATGGTGGTGCAGTAGCTTAAACCACTAAGTTGCAGAACTTGGTGATCGAAAGGTCAGTGGTTCAAATCCACGGGACAGGGTGAGCTCCCACTGTTAGCCTCAGCTTCTGCCAAGCTAGCAGTTAGAAAACATGCAAATGTGAGTAGATCAATAGGTATTGCCTTGGCGGGAAGGTAGTGGTGCTCCATGCAGTCATATCGGCCACATGACCTAGGAGGTGTTTACAGACAATGCTAGCTCTTCAGTTTAGAAATGGAGATGAGCACCACCACCCAGGGTCGGACTTGACTAGACTTAATATCGAGGGGAAACCTTTACCTTTAATTTCAAGAAACACTGCACCATTTGGTCATCAAAATGTCCCTTGTAGCACAGCAATGTCTTTTCGACAGTATGCAACTACATGGTACTGATAACATATTTTTGGAGTTCTCCAGCTTTCAAATTCATTCAACTTCTGGAATATGAAGGGCGTAATTCACTGTACTGAGATATTGGCTAACACAAATAAATTGACAATGAATTTAACTTCCAAATATAGAATATATGTATATGAAAGTAATTTTGTATGCATGCTTTACTGTAGTGTGTATAAGCTTCTCTAGCTTGCGCATATTAGGATGTGAGTCCCATTCCTTTTCATCTTTAGTAAAGCATCCTTTATCATTGCTTTGTTCAACTCTGTTTATAAATGGCTCATGGTGGAGAGATACAATCCCAGGGCCTCTACCTCTTTGCCATTTTTTTGGCAGAATGCCCTTAAGCTGTCTCACCATTTGTTGTTGTCTTTTATACTTCTTGGCATCATAATTCTAACATCTCTTCAATAATGATTTAGAAGACAGATCAAGTTCCCACCAATGATATAAAGTTAGCGCACAACCCAGCACTTGAACTACAAAAAGTTATGAGGAGCCCCTGTCGTGCGTACACTTTGTTTTGGAGTCGAAACAATCCAGTGTGAAAACTGCACAGATATGAGTTTTGTGGGTGTTTGAATGGTGTAGATTGAGTTGCTTCAAAAATATGTATTTGGAATTTTCCTTTGGCCCTCTGAGACTCAGTAATTATGTGGAATTAGAAAAATGTTAGCATTCACTTACTTATTAGTAGTCAAAGCACAAACTGTATTGTCAGTTTTCTGCCTTTGGCTTTCTATGCCCTTAATGTTCACACCAGTATCGTCGCCAGAATTATTGGCAGCCAGAGCCAAAATTGCTTTAAAAAGGCATGAGAACTGGTAATGACATGTTGTTAGCAGTTAACAGGTGGTCGTTCCATTGTCCAGTTTGACTGCAGAGCACAAAGACGGTATGCACAGTATTTGCAATGAGGGCATTTCAAAAGGTGTTTTTAAAATTGAAATATTCATGTCTTTGGCTACTATCTTAAAAATGAAAGAAGTCGCTTTCCCTGTCCTCCTTTCCCCTTACACATAAACAAACCAAGAAGCTGAAATGCTAAAGAAGATTCTGATTTTAGGGAGAAAACATACATTGCACAATTCAGATCCACCCCACTTTCATTTTAAGTTCATTTGTTTAAATATAATAGTATTGGTACCACGATCTATTAAGGATACAGGATTTCCAGTGATGATTCAAACCCTGTAGTTTATTTCAGCAATGCAGCAGTCCTCAAGCTACAAATGCACTGAGAGTTCATCATTTGCTGTAGATTGGTTTCACATTTTTTCTTAATGTTAATCCTTATGTAGCTATAATCGACACATCAAACTGCAAATACTTGCTGTTCCTGGATCCTGGCTACTGTCCGTAAGAATTTCGACCAGATTATATATTGCATACAATTTTGCATTTCTAATAATAATTTGTTTTTCTAGCTAAAGTAATCTTGGAAGCTGACATTGGACAGGAGTTGCAGTCAGAAAAAAAAGGGGGGGGGGTATTTAATCTTATTACTCCATGCTGTTTGTTTGGGAGGAAAAAAGGTGCTCTCACTCAAGTGTGTACCCTGTACCTTTTCCACCAGCTAAGCAGGGGGCATTTTTTTTGAGACCAGAAATGAATGAAGATATAAAAAATTAATACTGCCCTCTTGTCCTTTCACACCCTTTTTCAGATTTGAAGAAAATATTAATGACTGAAAGAAATGCACATATATGGTTACGGAATAGTTTGGTCTTGATATTCTCTGTCTGGCATGCTGCTAACCTGTAAACAGAATATTGATTAATGGCACTCTATGCAGATGTAGACTTTCCCCTGAGCCATTACAATTGGAAAAATAACAGGATGCCATTCAACTTGCCTCTACACTTCTATATCTATGAACCTCATCAGATGGGGGAATTTAGTGCCCTGGGATGCTTTCATCCAATCTAATGGACCGAGCCATCACATGGCGTTGTGTGACTTCCAGCAGAGGCCCCGCCCCCAACTGGGGTGAAAGCATTGGTAGATGCTTTCCCCACAATGTGGGAGGCTGGCCTCACCAAGAGGGTGATGCTTCCCCCACTGTCCCTCCCCTTTGCCTGGTCTTTGTGATGAGGCCCTAAATTAGGCTATTGTCTGACTTAGGTTGAACCTATATATCTCCTGTGTGTACTATACATGCTAGCAGTCACTTGGTTTATGGATGCAAAACTGTAGTGTGATTTAGTTGCATTATTTCTCAGATGACATTCCAAATGATGTTAAATTCTTGATTGCAACCAACTTTTTATTTTGTTTTATGTTAACCATCTTTAGAAGGTGTGATTTGAAGCTGTCTCCTTATCACTACCATGGTATCAAAGAACATATCACCCCACCCTTTTTAAAGAGCCTTTTTGCCCAGGGAAGGAAGGCCTTAATGTCCCCAGTGGTCATATTCTTTCCAGGGTAAATAGCAGCTTTTAAGAGGTGAAAGTGTTAATTCCCACTTGCCTGAATGCTTCATTTCCAATACTGATCCCCTCCCTCCTCTCCTATCATTTTTTCTTTAAATCAAAAGTTAGTCACATTAAATGGCATGATATTTTGGGCATGATTGTGTGAACACCGTGTCTGTCAAAAGGAGGTCAACTTACTAAACGATCATTATTTTACTGTAACTTCAATTATGCTGTCTTTCCCTTCCCTTTTTATGTTATTACTATTTCTTTAAGGGTACAATCAGTTTACTAGTATTTAGTGGTATTCAGCAGCCATTACACTTTCAACAAAATAGATTGTGGTTTCTTCTCAAAAGCATGCTAACACAAAGTGATAATCTATCAGGCGTTGGGCCTTTTCAGAGAATCTAATTTATCAGAGAACCTGCAGCACAATGATAGTAAAGTGTCTCATATGAGAAGGAACAATTTGATCTCAAGAATTGACTTTTAGTATTATATTATAATGTAAAAGCAGTTCTTAGAAGTGAGATGAGTCTAAGTGGAATGTGCCTGTATGCATAAAAGACTGGGAGAGAAAAGAGACAGTTGGGGATGCAATAGTGGATCCTGTTCAGGATCCACCAAAGCTCAAGCTATGAGGCTTTGGGTTTCTGAGAAAGTGAAGAGGCCCTCTGTTATGTGGGGGACAGGCAGCAGGGAGTGCTGTAGCTCCAGTTAGAAATGTCCCATTTATAATCAGGATAATGTTAATACAAAGTAGATGATCTCCTAGTTACTCTGACTAACTGTGCGTTGAGCCAGGAGATTCACCCAACACTTTAAAAAAGTGATTTTCACTGACTTCAGTGGAATTTAATTGTATGCCTTCCTTCTTTTGAAAACAAAACACTTTTTATGGGGTTTATAGTTATATTTCTAAGCATTGCATGGGCCAATGGATCACCATGGCAAAATAAGAAAATCAAAATTACAATTATTGTTATTATCTTAGTTTTACTACAGATATTAGTGAATGGAGTTTTAGACCATCAGTGGTTCAGATTGTATATACGAATCTAGGCACCAGTGAGGCATTATTGGATAGAGTGCTCTAAGTATTGTCACTTTTCAAATTTAGATTGTTGTTATTGTTAACCTTTCCTCAGAAGTGGTAGGTTAAAGAAACTGAGGCTGGATCTGCACTGCTATATAATGCCATATAACTGTGTTATATTGTCAGTGGAGACCCATATAATGCACTTTGATCTTCATGGAACAGCATTATATGGGTCTACATTGACCATATCATGCAGTTACATGACATTATATGATCCAGCCAGAGACTATATGATTCTCTATATTGAGAGTAGGGTAGAGATATATCCCACACTCCCAAACATAGGCTCATTTTTTTCCAAATGCAAACAAATGGCTTCCCAGTAGGCAGAGTGCCCTTTGGCTACTGTATTAATCTGAGAGCCATTCTTGTCAAAATGCACAGTCACAGGCTTGGTAATGAAGTGCATTCCAAAAGCATTATATTTCCAACCTGTTCTCCATCATTTCCTTATGGCCTCATGTTTACAGAGTTCACCCTGTCTCTTATTAATATTTTAAGTGTTCCTTGAAAGTTCCCGGAATTCTATTTTTATTCCAAATGTGGCAAGAATGAACATAACGGAGAACAATTGTTTGCTTATGTATTGAAACAATAATGTGTTAACTCAAATGTAAATCTGTGTGTTTATATGCTTTCAAGTTGCCTGCTGAATAGTGTAAAGAGTAGTTCTTAAAATGGCCCATTGGAAGGGAAATAGCTGAGGAAGAGAAAAAGCATAACAATATCTTATATTCTTCATGCTGAAATGTCATTGCCTTCAATCTTTCAAAATCAACTTAGACCAAGTAGCAACTCACCACAAATTTTATTAATTCTATGAGAATTTGTATTAGAGAGATATGCATTTAATTGATAAATTACTATTGTTAATAATTGTGTAACATGTAACACTATTCCTTGCATTATTCATTTTATTCTGTTTTTCTTTCTACAACTTCAGTTCACCAGGCTTACAAAATAAAGTGATTATTTTGGATTGCAATGCATCTTGACATTTTTTTTACAGTTTTAGAATTGTATATAATTTTAATTTTTCCATACAAGTATATACAATATTTATAATTACCTATATTAATATGTCTCTCTTTGTACTTCATTGTTGTATTTCCTGTTTTTGCTATTCATATGAAGCTGAGGAAGTTTATAAGACCTTACGAACAAGAGGTAGCATAGCAGCTCAAAGCATTTCATATAGGAATGGTTTACCTACATGTCTTTTTATGTGTGTGCCTTCAGGTTGCCTATCAACTTTAAGTGACTCCGTGAATTTCACAGGGCATGCATTTCTTAAGACAGGGAATCCTTGGGGATGGTTTCACATTTCCTCTTCTGAAATATAGGCTATAGTCCCTGAAATTCAGTGGCAAACTCTCATCCAAATACCATCCAGAGCTGCTCTTGCTAAGCTTCCAAGATCAGATGGGATCTGATGCTTTAAGGCAGTGGTTCTCAACCTGGGGTCCTCAGATGTTTTTGGCCTTCAACTCCCAGAAATCCTAACAGCTGGTAAACTGGCTGGGATTTCTGGGAGTTGTAGGCCAAAAACATCTGGGGACCCCAGGTTGAGAACCACTGCTTTAAGGTATTTGGTTTCATAGTTTTTAAAAATGAGAATAGCTAGTAAAGCACATAATTTATATTCAAATTGCATGAATTATTCACTATTTTCATTTTTAAAATGTATATTATTTCATGTATACAGTGTATCTCCAAAATATTTTTCATGCCTAGAAAATGTTTAAATTTTGGAGGTGACTTGTGTTTTGCAGTGCAAAGTGCAGATTAGTTGTGTTTGTGAACACTGTCTAATTTAATTGTTTTGGTCCTTTGTTTAATCCAGTCTAGTAAAGAAATTGTTCCCTGATTACCTGAAATGGAAGTTTCTTCTGTAGCTAGCCAGTGAAACAACACTTCATGTGCCTCATGATAAACATTTCTTGTACAGCATAAAACAGGCTAGATCACAGAGGCTACTATCTTAAAGAACTAAACATTTCTAAGAAAAGGTTGTCATGTGTTTCCAACAAAAGGTTCTCAGTTTCTGCAGGTATCTTTTTGGGTTGGTGCAGATATACAGGTACATAAATTGTTTTAATATATATGTATCAATGAACACAGTTTCTGCAGGTATCTTTTTGGGTTGGTGCAGATATACAGGTACATAAATTGTTTTAATATATATGTATCAATGAACACAGCATTTAGTATTTTATGCACTCATTAATAACATTATAATAGCTGTCTGTGCCCATCACCCTGGCCACAAATGTTTCTACTGCCATCCTGTGTTCCCCTTGCTCATGTGGCCTGGGACATAGACAACAGTTCCTTTTACCCCCACTCCCCACCTCCCATGTTGTGGTGGTCTCTGGCTGTGACACGAGTACAGCCTGTTATCCCTCACTTGCCCTGATGTCAGCCAGGATAATTAGGAGTATTGGGAAGGGAGGGGAAGAGGAGTGGATTCCTCCTCTCACACCTCTCCCCTTCCTCAATGCCCTGTTGACCCATTGCCCTGGCTAGTATAATGGGATGTGACAGAGAACAGTGTTGCAGCTGGAGACCACTGCAAAATGGGAGGCAAGGGAACAGATAGGATGGCTCTCCAGCAGCACCAAACCACATAGGTTAGTGGGGACTCATAGAATCATAGAGTTGGAAGAGACCTCATGGGCCATCCAGTCCAACCCCCTGCCAAGAAGCAGGAATATTGCATTCAAAGCAGCCCTGACAGATGGCCATCCAGCCTCTTTTTAAAAACATGCTCCTATTGATGCAGGCCAAAATTCCATTGGCTTTTTTGCCGCCACATCACATTGTTGGCTCATGTTTAACTTGTTGTCCACGAGAACTCCAAGATCTTTTTCACACATACTGCTCTCAAGACAGGCGTCCCCCATTCTGTATCTTTGCATTTTGTTTTTTCCTGCCTAAGTGGAGTATCTTGCATTTGTCACTGTTGAACTTCATTTTGTTAGTTTTGGCACATCTCTCTAATCTGTCAAGATCGTTTTGAATTCTGCTCCTGTCCTCTGGAGTATTGGCTATCCCTCCCAATTTGGTGTCGTCTGCAAACTTGACGATCATGCCTTCTAGCCCTTCATCTAAGTCATTAATGTTGATGTTGAACAGGACCGGGCCCAGGATGGAACCCTGTGGCACTCTACTCGTCACTTCTTTCCAGGATGAAGAGGAAGCATTGGTGAGCACCCCCTGGGTTCGTCCATTTGGCCAATTACAGATCCAACTAACTGTAGTTTTGCCTAGCCCACATTGGACTAGTTTCCAGAAGGTCATGAGGGACCTTGTCAAAGGCCTTACTGAAATCCAGGTACGCTACATCCACGGCATTTCCCGCATCTACCCAGTTTGTAACTCTATAGAAAAAAGAGATCAGATTAGTCTGGCATGACTTGTTTTTGATAAATCCATGTTGACTATTAGCGATGACCACATTTGTTTCTAAATGTTTGCAGACCACTTCCTTGACAATCTTTTCCAGAATCTTGCCTGGTATTGACGTGAGGCTGACAGGATGGTAATTGTTTGGGTCATCTTTTTTTCCCATCTTGAAGATTGGGACCACATTGGCCTTCCTCCAATCTGCTGGAACTTCTCCCGTTCTCCAAGAACTCTCAAAGACGATTGCCAATGGTTCTGAAATGACTTCCGCTAGTTCCTTCAATACTCTTGGATGTCGTTGATCTGGCCCTGGGGACTTGAACTCATTTAGAGTGGACAGGTATTCCTGGACGACTTGTTTCCCAATTTGGGGTTGGATGTCCTCTAATCCCTCATCCACTTCATTTTGCTGAGGTTGAAGATGACTTTCTTTTTGTAAGAAGACTGAATCAAAGAAGGCATTAAGTAGTTCTGCCTTTTCCCTACTCCCATCTTCTCTTCGAAGAGGCCCTATCGCCTCCTTGCTCTTCCTTTTTCTACTGACATAAGGAAATAAGCCCTTTTTATTGTTTTTAATGTCCCTGGCAAGCCTGAGCTCGTTTTTTGCTTTTGCCTTGCAGACCTTTTCCCTACAGGAGTTGGCTATTTGTTTGAATTCTTCTTTGGTGATTTCTCCCTTTTTCCACTTCTTGTGCATGTCTTTTTTGTGTCTTAGTACAGTTAGAAGTTCTTTGGACATCCATTCTGGCTTCTTCGCACTTTTTTTTTCTCTTTGTTGGCACTGTTTGCAATTGCGCCTTGAGTATTTCACTCTTGAGAAACTCCCATCCATCTGTAACTCTCTTATCTTTTAGTATCTGTGTCCACGGAATGCTGCTCAGTATTTTCTTCATCAAGTTCTTCCTCCTGGCTTGGAGGTCTGTAGTAGACACCTACAATGACATCTTTTTGAGCCTCAGTTCCCCTGATTCTTATCCAGATGCTTTCAAGTTGGTTTCCCGGATTGCTGTCTTGCATCTCTTCTGCAGCATAACAGTTTTTGACATATAAGGCTACTCTGCCTCCTCTCCCCTTTGTTCGGTTTCTGTGAAAGAAGTCCTCCCACCAGGTTTCAGTGATGCCTATGACATAATATTTGTGGTGTTGTGCTAAAAGTTGGAGTTTGTCTTGTTTATTTCCCATGCTCTGGAAATAAACTCCCTCTCTCCTTACAGAGTCTGGGGAAAGCCCTGTGGAGACACTACCCATGCTTGATTTAGCATCCAGTACCAGATCAATTCCAATGTATGTGGTGTAAATTCACCCTAAAACAGATGAGCGAGTATACCATACTGTATGAAATACCATACTGTTGAATGAGAGTACAACTGAGGTATAGAAAGGGCTTGGAGATTTTCCATTTCCCAAATTCTTGATAATGTCTTACAGATGCCTGTTGAACTTAGGAAGACAAGAGGTATCTGTTAAATCAAAAGGGGGTATCGAGGAGGATTGTAGAGTGGCTTGTAGAGGATTGTAGAGTGGCTTGTTTTTGTAATAAACTACAACTCTTTGGTATGATTAATAGTTCAAGTTCTTTCTCTCGTTGAAATTCTTTTGTTCACTTTGCTACATAAAGCTTAGCTGTTACCATTCAACTTTAATTATTATATTATTATTTTAATTATCATTAGCCTGTGTGTGTGTGTTTATATTACTGCAAAAGGAGGATAATTTTACACAACTTACTATGCTTAGGTCTGAGTGACAGTGATAACTGAAGAAAAATAGAGTAAGTTAAAGAATATCAATCAGAAATCTTCACCATAGATTGCTATCTGGTTTCTTCCTCCCTGTGTTGTAACCACCTCTCATCTTTGACTTTGAAGCCCAACGGTTTAAACTGGGTTCTTGTTTCAGTTGCTTAATCCCCTTTCATAAATCGTGTTCAAGTGCTGGAATAATTTGCACATCATTTAAGAATATTTACTTTGAAACATTCACCTCAAGCCTTTTTTGTATATCCTTTCTCCCTAAAGATTTGTAGTATTTGTTTTGTTCTCTGAGGTATAAAAGACCTGGGTAAACTTTATTCCTGTTGTTTCAAGATTAGTGAAATAAAATGCATATTTATTCAACTGGGAGCGAAAGAAGCTTTAGTAAAGACGATCATACATATAACCCAAGGGAATGATATAATACAAACTGCCTGCCTTAAAATCTCTTTAGACTTGTTCAAAACTGTATTGAACGACTTAAGTTCAAAAAAATAAAGGACCCAGAAATGCATTCTCTATAAACATTTTTATCTTTGTTGTGAAGGAGAGAACTGTATATTTTGGTTAATAAAAACGAACTCAATATTGGTGAAATGTGCATCACAAACTATATAAAGGATATTGCAAACAGTCTTTGGGTCCACTGAACTAAAATATTAATCAGTTGCTGCAGCTACTTTTGTACAATGTTACAGGCTTAAATGTCTATTAAAATTATTTCGTTACAGCTGTGCTCTTGAAAAGGGACATTTGGAAATAGTTTTTATGCTTTCAGCAAACCACCTTTATGCTTTCTAAACCTAAGATCTATGCCATTTTTATATGACCCTGTATGAGTAGTTTGGAAACTGTATCATCTTCAAAGAGCACAAATAGAGATTATTTTACATCATGAGGAACTAAATCAATTGTATATGTATGCATAGTAATTGCTTTTGCTCGATTTCATTGTATGTTATCCCTTTTCTGCTTCCCTCTGCCTCACCTTTGTAGTCCTCTTGCTCCTAATGCCCTTCAAGCAATAACTCATGTTTTTTAATTTAATTTACTCTGCAAACCAGTTTGAACTGGGATGGCCAAGTTAGTCCCTTGCTCAGCCTTGACATTTGCTTAGGAAATTGGAACCAATCACTCTCCTTTAACCATGTACAACTTCTTTTTATAAGAACCTCATAACAATAAGGTCCCTAATGTGGGTGACAGCAGCAGAATTCACCAGGCAGATCCATGGAGCAGCGGTGGAAATTGTCATCCCACACTCTGAATCACCTGCATTGCTGCTTCCCCATCACATGGGAGAAAGCATTGCCGCCCAGCTCTGTCCCGCACTGGCCCCCTTATAGGCAATGAGCATATGGGTCGCCACCTGTATTCTCAGAGTTCCATCCTAGAACACTTCCAGGATGGAGCCCCACCAGAAGTAGCTCTGCATAGTGTGAGGGTCTCCATCCTGGAAGCATCCCAGGACAGAGCCAGAAGTCAATGTGATGTGGTTCTAAATCCAACCTGCATTTTATTTGTCTTTATTATATCATGTGATGAAAAAAATGTACCCACGTGTATATATGTCAGTATGCAAGTTTTTCAATGCACTTATGCAAGGTTCTTCATCCCTCCATGTCCATGAACTCTGTATCCAAGGATTCAAACTTCCATAACTTGAAAATATTCAAAATGAAATTCCAAAAAGAAAACCTTGATGTTGCCATTTTATATAAGGGACATCATTTAACTACACTATGGAACTTTAATATCCATGAATTTTGATATCCACAGGAAGTTCTGGATGCCAAAGGCTTAAGGTACACATTTAAAAAAAAACACTTTTCTAAGGGCATACTTTTCAAATATACACATTTATTGGCTAAAAGTAAAATAGCATTTATCTCTATTTACTAAAATTTAAGGAAAAAAGAATATTTTCCACACATTTTTCTTTCTGTGATGGGAAACTGAAATAAATGCAAACTCTTTTGTTTAACAGTCTAGCACCACTATACATTGGATAAATACATTTTTAAAATAGTTAATGCAAACCTTCCCTGGCCCTGCTGTATTTGCGTTTACCTGACAGGTTTAGTATGAGGATGAAAAAGATTTTTAAAATCATTTTCTTGTTTCCTATCTACTGTACCTTGTAGAAAAGAAAGGATAAAAATAACTAACATATACAGGAGAAAAATGAGGCACCATATACAGTATTTGGATGGGGCTGCTTGACGTTCCAGCTTCAGTTAAGCCATATATTATATTAGCTAAATTGGGGGGGGGGGGGGATTTCTGCAACATTTACATTGGATTTTTAAATACCTTGTCTTACCACTCACAATAAAATACAGATGTTTTCCCCCTGATGCCTGATCACTCAAGGTCAAGGTTCATGTGATTCTTACGGTACATTTATTTCACAGATTCCCACTTGGACAACTTCACTTTCATTATTTTAAGACAAACATTATGTCTTAAAACGTATACCCAATTAACATCAATCTTTCATTCCCATTCTGGACAAGGGATCAACATGATTATTATAACCTGTATGAAAATAAGCAAGTCTTCCAATGTGAAGGTAGAGCCTGCTAGAATTTTATTTATTTCTTCCACACTGTTTAGCCATGTTAGAATAGCATGAAGTTGAATTGGAAGAACCGTGTCATATATTTGCAATGATCCAGTATAAATCCCTGCATGGCATTTTAGTCCTATCTATATAGGAGTGTGTGTGTGTGTGTGTGTGTGTATGTGTGGCTTTCTTTGCCATCATTGTAATTTTTTCCACTTCCAGTTAGCCTTTTGTCATTCTTAAAATGAGTGCTGCACTAGCTGTAAGTTTCCAGCCAGGAAAACAGAATATCAATTCCATTATATGCAGAGGAGTCTCTCTCCATCCTCCTCCTCTAGCTATTTATAACAAATCCAGATGCTAGCTTACTAGTAGTTTGGAAGCAATGTTTTGTGTTTGTATGTATGTGTTTGTGTGAGACAGACAAAGAGAGAGGGAGGAAGCAAAAGATAGTAGGAATGGGGTAAGACTATGGTAATTTATTTTATTCTGAATTAGGGAGCCTCAAATTCAGGATTTCTGGTTTGGAAAATGGACACATTGAATAGGCTTACCTTTTATATCGCTTGATGAGAAAATCATTTAAATGTTTATACCTTCCAGGTTGGTGGTTGCATTTCATTTAAATTATGATGCTCTGATCCAAAACATTTGAAGAGAAGCTTAATGGATGGAAGCACATTACTGTGTTTTGGATTGGTATATTAACACTTTAAAAATGAATGCTCTTCCTAGGATGATCTCCTATTTGTTCCACCAGCTGTCTGTTATCATGCCAGATAAACAGTGTTAAGGACAAGCATGCTAAAGAAGCCTATAGAGTGAAGGCCGCTTAAAAAAACAAACAAACTTTTACTAGGCTCAAACATTCTGCTCGCTCCACAGTTCCCTTCTGCCCCACCTTCAAGTGTGGCATTGTGTACAAGCCAACAGATACATTCACATTTGGGAAGTTATCATAATGCTCATTGTCAGCAGTCAAAATAAAGCCTTAGAAAGGATTCTGAATCATGATTAATCTGGGGAACTGGGCTGTAAACAATCAAACCAAATGTACAAGTATGAAAAGGGAATAGGTAGCTGAAATGAATCGGCAAATGGCACCAGCCTGGAAAATGATCCGTACAGGTTAGAATGCTCTTACAAACTACACATGAGCTGAGGGCAAAATGCGGCTCATTAACCATATAAGAGTGTGCCAGGAATAGGACGTAATAGCATTGCTGTTTTTAAGGGCTTGTAGTGCAACTATTTTGTTCAAATGCTGCAGCAGCTCAGTAAAGGAAGAGCAGACAATTGTACATATACTGAGGGTGCAAATATTTCCAAAGAGACACAAGTAGAAAAGTCACAAACTTTGCATCTTGGTCCCTTTCATACAATCCAATTATAGCATTATGATTCCATTTTAGCTGTCATGGCTAAATCTTGTGGAATCGTGCAGTTTGTAGTTTGACTGTAGACACCAGAGGAATTAGCTGGCAGAGAATTCTAAATGTCTCTCTCTCCACCACAGTTCTCAGGATTTCATAAGGTGAGACCACAGCTAAAGTTGTGCACCCCATGTTCTGAAATATTCCAAAATCTAAAATGCTTCATGTGAGTGGTTGAGATAGTGATATTTTGCTTTCTAATAGTTCATTGTACACAAACTTGGCTCCAGGCACAAAATTATTTAAAATGTTGTTTATAAAATTACCTTCAGATAATATGTATAAAGTGTATATGGAACATAAATGAATTTCATGTTTAGATTGGGTCCCATTTCCAAAATATCTCATTATGTAAATACAAATATTCAAAAATCAAAAATCTCCAAAATCTAAAACACTTCCGGTCCCAAGTATTTCTAATAAAGAACCTATACTATAACTATGTAGTGTGAGATAACTAATAAATAAGGACTATATACAGGTGAGTTAGGTCATTTTGCTGCTAGAAGCAGAACAGCTGCTTCTATCCCACCCCTAAAAAAGATGTATGGCATGCAACAGTAGCCAAGGTATTTTGGAACATGAGGCAGATAAAGCATACAAGTGCCTTTTCTTGTATATAGAAATACAACAATAGTAAAATAAATACTAACAGAATAATTAACTTTTCTGATGCCTAAAGCCTGTGGTGATATTTTCCATCTACCTAAATTGGCCCTAATAGCTTATCTTCTTTCTCCTCCTCTTGTTCCTTCTCTTGTAATCCAAACCAACACAGCTTTCTATTTTTTTTCCCTTACAGCACTTTTAGAAAGTTTAAAGCCCTCAGTTGTTTCTGTAG
Organism: Anolis sagrei; assembly: GCF_037176765.1. Lineage (NCBI taxonomy): Eukaryota > Metazoa > Chordata > Lepidosauria > Squamata > Anolidae > Anolis > Anolis sagrei. The sequence goes on along the minus strand of NC_090021.1, from coordinate 209,340,295 downwards.
CTGGGTCTCCTTGTGGTTTTTGTATGTTGTATCAGTTAGCTTTCCCCACCAGTGCAGTATATTTCATTGGCACAATGGACATTTCCTCTCCTTCCTGTCAATCCAGTTCTGCTCTAGAGGGCCAAAGAGTCCAAAGGAGTACACTTTGGGGCAGGAGTGCAATGGCTTCAGGCAAGCAATTTGTTGGACAACTGGAAGTTAGTTTGTGTGATTTTGAATTTCAAATTAACAATTATACCATATTTAAAATAATCTCACTATAAGCCTCTGTTCTGTCATCTTTTCTTCTTTACACTTATACTGTCCTGGGATTAGACAGAATATGAAGATACTTCAGGTAAGTACAGTATCCTTCAAAAGTTCATAAACAGAGAACTTTCCCCTATAAAGTAAGACTCAAAAGCATAGTTTAGGTGAGAAATAATCACTGCATAAGCAGGAGTTATGCTCAACTTAAACCTGATAGAAACACACATTTAGATTGGATCAAAATAGGCCACAATTTTATTTGGTTACAGCTGTATATAGGGTTTATCCTCACATAGGTCCAGATCCAGACCACTTCTGATTGATAAGCCTGCAACTCCAAGCCCATCTCAGTGCCCCTGGAATGACATGCAAGGATCCCACTGTGCTGGGATATGGTCTTGCAGCAACCAAAGACCATGCCCCATCTGCAGCTGAGCAATACCATTAAACACCACACACCTCAAGTCCCCATCTCCTACTGATGCCTGAGAGACAATAGTTACTTGGTCTCAAAATTATGGCAAATATATAACATAAGCATGACATGGCACACGTATAGGGCAGAAGGGTGAGACAAAACTCATACACTGACCGGGCTCCAGGTCTGCCACATTTTAAATCTTTGGCTACTCATCCAGAGTGAAACCTGCATCTGGGTTCCTCCATTCAGGTGGCCAAATCCAGGTAACCAGTGGAATTAAACTCCCATGCTGAGCCCCTGGCAGCTCCCTAGCACTGAGCTGGCACACTGTACTCCCACCCATCCTACAAGCACAGCTGTGCAGTAAAACAAACATTGGGTTTGTGCTTTTCTGTTGCGGCATATATCTTGTAATGTATGTATAGAGGACAAATATTGTATATATCCCAAGAGAGAAATAAATAACAGTAATTTGAAGGGAAGTGTTCTTTGAAAAGACAATGGTCCACTTACCTCAAAGTTGTTAGACTTTGATAGATATTAGTTATGTAGAAACCTCTTCCCTCCCTCCCTCCCTCCCTCCCTCCCTTCCTCTCTCTCTCTCTCTCTCTCTCTCTCTCTCTCAACAACCAAAAATAGCTCTCGGACAGTGCACCTTCAAAAGCAATGCCTACTGATTACTGGTACTTGTTATTAATTTGAACCTTGAAAGGCTTCTGATATCAAGAACTGATTTTTTAAAATTGCATTTATGTCATTCCCCCTTAACATTTTTCTTCCATTCTTCGATTTCACACATGTTTTGATGTAGTTTTTCTTGAAAACACGTTGCTTATGCTTTGATGTTTAACTGCTTACCATGTGTACGTTGTCATCAGGTTCTATTTTCCGATTCTTTCTTTCTTCCTTTCTTTCCTTTTCTTTCTGTTAAGTTTCTGTTTGCTACAGAGCTGTGCTTATGTGTTAAAGCTCTTGAGGGAGAAAAGGAAGGTGGTTCAAAGACAAGATAAGCTTTGGATAAGCATCTGAAGTTTTCAGCACTTATCGGAGTGAAATCCTAATAATATGCATTTCCGAATTGTCAGCAGAGTCTTGGTCCCAATTCTGTCTGTTTGAATAATAGAAAGAGTATGTTCAGTCTAGGAATGCTTGAAAGGGCTGATTTTTTGTGAATTGCAACATGAACTGATATGACTCAGTCTAAAGAGTGGATCAAAAAAATAATTGGCATTTAGATTGCATACATCTCCCTTGGGTGATTTTTTTAATAAAAAAAACTATCAAAATTGTTGAAAATGTTATTTTAGGATTAAATAAGTTCTGAAGCAGTAACATTAAAAATTATGTGGAGAATGGCTCACACACAACTGGCTAGGGCAATTATTTGTGGAGAATATACCCCTTCCCAATTTGAAAAATTGCTTTACTTAGAATACCTGAATTGACCATAGTTTGTGCCCACTGAATTTACTTAGAATACATGAATTTACCATAATTTGCACCTACAGTGTGACGCGGTGGGTGGAGAGAAATGGCAAAGGGAGCTGTATCCTTCCACTACTCAAAATGTGCAAAGCAGGGACTGACCCAACATGTACCCATCATGGAACATTTAATGAGTTCCACTTGTACCCAATGACAGAGACATAACTTTATCCATGACTTCATCCATAACTTTATCTACTTTTAATTCTTCCAGTTCCTATTCCCAACTATGAAGGTTAGTTGATGACCCCGGTACAGTAATATTTGTAACTACTCAGACACAGTTGTGTCTTTTTCTTATATACAATTAACTATGTGGATATCAGAACTTTTTTCTGATAGTGTGATCCTGTTTCTCACTTTACAAATTAATCGATGAATTGGAAGGACCAGGGAGGAGACCCTTCTCTCACTTCCGACTCCATCACAATCAAGGTGGGTGGGGAGAAGGGAGAGGGCCTTTTCAGTGGTGGCCTCCTGGCTCTAGAATTCTCTCCCTAGGGAGATTAGATTAGCGCCTACCTTGTCCACATCCCATAAAGACCTGAAAACTTGGATGTTTCAACGTGCCTTTGATTAATTGGTTCATCTATTGACTAGGTCCTCTTAAGCCTAACTCATTGTCTGGCCTTGTAGCACTTTATTACCTGCCCCACCCTTACAGCTGTATTTCACTAGCCCTTGCCCCACCCTCTTAGATCTGAACATGCCCACTGTTCTTGGCTACTGGTTGATGGTTATTGTTGTTTTTATGTTGTTATGATGGCTGTTGTTCAGTTTTATTGTTTTAATTCTTGAAATGTAATGTATATTAATTATGTTATTTTTATTCTGTTTAGCTGGGTGTAGTCCTCATGTAAGCTGCCCCGAGTCCCTTTGGGGAAATGGTGGCAGGGTATAAGCATTATTATTATTATCATTATTATTATTATTATTATTATTATTTATGACACAAAAACACAGTATGGCATAGCAATTGAGATATATATACTGGATTTTGTGATAAATATATGCTGAATAATAATAATAATAATAATAATTATTATTATTATTATTATTATTATTATTATTATTATGTGAAAGGACATGTAGATTCATTTGTGCCAACATAGGGCTAACTGACATAATCACCTAAATCTGGGAACGGACTACAGCATTGTCATTTCTAATCATTCTTAGATTCAGCTGAGGTGCTTACACACTCTGCTTCTGAACTACAGCAGTGGCAGGAGTGAACACAAGACTGTTCAATGAGTCCAAACTTAGTTCAGTCTCACTGGATGGTCTCCTTCAACTCTGCTGTTCTTTGTGGTGTGGTAGTGACCATGGAGGTCTGGAGGGCTCCTAGTCATTGCCAGGACATTAGCAAAGGCACTTGTGCGACCTGAAGAAAGGAGGAAGGAAATTGGAAGAGATTTAACCAGTTTTGCCAGTTTTGCCCTACATTACAGGGTGGAAGTTATTGAACATCATGTGGACATCCAGGAGCAATGTCTGCCTTAATTCAGAATTTCTGGCCAGTGTAGACAGGCCCATAGTGTAACACAAGAGTTTATGTGGAAGACATATTTTCATTTATATATGGCGGCAAGCTATGTTTTCACTTTGAGTACAAAGTGGAGCAATTTGAATGAGTGAAGGAGTGAATAAATGTACGAAGTAATTCCTTCCAATGATCTTCTTATTGTCCAGGGAATGTTACTTTCCCTACCAAATACCCAATTATAATAAATTCTTTTCAGTTTCTGCAGCCTTAGGAAGTGAAAAAGATTTTTAGAGAGGTGAGATTTGTAATTCTACACATGAGTCTTGTTCCTAGTTTATACAATCATGGGGATGTGTGTAACTAGATGGATATGGGTAATGGTGAAATCCTGTCCTCAACAATGTGTGATTCCACCATTAATAAAAAAAAACAAAACAAAAATATCCTAAAATTCAATCATATAGATTGATTTTTTTTTTTACTGTGTCTGTTTTATTTGTAAACCTTGGGCTTGTCCTTCTGTAAGCCAGCCCAAGTCCGTTTGGGGAGATGGAAGTGGGGTATAAAAATAAAATAATAATAATAATAATTATTATTATTATTATTATTATTATCGTGCCAAGTAGGTCTGGTACAATGATATTCAATATAGAACACCCAGACATTTTCATTTCTTTTTCTACAAAAGCAAGCATTGATATTAACCACACAGAGACAGCGCACAAACTGTATTTTCATGCAATACATTTAAAAGCTCATAATGTCACTGTGTCTTTATTGCAACTTCACAAGAAGTGTAATGACAGTATTGGACTTTTAGGCTATTGAGCTGTCATTTTCCTGTTATTTAAATTCAAGAACATGCAATCATTGTACATTTTCCACCTTTTACTTTCATAAATTTACTTGGCCATTGTGGGCACCTCTTATAAAAGAAAGCATTAGAGTAGATTCAGGATAATTTGTGTTCAATGCAAATACAATCTTGGGTTCCCTAACGATATGGATGTGTGATGACCAGGCCTTGGTTTGCAGTGTGTCTCTTAGCCAATCACATTCATGTTTGTCTATTTGCTTCCCTGTTTTAACTTGCTGTCAGTATATTTGTTCAGTGATAAGTGTCACTCTTCTCCCATATTTCAGGGCTAATTAAGATAAATGCTAATTATATGTCAGCATTGATTTACTGAAACAACTAAGATTTGGCACCCCTACTAGCGCATACAAGGCTCTTGCTCTCTGAGGAAGCGGCATCCTGTATATATTTTTTGCAGATGTAGTGACTATCAATAAGTTGCAGTAAGAAGTAGGTCATCATGGTCAAGAGGGCTTCTGGTTTTTGTGTGCCTTCAAGTAATTTCTGACCTATGGGAAACCTAAGGAAAACCCATTACAGTGTTTCTTGATTTATTTAGAAGATGTTTACCATTGCCTTCTTTTGAGTCTGAGAGAGTGGGTTTCATGGCTTAGAGGAGTGTTAAACCTGGTCTCTAGAGTCAGAATCCATTGCTCAAGTCACTACACCACTCTGGCTCCCTATGCATTTGCCATCTCTGGCTTATGAGAGTTTAGGTGATGGTTTAAACATTTTATTAATATTATTAAGGTATTATTATTATTATTTCCTCTGCTGCATTAGATTGCAATATTAGTTTGGGTTCTGTGTTCTCTGTTGGGTTTTTAATCTAATCAATAAGAGTTGTCAAGAGATAGCAAATATCAGTGATTGAGTGTCATCAGAGCTAAAGCCAGACAGATAGACAAGCTTACTTACTTATTTAGGCGATCCCTCATTGTCCGGGTAGGATTGTCTTCCAAGATTGGTGTACTGGCGGTGGGTCCGTAGGTGACTGTGGAGCCCTATTCTTCATCTGCATATTCTCCCTCAGTGAGGGAATTGGTTTCCAGGTGGAAGGTGGTCCCGGTCGAGGTTGGCTTGATGCACCTTTCTCTTGGCACATTTCTCTCTTTCACCCTCCATTCGTGCCTATTCAAATTCTACAGCACTGCTAGTCACAGCTGACCTCCAGCTAGAGCGCTCAAGGGCCAGGGCTTCCCAGTTCTCAGTGTCTATGCCAGAGTTTTTTAAGGTTGGCTTTGAGCCTATCTTTAAATCTCTTTTCCTGTCCACCAACATTCCATTTTCTGTTCTTGAGTTCGGAGTAGAGCAACTGCTTTGGGAGACGGTGGTCGGACATCTGGACAACGTGGCCGGTCCAGCAGAGTTGATGGCAGAGGACCATCCCTTCAGTACTGTTGGTCTTTGCTTCTTCCAGTACACTGACATTTCTCCGCTTGACTTCCCAAGAGATTTGCAGGATTTTTCGGAGGCAGCGCTGATGGAAACATTCTAGGAGTTGCATGTGACGTCTGTAGACAGTCCACGTCTCACATATAGCAGGGTTGGGAGGACAATATCTTTATAAACAAGCACCTTGATATCCATACAGACGTCCCGGTCCTCAAACACTCTGTGCTTCATTTGGAAAAATGCTGTACTCGCAGAGCTCAGGTGGTGTATTTCAGTGTCAGTGTTGACTTTTGTGGAGAGGTGGCTGCCAAGGTAGCGGAAATGATCAACATATTCTAATGTTACACCATTAAGCTGTATTTCTGGCACTGGAGAGGGATTGGCTGGTAACTACTGGAAGAGCACTTTGGTTTTCTCAATGTTCAATGACAGGCCGAACTTCTCATATGCTTCTGCGAAGGTGTTTAGCGTGGCTTGTAGATCTTCTTCTGAATGCGCAGAGACAACATTGTCACCAGCATATTGGAGTTCTATAACAGATGTTGTTGTAACCTTGGTTTTGGCTTTCAGTCTGCTGAGGTTAAATAGCTTACCATCTGTCCTATAGATGATTTCCACTCCGGAAATATCCTTTCCTATCAAGGATAATAAAATGTATAAATATATGTTACCGTATATACTCAAGTATAAGCCGACCCAAATATAAGCCTAGGCACCGAATTTTACCACAAAAAACTGGGAAACCTTATTGACTCGAGTATAAGCCGAGAGTGAGAAATGCAGCCGCTACTGGTCAGTTTCAAAACTAAAATTAGATATTAATAAATTACATTAATTGAGGCATCAGTAGGTGAAATGTTTTTGAATACTTACCATATTTCAGAGGAAAATGGTAAACTAGCTCTGTAAGTGAAAAAGGAGGATCAACAAAAAACAATATGGTATCAACAATAATTTTATAATAATAATAAAACTTCATTTGTATCCCACCCTATCTCCGCATGGGGACTCACTGTGGCTTCCAACATAGTAACAAGCAAACATTCAATTCCTATATCAACAGAAAACCATACAAATTCTAAACAAAAAAGGCAATACTAACCATTGTACAATAAGTTAAAATAAACAGTTGCATTAAATAATTATCATTAAAAGAAAATTTAAAAAACAGCCAAGATAAAGTATCATATCAGTTCTCTTTCGCCTTCTGTCAGGTTTCTCCTATTGATGCAACCTAGAATGGCATTGGCCTTTTCATCTACAGCATCACACTTGTTGGATCATGTTCCTTTCGTGGTAGACTACGACTCTTTTCATAGAATCCTAGAGTTGGAAGGGAACTGTAAAGGCCATCTTGTTCAACCCCCTTCATTCTATCTTCAAGCAGGGAAAGCAGAATAAAAATGTGTATTGTGATTGTGATTTTTTTCCTGATGGTTGTTGTTAATTTTATTTTTATTGTGTGTGTTTTAATCTGTATTTTCGGGCTTGTCCCCTTGTATGCCGCCTTGAGTCCCTTCGGGAAGATAGTGGTGGAGTATAAAAATAAAGTAGTAGTAGTAGTAGTAGTAGTTATATAGCAGCCCCGACAGATGGCAATCCATCCTTAATAATAATAATAATAGTAATAGTGTTGGAAGGGATCTCTAAAGACCATCTTTTCCAACCCCCCTCTGCCTTCATGCAGCCGAAGCACAATCAAAGCCCACCCGACAGATGGCCACCCAGCCACAATAATAATAATAACAATAATAACAATAATAACTAATATTAATAAAGAGTTGGAAGCGACCCCAAGGGCTATCTTGTCCAACCCCATTCTGCCTTCATGTAGCTGAAGCACAATCAAAGCACCTCTGACAGATTGCCACCCAGCCTTGATAATAATAACAAAAACAATATTAATACCACAGTGGCTAAGCATGGGACAAGGGAGAAGGAGAGCAAGCCCACGGAAAAGCCTTGCACTGGGACTCCCTCCTCCTCTGCTGCCGCTGCCGCCGCCAAGGAAGGCTTGCCTTTCCCTCCTCCCTCATTCCGTGTGAGGTTTCCTTGGCGGAGGAGGGAGCCGTGGCCATGGGGCTTGTCCACGGCCTTGCTCTCCTCCGGGCTCAGAGGAGGGAAAGGCTCACAGGGGGTGAGGGAGGAGGAAAGGTGAGGATCCTGGTGGGAAGGCATGGGGAAAGGGCTCTTCTTTCAGTCCCATACCTGCCAGGACCCTGACCTGAATATAAGCCAAGGGGAGGTTTTTCAGTCTGAAAAAAGGGCTGAAAAACTCGGCTTATAGTCAACTCTATACGGTATATCTCTTAAAAATTGCTTTGACTACATTACTGCAAGTTTAAGCCAGCTGATTGAGGTCATTTCAAAAGCTATCCTGAAAAGCGCTTTGCTAACTTTTGATGAGACTACTCTGAAGCAAATGCTTTCTGGTTTTCATTAATGATACCATCATTCTTCCATTCTAAGAAACCATCTATTGTAAGACGCACGTAGTAATTTCCGTACCAATTGATGGTTTCTTAGAACTGAAGAATGATGGTATCATTAATGAAAATCAGAAAGCATTTGCTTCAGAGTAATATATATATATATATATATATATATATATATATATATGATAATTTAAAAAGCACTCACAATTCTAAGATGCACCCCACTTTCAGTGATGCTTATTTGGGTGGGGGTGCATTTTAGAATCAAAGAAATACAGTATATGGTTTCTGCAGCAAATTTCTTACCCAACAGGTGTACATATTTTATAGAAACCTTTCTTTTTTTTAGCCATTGTATGCTATAATTTTGGGTATCATAATGAACTGATAGGCACTGCTCTAATGTATTTCAGTTAGGAAAGCAGCACTTGAAAGAAATTGGTTTTGCTATACACATGATGTGAAACAATCAATAGTGCTTTAGTCTGACAAGCACTGTCAATACCCATTGTCACAGTTCAGAAAGTCATTAATGGATAGTTCTTCAAAGACCAATGCTCTCAACACATGTCCAAAGTACTGAGATAACATTGTACTGGGCAGGAATTAATCACAGGTAGTAAACCCTTGAGGTTTCGGATAACTGTTTTGTAAATTGTGAAACAGAAGTTATTTCAAATGAACATATATTAATGTTGTACTGGTGGAACATGAAAGAACATAAAGGAGACCATGGTTATATAGCACAATTAACTGGTGTTCTAATTTTAATTTTTTACCAGAATTATGCAGACATTTATTTATTTAGTTACTTCATTTCTACCCTGCCTTTCTCAACCCTAGAGGAAACTCAAGGCAGCTTACAAATCCGGCAAAAATTCAATGCCATACAGGTAAACAATAAAACACATCTCATAACAATATGCACAATCTAAGCAAACAATTAAAACTCATAGCAATCTATCAAACAAATCATATGATAAGCAAGGCATTATTATTCACTCTATTCCATGGCTGCATTCTGGAAGGAGGCTGGATTTCACTGGGTCGGTTCAATATTTGATCAAGACTTCACTTAACATCCCAAAACATATGCAGAATTCCACAGAAGGCAAGGAAAGAATCCATATACCATTGTCAAATTAGTTTTGGTTCTGTGGGGCTGGTGGCAGAGAGTCATGAACTTTGGGACCATACCCAGATGCATAGTGTGAGCCATAATTGCACTGATCAGGTAGCTATCAGACTTCACTACTCCTTTCATCAATCCTGACAGTTTTGTAATTATTCATGTATGAATATGAGAATAAAATAAGCAACATTTGCATTATGTATTTCTAAGCATATATGTCACAATATGTCAATGATGTTATTAGAATTCTCAGGTGGGCATGAAGCAGTGCAACTGTTCAACTATAATGAGAGAACATCACAGCTAAACTTAAGCTTTTTGAATCCTATGGATATTTAAATGTATTTTATTTATCCCATATGCATGTAAACATGTGCAGATATACAAGTTCATACAAAAGAAAGCAAAGCCACTAAATATTTGAAGGACAACTAATATCTTCTATGTCGTTTTCCACATTCAACGAGGTAACCAACATGTATCCTCAGAAAACTTCATTTAGTTCTTTTTATGCAGTAAGGCTGAGTTATGGAATTTGTGTATCATTGCCAAGAATTGCTCCCATTTGAACTGAAAAGCTCTAAAATAGAACGCAAACAAAAGACCGAGCCATTAACTGTACAGTAATCTCTGTATTCTATGATATATCATCCTAAGAATGCTACCACTAAAAATGTGAATTTTATTTTTTCATAAGTGATGGATTATTGTCCCATGCTGCGAGTGTTCCAGTAAAAGTGTCCTTTCATATGTCCTTTGTGATTACTAGCTCGTAGAAGTATGTGTGGGGTCACTTCAGTGCTGTGGGAAAATGGAACAATTCTCTGTTCAAATCAGTAGTGAAATCAGAAGCAAAGTATGCTCTGATTATCATAGGCATGTGTTTAAAAGTTGTTTTCCTTAATTGGATATGTTGTATTTGTTTAAAAATGAAGAATCTGGCACATTTCTATCCCTAGAGAGCAGCAAAGTGAAAAAAAAAACCTCTTCTTGTTTTATTTTGGGCTCTGTCAAATATGTAACACAAGACACAAGATTCCTAAATTCTCTTCTTGTTAAGTAAGCTTCTTGAACTCACCCTGGTTTCTGAGAGAAGGCGTCTTTCAATGTATTATTTCATTTTACTTGTCCTAATAAATCCTCCTATTATTTTCTTTCCAAAGAAGTGGTGTAATGTGTTTCTAATTTTGGGTCAAAACCTGTTTTATCTTGGGCAGTGTTCTTTTTTTTATTTGTAGGGGAAAGGAAACAGAACTTTACACACAGGGAATGCAAATTGGATCAAAGATTATTGCAAAGCCTTCAGGAGAGCTCTGCTTCAGTACCCTGGATATTGTTTTCTAGATGTAAATGAAACGAATTTGTTCACATGTGTATAGTTAGATTATCCTCTTTTATCCTTGTGATATGATTATCTGGTTTTATGGGGGAAATGCATGGTGCATACCTACACTGCAAACATATATTGCTCTCATGCCACTTGATTGCCATAGCTTCCCTCCAAACATCTTGAATACTGTGGTTTAGTTATGTTTCTTTTCAGAGTTTTCCACCTCTTAGATCTAGTGTTCCCTGTGGAAAAGGAATAATTTTTGCATCTGTTTGAACACAGTCAAACCTCAATAAACAAAGGACTTCATCCCAAGGGATAAGTAAAACGTTTGAGATCATTGGTTTTCCCTTAAGCTTCACCTGCCCCGTTTTGAAATTAAATGGGAGATTTTCCTACCCCCATCACACCTAATCAGTTTCTCCACTTTCTTTAAACTTTATCTGTTTGATTTGCCATCACAAGGGATATAGGTGGAGATGTCATAATAATCCTCTGAAATATAAGGCATATTTCATTTACTATATAAGCACAGATACCTCTCAATTAAAGAGTGAAATCTATTTATTTTACATTTTAAAAGAGATCTCTTACCATTCCCTCCTCCTCGGTCTCAAAACGGTAATGGCGGAAGAAAGGAAACAATACTGCCCATCTTGACTCCTCGCTCCATGACAACATCATTGTTTTATGTACAAACAGGCAAGAGGGGATTTCCATCACATGTTAAATTGGGCATTTTTACATGTCTCTATGTGGTGGAAAAAAAGTTGTGCGAAAAACCCACACTTTAGAAACGGCAAAATACCTGGAACTCACAGCTGAAGCTTGCACCATGGGTTGCCGATTCTTAAATGTGTAGAAACACTTGTGATGAAGTCCAAAGTCTCTGACAAAGAAGTCCCTTTTTATAAAGTTTTTTTATGCCTCTTCATACTCTGATTTTCTCTCTTCTATGTTTGAGTATTTAGTAGCATAGGTAGTGGTGGAATGGTGAAGGAGGGGAGGGGAAACATGAGACTTTCCATGCAGCGTGTCTGTTTCAAGCAATGCAGTAACATTAGAGCTGAGATTCTGCTCTCGTCTGTAGCTGTGTGTGCTTGTGTACAAAAGGTGATGAAAATAGCATTGGCCTCCAGAATCCCTCACTGAGCATATATGAATAACAACACAGGGTATATCTATCCTGTAGAATTTATACAGTTGGATACCACTTCAACTGCCATGGCTAAATGCTAAGGAATCCCGGGAGTTGTAGTTTGGTGCTAATGTTCTGCTAAAGAAGTATGGTGCACAAACAGATTTACATCGAGGAGTGAGCATTTACACCTATACTAAAATCATTCCACTGGTTCCCAATTAATTTCCAGGCAAGTTACAAAGTGTTTGTTATGACATTTAAAGCCCTACACGGTTTGTGTCCGAATTACCTATAGGGTCACCTTATCCTGTACCAAATTCTTAGGTCATCTAGAGGGCTACTACTACAACTAGCCAGAACCCAACTAGCAATTGTCACCCAGAGGACCATTTCATCAGCTGCCCCAAGACTGCCGGAAGACCTCCCATAGCTAAATGTGCTATCAGATTTAGAACACAATTGAAGACCTATCCTTTCCAGCATGCTAACCCAGTCAATTTTTATCTATGGATTTAAATTTACATTTTATTAGTACTGTGTTATTGTTTTAATCTTTGTTCTATATTTTAATACATGTACTTTTATGGCCCTTTGTTTTATTTGTGAATTTAAACTATGTGGTAGACCCACCTCGAGCTGTGAAATAAAGTAGTTAACAACATTTGTTGGTTGTTGTTGTTGTTTTCCTTAACTGCATTATATCTGACTGTGATACTACATGTATATAACTTTGCATCTTCAAGCAGATTTCTTCCTAATGCTGTGTTCATCTAAAGTCATTCCATTCCAGGAAAATGTAATTTTTGCAACTTTAAGTTCTCAGAATTTGTTTAAGATCCTTTCATATCTTAGAAAGCTACAGCAGTAGATTAATGGTTGGACTCTATAGTAGGGTTGTCAATTCGCCCAAAAGACATGCCATTTCAGGGTTGATTTTCAGCTAACCCTTCATTCTGTTTCTCAGGAAGTTATTTGAATCAGGAGGAGTGTTGCAGTTTTCATTTGGTCCATTGATTACAATGGGAAACTTTAAAGGCCCAATCCTCAGTCATTTTAAGGCCTATCTGCATAAAACCTACCTCAGTTTTAGACCCCACTTACAACTGCAGGCCTGCCAAGTTTCAGAACAATTCACTAACCTACTGAATTTTTGAAAAAAATATTTTAAGTTTTTACTATAACTTTTTTAAATAAGATAAACCACAAGAGAGAGTTCTGGGAATTGTAGCCACCGGTTGTGTCCATTCTCAGCCAATCAGAGCATGGACACAACCAGGACTTTTCAATGCCTGCCCTATGCAAATGCTGCAGGGAAAGTGAGTTCCTAGCAGGGTCCTCTCTGGAGGAGGACCCTTGGGAACGTTTCTGCTGCCAAGGAGAGAGAAAAGATGCTGCAGTATCTTCTCTAGGAGCCCTGCAGCAGACCCCTGTCTCAGGTATAATGCTGACTTAACTCCATCCTCTCCAATAGCCAATAAATCCAGCTCTCTTGATCCGTTCCGCCCAGCTTTTCAGTTCCCTCCTCCCTATTCTGTTTTTGAGGGATTACACAAAATGGACCACCGAATATTACAAACCACTTTCTATCAAACAGATCCAAGCCCAAACCTACACTTTAGATCCTTCAAAAACAGGTCCACTGAACACAGTGAGACTCATTTCTTTGTAATCCTATATAGAATTTTTGCTGTTAATATTATAATTTCAAATCTTTCTCCTCGTTAATGAGCAGGTTTTTTTAATGTAGCCATGGTCTGTATGTTAAATGTAGGAAGTTTTTGCATGCTTGGCAGTGTGTCTGACTCTCGAAATACTCTTATATTGTTACTCCCACCATTTTATATGTCTAGGAAATAATAAACAGACTACTTTGATTTGCAATTGGAGAACCATACTTGTCAAAGATATGAACTTTTGGGATACATTCAAAATTTATACAAGTACATTAAAAGCTGTCCAATAACATGAACCATTGCTAATATGACTTTCTAAATTCACAATGTTTCCACATAATCACATTAATCAGACAGTTCTTTGAATATCCTGCATGTCAGACTTTGGAATCTATTATATGGTCATATTTTCCCACAGATTTCCAGGAAAGCTTTCCATATTTAAACATAATATCATTTACTCTTTTGTCTTATTCCCCCCCCCCCCCCCAGTTTTTAGGCTCAACTACAGTATTTCTGATACAACCGACCGAAACAGAGTTAAAAGCAGGTTAAAGAAGTTTATTACTCGAAGACCTTCACTGAGAACTTTGCAAGAAAAGGGAATCATTAAAGGTGTGTACTTAACTTAAATAGTTATAAATACTGATGTGTGTGTGTGTTCTTTGGATAAAAAAGAGCTGACTGTTATCCTTAAATGTCGATGTATCACAGGCCCCTTCTACACAGCTGTATAAAATCCAGATTATCTTAATTGAACTGTATTATCTGGCAGTGTAGATTCAGGTAATCAAGTTCAAAGCAGACATTGTGGAATGTCTGCCTTGATATTCTGGATTATATGGTAGTGTAGAAGCTTTTTAGTTCTACAGGATTGAATCTATAGGAATTGTCTATTTCGCTTCTGGGTTGCTGTGGTTTCTCAGGCTGTATCGTCATGTTTCAGAAGCATACTTTCCTGACGTTCCACCCATATCAGGAAAGAATGCTTCTGGAATATGGCCATTCAGCCCAGAAAACTCACTGCAACTCAGGGCCCTTCTACACAATCATGTAACCCAGAATATGAAGGCAGAAAAATCCACAATTTCTGCTTTGAACAGGGTTATCAGAATCCACCCTACCATATATTCCAGTTCAAAGCAGAAAATGTGTATTTTATTCAGCTGTGTGGAAGGGGCTGCAGTGATTCAAGCCATGAAAACCTTCAATAACATATCTTGCTTCTTTTGCCTCTATAAACTCAGATCTTAAAGGAAGTTAAGAGTGGATAAGTGTAAGCAGTTTTAGTTCTGATTAGTACTTAGATGGTAGCTCACCAATGAACACCAGGTGCAGTAGGCTATGTTTCAAAGGAAGGGACAAAGTAAAGTTGTCTCTCAGTATTCCTTGTCCAAGAAAACCTTTAAATACATAGGGTTACCATAGGACAATAGATGACCTGAAGGCACATACACACAGAGAAATTATGGTAGGCTGACTATTCAATAAAATGGATTAATACTCCGGGAAAACAGATAGAGGGCAGAGGTGGTAAATGGTCTTGACTGAACTATATGCCAATCCCTATTTACTTAAGGGTATACACCAGTTAGCACTTGAAAAAAAAATGCCTTTAAAAGTAACGTATTACATTTCTAATTCTGAGATCCCCACCTAGGGGCAGCTCCTATTTTTGCAGTCTTACTGACATCACAAGGCTGTTCAGAGAATTCAAATGGGGCCCCATCTACACTGCCATACAATCCAGTTTCAGAATGCAGATTAACGACATTGAACTGAATTCTATGGCAGTGTAAACATATAATCTAGTTCAATGTGGTTCAATCTGCATTATATGAGTCTACACTGACCATTATAATGCAGTTCAAGCTGGATTAAATGGCAGTGTAGATGGGGCCTGAGAGTGGGATATTTTTTTTCCTGTATCTGTTTATAGATTTTAGTTAGAAATAGAGCAGATTTTTTCTTTCTAGATCGAAGCAGCTCTATTGATATATCATGTTCCAAGTGATTTATTTCTTCCAATGCTCTGAATGCAGCTTCCACTTCACTTTCTAAAACTTGGAGGTTCATCATATATGATTCTTGCTCAAATGAATTTGTTACTCTTAGATAGTTTTCTGTGTATTGCTTCCATTATCTTTTTATTTCTACTGGGTCACATAATGTATTTCCCTGCTGGTCGTACAACATCCTTACTCTTGGTTCAAATTTCCCATTGATTTCTCAGATCTTGTGAAAGAGATTTCTTGTTCTTTCTGCTCTTTATCGGCATTGATTATTATAGTAATTCTCTTTGTTCCTGCAGAACAGGTAGTTGAATAACTGCATTCAAGTTTCTAAATCTATTTCTGACTATTTTTTTAACCTTTGCTATCCATTGATGCGCCTCTTCTTCTTCTTCTTCTTCTTCTTCTTCTTCTTCTGGCTACAGATAGCTTTGGGGGGGGGGGTTAGGTTAGGTTTTTTTGTTTGCTTGGGGTTTTTGTTTGTTTGTTTGTTTGCATTCCTCACTGACAATGTCTCTGGCTTTAGCTGAGAGTTCTTCTGGCTCCTGATCAAATAGGCATAATAGTGCAAATTACCATTAAATTCTGTGGGGATGTGCTTCAGGTTGAATTTTGGCATTATGGCTGGTGTAGTGTTATTTAACTTTTCTGTAATCTATGCTGCAATCTGCTCCTAATTTTGGAGAAAATGGCCATCATGTATACACATTTCCTTTTTGCATTGCTTGAATAGTGTGATTGTAATGAACAAACTCTTCAGTGAGCATGTCTCTTGCTTCATTTCTTGATCCTGGGTCAAATTTTTCTACAGTCCTTTACTGTTTTCTATTTGCTATTTGCATTCCAATTGCCTATAATTAAGAAGTCCTATTTAATTCATGGACTTTAGCATAGAAATATAAATTTCTTCTTCTACCTCTATAGTTGGATAAAACTTGGAGTAAGGCTATTTTGATGGATTTTCCCTGACATATTATTGCCATGATTCAGCGAGACTTTGCATTTTATACCCTGCTCGACTTACTGGGCAAGGAAGTTGTGATGGTGGGCACTCCATCTGCCCGCTATTTCCCAGAGAGCTCTTTCTTTCCCGGGAGTCCTGTGCCATGCACGCTCTTAGCACACCATCACCTGGCCATCCAATCAGGGGGAGGCTTCTCCCTCTGCTCTGATTGGCTGCAGCGGACAGACCAGAGGGAAGACCTCTTCCCTCGGGTCTGCCTACTGCATATATAGGGAGGCAGCCTGGCTCTCCCAGTTCAGTTGCCCTTGTGCTTCCACTATAAATGGCACCCCATTTCTTCTCCGATTTTCATTTCCTGAAAACACTGTGTATTAATTAACAACAACAACAACAACACTTTATATACCACTCTATCTCCCTGAGGGGACTCAGAGCAGTTTCCAAGTAACATCATCAATACATACAGAGTAAACAACATAAACATAAAATTTAACAAAGCAATATAAGCATAAAAATCACAATAGCATAAATATATTTAAAATAATCCTACCTGTTCAAGGCAATTTAAAAAGGCCGGGCTGAGGCTAGTGCAATTTAAAATGCCACTTTGCTGTCTACTTTAGCACACTCAACCCAAGCATTGCAATGTTTATACATTGCATTTATTTATTTTTCCATTGAGGCATGCTTCTCATGTCCCAAGTTCCAATAATGTGTGCTGTGCAGCTTCAGACTTTCTTTTCACTTCTGAGCGAGTCTACAGCTGAACCTCTTTTCAGTTTGAATCCAGTTGTGTCATTAGCCACCATGCTGCAGGTAGTTGTCCTCTATTGTATCCTTGTAGCTTGTTGAGTGTCATCTCCCTTGTGAGTTTCATCTTCTGACATTGTTTCATTTGTGTTGTCTCATTATAGAGTTTTTGAGGTAAAGGATCTCTGAAAGGACATTTACCATCCCTTCCTCTTTGCAGTGTAGTGGCCCCAGAGAATTATCTGCCAGTTTCACCCTCCCAATATTGCTGCTGTTTAGGATGCTGCCAATATTGCTGCAGCATCCTATGACCAGCACTGTTGCCTTCAGTGTAGTCTATTGCCTCACAGGTGCAAGCAATCCCTTCACCACCAAAAATGTGGTCTGCCATGAATAAGGGCCCCTAATAACTCAAATGCTGTACATTTAAACACTTCCAAGCTATTTCACAATTATCCTTCATTATGTTTTCGCAACAAGTGATGTAGTAAACTTAAAGCTTGACTTCAATTCAGGGCATGTCCATTTTTCATAATGTAAAGCAATGGAGGTGTGGGGAATTAATTTGCTGGTCTCCTGGGGTAGAGCCAGACCATAATTTCCCCTGGCAGTTATCCAGGACATGGTGAGTGGTAAATTTTAAAAGAGAGCCATGCACCCTATCTGCCTTTTTGGAATTTTCTCAGCCCGCCTTCCCACCTCCTTTAACAGTGTAACTTGAGTGGTCACTTCAGGGCTGGGCAGAAATTCCTCCCTTTATTGGAGGGTGGGGACTTTACCTACCCTACACTGTCATGGAGGTATAGACAATTGACTAAGGGCAGTGTTTAAGTAGGCTTTTAAAGCAGGTGTTAGGGGAGCTGTGCTCCAGTGATATCAGCACATTTGGTGTTCGAGGGGAGTTAAGAAACTCTCCTGGGTATCAGGGGATCTTGGGGTTGGGAAAAATCCCCTGTTCTTGGGCCTGATTTCTGGGTCTTTGCCCTCACCAGTAGCCAAAGTGACTCAGGGACTTACACTCTCTAGCTAGCCTTCTAGTATCTTAGCTGGACCTTTGAGTAGCCAAGGTTACCAGGGATTACTCTCAGAGGTTTTGGTGCTTTGCCCTGTGAAGATTGGGGGCTTGAGTCCTTGAAAACCGACTACTCCAGCGTCAAATTTACTTCCCCGAATTTGATTGCCCTTCACCAAGAAACATTTAAAAAGGTAAAAGTTAATAAAACTGCCCTTACTTCTTTCCACTCCTGTTGTCTGGTCCCTTTCTTTACATTTAATATAACACACAGTTTTCCAACTTTGTGTTTTTTTCTTTTTTGTTTGTTCTTTTAAATACACTACAACTGTACCCTTGGTTCGTTCCCTATATGATAAATAAATAAATTCCTCAAGTTGGTCAGCAACTCCCCAGTTGCTTAAAAGAACCTCTTGGTTTTGCTATTGGCCTGTAAAACAATACAAAAGGAGGATTAGCTGGCTGTTGTGCTTGATGAATGGGCATGTCTCACATTGTCCACAAGTGCCACAACTTGCATAGGCGATACACACACACACGTATGTGTGTGTTAATTATATAGCTGATTTCTGGATTCTTTCTTTTACATTTTAGTTTAGTTTAATAAAATGTTTCTGATGAATCTCCTTTGGTGTTACATAGGGATCAGACATGATCCCTCCAAACAAATCCAGGTTCATTAACATAACTCAAATCTATCCTTTAATGTGTCTCTGAAGGAAAAACAGATGTATGTGTTTTCAGACAGACTTGCTTTAGAATTCCCATTTCCTTGCCAAGGCTGTTTCTTACGCGGAGAGGTGTCTTGTATGCCCCACATTCTGCCATGAAACATCATGCTCCGCCACACAATCTCAGCCTTTTTAAAACAAAAAAGTGGTTTTTAGTAGCAATGGATTTTTATGAGAGGAAAAAGCATGTTAATTTCCTACCATGAAGCTTCATTAGGATTAGGTTCTGGCCATGCAAATGAGTTAAGATTCGTTAGCAGAGCTTAATTCCAATCTCCAGTAAGTCTATGTGAAATGCTCATTTGATAAGGTTCCCTCATTGTCTTCAGTAGGGTTTATCCCTTAATCTGTTAAAATGTTATGAAAATGCAGTTGCAATGCTTACCCTGACAGAGAGCACTTTTAAATGTTAATTTTTTCCAGGCTTGTATTAAAATATTTTTAAGTAGCAAAATAGAATGACACAGATTAAAAATAAAAGAGTTGGCCAAATTTCATGTCCTAGAAAGCAGCTATTTAATTTTTTATAGGTGAATTAAATGGCTTGAGAAATTGTTTATTTTGTCTCTTTCTCTCTCCCAACCTTTTTCTCCCTCGCTCTTTGGGAAAGAAAAGGGTTGGTTAGGTATTTTCATAACCTTTTAAAATTACTCATACTATTTGATTAGGAAGATTACATCCCTGCTCTTAAATAGTTGTCAGGAGAAATGTGTAAGTGAATATGTATATCTATTCGTGTATTTTCTTGCTTGCTTTGTTCTTTAAAAATGATCAAACTAAAAAAAACAAACTAAACAAAATAGAAAAACAGCAATCACAGTAACAACAACTAACTATAATTCACAATGATGAAAATCAAAGTCCAAAAATGTTAGTACAGGCCCTTTGGATCCGTTGGGATTGGTTCCAGGAAACACCCACAGTCCACAGATACCAAATTCCATGAATGCTGAAGTCCCATTATATACAATGGTGTAATAAAATGCTGCCCCTTATATAAAATGGCAATACCAAGGTTTGCTTTTTAGATTTTTTTTTGGGGGGGGGGGGATATTTTCAAGCTGTGGATTGATTTATTTATTTATTTATTTATTTCTTGCATTTATTAACCGCCGCTCTCAGCCCTAGGGCGACTCGTGGCGGTGTACAATACAAAAAAGACACTTTACAAAGCAATCAGGACAACAAACTAACATCACTAATACACAACATTTAAATTACACTAAAAATCCGCTGTGTCATATTATGGAATCATAATCAATCTCGTAGTCGTAAATTCATTCCGGTTGTCATTTCCAGTAACATAGCACTCAGTTGAAAGCCTGCTCGAAGAGCCACGTCTTCAGGCCCTTACGAAAGGCCATGAGGGAGGGCGCCTGTCTGATGTCAGCAGGGAGGGAGTTCCACAGCCGGGGGGCCACCACCGAGAAGGCCCTCTCTCTCGTCCCCGCCAGACATGCCTGTGAGGCAGGCGGGATCGAGAGAAGGGCCTCCCCAGATGATCTCAAGGTCCTCGTGGGCTCGTAGGCCGAGATGCGGTCCGTAAGGTATTTTGGGCCGGAACCGTTTAGGGCTTTGTAGGATAACACCAGCACCTTAAATTGGGCCCGGTAGCAAATCGGCAGCCAGTGGAGCTGGAACAACAAGGGCGTTGTGTGCTCCCTGCGTCCTGCTCCTGTTAACAACATGGCTGCCGCGCGCTGGACGAGCTGAAGCTTCCGGGCCGTCTTTAAGGGCAGCCCCACGGGCCGTCTTTAAGGGCAGCCCCACGTGGATAGTTCAATATATGGGTGGTTTTTAAGTACTTTTATAATTCATGACTCAACAGTATGGTTTTCTCATATGACTCTATCATCTTTGGAGAAACTATTTTTATTTATATTTCATGAAAGATTTCATCCTGTAACATTTAATCTGAGATCCTGTATGAAGGAGTGGACCCAGTGTTAAACTGGGAGATGCAAATCCTTGCTCAGCAATGAAACAAATCTGAGTAGCCTTAGGAAGTTGAGATCTCTCAGCCTAACATATTTTACCCAAGTCTGTTGTGAGAATGAAACCAGATAAACCCATGTACAAAGCCCTGACATCATAGGAGGAATGTTGGGATACATACATAATTTTCTGGGTCTCCCCATATGTATTATGGTTGTGTTTACTCTGTAATATTTTTTTCATCTTTTCTTTGTAGCTATAAAACTTGGATCTCTTTTGCAAACTTTTGTTTTGGGATAGCCATATAAATTACATTAGTTTTTAAAGGGCATTTACATGTGTATGTGGGGCAAGGTGGGGTTTTGTTCAGTTTTTATTTCCTGAAAGCTATGATTTGACTCAACTAATGTTATGTGTAAAGAGTTACCCTGCCTGTAACTGTCATGCCTGTAAACTCCGTGGGGTTTCTTAAGGAGGATGGGCAATTCATTGCTGCTATAATCATCATATTATATGCCCCAGAACCTCACAATGACTATCCCATCCTTTCCTTGCATCTCCTTTTATATCCACATACAAAGTTGTCATGTTCATTACTACCGCTAATGGATGGTTTTTATGTGCGTATATCAGCAACCTGTAATGCGAACCATGCTGCCGAACACGTTGTGAATATACTGCTCTTCTTAAAAATGGCTGTTGGGTTTTTTTTCATACTACAATATTGACTAACTGTCGGTGTTTGATATATGGGTTACCAGCCTGATGTAGACTTATGGTTAGAGCTTAAGTTGTTAGTTCTGCTTTTGCAGCCAATTCAGAATAACTACAGATGCCTCAAGATATTAAAATTGACTGCTCAAATGGACTCAGTGTGGGAGTTTCATTGGTTTTAAATTGATAACAGCTGAAAAGTGAATGATTAAAGCTGTATAAGGGCATAGAATGCAGCTCTATTTTCCCCTCTTCTTTTTTTATACAAGTTCTTGCAAACAGCTCTTTGTATGGGAATTTTCTTTACTATAAAAAATATTTCATTACTTTAAATTTTTAAATGATGAACAAGAACATTTCCAAAGAGGGAGCAATTCCTGAGAATCTGGAATAAACTTGGAGAAGACAAAGCGGATTTCTATTCAGAAGGGAGCATTTAAATTTAAGTAGCATTCCATAAGGTGGTAATTGTGTCTATTTCCCAGACATTTGAGCTAAATAAGCTGGATTGGAAACATAAACTGCCATAAAAGAGTTTAGGAGTTTTGTGTACTTCTTTGCCCACCCACTACCAATCCTTCCTTCCTACATGCTTTTCTTGCATGTACTGGAAGAGGCACATGTGGCCTCTTCCAGTTCTATTATCCTGTGATTCTATATTTTTGTGTGTAGAAGTTAAGCCCTTTTATTCATAAACCAAACAATTTGTTTCTGATTTCTTCATTCTCCTAGGATAGTTATTTTTTAAAAAAAATACATTGCTGTACGATATGTTTCACTTCATCCTTTGTCACAACAAGATTTAAAACAGGTAAATATCGAATGTTTTTGACTGCATGCTATTCAAATCTTCTGTCTTGGGAGGGAGAATTCCGATTAATCCTCTGTTGTTCCACTTTTTCAGCTGCTTTTTAAAAGACCCAGTTTTTTTTCCTCAACCCACTTTCCTGTTTGGTCATCTGCTCATTTCACTAGCTGCAAATTAAATTCAACCTGTAAAAGTACACTGTACTCAATAAATTTGGGGAGGGGGGTGACTCTTGACTGTCACAGTATTCTTGGCCAAAACCCAACTACTGCAACTTCTCCTGACTTGTCTGTTCTTCCTCATTTATGACTTTTGTCATCTTGACCACCCTCTAATATTGCTTGGCCACATGTGTCCTACTTTCAATCTCTAGAATATGGAACATACTCTAGAGCAGCAGTTTTCAACCTGGGGGTTGCGACCCCCAGGGGGGTCGCCTGGCCATTTCAGAGGTGGCGCGGGGCCGCCTCTGTTGGCCCCGCCCCAAAGGCATTGGCCAGGTGAGGGCTCCTTCCTGTGATGTCTGGCCTCACACAAAGCCTGCCTCACCTGCCTCGCTCTCTCCTGCCATCCAGCGAGGGTGCGGGGCGGTCGAGGGGTCCTCGTATGAGGCCTGGCCTCATGCAAAGCCTGCCTCACCTGCCTTGCATTCTCGTCATCGGCAAGGGCGCGGGGCAGGCAAGGGGTCCTCACGCGAGGCCTTGCCTTGTGCAAAGCCTGCCTCGTGTTCTCACCATCAGTGAGGGCGCGGGACAGGCGAGGGGTCCTTGTGCGAGGCCAGGCCTCATGCAAAGCCTGCCTTGCGTTCTTATCATCGGCGAGGGTGCGGGGCAGGTGAGGGGTCCTTGCGCGAGTCCTGGCCTTGCACAAAGCCTGCCTCACATTCTCACCATCCGGGATTTCTGTGTGGAGATCTCAGTAGTCTGTGGAAGTCAGCGCTGAATCGGTTGAAGGTACTGCAAATCCATTTTTTTCTTATTAATCATGATGTGTTAATTATGTTGAATTTGTAACAAAACACATCCTTCATATCAGATATTTACATTACGATTTGGAACAGTAGCAAAATTATAGTTATAAAGGAGTAATGAAAATAATGTTATAGTTAGCGGCCACCACAACATGAGGAACCATATTTAGTGTCCCAGTGTTAGAAAGGTTGAGAACCACTGCTCTAAAGAGTCACCCTTGGGCTGAAAATCATGGTATATAAATATAGTAAAAAAATAAATAATAAATAAACACATATTTAATTTATATAATTTATTCAGATTTCCATGTGTCATATTGCCACATTCCCTCATTCTCAATTAAGAAATGAAGACAGGATAGCAAACTCAGATTTAAATATGAACTTATTTTTATTTAAATTAAACCAGTCTGCAATGTGAAAAATAGTTTCCTTTGCTATCATCAAACAGTACACTATCAGATATCATCCCATAATGGTAATTTGATGATAAAACACCTCAGCTCAAGGGCACATGCAAAGCAATACACCATCATGTCCTGTCATAGTTAAAATACCCAACTGGGTACACAGATGATGAGGTTCTGCATGATGGGCCATTGTAGGGTTGATTAGTCCTTGTTGTGACACTTGTCGCTCTCCCACAAGGACATACCTCAAAGGTGCACTCATCACCAGAAAGGTATGAGGACACACCTAGGAAGGCAAATCCTTCATCATGTGATGCTTCTAAGGTGGTTACTAAGAGTTCAGATTTGAGTATTTACTTTGGCCTGCACTGTGTACCTTAACTTCCAATGAAGGTTCAAGTAGCCTAACACAGAGAACCCAAGCAATGAAAATTTAATTGATCCAAATAAGAGATATTACAGGAACATAAGAAATAAAAGTTAATTTAGCAAAATTCAAAACAATAAAGCAACAAAATGCAGAATTCAACAGTGATCAAAGTAGTCAAATAAGCCATGAAGTAAAAGTTTCAACTGATCCTTGATATTGTAGCATATTGTTTTACAGAAATATTTTGAGGGAAACATTATACACAACCCCAAAGTAATCTTAGGGCCTCATCGGACAGGCAGAATTGTCCATCCTATGGCACTTGAACCTCTCTGAAGAGCCCCCCAGATCCCATCAAATGACGTTGATCTACTTTAGGTGGGGTTCCATGTCTGAAGTGAGGTCCAAGTGTCACAGGAGACTCCCTGTGTTGCATAGATAACAATGGGAGGAGTCAGGCATTGGCAATTCCCCTGGTGGAATGTGATGCAAGTGATGCAGAGCAATGGATTCCCCACACCCCCGTCAGATTCTCTGTAATCCATTATAATCCAGATAGGTGACCTCTGGCCCAGCTCATCTGTTCAAACGTATATCCCTCTATGAGCCAGTTCAAGCATTAAGATCTGCAGGGGAGACCCTGCTCTCAGTCACACCCCCTTCGCAGGTGCGATTGGTGGGGATGAGAGACAGGGCCTTCTTGGTGGTGGCCCCTCAGCTGTGGAACCCCCTCCCCAGTGACATCAAATTGGCCTCCTCCCTCTTGATCTTTTGCCAGAAACTTAAATCCTGTCTGTGGAAGCAGGCCTTTGGTGAGTAGAAATTAAAGTGTAATAGACCCTCATAGATCCAACATAGGAAATAATCAGGACAACGATTCAGGATTGGTGATTTGGTTACATGCTTTAACTGGTTTTAATTGTGATTGATATGTTTATTTATTTTAATGATGTATTGTGTTTATTGTATAACTGTGACATTGATTTTTTGCCAAAACTTGTAAGCCACTCTGAGTCCCCCTCGGGGTGAGAAGAGCAGCATAGAAATGAAGCAAATAAATAAATAAATAATCAGTGTGATGAAGCCCTTAATGCATGTCTAAAAGATCCCAGGATTATGAAGATATGATTTGATCATTTTGCACTGAACTTTTCATGTTATCATGCAAGACAAGTAAAGACGATCAGCACTGGTCCAAATTCTATGTTAAAACATCCTATGAAGGACTAATTAAAGTCCACCACCATTTGAGGAAGTCCTATTATCAGGAACTTCTTTTCTTGGAATCTGAATCCAGTGGATCACATCCTGTGTTCTAAGGCAACAGTAATTTTGCTTGCTCCAATCTTCCTGTGTCAGAACTGCAGACATTTGAACTCTTTATCTTCCATTCTCACTCTGTTCTCTTCTATTCTTCAGAGCTATTCTTCATCAACCATTCTTCACAGAGCATAGTTCTCAGACCTTTCACCATTTTGATTGTAGTCCTCTGCACACATTCCAACTTTCCTGTCATAGTCAACTATGAATTGCACACATGGTATTCCTGCGCCTGCGCAGTTCAACTTCGGAACCTTCTAGAATTAAAAAGAAGACATTTTATGACATTGCCTGGCCCCGCCCCCCCTCCCCCCTCCCCTCTCGAGTATATATGGCCCACGCGGGGCCAGGCCCCCTCAGTTCTCTTTATCCGCCCAGCGATTCAACTAGAGAACCTTCTTCGTGATTGACTCATAGGTAGACTACTGGTTTTTGACTCAGACTGGCCCTCGCTCTTTCTCTAATTCTCTGACCCGGACTGCGTCTGACCTCTCTCCTCGCATCCCCTTAACTGGCTGATTGACTCGGACTGCTTACTGATCTTTCTCTTGTCTACTCCTGACTGGGTATTTGACGGATCGCCTTCTACCATCCTATGGCGACCACGTCTTTTAAGAGGTGCACCCAGTGTCCTAATACTCTTCCGGACACGGACGGGCACTCACTGTGTCTGGCTTGTTTGGGAGAGGCTCATCTTGCCCAGCCATGCAAGATCTGTCAGGCCTTCACGCCCCAGACCCGTAAAAACAGGGTTTCCAGATTGAAGGCAGCATTGTATGAGAGGGCCCTTCTCCCGCCAGCGCCGCCTGCCCAAACAGCCAGACCGACCAACTTACCGGGCTCCAAACTGCCTCAACATGGCGGAACCGCCAAAAAGAAAGTAAAAAAGGCAAAAGATGCTGCCCTCCAAGATGGCGCCCTGGCCTCTTCAGGACCCTCGGGCTCTGGCAAAAGGGCGGGAAGCGGGGCAGCTCTCCATTCGCCCCCGACGCGCCTTCCGCCCGTGCAGCAGCGCAGTGAGCGAGCGCCCCTTCTTGAGGCCCCGCAACTCTCGTTTCTCCAGCCTTCGATCTCGGCCCAGCTGCTCGGCATCGAGAGCCTGCTGTCATCAGCACTGACTGAGGAGGCGGCGCCCGCGCCCCCGGCGCCGGCGCCCCTCGAGATCGAGAGGCAGGTGGACTTGCCATTGCCGATGCCTGCCCTTACTCCTCCGATGTCGGGGGATTCCGGAACGCAGGCAGGAGGAGTGGCTCCTCGCGATACCGAGGGTGCTCCAGGCGACCAGCTGCTGCCCCCGATGTCGGCTATGCTTCCGGGAGTGGGCGTGGTCTCGCCCTCAGTGCAGATGGCGGGCCCCTCCCCTTCGATCTTTGGAGAAGCGGCGCCTCAACACGTCTCCCCTCCCTCGGCATCAGCTGATCGTGAGGGCGGGGGCGAAGAGAGGATGGCACAGCGCCTCGAGCCGCTGCGGCGCGGCTCGCGGAGGTCGAGACGCGCACGCTCCCCGTCTCGATCCTCCAGGGGATCCGGGCACCGGCGGTGCAGATCTCCCTCCTCGCCCTCCTCATCATCCTCCTCCTCTTCAGGGAGCTCTAGGAGGAGGCGTTGCTCGAGATGGTCCCGATCCTCCTCACGCAGGGGACACCGGATGCCTGCTCCAGCGCCCCCAACCTTGCCCTTTCAGGGGTTTTGGCAGCTGTCGCCAACAGGGCAATATGTTTTTGTGCCCACAACGGGGCCGCCTCAGCCGCCCTTCCCGATGTCGTCGACACCAGCCATGCCCCTTCCTGTGCAAAGGATGACAGCGCCGGCTGCCCCTCTCCCTCCCCAGGGGCCTTTAGCTGTGATGCCCGGGAACTCTCTTCATGTGGTGCATCCTTTGAATGGGTCATCAGGTAGGGGAGGAAACCCCGTCCCTCCCTCCACCCATGACACCCCCCTTCTCCCAATGCTGTGTGAAGGGGATTTGCAGCTCACCAATGTCCAGCCAGATGATCTAGAGGGACAAGAGACTGGACATAGAGCTGAGGACGTTGACAACTCCGACTCAGCCCCCAACTCCCCTGAATCCGCCCAGGCACCGGGGGCTGCGGACGAGACTATGGACAGATCCCCTGATTTCAATAAATTTGCTTCTCTTGTGAGCAGGATGATAAGGGCTCTGGACCTGCCGGCCCCAAAGCCTTCTGAACATGTGGAGGACCCGATGTTCCCCTCGGATGAGCAGAACATCGCGTCCCCCACTGCGTTGCCCCCACTCCCTTATCTGCTCAGGTTGGCCAGAGTGTCTGATGTAGCCCCCCCTCTATTGGCGGCCGTTCCCAGGAGAATAGATTCTCTATATAAAATCAATCTGTCATCCGCGAAGTGGGTTTCCAACCCACCTAGGCCAAATACAGTGGTGGCCGAGGTGGCCAAATCCAAGCGTCAGAAAGGCGCCGTGACTACTCCCCCTGATAGGGAGGGTAGAAAGGTGGATTCATTGGGAAGGAAGGCTCACCTTTCAGCGGGACTATTCACGCGAATGTCCCATTTTGCCACATACATGAGTGGTTATCAAAAATTTTTGTGGACACAAATCTTGCCTTATTTGGACTCCTTGCCACTAGATAGCCAACGCTTTCCAAAAGCATTGCAGGAGGAAGCCATTGTGTTGTCGCGCTTCCAAAAAGATTTTGCCAAGCACTTGGCCGAGGCGGCGGGCAATCTCTTTGCCACCGCCACCTCGATCAGGAGGCACGCGTGGCTTAGGGTGGCCAATCTCTCGGAAGAGGGTAAAGCCTTAGCAGAAGACCTCCCACTACATGTGGATGGGCTTTTCAATCCGGAAACTGACGAAAAATTAAAAAGTAAACAAGAGGTTCGCCAAGCGGCGAGTAAATTTGGTTATTCATGGCAGCCAAATTCTCAGCCGAAGTCTAGGTGGCAACAACAACAGTCCCTTGGTTTCCGCAGGAACTACTCAAACACGTTCACAGGCCCCTACAGGAACCGTAATTCGGGTTTCTCCAGATTCCAAACTGGCCGCAGAGCTCCCTATGGAGCCAAATCCAAATTCCAGTCTTTTCAAAACAAACCTAGATCCAAACCTGCCTCCAAGAAGCCGGTTTGACGAGGGGGTGGGATCTTTGGCGGCTCAGCCGGAGGGCGATTGTTTCTTGGTTTCACAATCATCCTGTTCACCAGCTGAGCTCCCTAGGGCCTGTTGCCCTGTTTCACCATCGTTCTATGAGATTGGCTCCATTTCACGATGTTTGGGCACAAATTACTTCCGATAAATGGGTTCTTTCTATCGTTAAAAATGGTTACAGGATTGAATTTGAAGATGTACCTCCTACAGGAGAGCTGATATCCACGCCTGCTTCCCTGCCCTTGTCAGCGGAAGTTCAAGCCTTGTTAGCCAAAGGGGCCGTTTCTGTTGTTAGCCCTATTATGTTTCAATACTGTTTTTTCTCACAATACTTTTTGGTGAATAAACGAAGTGGGGGCTTCCGGGCCATTATGGATCTCAGATCCCTCAATAAACATATTTCTCCAAAAAGATTCAGGATGGTCACTTTGTCCATGATCATGCCATTACTATTCCAGGCGCTTGGTTCGCTACGGTGGACTTAAAGGATACCTATTTTCACATTTCTATAGTCCCTCAACACCGCAGGTTTTTGGCGTTTATGATTGGTCACCAGGCTGCACTGGGAGGTGTCGGCCGACCTGTTCAGGCTCTGGGGCGTGCCGGAGGTGGATCTGTTTGCGACTTGCCAGAACACCAAGTGCCGGCTGTTTTGCGCCCGTTGCCATCCGATGCCGCAGATAGGCTGCCTGGGGGATGCGTTCCTCCACAATTGGGGGGGCAGACTAGTTTATGCATTTCCCCCCTTTCCTCTGTTACTCCGGGTGGTTGCCAAAATCAGAAGGGACAATGCGCATTGCGTCCTAGTGACGCCCTGGTGGCCTCACCAGCCTTGGTTTGCCCCCCTCCTCCAATTATCACGGAACAGTTTTCTCCATTTTCGTCACAGGTCAGATCTGCTGACGTCTCAGGGGGGTCAGGTACTGTATCCCGAGGTACATCAGCTCGGACTTACAGCCTGGCTCGTGTTGCCGAACCATTGACTGCTTTTTCTGATCTATCTGGACCGGTCCTCTCTATTATTGAGGCGGCTCATAGACCTTCTACAAAAAGATCGTATTTATACAAGTGGGCTAGGTTTAAGGACTTCACTGCGCAAAAGGGTATTGCGCCTGAAGAAGCATCCATTCCGTTAGTTCTTGATTTTCTGGTTTCGTTATTAGATGCGGGCCTTTCGGGTTCGTCTTTAAAGTGCTATTTAGCCGCCATTTCTTGGTTTCGGCGGAAAGCGGGTCTTCCCTCATGTTTTGGGGACCCAGTGGTTAGAACTTTTCTGAGGGGTATAGCTAATACTAGACCCTGTGTAACCCCTGTTTCACCTTCCTGGAGTTTAGAGTTGGTGTTAACAGTTCTGATGAGGCCTCCTTTTGAGCCGCTGGCGACGATAAATTTATCATATCTTTCTTGGAAAGTGGCCTTTTTAGTGGCTATAACGTCGGCTCGGAGGGCCAGTGAATTGTGCGTATTACGGGTTGACCCCCCTTATCTTAAATTTCACAAAGATAAGGTTGTATTGCGCACAGACATTGCTTTTCTTCCCAAAGTTTCTACGACATTTCATATGTCACAGGAGATTGTTCTCCCTTTTTTCAAAACCCTACAACGCCTCTAGAAAAGGGTTGGCATTGCCTGGATGTTCGTAGGGCACTGGCGTTTTATGTAGACAGGACAGCTGGATTTAGGAAAATGCCAAGGTTATTTATTAAGTATCGTAAGGACAAAAGGAGATTGCCATTGTCTTCTCAGCATTTTTCTTCTTGGATGGTGTCTACTATTCGGTTATGTTACAAACTGTCGGGAAGGGACTTACCTCAACAGGTTAAGGGTCACTCGACCCGGGCGGTGTCGACGTCTGTTGCCTTCATGAGGGGTGTGCCATTGGATGCCATCTGCAGGGCTAACATCTGGATGACGCCACTTTCTTTTGTATTGCATTACAAGATGGATGTCGTTTCCAGGAGAGCAGCTGAGTTTGGGAGATCGGTCTTATTCTCAGCGGTGGCATGACGCCCACCGTCCACGGTTAGTAGCTTGCTAGTCTACCATGTGTGCAATTCATAGTTGAGTACGACAGGAAATTATAAGTTGCTTACCTGTAATTGTAGTTTCCTGAGTAGTCACCTATGAATTTGCACAACCCGCCCTTCCTCCCCTCGAGTGTCATGCCCCCGCCTTCTGCTGTTTGGCGGAAGAGAACTGAGGGGGCCTGGCCCCGCGTGGGCCATATATACTCGAGGGGGGCGGGGCCAGGTAATGTCATAAAATGTCTTCTTTTTAATTCTAGAAGGTTCCGAAGTTGAACTGCGCAGGCGCAGGAATACCATGTGTGCAAATTCATAGGTGACTACTCAGGAAACTACAGTTACAGGTAAGCAACTTATAATTCTCTCTAGTGACCCCATCAGGTACCATCTTGACTAGTAAAACGTATTCACTAATTTTATTCTCAGTTATCTGGTCTTTTGCCTTTATAGAGACTATAGCTTATTACAAGGCACTAAGTCACAAAGAATGTAAGGAGATGTACTTCTTAGTTGAAATGTCTAGAATTGCACGGTGACATTATTACTTAGAACATTGAACTGAGGGTTCATCTGCACTCTCCAAAAACCATGGACTCACCTCATATGGAAGGTTGCCTGCATGATGCTACTTTCAAGTTTTGTGTGTGTGTGTGGGGGGGGGGGGGTTGCATTTAAATTTTATTTATTTTGAACATTTATACCCTGTCCTTCATAACTCAGGGCGACTTATAACTGGCAATCATTAGATGACAACAAACAAACAATCGCAGTACAAACAATTAACATTAAGTAAACCAACAAGATTATAAAAACACATTGAAACAGCTTTCCCTTACTTAGAGCAAAATTGGAGGATACTCTGGAATGTGCTGTAAACTCCATTCTGCAGCTTTGGGGAAAGCTAGATCAGGTCTGAGTTAGCCTGATCTGCTATGTATGTGGCACATTGGCACCACCACCCTTTCCCTGTGCTCATCAGTACAGAAAAGAGAATGGATCATGATGATGTTTCCATCTCAACCATTCCTACTGGCTCCATGTAAGCTCCTGACCATCATGGGCAGCTCTCCTGAATATCGGAATGGGGTGCCTGTACAACAAGCATGAAGGAAGGGGTCAATTCCTCCTCCTTCTTCCTGTTCACATGAGCACACTGTTCTGACACAGGCAAAGGCACCACTATGACCAGACAATCTCCCCTCCTTCTTCCTGATCATCCAGGTGCCTTTCCTCCTGCATGATGATGAAGAAGAAAGGCAGGATCTCCCCTTCTTCATGCTGGTTGCATGGGTATCCCATTCTGGTGTCTGAAGAACTTCCCACAATGGCTAGAAGCTCACGCAGATGTACGATGCCCTAGCAGAGCAGCTGTACTCCTTGACCATATGAACAACAACCCCAATTCAGCACAAATGTGATCAAAGGATTTTCTAAGGCTTTTTACAGCAGTTTAAACTTTCCTAGATAGGATACCAGAATTCAAAAAGTCAATATTTTGTGAGTGCACTATTTTTAAAAAAAATTCTGGGAGAGAGGAAATCTAATGCTGAATATACAATTTTTTAAGATTGTACAGGTTACTGTATAGTAAATTCTTCACACACTCCTAGCATTATTTCAGGCTTTGCCAAGAAACATTGATTACAGTGCACTGTCAAAGGCCTCTGCACCAATTTTCAAAGTGTCATGCTCTGCTGGAAAGGTATGCGGAAACTATCTCTTGGTTTAAATGATGATCTTATAGCCACATTGTTTAAACATTTTAAAGCGCTTCTATTGAATGGTTTCCCTCATAGGTTTGATTCATTTTGATTCTGCTGACAAAGTTCCCATTAAGGAGCACTCTTTTCATAATTTGTCAAAAATATATAGCAGAAATGAAGCAGGATGAAGCCAATTTGTAATCTGAGAGCACTAACCTAGTTATGCTGACATGCTTCGTGATGTACGCTTCAGCCAGCCAGCCAGCCAGCGATTTAACGTTATGAAGCACGAAAAAAGCTATGTTGCCTATAATTTCCCTTTTTTAAACAACACAAATTTAAGGTACAGTTAAGGGCTAGATCCGACTTCATCTACCTGGCTGGGGGGGGGGGGGGGTTAAATACTAATGGATCAGGTGGCTACTGTGTATAAAATGTGGATAAAAATGGGGAAGAAGGACAAGAGTTTTGAGATGCTGAATAATTGTAAATATATAATACTGGAACCCAATACAATATGGTTACTAAATCATTTCCCTAAAATGATTTAATTAACACCAGTAAGGAGATAGAAGTTCCTCATACCTTAGTACCTAATGCTTACATTCTGAGTCATGAGATAGTAGAGGTGTGCAGAAGTCCAAAGATCTGCTTTGTTTGTATTTACGAAATTTGTGTGACCCCCATTTTTATTCTAAAGTGTTTTAAAAATACATAAGGGATCCAGATTGTATCTAATGTGAAGTGACAAGAAAGACATTTTTCCCCGTTCATTATTTAAAAAACCTACAAGAGCTAAGCTATACCTGGTGGAGGAGGAAGCCCCACAGGTCTTGGGGCAACTCTTCTCTGTTCGGCCCTAAACAAGCAGGCCCTGCCCTGTGCTGTGCCTGGGATGAACCACACCCCTGACAGGGGAGGAGGCCTGCCAAAAGCCTCAGCCACAAGACTACCTGCTATCCTAAGCAAGGCCTGCAGCCTCTTCTGCCAGGTACAGGGCTACTTGCTCTATCCGCCACCACCCTTACTTGAGCATACCCTGTCCTGCACTGAGGCTGGGACAATCCGTGGGTCCAGCGGAAGAGGAGGCCCCACCAAAGGCCCTGCTTAAGATGGCGGGTACTCTCGCACCAACATTACCTCTCATAGGGCTTGAGGCTCTCTCGTGAGAGGGAGGACTAGTGTGGGAGGCCTTTCCCCATCAGGTGCACGGCTCATGCCAGGCCCAGTGCAGGTGGCTCACCATGAGGGGGTGACCGACTGAGAGAGCAGTCCTGCCACTACTATGACAGCAGTAGAGCACAAGGAGGAAGAGAGAGGTGGATAAAGAGAGAGAGGAGACATACAAAATAAACGAAATCTTTACAAAAACTCAGAGGTGGGTGTTTTGATATATTTGTGTTTGATGAGAGGTGGCTCTGTGGGTCGTAAATCAGGTTGTAAGTATGGATTTAACAAAACACCATTTATGACCCTCTTATCATTTTTGCACAGCCCCACGAAAAGTACTACCCATTGTGTTCTTTTGCCAAAGGCAAAAGGGTGGGACTAAATGTGTAAACCTATTTTAGCTTCAAACTGTTAATGGCAACAAGTAAGCCTTGGGAAATATTGTTTAGGTAGGCAAAAAATACTGCAGACATAGGAAAAACTGCTATGGCATCACGGCAAACAGATATGGCCACCCTAGGAATTCCAGAAGTTGGGACTTTATGAATGCCAAATTTCTTAACCTCTGGGTTGTTGTAGGTTTTTCCGGGCTATATGGCCATGTTCTGGAGGCAATCTTTCTCCTGACGTTTTGCCTGCATCTATGGCAAGCATCCTCAGAGGTAGTGAGGTCACTACCTCTGAGGATGCTTGCCATAGATGCAGGCGAAACGTCAGGAGAAAAATTGCCTCCAGAACATGGCCATATATCCCGGAAAAACCTACAACAACCCAGTGATTCCGGCCATGAAAGCCTTCGACAATACATTCTTAACCTTACTTACAATATTTTAAAGCCTTTTTGCTTTATCTGGATGACCATTCTCCTCTCCATCCAATTCTTCCCTGTCACTTCCCTCATTGTTTCTATGTAGATTATTGTATGTATTCTTGGAATGAACATATCATCCTCATCATTATTATCCTCATCACATTTATTTGTAGTCTGCTTTTCTCAGAATTTGGAACTGGCATGGTTGCCATTGTGATCTCTATGATTCTATGATTCACTGTGGTTTACAACAGATTTTAATAAGTAAAATGCACAAAATGCAAATGTTAAAAAGTGATAAAGCTGTCAAAAAATAAAAACAAGCATGGTTCAGTGCTGCTGGGTGGACACACTAACTGCCCCCCTCCCCGCCCCTATGTCATAGTGTCTTTAGCCATGACATGAGTCCTACTTGGCCACCATTGTGTGCACTGATGTCAAGCAGAGGTGATGAGGTGCTGGGAGAGGGGAAGAAACCTCCATCTCTCCCTTGTCTTCTCAGCATGTTGTCACCCTGCCAACACCACTGTACATGAAAGTGGACAGGTAGGATCTGTGTTATGGCTGAAGGATATGAGGGCAAGGGAACTACCATCCCATGTCCCTAGGTCATCCAAGCTCCAAAAACATGGGATGACAGTAGAACCAATTGCAGCTGGTTCCACAACAAACTGCTCTCTCAGGCCCTAAGTTAGGGGATAGTCTGAGTTCTGTGCCAGAATTTGAACTTTCCCCCAATTTTAGATAATGTGGGGCAAGGCTGCATGAAGGTGGCCTTGACCTGCATTACCCCAAATCAGTCCTGTGAGACATTTGGCTACTGAGTGATCAGTATAGAAGGGACCTAACTTTTCTAGAAATTGAGTTCTAGAGTCTAGGGAAATCCACTAAGATGTTTCCTTTTCCTATTTTCAAACCATAGGCAGGGCAAAAAAAAAAAAAAAAGGAATGCACATCTTTAGGTTGAACTATAAGATAAATTAAGTTAGAGGTAAAGTAAAATTGGTTACATCACAGCTCCTTAGCTTAGCTGAAGTCAAATGGTCATGTCTCACCATAGCAATACAACTAACTTTAACTGGAACAGGTATTTTCAGCCAGAGAAGGTATTTTTGTGTATGTCAGAGATCTAACAAAACCTAAAAGAAATGGCACGTCTGGTTGAAAACTGTTAAGAAACTATTTGAATTTCAGTTGTATGCAATTTTTGTTGAACTAACTTGAATTATATTGGACCTTTTATAGAGAGATATGAACTTTACCAGCTTATTACTACTTTAGGGGTGCTTATCAGACCAGTTTTAATCAATTTTTCTCCTCCTCCTCTTGTCTCTTTTAGATCAAGTATTTGGTTCCCATTTGCACAAAGTGTGTGAACGTGAAGGCTCCACAGTTCCTCAATTTGTTAAAATGTGCATAAATGTGGTTGAAAAACGAGGTGAGTACTTATCCAATTTAACATTTCTCCCCACCTTGTCTTCATCTTTCAGCATTAATCATTCTGAGACCCACTAGGAAAATCCTAAGTGTTAAATTTATATGTACTTATATGTAACTGGAAATATATGAAGCTGCTTGCCTTTTCTAACATTCCCCTGTTAGATATTTTTTCTTTACATTTCCCTCCACTACCCCAAATATATACCATAATAAATTGTAAGTAGCCATAGTAATTCTCTTCCATTTATACTTATTTTTCTTGACTAACTTAATTATAACTAAATGCTTTAAAGCAATTACATTTTAAAATATAATTCTTTCATTTTCATCTTTTGTATTATTTATTTACCCGTAACCTTTTCCTTCAAGTAATTTTCAGTTCAAAATTAAATTAGTAACTAAGGAAAATAAGTGGAGAGATCCATAAATTTTTATTCATCCATACTGTATTTAAAAGTAATTGGGGGGGGGGGGGGACTCTAAGACCTTTTTTAACAAAACCGAATTGAGACCTTATTGGTTACTGTTGCATATATGAAGATAACTAATGTTTATTTCCCTACTTTTTAATTTTCTTCTGTGGTTTTGAACTCTGTTCCATGTTCTCTTGGGATGGTTTACTTCAAAGGGGAACTAATAATTGTATATTAGGGAGAAATTAAGATCGTTCAAAGAGGCCCTGCTCTCGGTTCCACCCCCCTTGCAGATGCGATTGGTGGGGACGAAAGACAAGGTTTGCTCAGTGGTGGCTCCTCAGCTATGGAACTCCCCATGAAATTAGATCAGTGCCCTCCCTCCTGCCATTCAGAAAAAAAAGTAAAAACCTGGCTATGGGACCAAGGTTTTGGGCAGTAAGCAATACAAGGAACGATCAGGATCATGTGCATTAGATATTGATATTTGGAATGGCCCTGGACTAGGATTGTTGGATTGGGTGATTTTACCATTTATATCAATATGTTTTAACTCCATGTTTTAATGTTTAAATGTCATTGTGTTTTTATGATTTAATTGATAGCTGTATGTTGTAGTAGAGCCTGCGAGTAACGAAACAGTAGTTTGGGCACTAGAAGAGGAAAGAGGGTTACTTGGGAGCAGGAATCTGATGATGAGCAACAGAGGAAAAGGATCCGGGGCATACTTATGGTACCCTCAGATGAGGAGCCATTCGAGGGTTTCTCTGGGAATTATGGGTCAACAAGTGAAGAGGAGGAAGGAAACATCATGGATTGGTCTAAGGGAATGAAAAGGGCTACTCAGGAGCAGGAGTCTGATGAGGAGCAACAGAGGAAGAGGATCTGGGATATACTTACTGCTCCTACAGATGAGGAATTATTCATGGGTTTCTCTGGGAATGATGGGTTAAGGAGTGATGAAGACAGGGATGGCACGTTGGACTGGACTAAGGTGAAAGAGGTACAAGCTGTATGTGTGGAGCCAATGTCCAGTGATACATTTGTAGGGTTCTCTGGTAATGAGGACTGGCAATCGGGGAATATATCTAGTCTTGGGGGGATCTAAGTCTTGACAGAAGATGAAGGTGGAGAAATGGGAGTAGGAGTTCACGTGTGGAGTCAAGAACAACTGCAAGGGATAATGAAGATCAGCTCATCTTCTGATGATAATGTGTAAGATAAAAGTAGGTTAAGAAATGATGAATCTTTGCAGAAGGCAAGGTGTTGGTTTACATTTGTGCATTGGATACTTGTCGCTGCCTGTTTTGTGTTGGCATTGGGTCCTGGATCTGCAGGTTGCTGCCTCTGTTCGTGTGTACTTTCAACTCGGCTTGGATTCTCGTGAGTGTAGATTTCCCCCTTCCTTGATCTTGGACCAGTTTGACTACGACGCTGCTTCCATGGACTTTGGAACTTTGCTACTTCAAATTCTGCTTGCTACAACCCTGGACTTCGCTTGACTACGCTTCCTTCCCTGCAGCTTCTTTGTTTTGTTAACTATTTGCATGCTGTGTTGTTTTGTGTGACTTTCAGAGTGCTTTGTTTAATCCGGTTCTTTTCTCCGGATAATCCAGATTATTACTTTAGTTACCTTTTTGAACCAGGACTGGTTTTTACCTTTGAGTTTTGATCAGAGACATTGAGTTAAGTGCCTCTGAGTCTTTTTCCTTTGTTTAATAAACACTATTTTGGAACTAACTCTGAGTCTGGCCCTTTAAGACGTCTGTGTTACGACACTGTATGTTATTATTGTTTTATGCTAGGTTTTTATGTATGTGAGGCATTGAATTTTGCTGTATATATGTTGGAAACCACTTTGAGTCGTCCCCGTCCCCCCCAGGTGAGAAAAGCAGTATACAAATTTAAAAAAAATAAACAAATGAATGAATTAAGGAAGATGAACAAAACTGGTATGCTTATATCCTAAATAGAGTGGAAGGAAAAATAAATATATTTTTAATCTTGCAGAGCACTTGCTTTGCTGAAGTCGTAAAACTTCTGTTTTGATTTGAGTGCTTCCTTCCTTTTAGTTATTGCAACCTTAAACCAGCATATGGCTTTAAGCTAGTAAAAATGTAAATAATGACTAATCTTGGTGGCATGTGATAAAATTCTCATTGTTATCATTGTATTTGTGACTTTGAATTTTGTATACAATTTTCTGTCATCATAGACTTGGATTATGATTCCTTTGCATTTATTTCTGTTTACTCAATGTGTTGTTTTCACTAAATTCTGGCATACACCATCGCAGGACAGCAGTAATTTATGTGAAGCTAAATCCAATGTTTATGAAAGCTTCTGATGACATTTTAGACTGAGGTTGGTATTAGGAAGCAGCATGTGGAGGTGCCAAGTCTCCCCGCATGGCTGAGACTCAACAGATTTGAAGCCCTCCTCCTAATGGCCAGATCTGCCTCTAGCCAAGTTATTCAACTGCAGAGTCATGGGAAATACTTATGTACCAATTATGGGGAAAGGCACATTTAATGAAAACTGTATGTTTACTTCCATAGTCTTAGTAAGATGGCCTAAATACTCAGCGCAGCTGGCATATTGGCTGAGGCAAGGAAGCAGTGCGCCTTTTTGTCCTATCTGCATACTGTAACTGTACATAAAAAGTTCACTGTGTTTCAAGGTGGAGTGCTCTTTTATGATTACCCTACTTTACAAATACATTTATTTCTGATCATCAATAGCAGGATTTGTCTGTTTGGGTTATTTTGCTTAGAATTGTTTAGCAGGGTCATTCCACTATTGCTGTATGAAATTACTTGTAACACTCAGTGATCAGTCAGAACATTGTTCACATTGCAAACGTTGTCATGAGTGCAGGCAACTGTAAGCTTCAAGCATAACATTCAGGGATGTGGAATCAGTTTGAATTCAAGTAATTTGGCTGAACTCATTTCTGAATCAGACTTCTGCAAGTTTACTGGCCCAGATCATTGCCCAGGCTAACGTGACTTACTCTCTGATGTTACTATAGGGCCTCATCACTCTTACCAAATTGAGCATCCAAGGAAGCTTGCCAGCAAGTTGAGGGATGGATGAGCACGTAGCCCATCACACAATGTCCCTCAACTTCCAATCCTGGGATGTTTCTTCATCAACACAGGAAGGCTCCTGTGTCATGCTGGTCTACTCCGGTTTGGCAACACTTCCCCATGTGATGGGGGAGCGTTGCCATGATAGAATCGCCCCACATACCTGCTAACTTTTCCATGCTTGCTGGCAAAGCAGCAGCAGGGGGACGGGATATGTGATTAGGTCCTATATTAGGTCAAATGTTAACTCGGGAGTAACAAATGATGATGAAGAGTCTTTCCATCATGATTGTGTATTATTTACATGCTGTATATCACACTATTCCAGTAAAGTGTAAGATAAAGGAATTTAAATGTGTCAGTGCTCAACTTTTCTAATTCTGGCTGAAGAAAGATGTATCAACTCTGAGAAATCCCATCAAAAATGATTAGCTACCACAAGATTTGAATTCAAGTAATTTGGCTGAACTCATTTGTGAATCAGACTTCTGCAAGTTTACTGGCCCAGATCATTGCCCAGGCTAACGTGACTTACTCTCTGATCTACTAGTGGATGTTACTATAGGGCCTCATCACTCTTACCAAATTGAGCATCCAAGGAAGCTTGCCAGCAAGTTGAGGGATGGATGAGCACGTAGCCCATCACATAATGTACACATTTGCATGCTCAGGGCTTCATTTAAATGTGGACTTTTAAACTAAAATGTCCAGTGCTTCAGCATATAATTATTACATGTGTGTACACAGAGAGAGAGAGACTAACATACAAACATGAAGTAATAAATAAATGTTTTTGCTAAGAATATCCATCTACGGATTGCAACACTGAGGATTGTGGCTGAGTCGTCTGGGAAGGGTTCTAGATTATGTCTCCACTAATTTAAATATCTTGGAGCTTTGAATTTATAAGCTCTGATTCCCCTACCATACTGGTCAAACAACACATGAAAGTACATCAGGGAAATACAGGGCTTATGGCCTTACGACATACTGAGTACATGTCCCCTTTCTTTTGCATCATCTATATTCAGAGACAATATTAGTCTAGGTATTATATCTTGGGGACAAACAAAAAGGGAAAATACTTGCTGACATGCTTTGGTTCGGATTTTTACAAACCTTTGTTATCACATGTCAGAGAAAGAAGACATTGAAATTATTCATTCATATATGTGAGAATAATATGTGCAAAGATTTACATTTGGTCTCCAGTTCTTCAAAATGGAGATTCCAGGGGTGGTAAAATTAAGAAAGATTGGAAACTTGGATTGACATTGAGCAGGATTTGCATTCTTAGTAATAAACTAATTTCCCATCTTCCAGTGAGATTTTCTCAGAGGTGAATGCTTTCTTTTTCTTTTTTTTCAATCAAAGCAAATCAAACCACTTGTGTTGACCTTTCTCAATGAACAATCCCCAAAACAAAGTTTACTAAACCCAATTGTAGCATTGAGATTATAGGAAACATA
Source organism: Anolis sagrei (assembly GCF_037176765.1). Taxonomy (NCBI): domain Eukaryota; kingdom Metazoa; phylum Chordata; class Lepidosauria; order Squamata; family Anolidae; genus Anolis; species Anolis sagrei. The sequence continues at coordinate 209,299,447 of NC_090021.1, read as the reverse complement.
ATCGTATTGGTTTTTGGGGAAATCCACTAGCTGACACCGTGTTTCTATTTTGAATTCAAGGAGCTGTTGATGTCATTCAAATCCTTAAATAGATTGGGCCCCTGATACCTACAGTATTCCTTCTCTCTACTCTCTGAAGACTAAGGTCTACTGAAGAGACCCTTTTCTCTTTCCCACTTTGAGGCTAGCCAAATGGCCTCTTCTTGGTGACCAGCATTAGTGTTATTCCAGCACTTATTTAAAACATGACATATTATTAAAGCCCTTGTGCTCTGATGTTTTTGCTCAGCTTGTATAAGGATATGATTCTACACTGTTTTAACTCTTTGATCTGTTTTAATGTGTTATAACTGTTAAATTGATTTTTGTTGTATACCACCATGAGATCCTACAATATAGGTCAATGCAATATCATTGTCGGCATCATAATCACTGAATACATAGGTGAAGACAGTCATTTACAATGACAAATAGACTTTTTTCAACATTGGTGAGAGCCCTTATTTTAAACAAGTTCTATACTTACTTGCTTAATTCCTGTTATGAATTTGAATTACATTGCACCTATTAAATAATGGGATTTACTTTTGTATCGATTCTGCATTCAACAGTTGATTCAATGGATCTGTTCTTGTTGGAATTAAACAATAGGAATTAGGGCTCTGTCTGGCTTGAACTTGCCCAAGCTTGCTTCTACAAATCTAGGCAGCTTCTCAGCATGCTACCTGCCTATTGAGATTGAATATATTATTAACAGTTTTTTAAATACAACAGTGCCAGTTCTGTGAGTTAAGTTGACTTAATGGCAAGTCAGGATCATTCTGTTCATAACTTTTTTTATAAGACCCTGTGTTAATTGGTTACTTGCTTGATAGACCTGATTTAATGTGGTATGAAGGAACTGGTCCATGCCATTTATCTTAGGACTCAGTTTTGCCTTGTTTTCCCAAATCCTTGCTGTCAATGTTTGCAAGCATGAAAGAGTTATTAAACATAGGACATTGCTACACTCTTGATTTTCTTTCTCAAGCACAAGATGCTATTGCAGGAATTATATACAAAATTGCATACTTGAATCTCTGCCAAAAAGTCATCCTGAGATCCATAACATTGTATAAAGATTTAAGAAAGACCTTTAGTCCACTTCTGAGAAGGTCCCCAGCTTTCAAAACTTTTATCTCTCAACTTTACTTCTCAGCAGCTGTTCTTTTCTTCTTCTTCTTTTCTTTTCCTCCTCTTTTTGCTGTCATTTGTTTGACAGCATCCAGTTATAGGTTCCGATGTCTGTTTAAAGAAACAGGGAGGTTGTTGGCTTTAAAATCCTGTTACTGCTTGTGTGTTCAACATTTTCCCAGGCTTTTCTGCATAGTTTGCCAAGCAAAGGGACTGACCTTTTGCAGCAAACACTTTTTCATTTCAAAATGCTCACTTTGATTTTTGTCCCATTTTATGCTCATTCCAAACTGTTTACAGCCCACTAAAAATGACTGTGAATTATATGTTTGTGTAATGGATTCCTTTTGTGGTTGAGGAAGAATGTTTACTTTGTGCAATTAGTTATCTTTGGGTAGATTACAGTGACCTGAGAAAAGAGGCTGAAATGATTATGGTACCTTAAGCATTTCCTCTTGTTATCTTCTGTCTTGGTAGTCCAATATGTTTCTTTAATAAAAAGAAAAGAAAAATCAGGGCCCCTGTTCTCTGAAGTAATATCACATAGATCACTCAAAATTTTGTACAAGTAATTTTGCTCATGATATTGAACAATGTAGAAAAGGATCTGAATTTTCAGCCTTTTTCCTCTCTAGAGAGAGAGAGGATTCAGAGAGTTGTTTTTTTTAAAAAAAAAAAATTAAAATGTCTATTAATAATATTCAATATAACTTCACAATAAAATAAAGTAAAATATCCGGTAAAATTGATATAGTCATCAAACAATACACAACATTGAATAGCCATAGAGTCTGTATTGTAACATTAGCATAGCTACAAAATAAATATGTTAACTGGTCAATTATGTCACCAGGCCATTTCTGGCACTGAAGGGTAGATTCATTGTTTGTAAATAATTCCATCATAAGCCCCATTTTGGGGGGAAATGCATTGCAGGTTGTGGTTTTCTCATGAGTTTGATTCAAACATGTAAGGGAAAAGGTATGGCATGTGGATGGAGGCAAGCCTGATGATGTGGACAAGATTCTTGGACCTGTGAGAGCAACCACATATGCTCTAGACCGCTGGCTTATCAAACTTGCCAGTCGGGGTTTGGTTGAGTGGCTTATGAGGATTATAAATGCCTTATTGAAACAGGGACAAATACCAACTAGCCTAAAAAAGGCAGTAGTATGACCAATATTGAAGAAGGCATCCCTGGATTCCTCAATATTAAATAATTACTGGCCCATTTCTAATCTTTCCTTTTTGGGCAAGGTTCTAGAGCAAGTGGTGACTACTCAACTCCAGGCATTCTTGGATACAACCGATTATCATTCTGGATTTAGACCTGGTCATGGAACGGAGACAGCTTTGGTGACCTTGGTGGATAGCCTCTGCAAAGAGCTAGACAAGGAAGGGGTGTCCCTGCTGGTTCTCCTGGATCTCTCAGCAGCTTTTGGTACCATCGATCACTTAATCCTTCTGGGCTGGCTTTCCAGGATGGGACTTGGGGGCACTGCTCTGTAGTGGCTCCACTCCCTGCTGGAGGATCATACCAAGATGATGTTGCTGGGGGATACCTGCTCAGTCCTTTGGCCTGTGTGGTCCTCTAAGGTTCCAGTTTATCTCCCATTCTTTTCAACATCTACATGAAACTGCTGGGTGAGGTAATCTGGTGTTTTTGACTACAGATGTGTCATCTGTGTACAGATGACACACAACTCTATTACCCCTTTCCACCAAATTCCAAGGAAGTGCCCCAGATCCTGGACCAGTGCCTGGCAGCTGTGATGGGCGGGATGAGGGTTAACAAACTGTAGTTAAATCCAGACAAGACAGAGGTCCTCCTGGTCACTCGTGAGGCCGATCAGGATATAGGGTGACAACCTGTGCTCAATGGGGTTACACTTCTACTGAGGACACAAGTCTGCAGTTTGGGGGTCCTCCTGGACTCAGTGCTGACCCTGGAGGCCCAGGTGTCAGCAGTGGCCAGGAGGAGTTTCACACAATTAAAGCTTTTGCGCCAACTGTGACCATACCTTGCAAAGCTGGATCTGGCCACAGTGATCCATACCTTAGTTACATCTCATATGAATTACTGCAATGCACTCTACATGGGGCTGCCTTTGAAGACAGCTCAGAAACTGCAATTAGTACAAAGATCTGCAGCCAGATTACTGACTGGAGAAAGGTATAGGAAGCATACCACAGCCCTATTAAAGCAACTCCACTGGCTGCCTATAAGTTTCAATTCCCAATTCAAAGTGCAGGTTATGACCTACAGAGCTATACAGTTTGGATCCAGCCTATTTACGCGACCGTATCTTCCCCTATGAACTATCATGATCTTTAAGATCTGCCAGGGAGGCCGTCCTCTTGGTTCCACCTCCCTCACAAGCATGGTTGGTGGGAACAAGGGAAAGGACCTTCTCGATCATAGCCCAGGGAAAACAGAAAGGCCCCCACAATTTTAACCTTCCAGAAGGAATTGAAGATGTAGCTTTTTAAACAGGCCTTCAATAATGTTTAATGGGACATTCAATAATTTGAAGGACCAAAATTATGATGACATTTTACCTGATGTGAAACTTTAAACCCGATCTGTGGCTTGGATGTTTAAATTTTATTTGTATAATATGGTTTTTAATTATTACTAATTGCTTGTTTTTGCTTAATTGTCACATGTTTATTTATTTTTATTTTTATGTGGGGTCTATTTTTACTGATTTAATGTTCAGATGTATATAGTATGTTTGCTTTTGTTGTATTTCTGTTGTCTTGCAAGCTGCCCTGAGTCCCTCCGGGGAGATGGGGTGTGATACAAACAAGATATAATGATTATGCCTGCCTTTTTTGGGAGTAGCATGAGGCTTGTAAACAGGATTCTGAGAAAAATGGCCACATTTCCATTTACAAAGCTGTATGTATTACAGAAAGAGAGAAGAGAGATTCCAGGAAAAGTACAAATTTATTCAAACTTGGAAAACAAATACAAACTACTTGCCATTGACAAATTATACTAAATCATCACCCCATTCCTTTCACAATCAAGGTGCATCTCCACCAGCTGAATAAATCCAGGTGGAGTCCAGAATAGTTTGTACAGTTTTCTCAGTCTCACCACAGGAGCACCACATGTAACAGCAAGAAGTGCCTCAGAGTTGTTCTGCTCCCCAGATCATTGCTGGGACAACAGTACATTGGTTGGAGAACCTCATTGGATACATAGTTGGATGCCTCAACATGATCTCAGCAGAAGGAATGTCACCAGCAAGGCTCTGCCAGGGAGCCGCTTTTGGCTGGCAAGAGAGTTGCTGCTGTTTTTGACATGCACTCACTGGATTATCCCATATTTGGCTCACTCCAGCTGTCCACACGTCAAAAACACTCTGGAAGCTCCAGAATAACCTGTGAGTTTTCTTATGGTAAAATAAAAGTTAAAAGAAGCGGTTATGTTGCAGGACTGTCTACACCACATCTTCTTAAACTGTGGGTCCCCACGCCAAATGGGGTCTCATTAGCTCAATGTTGGGGACCCAGAAAAATTAGTAACAATAATTTTGGGGTGTTTTAGACATATACACTAATTTGTTGTTCACTGTTTACAGGGAACTCTACAGAATATGCTTCAGCTGTACTTCATAAAAAGGAAAATCAACCTGAAGTTGAAGTGGGGCTGAAATGTTGTTTTTTTTATTAAAAAAAATAGACAGCTAATGTCTTAAGTAGAATAATGTTCTAACAAAGGATATGGTAAACTGCTTGATGTATTCTTTCATGATTTTTTTTTTGCACCATCCCCATATTGGTTCATCATAAACACACATTTATCTTTATAAATTTAAAATCTGTTCAAGTTTGAGTGATTAAAAAACAAGTCTACTTATTACCTTTATATCTTTTACTGTTGCTTTTAGCAACACTGCGGTGAACATTTGTTCCTTTTCCCATGCCTCCGGCTGTATATAGTGTTTCCAGTTACCTTCAACAGTGCTATCCTGAAAGTGTGGAGATCATGTTGCTCTGCTAGATGATCTGAGCTCTTAGTTCTGCTAATTTTGTAGCCTACATTCTTTCCCACTTTGGGATAATCTATTATACTTGGGTCCAGGCATGCACTAAAAAGCTAATACTTCCATGAAAAACGTGCAATTTGTACTGTTTAACTTCTACCGAGATCCTTGAAGTCTTTTTCATGATTCTGTTTTGTTCCAAGAAAGTTTTCTCTCGTGTGTGTGTGTGTGTGTATGCACATAAAAAGAAGACAAACAAAACATAAATGATAGAAAATGCATGTATTTTAGGGAGTGATGAGTTAAGTTGTTTGGGAGATCATTCAGTTTTTCAAAAACTATTTTCAAGGATCACTGGGAGAAAAGAGAGTTGTAGGCGAGGCCACTAAAATCCATTTCTTATCTGCAATTGACTTTATTCTGATCGAATAGCAAATAAGAATAGGCCAAAGGACATTCCGATCAATTTTGCTTTAGAAGTTTGATATACAAAGTTGATGCAACTCTGAGTAGAAATTAGGAGCAAACGAATACTCTGCAAATGTCTTGGCACTGCCTTTGCCAGGAGTTCTGTCTTCTGACTCATTTAATCCCACTATAGCCACCTTTCTCAGAGCAAAAGCCAGCTAATAGTTTTGTGCAAGGTCCAAGTTACAATTGGCTCAGACGGGTATTTTCTCTGGGGCCTCAGTGTCTGTGAAAAAGCCACACTCTGCGTCAACTTTTTTTTCCTAATCAAGAAGCATCAAGATGAAACATTTTTTTTAAAAGAGCATAATGAACAAATTAGAGAGGAAAGAGAAAAGGGGAAAGGGGGAAAACACAACACTTTCCCAAGATATAATTTGGAATTTATGAAGGGTAGAATCTGATCTACCTCTTTTTTTTCTTTTTTTTTAAAAGGTTAACAACCCTATAATAATGGAAAGCCTTAAAGCCAGTTGCCATCCTTGTCATCGTTACCTGATACCTGCCTCATTGACTAATTCGTTCCAGAGAAATGCATCCCATGCTTGTAAAAGAAAGCATTAGTATGCTAAGTTTTGCCAATAAAAACAAGTGGTTACTGACTGTTCACCCACAGTAACATTTACTGTGACAAGCCTAAATTCATACCTGGGAGCACTCCATTGCTTTTGCTGGCATTGCAGAAGGAAGGCATTTACTTTTTCCTGTACAGTTAAAATCAAACTATTGGTAGCCATTTAGAGTAAATATCCAATATTCAGAAACAGACGCAATTAGCTCCCCTCCCCGTTCAGCTAGGGATGGGAAGTACTTTGCCACTTCCCCCGAAGAAGAGACTAAAAGAAAATAGTTCTGGGCAGAGCTATTTTCTGGGGACGGTGCAGCAGGAGTTAGCAGCCACCTCTAGAGTTCATTTTGAGCAGTATAATTATTTTGTCACCTAGGAGGCCGGGTAGGAATCCCCCCCCCCCCACACACACACACACACTACATGTTCTAGGATGTTTTGTTTTTTTTTTTTTTACCTATCCTATACTGTTCACAGAGGGTGAATTCGGAAGGTGTGGAAAATAGCAAGGGACTTACATTTTGGTGTACACCCAAGGCACCCCCTTTGTGTGCAGGCCAGGAATGGAAACCTTCACCTGTAGTTCAAATAACCGAGGTGAGGGTGAACGAAAATGGCCTAGGAATGGGGAGAGACTGGCCTCAATATCCTTGGGGCAAAATTCTTTGTTACGTTTCCTTTAGTAGTCATCTAGGATTATTTCAATCAAGGACCCTGGTGTTTTGCCCAAATTAGCTGAGGAGTAGGTCTAGGATGGCCACTGCTTCAGCTTTATCCACACCAAGTTCATGCCACCCTTTAGAATTATCTGCAAGTCATAAAGTTTAATTTGGTAACATCAATAAAAGTTGCCCATAATTTAATAATAATAATAATAATAACAACAACAACAACAACAACAACAACAAAAACAACTTTATTTATAACCCGCCACGCCACCATCTCCCCAAGGGGACTTGGGGCAGCTTACATGAGGCCACACACATCAATACAGTAATACAAAATAACACAAAAACACAAGAAATAAGAAAATAACATAAAATACAAAACCAATATAAATAAATAGCACAACAATATACAATTTTAAAAAATCAAAACATTAAGCACTAAAAATGATCACAGTGGGCAGGGCCAATTACAAAGATTAAATTTTTAAAACCACTGGGTGATAGGGCAATGTAATATATCAGGACAGGGAATCCGAGCGATAAGGTAAGATTTGATTGCACATACCAGGAAATAAAGTGCTTCTGAGGGCATTTTGTGCAGAATTTGGTCAGGAGTTATCGTACATTCAGCCATTGAAGGCACACTGGAACAGCCACGTTTTCAGGCTCCTAAAGATTGCCAGGGTGGGGGCTTGCCTAATATCTCTGGGGAGCGAATTCCAGAGCCAAGGGGCCACTACAGAGAAGGCCCTCTCCCTCATCCCGCAAGTCACGCTTGCAATGGGGGCAGGAGCGAGAGAAGGGCCTCTCCGGAAGATCGAAGAGATCATGTAGGTTTATGGATGGAAATGCGCTCGTGCAGGTAGGCAGGTCCCAAACCGTTCAGGGCTTTGTAGTAGGGCTGGGCGGTTTCGTTCGTTAATTTCGTAATTCGTTATTAATTCGTATTTAAATTAGCTTACGATCCGATATTGAGTCATGCAGGAATAGTGTGAGGAGTAAATTAGATTTGAAACAATTTTTTAAAATTTATTTTGTATTGTTTCATAATTGTTTCGTAATTGGTTCAAAATTGTTTCGTAATTATTTTGTAATTATTTCGTAATTATTTTCACATGTCTGGTGCAAATTTTATAGTTGTTGTTTTTTTTTATCACACCAACAGTCAACAACAGAGGGAGAGGGAAGCTTCAGAAGTTCTCTCTGTCCCATTTGAAGGTTTTTTTAGCATATTGCGCAATCACGTCCGCCATTAACGAATCGATTCGAAATTAACGAAATTTCGTAAATAACGAAATTTTGAAATCTCAAAATTTCGGAAGTATTTAGAATTTGGAAACACTAGCACCAGCTGGAAACGAATTGAGTTTAGAAACAAATTTTTCCGTGGTTACCCAGCCCTACTTTGTAGGTAAGAACCTACACCTTGAATTGGGACCGGAAAATAAACGGCAGCCAATGGAGCTCCTTAAACAGGGGGGTTAACCGCTCCCTGTAATTCGCACCAGTTAGTCATCTGGCTGCCGCTCAGTGGACCAGTTGAAATTTCCGGGCCGTCTTCAAGTGCAGCCCCACGTAGAGCGCATTGCAATAGTCCATATTAACCCATATTCGTTGTGTGGTCACGTTATTTTGGGGGTTGGATGGCAAATCATTTATCAACATATCTACTAAATCCTGTAGAAAATTTACAAGGTAGGGTATGAGGGACAGGATGCTCTAACTAAAAATAAATTTTAAAAATGATGAATTTCACAGCTGAAACTTACATTTGTACAAATGATCCCTTAGAAATGAAGGGTGGAAGTCATAAAAGGAATTATTAGAAACTAGGCGTATAGATCTTTGGTTACTTTTTCTCACAGGCAAAAAATGTCCACACTTCTTTTTGTCTTTTATTTATTCATTTATTTATTTATTTGCTAGTTAAGGACTTTGATGCCAAAGTTTCACATTAATAAATTACCGCATTTCAGTTCCCTGCAACTTATATAGAAAGAGTAACAAAGATGTATACACAACATTATTTGATTTGAAATACCACTTTAAAATGCTTCTGCCATTTTCTTTGACTATCCTGCCTCTCACATGGTGGCACAAGCATTCATTTGATTAATGCCATCTTTTAAGCGAATGTCACACAGCACATTGCTACCATAGCACAATTTAACTTCAAAAATAATACATAGATAACATCTCTTAAAATGTATACACATTTTTGACACCCCTGGTAGATTTGCTTACCTTCTCCCTCTCTTTCCTTTTCCTCCTCTTCGGATTATGTTAGGCAAACAGGGACAGCATTCGGTCACCCATCCAGGTTATTTATTCATTTATTTCAAACAATTCATTTTCCTGTCTATCCTCAGTGAGCCCAAGGCAGCTAACAATATAAATTAAAAGAACAGCATTTGAAAATACTTTGACAAAAATAATTAAACCAGTCATAAAAAATTAAAATGGCATATTGAAAAGAATACAAAAAATAATTTCAGCCACAAGTATTAAAACCACAGCAAACGAAAAATACCCATTCCTCCCTCATGCAACTTTCCTCAAGATTCCAAGTTATGGGCTGACATTTGAAAGAGAGAAAATCAAACCAAAAACATTTACATGGTGCTCAATTGAACAAAGGATTGCTACCAGGTCAAGAGAAATAACATTTCCACATAGAAATATTATTTTATGCATAGAAAAAGCAGTTTCCTGTGGAGGAAAATCTGTTTTTGAAGTCTTTATTCCAGCAAGAAGAAAATGGCTAAAATTACTGCTTTATTTAAGAAGAAAATTAGTAATGAATTACATCTCGTCCAGTATAGACATCACTATCAGTCTGGAGTACCATATCTAGGGAGTGACCTTAAGAGCAAAAGAGCAAAGTGAGTAAGTGAAATCAAAAGACTGGAATAGCAAGGTCAAACTTAAAAGAAAAGTTCCATCACACTTAGACAGTTAGCCAGTGACCTTCATATCATTTATAAACTTCATGATGATCCTGTGAATTCCAACTACCATAGGTTTGGGAAAATTATTCAATGGGACAAATACATTTTGTTTTATGGCGACATCTGGGCTATGTCTTAACAATAGTTCTGATGATAAGATGTAACACACTGATATTTGCATGTGCATGACCCTAGGCCAGTGATGACAAACCTTTTAGAGTGAGTAGTGAGCAATCAAGGAGGGTGGGCAAGCAGCAGGTAGGCAGCAAGCAAGGGGTAGGCGAGTGGGGGGCGGCGGCAATGGACTGTGTGTCAGGAGGTTCACCACCACTGCCCTAGGAAGAACACAAGCCAAGGGAGGGATGAGATCTCAAATACATTCAAGATGAGGGGATAATATGCTTGAGGATCAGTTTCTATAATATTAATATAACTTAATTCCACATAACTGTTCATAGGGCCAAATTGGAATAAGCTAAGGGCAGCCTGCTTCCTTGACCTTTATCTATGAAAATGTAGGGCACTTGTTGTTTGAAATAAAGATCTACCAAAGTGTCAGACATCAGAAGAAGGCTTTCAAATACAAGAATTGACAAGAGTTGATTTTTGCTGAAATACTTCACATTTTCTTTCAGTTATCTACTCATAAAAACTTTCTAAGCTATGTGTATTTTCAAAATTCATTCAGCACAATGCAGCACTCAGAAACATCATGCAGACCCAGCCAACTCTCTCGTGGTATTAAGAAACAAAAGAGAAGTAAATGGTTCTTAATGAGTTTGTGGACGTACCTCAGGGGGCCCATGAACCAGAACCATTTTTTTTTAGAATTGCTTTCATTCTGGTTACTTTCAAGATTGTTTTTAAGTGCATTTTTTCTGAGGAGGTCCATTCCTTTCAGAAGATTCTCAAAGAGGTCTATGACACCCAAAAGGTTAACAGCCACTGGATTAGAGTGAAACAGGCATGGAGAATATTCCTCCATGACAAATATAATTTCCCCCCATTAAAAAAAAAAAAGAAATTCTTTCAGGCCATTAATCTGTGACAGAGGAAAGGAGAGAAGACGTTTCTTCTCTTGCTTGTTGCAATAAACATCAGTCAGCTGTGCTTACTGCTGAGCTGTGTGTGGATTCAGAGGGAAAGAGGCATAACAGAAGAAACCTTTCCCTGTCAAGATATATTAAACTCCTCCCAGCTGCTCTACATCATATCCCCAGCTGGTGGTTATATCTCATTAGTTTTTGAGGTGCGTCCAGTTGTGTGTGGTCAGAAGTTTACTTTTCAGAGGAAAAAACTCAATGATTTAATTATTTAAGAAATGGTACATGATGTTGAAACTTCAGCATTATATTCTAGTAATCCATTCTGAACTGAGGCCACCAAGTCAATACCATTCAGAAAGTTGCATGTGGAGGCAGTGCTGGTTAATCATTCCCTCCCTCCCAATGATCTACAACAGCCAATTACTTTTTAAAAAGAAAAGAAAAAAAGAAATGAATTCAAGGCTAGATTTTTATCTCTTCTCTCAATAACCTCAGAGTAGCCCTGCCAACTTTACATCTTGAGTTTTGACTGCCACTGTTAAAGCTGATTTATATCCCTATATCCTGTCCACTGCTTGGAGTTCTTGTTTTTACTGTGGTTTAACCACCAAGTACTAAATTTGTCATTGAAGAATTCTGGATAAACTTATTTCCATTTTTAATGACAAATATTGGCAAAGCAACATGTATCACATGGTCACATGGTGGCAGGTCTCTGTACCTACTCCACCACCCTCTAAGCCAAAAAGGGATGAGAGAGATGCCATTAAGGAAAATACACTTATCAGTGACTACAAGTCATGCTATGTAAGAGAATGCATGCACACACTTGCAGAAATACGCAAATTCCAGTATTGGACAGAGTATATTTCTAAATGCCAGTTACTGAGGAACAATGACAATGATGACAATTGCTATGGTAATGGACTATGGCAGGCCCGTAGCCAGGATTTTGTTTTGGGGGGGGGGGGGTGAGTTTGGTTCGGGGGGGTCTGAGTCTGCGTGAAAAAGGGTCTACCCTAGCAAACCTTTTGTATCGTTACCCCAATACCCCCATGCATATGAGATATATTGAGCATGGTGATCAGATCATGATATGAATAAACATAACAGTTTAAATAATGTACCAGTAAGGCCTTCTCGCGGACCACCATGAGAATTTCGGGGGGGGGGGGCTGAAGCCCCCCAAGCCCCCGGCTACATGCCTGGGCTATGGACAAGCTTGATGGAGTCTCCGACCACAGAATTCAGTTAGATAAAACCATAAGTCTGTTATATTTAAGCATGTTTTAATTGAATTGACTTAATGTTTTTAACTGTATGCAATTATTTGTTTATTATGTATTTTATTATGTGCACATCGTTGCTGGCTGGAAGCCACCCTGAGTCCCATAACCCCCCCCCCCCCCCCCGGGAGGTTAAAAATGGTGGGTTATAAATATTTGAAATAAATAAATAAATAAATAAATAACAATAGCTGGAAAGATTGCTTTCATATCTAGTTTTTGGGATTTCCAGAAGCATTGATGGGTTACGGAGGGAAAAAGCCACATTCTCTTTTGGTCTCACCCAAAAGGGCTCTACTTATGTCTTTACTCCTAAAATTGGGTCTTTACTCCTGTTTTAATGGCTGCTTATCTCCTTTTACTCTTCTGGTTGTGTTATTTAAATCTTGCATTTTAATTTTTTTCTAGTCTATCATTATTAGCCACTTTGAGATTTTAGATGAAAAGCGGGGTATAAATGTACATTTCTAAAGCAAATAATAATAACGTCTTGTAACTATGTTGCCAGTTTTTCAGTCTATCCCCATAGCTTCAAAAAACAGAAGAATTGATGACCATAATTATCTCCAAAACACATTTTAAGTTGCAGGAGCAAATTATGGTGAAAAGCTGGTAACCAGTGATGATAGGGGGGTTCCAAGTCAGTCAGGTGTGTCTTAATTTCAAAGGAGTTATCCATGACACTGAACCTATTTTTTGTTGGATACACTATCTTGGGCTGCATCTAAATGTCATTTGTTTCAGTGTAGCATTAGTCTGGGGCATTCAAATGATGCACCCAGGCTAATAATAATAATAATAATAATAACAACAACAACTACTACTACTACTACTCCCTGAAGGGACTCGGGGTGGCTTACATATGACACTTAAGTGCCTAAAACGATGCATAAAATGAACACACGGTACAATGCAAAAAGTAAAACCAAGAGCATATAAAACAACAATTTAAAACTCAGAACAATGCGCAATAACCTATGGTGACAACTGTCGCAAAACACGGCTGGAATGTAAACAAGACAAGGGAATGGGATAGTGCAAATTATAGCTAAGGAACAAGGGCATGGGATGAAGCGCAGTGCTGTGTCATTAATTGCAGGTCATTGGGGTTAGACATTCTTAAAGGCTTGTTTAAACTCCCAAGTCTTCAAATCTCTACACAAGGAGGACAGTGTGGGGCCTGCCTAATCTCCCTGGGGAAGACATCCCAAAGCTGGGGGGCCACCACCGAGAAGGTCCTCTCCCTCATCCTCACCAACCACACTTATGATAGTAGCGGGACCATCAGGAGGGCCTCCCCAGCAGGGGGCCCCTACATGTTCATGTAGGTACATACTGGGTAATGTAGTCATGAAGATAGGCAGGGCCTGAACCATTTAGGGCTTTATAAGTAATAACTTGCACTTTGAATTATGACTGGAAACTTACTGGCAGCCAACGGAGTTGCTGTAATAGGGGCTCTCTAAAGCCAGCTCCAGTTAGTGGTCTGGTTATCATGCATTTTAACTCAGGTAAGTCCTTTAATCCAACTTGATTCCAAGTTATAAAAAAAATCAGGAAAGATCAAAATCTTCCAGGAAAATCTGAACCTTTGCAAGTGCTCTGGCAATGTAGACTATCAGATCACCCTGTGTGATCCCAGATGGCATCCCCACAGCACTCCTATGTTCCCCAGGTCCAGGTAGTCTGGGGAGGCAAGATGACAGTGCCTTTCTGCACCCCTGTACCCCATTCCTTCCAAAACTGATACATAAACATGCCTTACTGTTGCTGCATGGTCTCTATTTCCAGAGATCCATCACTTCCTAATGATACAAGAATCAGGAAATATAGACTTTACAGCAGCAGTCTGGGGAGGCAGGATGACAGTGCCTTTCTGCACCCCTGTACCCCATTCCTTCCAAAACCGATATATAAACATGCCTTACTGTTGCTGCATGGTCTCTATTTCCAGAGATCCATCACTTCCTAATGATACAAGAATCAGGAAATATAGTAAGACATGCTTTTGTGTCATTTTTGGAGGTGCAAGGAGAGTGGAAAATGATGCCAATGTCGTTGTTACTTTATTGTATTCTGTAAAGTAAAACTAGAAACCACCGGTGGTGCAATGTTTTAAACTCTCGTGCCGGCAAGGACTGAATACCGACAGGTCAGAGGTTCGAATCCGGGTAGAGCACGGATGAGCTCCCTCTGTCATCTCCTTACTTACTTACTTAGGCGATCCCTCGTTGGACGAGTAAGATGGTCTTCCATTATGGATTTCCTTGTGGGTCCGCATGTGGCTGTGGAGCCCTATTCTTGCTCTGCATCTTTTTCCGCAGTGAGGGCATTGGTTTCCAGGTGGAAGGTGGTCCCGGTCGGGGTTGGCTTGACGCGCCTTCCTCCTGGCACGTTTCACTCTTTCACCCTCCACTCGTGCCTCCTCAAATTCTGCAGCACTGCTGGTCACAGCTGTCCTCCAGCTGGAGTGCTCAAGGGCCAGGGTTTCCCAGTTCTCGGTGTCTATGCCAGAGTTTTTAAGGTTGGCTTTGAGCCCATCTTTAAATCTCTTTTCCTGTCCACCAACGTTCCGTTTTCCGTTCTTAAGTTCGGAGTAGAGCAACTGCTTTGGGAGACGGTGGTCAGGCATCCGGACAACGTGGCCTGCCCAGCGGAGTTGATGTTGTAGGACCATCGCTTCAATGCTGGTGGTCTTTGCTTCTTCCAGCACACTGACGTTTGTCCGCTTGTCTTCCCAGGAGATTTGCAGGATTTTCCGGAGGCAGCGCTGATGGAAACGTTCCAGGAGCTGCATGTGACGTCTGTAGACAGTCCACGTCTCACAGGCATAGAGCAGGGTTGGGAGGACAATAGCTTTATAGACAAGCACCTTGGTCTCCCTACGGATGTCCCGGTCCTCAAACACTCTCTGCTTCATTCTGGAAAATGCTGCACTTGCAGAGCTCAGGCGGTGTTGTATTTCGGCGTCGATGTTGACTTTGGTGGAGAGGTGGCTGCCAAGGTAGCGGAAATGATCAACATTTTCTAATGTTACACCATTAAGCTGTATCACTGGCATTGGAGAGGGGTTGGCTGGTGCCTGCTGGAAAAGCACCTTGGTTTTTTCAATGTTCAATGACAGGCCGAGCTTCTCGTATGCTTCTGCGAAGGTGTTTAGAGTGGCTTGTAGATCTTCTTCTGAATGCGCACAGACGACATTGTCATCAGCATACTGGAGTTCTATAACAGATGTTGTTGTAACCTTGGTTTTGGCTTTCAGTCTGCTGAGGTTGAATAGCTTGCCATCTGTCCGATAGATTATTTCCACTCCGGTGGGAAGCTTCCCATCAACAAGGTGAAGTATCATAGCGATGAAGATGGAGAATAGAGCTGGGGCAATAACACATCCCTGTTTGACACCTGATTCCACTTTAAATGGGTCACTTTGGGAGCCACTACTGTCCAAGACTGTTGCCATCATGTCATCATGGAGGAGCCGCAGGATGTTCACAAATTTGCTTGGGCACCCGATTTTGTGGAGGATGGTCCAGAGAGCGCTGCGATTCACTGTGTCGAATGCCTTTGCAAGGTCGATGAATGCCATGTACAGAGGTTGGTTTTGTTCTCTGCATTTTTCTTGGAGCTGTCTTGCAGTGAAGATCATGTCCACGGTTCCTCTGGAGGGGCGGAAGCCGTTCTGGGATTCTGGGAGGGTGTCTTCTGAGAGGGGCAGAAGGCGGTTTGCAAGGATTCTTGCGAGGATTTTCCCAGCAGAGGTTAGAAGGGAGATACCTCGATAGTTTCCGCAGTCTGTTCTTTCCCCTTTTTTGAAGAGGGTGATGATGGTGGCATCCTTGAAGTCTGCTGGGATTTTCTCGGTCACCCACACTTTTTCTATGAGCTGGTGGAGTTGGTGTGTCAGCTCAGGTCCTCCCTCTTTAAAGATTTCAGCAGGGATCCCGTCTGGTCCACTGGCTTTGTTATTCTTCTGTTGACTGATGGCATTGCTGACTTCTTCCAAACTGGGCAGTGCTGCAAGCTCATCCCTGGTTTGTTGTTGTGGGATTTGTGAGAGGACCTCTTCGGCCACATTGGAGCTGCGGTTCAGGAGGCTTTGGTAGTGTTCTTTCCAACGTAGTGCAATTGAGTTTTGGTCCTTCAGGAGTTTGGTTCCATCTGATGAGCGTAGAGGCTGTATGCCATGGTTTCTTGGTCCGTAGATGACCTTTGTGGCTTTGAAAAATCCCTGAGCATTATGGGTATCTGCCAGGTGTTGGATTTCTTCGGCCTTCTTTGTCCACCAGATGTTCTTGAGCTCTCTTGTCCTTCTTTGGACCTCAGCTTTTGCACTGGCATAGATCTTGGCATAGATCTTGCCCCGAACGCAGAACTGCCATCATTGCAAGGGAGCTGGGACGCTTCAACATTGACATAGCAGCCCTTCAGGAGACCCGGAGAGCAGGAGAGGGACAGCTGAAGGAAGAAAAAGGAGGCTACACCTTCTTCTGGAAGGGACTGCCCGAAAAAGACCAAAGAATGCACGGAGTTGGCTTCGCCATCAGAAATGATCTGATGAAACATCTGTCCGAAGCACCCACTGGCATCAACGAACGACTCTCAACCCTCCGAATCGATCTTGCCAAAAACCAACGGGCAACCATCATAAGTGCCTATGCACCAACACTAGATGCTGATGAAGACATCAAGGAGAAATTCTACTGTCAGCTGGACACCGTCCTATTGGGGATACCTAAGGAGGACAAAATCATCCTCCTGGGGGACTTCAATGCAAGAGTCGGGCGAGACTTCGACCTGTGGCCAGGGACCATAGGAAAAGACGGGGTTGGAAACAGCAACTCAAATGGCATCCTGCTTCTCACCAAATGTGCGGAGCACAACCTTGTCATCACCAACACGCTCTTCCGCCAGAAAAACAAGTTCAAGACATCATGGAAGCACCCCCGGTCAAAGCATTGGCACCTCTTAGACTATGTAATCACATGCGCCAGAGACCGCCGTGACGTGCTCCTCACAAGAGCCATGACAGGTGCTGACGACTGCTGGACTGACCACAGGCTAATTTGATCCTCGATGGCTATCAAGATCGCTCCCAAGCGCAGACTCCAAGGAAGGAAGACAAGGCGCAAAATGAACACCCAAGCCCTTCAGGAGCCCTCCAGACGAGCCCATCTTCAAACAGCACTCAAGAACCATCTACCCACAGTACACCCCGAAAATGTTGAGGAACATTGGAACAAACTGAAGACCTCCATCATCCAAGCCTGCGAAGAAACTATTGGATACCAAGCCAAGAAACATCAAGACTGGTTTGATGAAAATGACATCGAGATCCAACAGCTAATTGACAAGAAAAGGAAAGCCTTCCAAGCATGGCAGAGAGACATCAACTGTGCTGCTAAGAAAAAGATCTATGTCATCTCCAGCTCCCCATGCGAGGACACGACGTAGCCTCCCACAAGGATGGTAAAACATCAAAAACATCCGGGCATCCCCTGGGCAACGTCCTTGCAGACAGCCAATTCTCTCACACCAGAAATTACTTGTGGTTTCTCAAGTCACTTCTGACATGAAAAAAAGTAAAAGTAAAATGCTATCATAAGTTGAATCTGTGGTTCCTGTTAAAACAACACAATGGAATGTACTGGTCTTATTTAGGCCTAGTAGAAATTAATTTCTCCTTCATTGAAAAACTTTTGGATTTAACAAGTAAACTAAAGTATGTATATGATAAATATATACATGTAATATATTCATATCTAAAATCAAAAGGGATTTTAAGTATATGATTTGTATCTTCTACTCACAATTGAACTTCTCTTCAGTAAAACAATAATTGGAATCAGCTAATGTTTTGGCTGTGGATTCCAAGTTTAAACAAAACAGATTAAAATAGCTGTAGCTTCTGACATACATAGGTCAGAAGCTACAGAGACAAGGTTTACAAACAGAGCAGTCATACTGCTTTCTTAAAAAGAGATCCAATACATTTTAAAGAAAATGTAAGGGGTTTTTTTTCTTCCTCTTTCTTTGTTCAAAACAGAAAAGACATTTTAAGGGTTTTGTTGAAAGACTAGAATTGCTTTGTTTCTGATCCCATGATGAGTGAAAGAAATGTTTAAGAAAGATCACTTTACAGTGAGATTCATACTGAAATGTGATGACTGTGATTCAAGCCAAGCCAAAAATTACAGCTCAGAATTAGAAGGGATAGACATGGCTTGGGAATCCATTTTCCCACATTCCTGAATCTCAATCATCCCAGCTAATGTTTAAAAGAAAATAGAGTGGGAAACAATGAGGTCATTTTGTTTGGCTGCAGAACAAAACAAAACAAAAAAAGTCTTGACAATAAAAGGAACAAAATACAAATTGATTGAGAACAACTGTTCATTTACACTGGAGACACCTCAAGAATGGCAAGACATCCATGGCATTTTCTAACACTTTTATATCACTTTTTTAAAAAAGCAATAATAATTTTCAAAGTGGATGCTTCATAACTTGTCACGATAAGGCTTCCATGGAGGTCTTGCTGACATCATTGTTGCTAGCAGTGTTTCTGATTTAACTGAAAACTCTTCAGTTGGCAAACGTAGAACTACATGGCAAAAGTATGATTAAGATTGAGGCAGCACTGATTTGTTTATTTAAATGAAAATACATGCTGATGAGAAGCGTAAAATTTAAATTCTATTTTCTTTCCTCCTGCCCTTATCTCTTGTATGTAGGTCGCTAAGCAAATATTCTGCCATCAATCAGAGGGGTGCGGATCAAAGAATATTACCGTATATAACTTATCTGTAAGCTAAGGATCTAAATATTATTATTAGCAACAAGACTGTAAATGGCAGTTTTTAAAGGGAATACGAAGACTAAAGACTATATTCAGTTGATAGTCCCAGCTAAAGTAGACATAGACCCCTTCTACACTGCCATATAAAATCCAGATCATCTGCTTTGAACTGGATTATATGGCAGTGGAGACTCATATAATCCAGTTTAAAGCAGATAATGTGGATTATCTGCTTTGATGATCCAAATTATATGGCAGTGTAGAAGGGGCCTTACTGAATCAATGGAACTTGGTACATCAGCACTTACATGAATTTCATTGGATCAACTGGAGTTGGACATAACAATTGATTTAAGTCTTAAAGTCTGTCCACAACCTTATACCCTCTTTCAGATCCTGTCTATCTGCAGGATTTCTAGCACAAACCAATTCTTGCTGAATTATAATAGAGATCAAGAACTGCCCTGAAAATAAATATTAATAATTTATTTATTACCCACTTCTCCTTGTGGCTTGAGGAGGAGTACAACATAGTTAAAGCAGCAAGGTAGAACAAAGCACCATTGCATATATATACACATACACACACACATACACAGCATATACAGTGCATGTGTGTGTGTATGTGTGTGTATAGCATGTGCAACCATGGTTCTAAATGGTTCTAAAGTACTTACAAAACTAAAGTTCTGGCAGTGAAAACTAGGGGACGCTGGTGCTTTGCTTCTACAGTGTTGCTAAAGTTCTGGTGGTGAAAATGTCAGAACTCTTACAAAACTTTCAAAATTTCATTATTATTTCATTATTGGTGATTTTTATAACAGAATCTATTAGGAATTGCCATTTATAATGAAATTTTGAAAGTTGTGTTAGAGTTCTGAAAGTTTCACCACCAGAACTTTAGCAACATTGCAGAAGCAAAGCACCAGCGCTCCCTAGTTTTCACCACCAGAACTTTAGTTTTGTAAGTACTTTAGAACCATTTAGAACCATGGTTGCACATTATATATATATATATATATATATATATATATATATATATATATATATATTAGGGCTGGGCAACCACGGAAAAATTTGTTTCTAAACTCGATTCGTTTTAGGGGGTTTTTGCGTTTCGTTTTTTAAAAGAATTCTGTAATTTTTCTTTAAAAATGTTCGATATTTACGAAATTTCGGAAATTACGAAACAATTTCGAAACAATAACGAATTGATTCGTTAATGGTGGACGCGATTGCGCAATACGCTAAAAAAACCTCCAAATGGGACAGGGGGAACTTCTGAAGCTTCCCTCTCCCTCTGTTGTTGACTGTTGGTGTGATAATTTATTTTTTATCACTGATAAAACAAACAACAACCATAAAACTTGCACCAGACATACGGAAATAATAACGAAATAATAATGAAACAATTTCGAAACAATTACGAAACAATTTCGAAACAATTACAAAATAAATTTTAAAAATTCGTTTCGATTTTTAGTTGCTCCTGAATGGTTCAATATCGCTTCGTATACAAAAAAAAATAACGAATTAATAACGAATTACGAAATCAACGATCGAAACCGCCCAGCCCTTTATATATATATATATATATATATATATATCACAGGTATAATGCAGCTTAAAATTTACTGATAAAATGCAGGTTAAAATTCAAAAGTTAAAATTGACTGGGTAGGCCTGTCAAAGGCAATCCCTCACCCTTGTTTTGACTTGGCCCATCAAATTGAATCTTATTCTCTTGGTGCACTCCTCTTGAGAATTATTCATGAAAGACATGGAGAAGTTTGAGTGTCTAGATCTTTTCTGGACTTTGTGCTAAAGGAGGATAAGACTTCACACTTCCTCTCATAAGAAGTACGCTGTTGCATGTAAAGCATGTTGGCTAGAGTTTCCTGGCTTGAAGGTAGTCCTAGTAGAGCAGCATCCAAATCCTTCCTCCTGGCCTTTCGCAAAAGAGGTGCCTGAAGGAACTTGGTTAAGTGCCATTGCTGCCCACATTTCCTGCTCTGGAGCAATTAATGTTGAGGTCTCTCTTTGCTCATCTCAGTCAAACAGCTGCCATGCTTCCGACCATCCTTGGAGCTGGTGAGTGTGCAGGGATCACCACACATTTGCCAGGAAAATGACATGCAGATGTAGCTTGCTGGCTACAGGTCACACTTGCTAGAGGCTGATGCCATGCTTGCCAAGGTGAAGATGTTGGATGAAATTCTTGAACTCTGTACAAGCCTCTCGGCAGATAAGCTGAATAGGAAAGGTCTGCCTAGGTAGAAACAACTTGAAAAACATGGCTCTAACTCAACAGTATTTAATAAGGACATTTCTATATATGGCTCAAATTATGGAAATATTTTTATATATTAAATAAAACCAATCCAAGATACAAGCCAGAAAGTGTGTACGATTTATGGTGGGAATGAGTTGCAACAGCTGCATTTTTTCTTGACTGAGATTTTGAACACAATTTGGATTATGACTTCTGGTCCTGTGTCTAAGACCCTTCAACTAAAAAAGGGGAGCGGGCCGCTAATATACTCTGGGGAAAGCCAACAATATGTCTCAATGACAAACATCATTTTGAAACATTAGATTGTCAGCATATACTAACTAGGAGTCAGATTTTTATTGCAGTGAATGAGTCTGGTTCCAGAATGTTTTTTTACTACTAAAAGTTAAAGCCATCTCTAATTTTTTTTAAAAAAAAAACCTTTGAAATACTTTTTATTTTATCTCCTTTCCCTCTCTAAGTATTTGAAGCCTGCCATGAAGAAACACTGACAGTTGAACAGGGATGTTTTCATTCTTGATAAAGGTGCTCTTAGAAGTTGAAGTTGTTTTCTTTGAAAACGGTTCAGAAGCTTAGAGCAGAATAATGTTAAAGACAGAACATCGCTTAAAAAAATATGCACACTCTCTTTCTTGCTCCCTCACTTTCTCTCACACACAGGGCCTAAACCTATTTCCAAAATAAGTAGTTTCTAATCCAGCTGGGATAATGCGGTCATAAAAAGGATGTCCAAATCCACCAATTTATATTGGTTTGGTTTGGCTTGACTTTCAAACAATTTAAAGCAGAAAGCATGTGCCATGTGTACACTGTAACTGGTGTAGGCATTCTCAACTTTTTCCCCCTGCCTGCCACATTGTGTAATGCAAAAATGAAATGCTAACTGGGGCTACCTTCAGCCATGTCTTCAAGATTGGGTTTCAGAATATAATATTCAGATTACTATGGTTTTCCACACTTAAATGATTAACAATGCCAAACTTTTGAAAGGATAGCTGATAGAGGTGTGCAGTTTGACCAAAAGGCATGTCGTTTTGGGGTCCATTGTCAGCTGGCCCTTCATTCTGTTTACCAGGAAGTTACTCGAATCAGAAGGGTTTTTGCCATTTTCTTTTGACAAAGATACGACCCATTGGCTACAATAGGAAACTTTAAAGGCCCAATCCTTTGCCATTTTAAGGCCAATCTGCATGAAACCTGCATCAGTTTTAGACCCATTTACAACTGCAGACCAAGGTTGAAAACAATTCACCCAACTACTAATTTTTAAAAAATTATTTTAAGTTTTAACACTAACATTTTTTAAAAATAAGGCAAACCGTAAGAGTGGGTTCTGGGAATTGTAGTCACTGGTTGTGTCCATTCTAAGCCAATCAGAACATGGACACTACCAAGCTTTTTATTCGCTGAGAAACGGGAAAAAACTTCAGCTCGGAGACTATTCAATGCCTGCCCCACGAAAGTGCTTCTGGGAAAGAGAACTTTCCAAGAAGACACTGCTTCTGCTGGGGAAACACAGAAGACATCCCTGCCCCAGATTTATTTATTATATATTGCAGACTTAACTCCTTCCTCTTCAGAACCAATAAAATCTGGCTCAATCTGTTTTGATGGGTTTTTCATCCCCCTCTTCCCCATTCTGAACATGAATCAATCGTGTGATGTTGCAGCTGAAAAGCCAATGTGATTCTAGGCTTCTGGGAGTATAGGTTTTGTTTTGATTTTGTCGTGTCAGGAGTGACCTGAGGAGCTTCTGGTGTGAGAGAATTGGCCGTCTGCAAGGACGTTGCCCAGGGGACACCCAGATGATTTGATGTTTTATCATCCTTGTGGGAGGCTTCTCTCATGTCCCCGCACGAGAAGCTGGAGCTGATAGAGGGAGCTTATCCACCTCTCCCCGGATTCAAACCTGCAACCCGTCAGTTTTCAGTCCTGCCGGCACAGGGGTTTAACCCACTGCACCACCGGGGGCTCCGGAGTATAGGATGAAGTACTTTTATCACATAATGAGATGACAGGAAAGCTTGGAGAAGATAATGATGCTGGGGAAAATGGAAGGTAAAAGGAAGAGGGACTGACCAAGGGCAAGATGGATGGATGTTAACCTTGAAGTTACTGGCTTGACGTTGAAGGAACTGGGGGTGGTGACGGCTGACAGGGAGCTCTAGCTTGAGCTGGTCCATGAGGTTACGAAGAGTCAGTAGGGACTGAATGAATAAATGACAAGGAGTATAGTGTAGAGATCGAGAGAAGTCCAGCCATCTCATCAGATGGCTAGTAGCAGAATGAAGTGGTGGTTCGCTTCACAGCAAGACGTGGGGAATCTGGCACCCCACACCTCACATCGCCTGCCTCGCCAGGAGGGTGATCACATGGGGAAAGGGTAGAGTGTGCAGCTTCCCCCCCATAGATTGAGCAGCACAGGAAGCCTTCCATGTTGCCAGGGTGGCAGCAGCAGCACACTGATTCTGCCCCTTTGCACCGACAGAGCCAGCATAACATCATTTGATGGGAGCTAGCTGGCTCCATGAATGACCAGAGCTAGATGATACGGTCGATAGACCCACTCTTTTCTGCTTTGTTCAGACCTCACCTGGAATAACACTATGTTCAGTTCTAGGCAAGATAAATATCCAGAGAAGGGCAACCGAAATGGTCAAATGTTGGAAATCAAGTACTATGAGGAATGGCTGAGGAAGCTGCGTGTGTTTAGCTTGGTGAAAAGAAGTGCAAAGGGGTATATGACAGCTATGCTTAAATATTTGAAAGATGTCAAAATTAGGAGGGGACAAGATTGTACTCTGAAGACAGAGCAATGGATTCAAATGGCAGGAAAAGAGATTTCACCTAAACATTGTGAATAACTTCTTAACTGTAACAGCTGTTTGACGTTGCATTATGCTACAATGGGGTGTGTTCACCTTCTCTGGAATTTTCAAAGTTGAGGCTGGATGGCCATCTGTTTAGAGTGTTTTGGCTGTATTTTTCCTGCATGGCAGGGCATTGGACTGGATGACTCCTCTGATCTCTTCTAACTCTAAATTCTATGGTTCTGTGGCTAACATTGAGATGGATAAGATTAGGGCAAATGTACCCTTTGAACCAAAGGTTGCACTTGGTGTGAAGAACTTACTCTGCAAAGAACTGTAAGGAAAAACCACACAATCCTATTGTCAGAAGGGCTTTGCCAGTGACATCCTCTGATGTTAAAGGAATGTGACTGCAAAGTAGAGCCAGTTTTACCATTGGACAGAAATGATTACCACAGGCAGCAGATTTTGAATGTCATGAAAGGGAACAAATTGTTAGTTATTTATTTGGAATTATTGTATGTTTACTGCCAGGGAAGGTGGTTGATGCGTGTTGGATGTTCTGCCTTACATGCAAGATTAATTTGACTTGTTTTAGATGCAATGTACATTGAATAATTATTGCACTGTAACGTTTAGGAACTTTTAAAAAAAACTACACTTCTGGACAAAATTGTGATAGCTATATTGCATTTTCTGATTTTTTTATAGTTTCCTTAACAAAATAAGATTTTATGCAGTATTCGATTTTTTAATAAAAACTATGCAAAACAAACATTTTCATTATTTTTTTGGAAGAAAAGAGTAAAATACAAAAAAAGATCAAGCCCCTTTTTTGAAAGGAGGTTTCTTGACACGTTGAGATACCCTTTCTCATCAAGAACAAAACAATTTGATCATATTCTTTAATGTCTAACATAGACTTGGGTAGGTAGATATGCCATTTGCTGCTCTGGTCCAATAGCTGGCCCATACAACATTGCCTATTGTGTTTGCCATGTGATTTCTTGAATGCATTCTTGAAACCCTAGATCTAATGGTATTTTTGCATAGAGTTTCTTTAGCTTTGCTGTTCATGCATCAAATTATGCACATGATCACAAGCACAGACCTTTCCCTTTACTTATGGAAAGGGAGGTGTTTAAAGACATAGGTGCCATCTAGTCTAACACTCAACTAATTACTGTTTCAGAAACAATTGCTCTCTCTCCTCCCTTCAAATAAAAACAGAAATGTGTACTTCGTTTTTGGAATATCATGTGACTCCAATCTATCTGGTGAATTATTACCAAGAAATTCATTGAAGTACACATTTCTCTGCGTTTGTTAGGACATTTGTATTTTCTCTTGACAGACATCTTAAGTACAGTAGTCACAGAAGCCAATATGAAGTATGCTTTTCTTTTTCAGGTTTGGATGTTGATGGAATATACAGAGTCAGCGGCAATCTGGCAACGATACAGAAGTTACGATTTTTTGTCAATCAGGGTAAGTGATTCCTTTGCCCTGTAATGTTTTGTTTAGTGCTTATCTGTCTGAAATGACAATACAATGGATTTTAGAAGCTGTGGTACATTAGTGGCACAGAATGATGAGTGGCATTTTGCAGACGAGATGAAGCAACACGTAGGGAGATACAGCAAACGGCCAGAAAATGGGTTGGAAGAGAAGTGAGGAGCAGTCATATCATAAAGACAACAGAATGGTGAAGCAGGAGGGGAAAGACAAAAAGAAGCAGAAAATTAGGATATGACATTGCAAAAATACTGAGCCGGAGGAATATTTAAAAATATTTAAATGGCATTTCAGTATCGGATATAAGGAAAATGAGAGAAGGCGTTAAAAAGTCTAAAAACACGTGAGAAAAGAATAAATGATTTTTTAAAAAATAACAATAATAAAAAATAGCCAAAACAAAGGCATTTCAGGATGGTGTCATTGGAGGGAAGAAGAGCATCTATCCAGAGTCACATTTGAGCTTTTGTTTAATGATTTTGTTGATTTTTCAGTAAGTCTAACATTCTCCAATAGTTGCAGAAATCAGCATTAGGTGGTAAGCAAAGCAATCCCAAAGGCTATTCATGAGGTTCATGCATTCCATCTTTCTGTAACATAATTTATATTACAGCAAGACTCTGATAACTGTGCATACTCATATGAGCTAACAAGGATCATCTTTGATGTAGAACAAAACCACATATACTAAATTAAAATCTATGTCATGGATATAGTTAGAGATTTTCCTATTGACTATAAGGGCCTCTAACAACCTTTTCACATGGAGCTAAATTTGGCAGCATATGCCAATTTGGCTCTGGCCACCCACTGAGCTGGCTGGTTCCCATCCGACTTCAGCACAGCTTCATGGGTGAAGGAGGGCAGAGCTGGCATGTACCGCTGCCACGGCAACATGGGAGACTTCCCGTGTTTCCGTTCGACTCAATGGGGGAAAGCCACATACTCCACGCACACACTGTGCTACCACCATCACCACCACCCCTGTATGATCACCCTCAGCTGGAGACAGGCAATGGGGCATGGAGGGCTGGATTTCCCATGTCCACCAATGAAGCAGAGCAATGCCAGCGGCCATGTGACAAGGTCACAAGTCCTTTAGTGCTAACCACCTACACACATTTATTAAAGGCATCTTTGGCATGTATTTCAATGATGCAATTAAATAAACCTCATTTAAAGCATCTTAACTTGAGCAAGCATGGATTTGGATCCATGAAATAATCTTTGTTGTAATTCACATCAATTGGGGACATTTCAGAAATGTTAAAACTTCATATGTTTTGTATTTGGAAACACCTAATTAAAGCTGGCATTTTTGAGAACTGCAGGCTGAATGCTCACATAAGCTTAATGCTACTGAAGAGACGCAATAGGCGGTGATATGATCCATGGTCATCATATAGAGGATGCGTAGAGAAAATGCATTCTGTGGTCTACATATGGCCCCCAGCGCCCCTTTTTTGAAATTACTTCAGCCCAGGGGTTTTTTTTATGTTACAGGAGAGAGCAATCAGCAAAAATCATTCCCATGTTCTTAAACGCATAGAACATAGAAACCAATATTCCCAAGTCTGCAATCTATGGATTCAATTCACCACAGAATCTAACATGCAAAATACTATGCAATTCACCACAGAATCTAACATGCAAAATACTATGTTTGAATCCATGCTGAGGGAAACACCAGCACTTGAGTTTTCTCATGTCAGAAGCAGGCAGCTAATGTAACTTGCTCCTGCCACTACTACTACCCTACACCATTTTAATGGGGATTTATAAACCCTAATATAGTAAAATCTTTACACATGAACATCCACTGTCCATCTAAACCTACCTAAATCCTTGTGTCTTATACATAATTCTACAAGAGTGTTGTGACTGTATTTGGGTCATTCATTTTTAAGGCATTTCAACCATAGTGCATATTTATGTCTTTTACATAATTTTTTCTTTAAATTTACTTTTGTATGCAAAGTAGTGTGAAGCAGTATTGAAAAGTTGCTGCTGCTAGCTTTCATTTCTTGCTCTTTTGTTAGGTGTTCTGTGTTCTCTCCTGTTCTATGAAAATGTCCTAATTCTGAGGTTAATATACATATGACACATTTATTTCTAAAGCACAGCCTCAAATTAAGAATACAACTATAAGACATTTAAAATTGCAGGAGAAAAATCCCAGAAAGGATCAAATTCTTCCCCAATGTAGTTCCACTGAAGCCTATTTAAAACATTTCTGTGAACTTGTCATCAAATGTATGCAAAGGATTTCATCACTTTGAGTTTGATGGAATTACACCAGGGATGAACTGAGTCCTACATCTCTGTATGAAACTGAATTGCCAAATCCATCCCAAGCCACCAAGTCAGTAAAGTCATTCAACTTAAAAATAAAAAAAGTCAAAGCTCTTATTTCACCATGCAAGCTCTAGTCAGATAGCACTTCTTCCTGGTCCCAGAAGTCCTGTTTTAGATGTTCACTCTCTGTTCTCACTGCTGCTTTAAAGTACTGTGGAAGAAACCAAGCTACTTGATCAGTCATCTCTTAATGCATGCTTGCCTTCACCTTCGTTCTTCATGCAAATCCCGCAGTTTGCCCAATACAACAAACTAATATGAAGGGTAATTCTTAAATGGGGTCTTTTTGCCCCTGTAAGAAGTGTGTGCACAGAGCTTCTTACCTTCATGTAATACAATGACTGGGATGTGCTACATCCCGAGGTTTAGGACACTTAGAAGTGGGAGAAATGAGATGAAAACTTATAAAGGGCTGTTATTTCATTTTTAAAACAGTTTTGCTTGATATAGCATTGTGTCCACTTTCCCTTTATTGTTCCCAGAGAGGAGAAAGCTCTTGAATGCACACTTTAGTTTTTGTTTCTGTCTTCTCATTTCTCATTTGTTCCAGAGTTTTGTTGCTTCTGTTAATATTATTCAGCAATAAGCATTAGCCAACACTGCATGAAAAATCCATTTAAAATGCCCCAAATTGAACAGATCATCAATCCTTATATGAGCAAACTACTTGAATGTTCATTTCTACACTGTCAGTTGGCCATGTATGATTCTTACATCAAAATGCCTGCTCTGTGGAGTGCAAAACTGACATAAATTGAGACTGTTCTCATTTCCTTGTGACTGGAATCTTGTACCGTGGTTGAACATTTTTAAACATTGTAGGGAAAGCTTGAAAATATCAATTGTACCAAACTATATTTTATAGGGAATGAACTGAAGTATTATTTCTGTCCTTGCCTTTGTACTGTGAACATTATCAGCCAGATCAAAACTTGAATAAGTGACTACTGTTAGGGATGGGGAGAAGAAAAGAACAAAACATTACAATTGTCAATATATATTGGTAAACATTTTAGAAAATGTCCTCAAATGTGTATTAAAAATCTAATTGAGTCACTTTTTTCTATTTACTGGGTTTTTTATCATATCACATCTTGGTTTTACATTCAGCAACTATGACTATAGCAAAACAACTGCTTATTTATTTTAACCTCGTGTGTGAGGCATTCTCTTTGTACAGAAAACCAGTGATAGTGTACCTTTTGTGTTAACTTTAAGGTGGCAAGATTATCTTTTATCTATGATTTATATTTCCTATTATAAATGGAAAGAATCTTGATTATATGGCCTCTGGGTGATAGCATCTTTCAATATGTTCACAGCTAGAATGCACAGCTACAATAAGTCAAAATGATATTTTGTAAACACTTACCTGGAAGTAAGTCTGATTGTATTTCCAGCAAGGCTTAGTTCAGAGTGGACATGTAGGATGACTATATGTCATAACAATTCCTGGAGATAAAGTTTTGAATCTAATGTTTGTCTCAGCTAGAATATCAACTTTGAGTCAATAACAACTACATAAGTACTGAGTTACCAAGTTCTGTTGATCTGGCAGATCTACTCTGATTGGCATAATTAGATTTATAGTAGCAATGTTTTTTTTTCCTTTTGTTAAAAAGGCAGGATATAATACATGTATTCTATAGTCCGTTTCAATTGTTACCGTTTAGATTGTATTGTCATTATTGGTTCTTGATATAGCCCTGAGTTTCATTTCAAAGTTCAGCTTCGATGCCATCCAATTATGATTGTCCAATTTGAGGTATGGCCAGTTTATTCCAAGCTGAAATATTATATTCCCATTATTAATATGTAAATTGTATTGCTGACATCTTGTTCAGTCACTACAATGTCACCAGTCAGATGTATGACATAATTCAAGTATATGGTCCTTACAATATTACACTTGCCAAAAGTGTCCTTAAATCCTACCTTGGAAATTATGAAGCCTCCCCTCAGAAGAAGCATTTATAGGATGCTTGAGGGTGGGGTAGTGAGCAATGATGTTTCCAGGCTTCTCCTGCAAGCAATGCACCTTTGGTAAGAAGATGTAGGACTCTACAGGCTGTCCAACAACCAGGAGAGGACAACACATGTAATCACTCATCTCCTTTTCTCCAGTGTCTTATAAATTCCATGATGGGAGGGAGTGCATGTTTGAAAAAGTACTTTGGGGTTGGGGAGTAGCATCAAGAGATGCAGTTACATCATTCAAACTCATCATAGCTTCAACATCTGATGCAAGTCTCAGCTTACATGTATTTTACCTATGTTCTACACATGCTTAAGAA
This sequence comes from Anolis sagrei, assembly GCF_037176765.1. Lineage (NCBI taxonomy): Eukaryota > Metazoa > Chordata > Lepidosauria > Squamata > Anolidae > Anolis > Anolis sagrei. The sequence continues at coordinate 209,269,232 of NC_090021.1, read as the reverse complement.
GTGGAGATGGGATAAAAGAGCACCAACTTGATGGGAGCTATAAGAGTCAAGGAGCACATTTGGAATTTTGGGAGCATAGCTTGTGTTCTGATAAAAATGGCTGCAGGAGGATTGCCGGCTCTCCTGGCACATGTGGGAATTCACAAAACATCAGTTTCCCAGAACACATACCGATAAAGCTGTTCCGATGTGCCTGGCTGTTCCGATGTGCCTTCCCAGAATAGGAAATCTCCAATACCAAGTCCCAGAAGCACTTTATTAGAACTAAGATTGCCGCACACTGCACACTGCACTTACCCTATAATCCTTATATATCGCCTGTCACATCAGCACTTTTAATTCTGTACCCTTTACTCTGGCCTGGCCAGTTTTATTGTGTTTTGGTGTATTGTTTATTGCCTGTTGTTTTGTTGTTTAATATTGTTTTAATTGTTTTTAATTTGCTTTAGGTTTGTATTGTTATGTTGTGTATTGAGACCTTGGCCTTTGTAAGCCGCATCGAGTCCTTTGGGAGATGCTAGCGGGGTACAAATAAAGTTTAATAATAATAATAATAATAATAATAATAATAATAATGCTAAAAAGAAACCAAATTGCAGAAGCACCCTGTTAAAAGGCAGAGATGTTTTCTGAGCTCGATATTATTTTCAAACTGCAGTTTAATTGTGACCTATTTTCTGTCTCAAGATATATTTTACAGAAAGCAAACTCAGGAAGTTCACAGATTCATAGCTTAATCGAAAAACTAAATACAAGGTAGATATTGGATCTGAGGCTTAAATCCGAAAGGGAACTTCTTCTAGTTGAACAGCAGAATCCAGTAAATGTAGGAAAAAATGACCTTTCCTTCCCAGTACTATTTCCTTTGTATTCAACCTCACCCCACTCCCACCCCCTGTTTTGTAGGAAACCCTTTTGGAGATGCTTTAGAAGCAGCTCTAGAGCATGCAAGAGAAAGAGGAATGGAGTTATATCAGATGGAATACATTATAGAATTAAAATACCATATATAACTAAAAACTCATTAAACGTATAGGTAACCTAGACTCAAACTATGCAGGTCAGAGTTTTCCAAACTGTGTGTCTTGACATGTTAGTGTGTCACCTGCAGTGTGTAGATGTCTCATACAAAAAAAGTTGGGGGACCAAAGGGGGACAAAAACATGTGCTCCCTAGACCTCCTCCCCCAGCTAGCTGGAACAAAGATTGCCTGGTGAGCTGGGCACCATCCTAAAGGAACAAACAATCTTCCGTCCCTTGGATTGGTCTGGCAGCTACTTGGATTGCCAGATCGATTCAAGGGAGGTGGGCCAGTCATTCTCATTAGGACAGCACCCAGCTCACCAGAGCAGCACACATGACAGGACATCATTAGTTGCTGTAGGTCAGGTGGATCGGGGAGGTGGCCTCTCCCAGCTGCGAAGGCCTACTGGGAGGAGCCCCTGTGTCTCCCAAGTCCTTTCCCCGTACAGCTGGGAACAAAGGACCAAAATACAGCAACTATAGAGGAAACTACTTAAGTGTTGTTTTTTATTCTTGCACATATTTACATATTGTTAAATGTAAAAAATCTTAGAAATATGTTATTATATTACTAATCATATATTTTTAAAAATATAAATGAAAGGTTGTCATGAGATATGTTGTGACACCATACATTTCGTTATTACAATTGACATATATGTCCATATTTCTTATGAGAGGTTAAGCCATTTACATCAAGCAAATGTCCAAGTTTTACATTTATACCGTTTTAAAAATAAAATCCTTAAAATATTCCAAAAATTAGGAAGCTTCAGAGTCGGGGGCAGGGTGAACTCATTTTAAAGATTTGTTAAACCATGTTGAATCACTACACACACACACACACATACACACACACACACACACACACACACAGTTAAAAGATATCACAAGGGTCCTCTTATCCAATCCTCTGCCATGCAGGAATAATCACTAAAATATTCCTGAAAGGTAGAGATCCTACCTCTTATACTCTGTCGTCACAATACTCAGTTATCACAATCCATAAAGGTATCAGTGTTTATTTATTATTTATTGCAGGTTCATGGTGAAAATAAGGTAAATATGAATTGCCTTTCATATCAGATCCTTTGTTTACAAAATGTTTGGCATTTGCAGACTATCTTGACCTTTGAATAGCCTTATTTGCATATTAACTTTAAAATACAACACATCATCCATAGGTCAATTATTGCATTTTTAGAATTCATACACACATTTCAGGGTAGGGACATTGCTTTGTCAAACGTTAATGTATTTCAAGTCTTTAAAAAGAGCACAATGTCCATTTTTCTTGTGATAGAAAAGACATATTATTAGCATTGGGAATCTGTAAAATTATTTTAGAAGATGGCATATTTTTATAAAGTAAAATGTCATCTGACATTAATAGAAGTTGATTTTATTTGCCACAGTAATAAGTTGAAAAATAAAATGGTTCCTGAGTGAATCTTGTATTTAATACAACATTAAGTTTAAAATTCTAGCATTAGCAAAATAACATAAGACTTGAATGACAAATATGTTGGCCAACTGAGAATATTTATTAACTAAATAATTTAATAATAAAGAAAATAACTCGTTGATTAATTGTTACCAAGTAAAAATTACAATAAAAATGTCTTGATCCATGCTTTGCAGAAGTACCATTACTGTCTGTGCAGTTGTTTAACAAGGATTTAATTGGAAAGATAAGTGAATGCACATTTAAAAGTATTGTTAATTTGCTTTATAATCACCCAATCCTTCACAGTATTGACAGCACCAGGCACATACCCTTCTCTCTTTTACAAGTATTATTTTCCATATGTGCACAATAAATTCTGGCTCTGTAATTGGAAATTTTATGGATTCTAACATACCTTCAGCACTGGATTCATCCGTGCCGAATCCCCTTTGTAAAGGTAACACAGTAGTAATGGTATCAGTCACTATTAGTTGCTGCACAAAGATGTGAACCTGTCCCTAGTTTTGCATGTTTGTGTGTGTGTGTGTGTCACATGCATGTATATTTCTGCACATTTTATTGCATTAGGACTTAAACATGCACACAATGTGCCCATAATTTAGTTACCTTGAATCTGCTGAGCCTACCTGTTCATACTGACGCACATTATGTCACCCACCTTGTGGGAAATAATAGTGTCCCATTCATCCAAACATTGGATTTGCTGGTCCTTTTTGCATTTTCCCCCAGGCCACTGAAATAAATGATACTTTGCATCATTCACATTTCATGTATCAACAATCTAGGAAATGAAAAGATATGTGCAGTGGAAGCATTTTACAAGAGTCTGTCCATGTTCCATTATTCAAGATTTGTGTTGTTGTTAAAAATACAATATGAAACCTGTACAGATTTTTCAGGAGGGAAACCTCCTGCCAGAACAGAATGCACTCAGCAGCTAGCATTCAGAAGAAAAACTTGAGTCAGTAGCACTGTCTTTTAAGCTCCTGACGAAGGATTGAAGTTGGTTTTGAAAGTGTCTCATCAGGTCAGTGAAAATGGGCTGGGTAGTTTTTAAAGCAAGGTTTTAAAGAAGAGAAAGAAGAGGTGGCAGCTATATTTTATCACTGTATTAAAAAGAAGAAGAAGCAGCAGCCTAAGAAAATAAGGAGCCAGTGAAAAGCACCCAGCAGTTTCCACTGACCCAACATATCCATTTCAAAGGCAGCCAGCAGCTTCGGTCCTCTTGCAGTTAACAAAGGCTCGGTGGCAGAACAGCTTTGGTGCAGCCTCCCAAAGAGCAGATAGCAGGCTCACTACAGTTTTAATGGGCCGAGAGGATCCTGAGGTCCCCAGCACTTTTAGCACATAGCAAGATCGACAGAAAATAATATATTTGAAAGGGCTAGGGAAATCCCCTCTGATAGTTTACATTTATTGTTCCGTCTCTTCCCTTTGGGAGCTTATCCTTACCGTTATCCTTTGGGAGCTTATATGGAGATTAGTGTAGCCAGTAAGTTGTATGTTATCATGAGATGTTGAGCAGATTTCCCCAGTTAAAATGCTCAGACTTGCTTCATGCATATTTTAAAAGAAATGTTTATGAAATCATTGATTATGGTGGGTTGAGTTTTTGGCATTTTTTTTCTTCTTGTTGTTTTGCTTTTCCCCCTTTCCTCTTTTAAGAAGCCTTTCAAAATTCACTGAACCAGATATTTCTCTATAGACAATTGTTACAGTGAATTGAACTAATTCTTAACAATGTAGGGTGTATCCATAACTAAGGATTAAAAAAAAAAACAAATTTGCACTAAGCAATTTTTAAAGACAAATGTATCCAGTTGCGGAGTGTTAACAAAACTAGTAATGAAAATGCATGCATACCATTCAGTTTCCTTCTATCATGAGGAAAGTAAAACAACTAGATTATGTTTGTATGTTATTTTACATATATACTCAAATATATGCTAGTAAAATGATTATTTTTGCAAAATGCATGCAAACATTCTTTATTCGATGAGGAAAACACATAAACTATGCATGAATTAAGGAAAGAGGAGGGAGTTAAGGAAAGAAAGTCTATAATGAAATCTGCATGGGTTTCCTTGTGGGAAATAAAAACAAAGACTGATTTATGATATTGTAACTTCTGGAGATTGTGAATGCACAAATGTGATCTCAAAAGCCTGCCTTCACAACCTGGCAGCACAGCCTGACCAAAGCATGTCACCAGCATTTGAGATTGGCGCCCTTGGTGAATGACTTATTACATGCTCCCAGGTGTGAAGTACCTTTGGATAAGCAGTTGGGATGAGACTTGGGACACTCTCTCCAGCTACCTGTGCTCAAGGCATCTCACAATTGGGAGTGCACTGATGACGGCATTTTCCAGCACTTGAAAACACTATAGTTGAGCACTGCCAGGCTGCCAATGTACATGTGCATGGAGGGGATGTATACTTAGTTGAAATTATGGTGATAAAGCTCCATCATCATAGTTAAAAAGTGACTTAATCCAATACAAAGTAAGAAGAAAATGTAGGTTCAATTTAAAGAAATGCTGTGTGATTAAGAAAGAGATATTCTCAGATGCATTACTTTATTTAGTTGCTAATGGCAGATTACTGTGTTCATGTCCGAATAGGAATTTTCTATTCAGTCCTCCGAATTCTAGCATTAAACAAAGTGAGAATTCTTATATTTGCAGTGTTCATATTGCTCTGGTAACTTTGCCTGCCAGTGACTACACTGAAGATGGAATGTGTCTCCAGCTGTGGATAAATAGTCACCATTGTCACTATCTTCAAAGTAAGAAGGTCATTGTATGGGGTGCAGCTGTGGATACTATCAGTGAAGAGGGATATCCAGAGCCTGTTCTTCTAAGACAGTTTTTTTTAAATTTATTTTCAGTTGGTTTAGGAAGTTGTTGGCATTCTTATCATGAGACATTCTGGATGACAAGATTATTGGTTGGGTCTAATACCAGTACCTAACTCAGGACATGATTTTAAAGAGAAAATAGAAATTCATACAAAATAAGTAGAACTGTACTATCTGGTCAGATGAACCACTGCATGATTTTTTTTCCTTTATGTTGACCAGACAGAGCATTAGTTAATTGCTTCTCATTTTCTCTATTGCCAAGAAATGTGCACCATTGTGTTTCACATTGCTACATTTTGCTTCCCTTTCATGTTTTCCTTTCATGCACTTAGTATTGTTTCATGTTAGTGTAACTTACATCCAAAAAATAAGGACCATTTTTAAATAGTGCCATTGTGGTATGGGGATGCAATCATGATGATTTAATGAGACTGACTTGCCACCAGTAGATTCACTTACATGGGATTATGTGAACAAATATATGATGTGTTTTTCCTCTTCTTGAAGTACTACAAAAACACACACTTTGTTGTGTTTTAATATTTATGCACTGTTGTCATACCTTTCCGACATTACATAAGACTTGCTGATAGATAGATAGATAGATAGATAGATAGATAGATAGATAGATAGATAGAGATAGTACTTCACTTAGTCCTGGCAACATGGCTTTTTTGTGCACATGTCACATGCAAGGGGTTTGTATAGGAGAGCTGAACACCACACCTCCTATACAAGCTGAAACAGCCCCACATAACATCCTTGGATATTTTGTGGCACAACCAGAATCATGACATTGCATCAGTTCTATGGCCTCTGCGCAGCAGACAATCCAATCAGCATGTAATTCATTTTAGAAATGGCTGCTTGTGAGATCAAATTAGAGTGGCTTGCTTTCTGTATCTGATCTGTACAGGTTTATTGAGATAAGTAAAGGACCATTACAAAAGGTCAGTGAGATGGGAATTATATTGGAGATATACAAACAATGCAAAATAGCAAGGAAAACAAAATTAGGCTTACCTTTCAGCTTGAAATGTGGAAAATACTAAAATAATCCACGCTGGGAACAAGTAACAGCTCCTGTGATTCAATGAATAGGTAAACATCATGGTATGTCTTGGATTCAAATATCTTGTGCATAAATGGCTTTCATGTACATTTTTCATATTTCAATAAATACTGAATGTGATCTTTTCCACAAAGCAAGAAGAAAGTTAACTATTCAGAGAGCATAAGTCAAGTCTTTCTATCTCCAGCTCTTATTTCCTCTTCTCTCACACACTCTCCATACACATCTCATTACCCTTGAAAAACCAGACATGCTGTCCAATTTCAAGTATTGACCTGATAGTGCGCAAATATGGCTCAAATCTGTGTTCATCTTTTTTGGCACTTAGGGCCACATTGGAAGGTGACCAACTGCTCAAGATTGGCAGCTAATTTGCATATTTGTTAATGCCAATAAAATTTGCATTAATTTGCAATATGTTTACTTTTTGAATATTTTCATAACTTTGCCGAGTGCCCATTTCAAAACTGCAAACATACAGCTTGAACAAATGCTCACTCTCTTTGTTGCTAAAGTTATCGGATGGCATCAGTTCACATTGTAAGTCTGGTTTTCTTACCCACTAAACATTAACCACTCTGGGGGGAAAGGGGGGGGGAGGTAAACAGTCCTCCAGTAGTTCTTCTGCTCAATGCCTTTGGAAATAGCCAGAAGAGGCATAAATCCACCCACACACTCCTATAGGAAAACTGATCTATCTAGGCTTCTTGTTGTATACTTTGTGCCTCTTTAGAGTTTCCAACCACTAGTACCTGAGATCCCTTGTAACAGAAATGTCAATAAGTGAGTATGGGATCTACTATCTAAAAATTCAGCTAAGTTATATACCTAACTAAGGCCCCTTCAACACTGCCATATAAAATCCCAATTATCTGATTTGATAATCTGGATTATATGGCAGTGTAGAAGGGCCCTAAATTAAATTGAGTCCCACACAGTTGAAAGGCAAAAAATGAAAACATGGAAATGCAGTTCTTAAAATGTGAATCTATATATAAATGTAACCAGACATGGATTTGGTAGAAGCCAGAGTGTTCAAAGATCTGAGGCCACTGCCCTAGGATCTGATCTCAGATTATCTTCTTATCCCAGATTATCTGGCAGTGGAGACCCATATAATCCAGTGTAAAGCAGATAATCTGGGATCAGATCCTGGGATATAGGGCAGAAGGGGCCTGAGATTTTTCCACCCAAAAGGAACTCCAAGTCAATATTATCATTGCCAGTTAGATTGTATCTTTCTTTTTAAAATCCACACGTGCAGATCCAAGCTATAATTCTGTATATACCATCCTTAAAATGTTTTAAGAATGATGGGAATTTATATATGGAAGAGTGGGACTGAAAATTGGAAGGTATTCTTTATGAGAATATCAGATGGCCGCTGGTGGTGCTCTGTTTCATAGAGGAGCATGGGGAACCCAGCGCCCCATGCCCCACATCACCCAGCTCCAGCAGAGGATGATCAGATGGGGAGAAACACAAGCATGCATGGTGCCAATGGCTTCCCATCATGCATTGCAATGGCAACACGGGAGCCCTCCCATGTTTCCCTGGTGGTGGCATGCACTGGCTCCACCCTCCTTCACCCACAGAACTGTGCCGGCAACATGTGATGGGAGCCGGCTGGCTTGATGGGTGACTAGGGCTAAATCAGCACTAGCATTTGTCAAAACATTATTACACTAAGAAAATCTGCCCCTGCCAAGTTGCCACATTAGAAAAGTTCCATGGGCCTTGTCTAGTCAAGGAACTGGCACACAAAGATTTGCAATACTACTGACGTTTTTAAAGTACATCTAGTACTAGCAGTTCTTAAAATAAATCACTAATGTCCTTCTGTTAATGCAGATCGCAGAGTTACTTTCACTCAAGAAGGGACACAGATTTTTATCCATCCATATGAGCACATATTGATTTAATCTGCAAGTGCTTCTCTTCACATAGAGACTCATAGAAAGCTTAACCAGAGTTTTGTTGAGTACTGTTTTGATGTGTGTTTGGCATCCTTTTCCTGATTTCAAACCAATTTCTCCTTGTTATTGCTTGTCCTGCTCTGTCCCCAAGATGGAGCATTCCAGGTTTCTCTAGTCCAATCCAGACCTGGTCATAGCTCAGTAGAATTTCACTCACCAGCAATGCCTTCAGATCCTTCAGGACAGGAGAAAACAATTTTCTGCTGGGATCCAATGGTTGTTGGCAGTCAGAACTTTAAACATAGAGGGGGGGGGGGGCTTTCAAACACATTGCCATTTATTAACACAATGTTGAAAAGCAAATGGGCTTCAGATGACACCAAATTAAAGGCCTATTCAGCTTCACAGAACTTCCCAAGATGTGTGGGAATGTAATAATAAAATGGAGCCATGTGCAGGATGGTGTAAGAGACTGAGAGGTTGATGGGATTAATAATAAAAAGATGTTATCAGGGAGAAAGCTGTGTAAGAAGAGAAAGCAAGACCTGGTGGTGGCAGCATGGAAGCAATTGGGAAGCATGCTGTGACATCTAGAGTCTTCTGCTTCTTCTGAGCATAAGTTCTCAGGAGGCATATGGCATTCCCTACAGCATTCCTAATTAGCAGCTCTCTTTAAGGCATTAAGACTGCAATCTCATACAAATTTACCTGGAAATCATTCTCACTGAACTTAGTATAGCATACTTCCAAGTAAAGATCGTATCACAACGTGAGGGAAAACTACTCGGGGGAAGATCCTGAATGTTTGCACAAGAGGAGATCAGAATGATATGTAGAAACAAACACAGAAGGAACCCATCATTTTGGTCAGTTACATACTTGAAAAAAGAATTTTACCCCAAAGATGTGCTTATTTCTGACCTCCCCATTTATTTCATTTGAAATGAACTATTGAGGTCCTGAGTGAAACGCTCTCAAGACTGCTCTTTTTAAACAATCTTTGGATACCACAATACAGCCTAAAGGGAGCTTCAGAAAGCCATTGTCCAAAAACTTTGTAAGTCTGGCTTTAGGCTTTAGGCTGGGACATGGTACTGAGATAGCCTTGGTCACCTTAGTGGGTGATCTATGCTGGGAGCTAGACAGGGGAAGTGTGTGTCCCTGTTGGTTCTGCTGGACCTCTCATCAGCCTTTGATACCATCGATCATGGTATCCTTCTTGGACGCCTCATGGGAATGGGCCTTGGAGGTACTGTTTTGCAGTGGCTCCAGTCCTTCCTGGAGGGTCGCTCCCAGAAGGTGTTGTTAGGGAACACCTTCTCAGCCCCACGGCCATTGTACTGTCCCACATGGTTCAGTACTGTCTCCTATGTTGTTTAACATCTACATGAAGCCGTTGGGGGGGGGGATCATCTGGAGTTTCAGGATGCGGTGTCATCTGTACGTAGATGATGTCCAACTCTGTCACTCCTTACCACCTGCTACTAAGGAGGGTGTTCAAGTCCTGAACCGGTGCTTGGCAACTGTAACGGACTGGATGAGAATGAACAAATTGAAACTAAATCCAGAAAAAATAGTCGCAGGGCCGAACAGGGCGTAGGGTTATAGCCTGTGCTTGATGGGGTAACACTCCCCCTGAAGGCACAGGTTTGCAGCTTGGGAGTGATCCTGGACTCATCGCTGAGCCTGGAATCCCAGGTTTCAGTGGTGGACAGGGGAGCTTTTGCACAGTTAAAACTTGTGTATCAGCTGCGCCCATACCTTGGGAAGTCTGACTTGGCCATGGTGGTCCACACTCTGGTTACATCCCAAATAGACTACTGCAATGCACTCTATGTGGGGTTGCCTTTGAAGACTGTCCAGAAGTTCCAACTAGTCCTACGCTCGGTAGCCAGGTTGCTCACAGGAGCGGGGTACAGGGAGCGCACAACTCCCTTGTTACACCAGCTCCACTGGCTGCCAATTAGCTTCCGCGCACAATTCAAAGCGCTGGTTTTAACCTATAAAACCCTACACGGTTTTGGCCCAGTTTACCTGTCCGAATATATTTTTCCCTATAAATCATCAAGTACTTTAAGATCTTCCGGAGAGGCCTTCTCTTGTTCCCACCACCTTCACAGTCGCAGTTGGTGGGGATGAGAGACAGGGCCTTCTCTGCGGTGGCCCCCCGGCTGTGGAACTCTCTCCCCAATGAGGTTAGGTCTGCCCCCTCCCTCCTGACCATCAGGAAGCATCTGAAATCCTGGCTTTGGAATCAGGCATTCGCAGATTGATGGATTGAACCGGTAAAGACTAAGAGTTATTGGACCACAATGTTTGGATTGAATTGGATGATGTTTTTAACTCAGCGAACTGTCTTTTATTTGTATTCTATAACTTATTTATTATGTTGTTTTGTTAAATCCATAAAAACGTATTCAAGATTACCCAGTGGGTTTCTATGACTGAAGAGGGATTTGAATCCTGGTCTCCAGAGCCATAGGGTACTTCTGGACTGACACTGTAATCAGCTTGGAACTATTTTGGGAGGAACCAGTTTCACTGAAAGGGTGGATCAGACTGCCATGCCTGGAACTGGTATGAGACTAAGAAGGTGACTACGTTTACCAAGGGACCAGACGTCAAACTGCTTTGCAGGTCCCCTTCCCCATTTCCAGGAAAGATGTGAATCAGCACACCAGAAGCACAAGGAATGTAATCATTTAAGTAATCAATTCCCTCTCCCATACTGAGGGGGGCTCAGTTAGCTCCCTGCTACCCAGTCATGCCTCAGGGCACTTTTCAACAGCCTCCCTTTCTGGAGTTTGTAATGGGCTTTAGCAGGGGCAGATTCTACAATCTGCTCTGCATTTTGTGGAGACGATTTCACCCTGGATCTGGCATTTCACCTCGGATCTGCATCTGCTGCAGCACATTTTTTGGACAGGACTCAGACTTCCTTGGAACCTTTTAAATGCATTGTATACACTTAGCTGCACAGTGCAGCACATATTGCCAGTGTGCATTTTGTGGCCACAACAGCTTTTTGTCGGCTTTGAACTGCCTTATATAGTTAATGTAGAAGGGCAGTCTACACAGTCCAGTGTTCAAACCAATGCACCTTGGTTAATCCCCTAATGTAGCATCTCTGCTATCATCTGTATGGGCACCGGGATTGTGGCACAGCTGGCTGAGTGTCAGCTGCATTAAGATCACTCTGACCAAAAGGTCATGAGTTCGAAGCCAGCCCAGGTTGGAGTGGGTTTCCAACCAATTGTGTGTAGCCTGTTGTCGATCTTTGCAACCCGAATGACAGTTGCATCTGTCAAGTAGGAAAATAAGGTACCACCTTAAAAGTGTGGGGAGGCTAAATTAACTGATTTATGAGGCCATAAAGAAGACTCCAGCAAAGCATTCCAGCGGGGAAGCATGCGGGAATGCAGAAGTGCTTCATCAGCATTGCAGATGGAGGATTAAAGCGACAGCTTCCCTGGCAGCCAGAAAAAGTTAAATAGCCTCTGTTTATGTCTGTATATGTTGTATGTTAAAATTGGCATTGAATGTTTGCCATATATGTGTACACTGTAATCCGCCCTGAGTCCCCTGCGGGGTGAGAAGGGCGGAATATAAAAGCTGTAAATAAATAAATAATATAAATAAATAATATTTATAGATTATATTCTGTCTCAACAAAGTGATTCTACCTTCTTTTCTTTATACTCTTAACTAGAATTCTGTGCTAGTTTGTCTGCACTTGCACAATCAAGCACAACACAATGGTGAGTGCCACTGTTCTTACTCCAGAGCAGTGGAATTGAAGGGAAAAGCCCAGTGTCCCCCAAGTAGTGTCTAGTTAAGATCCACATCTTCATTCTACTCCAGAAGGGAAAGCCAAGTATCCCCAAAGCTTTTCCCTTGAGGTTTTCTTTTTTTTAAAAAAATGAAGTAGGTAAGAATTGCATTTGCTCCTGTAATAAATCTGAAAATTGATGATTTTGGGAGAAAAGGTAAGGAAGAACAAAGTATGATGGGATCTGAGAAATGATACGATTTGCTTTCTAATGCAACAGGATTGATTGATTTAACATATTTATACCCCACCTTTCTCATCCCTTAGGAGACTCAAGGCAGATTACATATATAGGCAGTGATTTGATGCCATGCAAACATACATAGTAAAATAAACATAAGCATTAAATGGAGGATGATGAACAACGATTTTAGTATAACGACTGACCATTGTAGTTATTGAATGTAATTGCTGTTTTAATTGTTTTACTGTAATATGAATTATGATGTTTTATTGACTGTATGTGATATTATGGTTGGAAACCGGTCTGAGTCCCTCAAGAGAGGTGAGAAGGTCGGTATACAAAACTTTTAAATAAATAAATAAATTAAACCAGTCATTAAATGCATATCAAATCTTAAAACCACTTATTTCAAATCACATAACCCAATATAATGGCACAGTAATGTCACACGCACACACACACACACACACATGGAATGCTTTATGGAAAAAATAGTTCTCTTGTGGATGAAAACTGAGCAGATAGTTTTAAATGGTTTCAGGTAAGATTCAAACTGACCCTGCTTGCCCAAGGATGTCAATCCATTAAGTTACAAGTCAGAGTTAGAGATACAAATCACCAAAAATTAAAATTATTTGTGCTCTGAGATTCATATTGCAGTCTTAGGACTTTATCACATTAGGAATTTTTAGTGTCCTAGGACATTTGGAGGACACTGGGAGGATGGAGCCCGTTGAATGCCATCAGATGATGCATGGCTACTTCTAGCGGGGCTCCATCCTTCCAGTTTGCTGCAAGCATCCTAAGAAGCTGAAAAAGAGAACATGGGATTTTCATAGATACGAATGGCGCTAACGTGGGGGGAAGTTGGGCAGCGATGCTCCCTCCCATGGGATAGGTAAGTGGGCAATCTGGGTGATGCGGGGCGCATGGTGTTAGGTTCCCCCACTGTCTACCAGATTTGCCACAATGCATGGTGAATACCTGTACTATCGCTCATAAATTGGACCTTAATGTGATGAGGTCCTTAGTGTCCAGCCTCTTTATTCTGAGACCTAGAGTTCTGTGTAGCAACATATATTTTAAAATGATACAGATTTTTTAATGATCAAATAAATTGTTAGCAAACACTAACTATGACACATCTTTATGTGGTAGTGCACTATTAAGATATATTTAGTACCTCTTACTATAATAAATTATTCTCTTATTTTAGGGAAAGCAATTTTGCTTTTAGATTTTCTGAAATTCCAGCAGTGTTTCAGATCATGTTTTTCTGAGCCTATATAAAAAAGATCTGTGTTTTTATTTTCTCGGAACCAAGACACATGACAAAGTACTCCAACATAATGTATCTAATTGTAAGCTGATGTATCCAGAACTTAAAAAACAGAATAAATAATTTAGTTTTCACACATGGACAATTCTAACTAAAAACTGTGAATACAACCCCTTCTGAACATATTTTATGTTAATAGATTCACTGATATGAAAGGCATCTAATTGTATAATGTATTATTAGCCATTTTCTTTGGCATCCTATTAATGTTAAATAATGGTAACATTTTATCGCATCCATAGCAAAATTTCTAATTCTACCCGTAAAAGAGTAAGCTACATAGTAATAACATTCCCTTTCTCCAGCTAGCTAGCTTTTCTGATGTGCTGAATAATTGTTGGATAAAAATACAGACAACAAACTAATGTCATGTGAATCTTGTGCTGTCAAATATGTGTGTGTAAAACAGAGAGACTTAAACATATAAAATACAAGCATATGTACAGTGTATGAGTTAGAATCATAGAATCATAGAGTTGAAAGAGAGCTCATGGGCTATCCAGTCCAACCCCCTGCCAAGAAGCAGAAAATCACATTCAAAGCACCCCAGCCTCTGCTTAAAAGCCTCCAAAAAAGAAGCCTCCTCCACACTCCAGGGCAGAGAGTTCCACTGCTAAAGAACTCTCACAATCAGGAAGTTCTTCCTAATGTTCAGGTGGAATCTCCTTTCCTGTAGTTTGAAGGCATTGTTCCGCGTCCTAGTCTCCAGGGCAGCAGAAAACAAGCTTGCTCCCTCCTCCCTATGACTTCCCCTCACATATTTATACATGGTCATCATGTCTCCTCTCAGCCTTCTCTTCTGAAGGCTAAACATTCCCGGCTCTTTAAGCCACTCCTCATAGGGCTTGTTCTCCAGACCCTTGATCATTTTAGTTGCCCTCCTCTGGACACATTCCAGCATGTCAATATCCCCCTTCAATTGTGGTGCCCAGAATTGGACACAGTATTCCAGGTGTGGTCTGACCAAGGCAGAATAGGGAGGTAGCATGACTTCCTTGGATCTAGACACTATACTCCTATTGATGCAGGGCAAAATCCCACCGCTTTTTTTTTGCCACCGCATCATGTTTAACTTGTTTTTCACGAGGACTCCAAGATCTTTTGAGTATATCTTGCATTTGTCCCTGTTGAACTTCATTTTGTTAGTTTTGGCTCATCTCTCTAAACAGTTAAGATTGTTTTGAGTTCTATTCCTGCCTTCTGGGGTATTGGCTATCCCTCCCAATTTGGTGTCATCTGCAAACTTAATGATCATGTCTTCTAACCCTTCATCTAAGTCAGGGGTCCTCACACTTTTTAAACAGAGGGCCAGGTCACAGTCCCTCAAAGTGTTGGAGGGCCGGATTATAATTTGAAAAAAATGAATTTCTATGCTCATTGCACATATCTTATTTGTAGTGCAAAAAAACAACGTTAAAACAATACAATAATTAAAATGAAAAACAATTTTGACAAATATAAATTTATTAGTATTTCAATGGGAAGTGTGGACCTGCTTTTGGCTGATGAGATAGGATTGTTGTTGTTGTTATTATTGTTGTTGTTGTGTGCTTTTAAGACTTAGGTTGACCCTGAGCGAGGGCCGGGTAAGTGACCTTGGAGGGCCATATCCAGCCCCTGGGCCTTAGTTTGAGGACCCCTGATCTAAGTCATTAATAAAGATGTTGAACTGAACTGGGCCCAGGACAGAATCCTGTGGCACTCCACTCATCACTTCTTTCCAAGATGAAGAGGAATCATTGGTGAGCATCTTCTGGGTTCGTTCACTTAACCAATTACAGATCCACCTAATTGTAGTTTTGTCTAATCCACATTTGACTAGTTTGTTTGCCAGAAGGCCATGGGGGACCTTGTCAAAGGCCTTACTGAAATCCAGATCCGCTATATCCATGGTGTTTCCTGCATCTACCCAGCTTGTAACTCTATCGAAAAAAGGGATCAGATTAGTCCAACATGACATGTTTTTCGTAAATACGTATTGACTATTAGCGATGACCGCATTTGATTCTAAGTGTTTGCAGACCACTTCCTTAACAATCTTTCCCAGAATCTTGCCTGTTATTGATGTGAGCCTGACCAGGGGGTAATTGTTTAGGTTGTCCTTCTTGAGGATAGGGACCACATTTGCTCTCTTCCAATCCGCTGGGACTTCTCTTGTTCTCCAAGAACTCTCAAAGATGATTGCCAGAGATTCGAAAATGACTTCTGCTAGTTCATTCAATATTCTTGGTTGTAGTTGATCTGACCCTGGGGACTTGAATTCGTTTAGAGCAGCCAGGTATTCCTGGATGACTTGTTTCCCAGTTAGGGGTTGGATTTCCCCTAATCCCTCATCCACTCCATCTTGCTGAGGATGAGGATAACTGTCTTTTTGTGAGAAGACCGAGGCAAAGAAAGCATTAAGTAGTTCTGCCTTTTCCCTACCCCTGTCAGCATTGCCCCATCATCTCTTCGCAGAGGCCCTATCGCCTTCTCGTTTTTACCTTTTCTACTGATGTAAAGAAGCCCTTTTTATTGTTTCTAATGTCCCTGGCAAGCCTGAGCTTGTTTCGTGCTATAGCCTTGCGAACGTTTTCCCTACAGAAGTTGGTTATTTGCATTAGTTTTTCTGTGGTGATTTCTCCCCTTTTCCACTTTTTGTGCATGTCTCTTTTGAGTCTTAGCCCAGTTAGACTGGCTTCTTTGCGCTTGTCCTATTTTTTCTCTTTGTTGGTACTGTTTACAATTGCTCCTTGAGTATTTCACTCTTGAAAAACTCCCATCCATCCATAACTCCCTTGTCTTTTGGTATATGTGTCCATGGAATGCTGCTCAGTGTTTCCTTCATTTTTTTGGAAGTCAGCTCTCCTAAAGTCCAGAATGTGGGTTTGACTTGTCTTAGTTTCACACAAATTAAACATTAATTAAAACATTAAATTATTAAAATCCATTAAAACATTAACAATATAGACAATGTCTACATCATCTACATTACAGTTATGTAAATAATCTGTCGCTCATTAGTTTTGTTGTCTCAACATTCAATTGCACTTACTTCTTTGATTTTCTTCAGTAATCCTTCCAAGTCTTTGCTATTATCTGCTAGTGGCATGATGACATCTCCATAAATGTAATTTTTGATGTCCTCCACTTTTCATGCCTACTTCCTTTAAATTTAATACTGGTTTATGTATCAGATCTTTAGCTTTAATTCAAATGGATAGGTCATCCTTACTTGACCCCTTTACCAACTGGATGCCTGCACCTCTAGTTTCCCCTTCTCCTTCTTTAGGGATTGGAATGTATATCCAACATAATAATAAATAATCCTCCAGACTGGCCCCAAAGACCAACACACACTCATCACATGCAACTCATGAAGTGGCAGAGTTGAGATGAGTCTGGCCCCCTTTTTCCCCCTGGTCATGTCAGCACCTCTGCTGATGTCAGCAAAGGATGCCATGATGGCTAGGAGATCTCATGGAGTTTTGTGGTCATCTGACAGCAGCAACAGTGATGATTTTCCTTAACATGAGGCTAAAACAGATTAATCTGGGTTTGCCTTAGTATAAGAATTGGAAGTTCCTGGATTTCATGAATCCAGCCAGGAGTGGCCATATAAACAATCCCTCTAGGACAGAATATTGAATAGAATGGACCTTGATATGATCCAAGATGGCATTCTTGCATCTTTTTTGCCTGTTTATTGTATGAAGAACTGTGGCTCCAACAGGAGAAGCAAGAGAAGCTGAAGAAAGACAGTGCCATCCAGTGACTTTTCCTTTGACCCCTGTGCAATCTGGTTGCAATCCCCATAAAATCAGAAAGTGTTGGTAATGGCTGTCATCTTCCTTGCCACAAATAGTTACCCTGAATAATAGTCACAGCAGAGGTGACAAAGACTAATTAGGCTTTGAGTGGTTATAGCATAAGGAAGATTCCACTGCCAACTTGCTTGTTGTTGTTTTTAAGAAAGACAACCCCCAATATATAAACCTTTACTTGCTTGCATGTGCTGAAATCCATGGCTAAAAAAGAGAGAGAGATGAGGATGAAAAAACTTTATATTATATCCAAAGACCCACTGAAACTAAACTGGAGATTTATTTTCCTTTTTGAAAACTTGTTTACTTTTGTCTTGTTTTTAAATGCAAAATAATTATGAATAATCTCTATTTGCCCATGTACCCAGGCTTCCTTTCTAATATGTATCTTAAACTCAAGATTTTAACCTTAGAAATAGCTATAGACTTGGGGTAAAGTGGTCTTTCTTTGAAAATGCAGCTTTTAAAAAGAAGACAATTATCCACAGAATGCATGTTGTTTTACTTCTGCTACATTTCAAAGTCCCTCTGAATTCTCAATTTGTATGCCATTGCCCATGCTGCATCTTGTGTCAGCCAGTAAGAGGCATGATTGCACTAAATTGGAAGCAGCATGCCTTAAGCTTTTGGATGCTTTTTTTCCCCCTTCTGAGGATGGGATGGGCGGGTGGGGTAGCTTTCCACTCTTTAGTTAGCATCACTTGGGTCTAGTTCCCGTGATAATAACTGTTTAGATTTCCCTGTCATTAGTTTGTGCTTCTGAATGTATCATGCTCTTCTGATAAGCTTTTATACCTCACTCTCAACTAATGGAGGAGTAATTGAAATCCGGATTAATAGAATTGCCAAACTTCCACTTGAGAGGTAGAAAAATAGGACAGAAAGCATTACCCATGCAAGTATACTTGTTCTTATTTCTTGTCTTTCTTCTTTTCATTACTGAATTTAAATTAATATATACTGTTTCTGTGGGCAGTTGGTGAAATGCTAGTTCAAGGTGCAACTCACAGGCAGCACTGCCTGAAATCCACAGCCCGTAAATGCCAAGATCATTACTACTTTCTGCAAATGCAACAGAAACTACTGAGGATAACCCATCCTTACTACATTCAAATAAATGTAGTTTTAGCACCAAGGAAGCTGGAAGATGAGGACATAAGTGTTTCAAGTATCTCTTTGGTGTAAACCTTTCAGAAAGCAGTGTTTGATGGAGACAATAGTAGTTTTGCAAAATTACCAGAAGGGCCTCCCCCTTCCCATTTTTTTATAAATGAAATCTCTTACAATAAAATACGGTGTAAAAACAAACAGTGCCTAGTAGCATTCCTCGGAGAGGCAAATTAAGTACTGGGTGATTGTAACTCCTTCCACAAAAAAATTCAAAACTGCTTTGAGTCAAGGGTTTTCTTTGGTTTCGTTTTGCTTTTTTGCAAATGCTACAGACCTTTGATATCCTTCATTAAATGAGCTATAGAAAACAAACTGTTTCAAATGCTTTGTGCCAGTTCTTAATACGGGTAGTTTATAATAAAATTATACGTATGTAACATTTTTCTTCTCTTCGTTCAGAAATGTGCAATTTCTGATGTAGTATCAGGAAAGTATTTATAAAATGGATTTCTAAAGTTGTATACTGCTGTTCGTATGAAATAATACCAAAATCTATTAAAGTGGCCGATATAAACATGATGTTACTGACACAGGCATACATATAATCATCTTTTAGAAAAGTAGTGAAAGTTGAATTTCTCTCTTGTAGAGTCATGTAAATTATTCCTATATGAGGTATTGATTCCAGCAAAGGCATTTAAATAGTATAGAAATACTACATGAAATTAGTATGTTATAATGCCATGTTGTAATTTGTTAGTACTTTCAGAGGTTTTTTTTTTTAATGAACTGTTACTTTTATAGAAATAAATTATCAATCAGAAAGAGGCTGTTTGTTTCACAGGAAAAATGTATAGATAAACAACAAAGTTAAATCCTTACTTTTAGAGAATTAAATGACAGAATGACAGACTCCTGAGGAAAATGATAAATATCTTGCCTTTTTTCATTCATTTTTTTAAAAAAGTGATGTTTCAAATGTAGTAACTTTAGTGAATTATCTTGTACATCTTTGCAATTCTGAATCAGATGAATATACAGATAGTCCACAGTTTAATGGTAAATACATACTTTCTAAAGGGATTGTTATTTCTAATTCATTTCTTGCACATCTACAAGGTTTTGTCTATTCAACAAAGGAGAAGAAATGGAAGCAGGCATACAAAAAATATTGTCAGCACATCCTTCAAGGAATATGATGCTTTTTCAAGATGTGACCCTTCTGAGTTTCTCTCCAAGTTCAACCTGAACATTCCTAGCAATGCTGAGCCTGATCCAGTCAAAGCCATGCTCTTGCATGCCCCACTGAATTCATTGGGGGACTGCTAAGCATAAACTTTCACAGCAAAATTAATGGGGGGTTAGAATGATGAACTTCTGGTACACGGTGTCACAAATGCTTATAATTACAATCCTTTTAAATTCCACTTCATATCATTCTCTTTCCCACTCAGCTGGAAATAATCATTTCCCTTGGATAGTTTCAGTGTTTGAATTAAAAGTGAATTTTGTGTAAAAGTTTCATCATGCAGCTAAAAAATTAAACTTCCCACCTATGCTTGACTCTGCTAAACATAGATTTTAAAATAAAATTCATTTGACCCATCCTAACCTTGATATGAGGAAATACTCTGTATTTAATATCCATATTAAGTATTAAAAGTGCAGCTACAACAGTCTATATTTTAATGTGATTTTAATATATCAGATTTTTAAAATTTGGGCACATTTTTAAATACTTATGCATTTAGCTGCTTCTGACAGGCATGTATCCATTATGAAAATTGTACCTGGCCCTCACTGGCCCATAATGTGAGGCACCAATAATTGACGTGGGGGAAAAAGAGAACAAAAATATGGTTTCTCGTTTTCCCATTTCCAATAACTACAGATAAAGGTCCATTATGACTTTGAGAGCAATGGGAACTTTGTGAGATTGAGTTAATTGAGATTGTTTAAAAATTTGAACTCTGTATAAGACACTTTCCATCCGAAATCACACAATGCTAATTTCAGTAGGAAAATTAAAGATTTAAACCCTCCTTCCCCCCATTGGAACCAATAAACTTTATAGCTGCTTAGCTTTGGCAGCATTACATCAAATATTTAGAACCAATATTTAGGGTCTGGAGAACAAGCCCTAAGGAGCTGGGCATATTTAGCCTGAAGAAGAGAAGGCTGAGAGGAGATATGATAGCCATGTACAAATATGTGAGAGGAAGTCACAGGGAGGAGGGAGCAAGCTTGTTTTCTGTTTCCCTGGAGACTAGGACATGGAACAATGGCTTCAAACAACAAGAAAGGAGATTCCTTCTGAACATGAGGAAGAACTTCCTGACTGTGAGAGCCATTCAGCAGTGGAACTCTCTGCCCTGGAGTGTGGTGGAGGCTCCCTGTTTGGAAGCTTTTAAACAGAGGCTGGATGGCCATCTGTCAGGGGTGCTTTGAATGCTATATTCCTGCTTCTTGGCAGGGGGTTGGACTGGATGGCCCATGAGGTCCCTTCCAGCTCTATGATTCTATGATTCTAAGTTTGCCCATTGTGAAAATGTTTTATCATTTACCAGGCCTTCTCAGTGGCTGCTCCTAGGCTAGACATAACAAACTATCTCCTTCCATAGTATCATTCTGGTACTGAGGAAAGACTTTCTAAATCTCAGAGACCTTTGGAAATCACTGGAAAGGACTTTCAAACATTTTGCTGTACTGTCCTTATTTCTTGCTTTTTAATGGCTATCTTTTTAACTCTATAGCTTAATTATATCTTTAATTTTGTATGCATTTGTTGTTTAGACCCTTTTTTCTGAATCTGTTTTAATTTTGTAATGTGCTTTGAATCCCAAGGCTTGCAAAAAAGCAGGATATAAATAATATTGACAAAAGGTATCCGTTTAGACTTCTCCAATAAACCACTATTTAGTGCTGTGATTCTCAACCTGTGGGTCCCCTGATGTTTTGGCCTACAACTCCCAGAAATCCCATCCACTTTGCAAGCTGTTAGGATTTCTGGGAGTTGAAGGCCAAAACATCTAGGGACCTACAAGTTGAGGACTACTGATTTAGTGGCTGTTGAAATAGTTTTCTTTTGTAGTAAATGGGCAAATCCACATTCCTCTTAATAATTAATAGTAATAATAAATCATGGGAAAGGTATGTTGTTAACCTAATAGAATCCTGATTCTACACTTCAATTATGAAAGACTCATTGAGGAAAGACTATAATGGACTGCTTTTAGGATGACTGAATTTGGCGATGTGTTTTTATACTGTTATATTGTTTTTATACTGTTTTTATTATATTATGTATATTTATGCTTTCTTATTGTGAGTACTGTGCTGTGCTGGTTGTTAGCCGCCCAGAGTCCCTCTGCGGAGGTGAGATAGGATGGGATATAAATGCCCTAAATAAATAAAAATAAAAATTTTGACCACTCATAGAATCATAGAGTTGGAAGAGACCTCATGGACCATCCAGTCCAACCCCCTGCCAGAAGCAGGAATATTGCATTCAAATCACCCCTGACAGATGGCCATCCAGCCTCTGTTTAAAAGCTTCCAAAGAAGGAGCCTCCACCACACTCCGGGTCAGAGAGTTCCACTGCTGAACGGCTCTCACAGTCAGGAAGTTCTTGCTCGTGTTCAGATGGAATCTCCTCTCTTGTAGTTTGAAGCCATTGTTCCGCGTCCTAGTCTCCAAGGAAGCAGAAAACAAGCTTGCTCCCTCCTCCCTGTGGCTTCCTTCCACTCACACACTACAGTTGTTATACAGCCTTATCACATGGGACAATTGAAGTGTCCTAGGATGCTTCTGCCCCGTTTTGCCCATAGAGCCCCACACTGCCCAACAAACGACCCAGGTGAAGTTCTGGTGAGGTTCCATGGACACTGTTGCTGCCACAACACAAGCTGCCCCATGTTCCACAAGAAACAACAGGGCTTTGGCAGCATGGAGACACTTCCCCATGTGGGATGGGCTGATGAATCACGACGCTAGACATCATCTATTTGATGAGATCCATAGACATAAGAGTTGGTGTTATAGTTCTGCCTTATGGATTGCAAACTCTATATTACTGTTTTGTATAAAAATGCTCTAAGTATGTACATACAGTTATTAAACAATTGATATATATTTGTTTGTCATTCTAGTCAGGATCCCTCATGGAAGCAGTTCTGTCAGTAGAACTGGAAACAGAGACATTTCCAATCCTTGTATCCTCCTCCATGCCTTCAAAATCTACTCCAGATCCAATGGGGACCTCTAAAACAGATTTTTGAGTACCACAGTGGGCTTGGCTAGTATTTGTGGGTAGAAAGAGATGGAGATTTTTTATTTCAGTGGAAATATACTAATAAAGCACTCTTATAGTGTCTTTTTTTTCTTCATTCTCTGGCATCTGTTTATTCATCTATAGCTCTATTTCTTTCCAAGCTCCTATCTCTTTGGATTCTTGGCATCAGCCACAGCCTGTACAAATTAGTGATAACCATTGATATTGTAATTTCTTTATTTTCTATTCTCAGAAGACCAGTGCATATCCACAGCTGTGTCTATTACCCATTGAACAAGTTACTTCAATTTTATTTTTATTTACTAAAAGTGTGCCATTTCAACACTAGTTTGTAGTTGCCTCTAGACACACAGAGATTCAAACTATATACTTTCTTTTTTTATTCAAGGAGCATTGAGAATGAAGTTTTCAGAGGAACGCTGCATGATATATTGGTTTATTTTGACTTTAAATGATTCTTTCATTGTTTGAAAGTGTTTTATATAACTTTAGAAACAATAATTTAGGGTGAGCCATATTTCAATATCTGACCAGATAGAGTTGAGGAAAAATTATGTTGCATGTGTTAGTCTAAGTCAATAAAACACACATATTTGTTACTGGGGAAAATATACATTACACAAATGTCAGAGGGGTTATTTTATTTCTCAAAGAAGTGGCTAATTTTCTGTTCTGCAAAACCCAGGATTCCACATATGAATTACTTCCAATCCTTGGTTTCTCAACAAATCAACATAGCTAATGTAAAAGTAAAAGACTAGTAAATAAATCTCATCCAATTCTTCTATTTCTTTGAACATTTTCCCCTTAAAATTCCATCTCACAATAGTGTTTCCTTGTGAGAAAGGTTCATTAGTGTGGACTCCTCCCTATGTGACAGAAGTAATGTCAGGCCAAATAGAACTAGAATAGGCAGTGAGTTCTTCCCACCCCAGACTTGTTTTTGAATCATATCAACAGTGTTGATATGGAAAGAGATCATAACACATGTTCTTCTTACATGCAGTTTTTATTGTTATTTCTGAAGATGCAAGAAGAAGACATGATGTGATACCTAGCAAGCTCTGAAGTAAATGCAAAAGGGGGCTTTAGGAGAACTGATGGATTTGTCATAATTTCTTTAAGCAGCATTGTCTAAGTAGCATTAGCTTTACTACGTTGTTGTCAAACCACACCATAGGTTTCTCATTCCAATTTCCTTTTTCACCACACTAATTTTCTCTAATAATAAGGTTGAAAGTAAATAGAATATCAGTTGTTATTATTGAAAAGGAAATAATGTTGTTGCCCCTCCCCATTAGTCTGCCCGGTTGCCTAACCATTTCATACATGTTAATAATAAAGATTATACTAAACTCTTTTTCCACATATGACCAACACAATTCTCTTATTTTCTCTTTTTATAGTTATCATAGATAAGTTTCATTGGAAATACACTCCTTATCACTTAACCCATCCTGTCTCATTTTATCAGTGTTAATCTCCTTTTTAAAGGACCAACGTACCCAAAAGCAGAAGCCATTTTTCTGAGAAATTATCTAGAATTTTGGATGCATGCTAGCTCTAATTTGCATCATTTGTCCATTACAAGCTTTTCCAAGATTTTGTCAATCCACTCCATAACTAAGATACTCATTTCTACTCTGACGCCAATTGATGTTTTGCTACTGCTAACAAAAGGCCAAATGTGTTGTGACATATTAGGAATGGGTCTTCCTCTGTGAATTATAAATAAATAAAGCCAACTCTACTTTGAAATCCTTGAAACAAACCCCTAAAACAATCTCTGACACAACTACTTCGAATATTGTAAATAATATAAGACATCAAGCATAGAGTAATGGGTCAAGGCAAAAGAACAGGACAGACAGAACTCTGATAATTTCTCATGTAAAGCTTTTTCAGGAAACATCCCAGGAACATATTGAATTTGATCCTGTATTCAGGAGGAGGAGAAAAACAGATGGAACATTAGAACATACTTCATTATCATACATGCTTGTGATTATTCCTGCTCCATAATATTTAGTCAAAGTTATACTTCGGTTATACTTCTTTGCAACACTTGGACTATAAATTCCCCAATATATTTCTAGGGGCCCTTCTACACTGCCCTTTATTCCAGGATCTGATTCCAGATTATCTGCTTTAAACTGGAATATACGAGTCCCCACTGCCAGATAACCTGGAATAAACACAACTTATGGCAATGAATTGATCCAGACTATTTTTTGGATTTCAATTTTAATGGATGTGTCTTAATTAATTGTTTTAATTGTTGTTTTAATTTTTAATATTTTGATTGTACTGTGGTTGTTTTTATGATACTAGCATCGAATGATGCTTTTGTTAGGCCGCCCTGAGTCTCCCTTCGAGGGGAAAAGGGTGAGGTATAAATATAGGAAATAAATAAATAATAAATAATAAACTGATAATCTGGGATCAGAGTTTGGGATAAAACACAACAATTTACCGTAGATTGTAGGTTATAGTTAGATTCTTACTTCTTTTATATCAGTTCCTGCATAAAAATAGGATAGAATTAAGCAATACCTAGAAGGATTGGAAGAAAATTGTGTCTGGTGGCCACATTATATAGCTTAGATTGTTATAGTAATATGAGACTCATTCCTTGCCATGCAACATTCTCATGCTTTACTGTATGTCTATGCCAAAAAGCTTAAGGATTCATACCACAATTAATGCCATAGTCCAAAAGCATGGCTGGCTCCTTTTTAGTGATCCAAATATATAACCCTCAGCTATAATCACTGCAAAATTAGAAAATTCCTCTTTATAGACAGGAATGCCATGTGTTGTACTGATGTTTATATCACATTAGCATGAGCTATTAAACCTACAGAGAAATTAACTGCATTTTCTCTTTCTTTCTTCCTTTTTCTCCTTTTCAGCGGTATTATAAGATCTTTATCACATAAATGATTGTGCTATCATCAGAAAGTTGTACTGTGTTAAGCCCCTTCGATATCACACCTTTTTTCAATTGCACAATTGCCCCACTTCATCATTAGTGATTTTGCAATCACACTTCCATGTATTCCTGTAATGCTGCCTTTCCACACTTCTACTTTTATGATTTTAAAAAATAGAGCAGTTTCATAATTCCAACTTTTTTTGGTGGGGGGGGGGGGATGATCATAAGTATAAAATAAAGTCCATAGACTATGGGAAAACATTCATACTGTACGTTGGAAGTAAGATGAAGTCAGTGCTCTAGAACTTTTTAGTTCATTTACTTCTGATGTAGCTTGGACTCCTGGAAGGCATTGGCATGCAAAAATGAGTCAGCTAGTCCACAGAATCTAGACTTCTTTAATATTCTTCCAAATAAACTATTGCTAGCATCTACTGACTTAAAGAAATCAGTAAGACATTGTCTTGTTAGGGATATATCTTAGCTCTAGGCAAACCCTGAAGTGCGAGCCAAAGCAGGTCTCTCTCAAGCTACCAGGACCAAAGTTAGAACTACATGAAGCCTTGTTAGATATTAGAAGATCTTTTATGTTTCACATGTTGTGAGGAAGGATGGAGGAGAGATTTTGACTTGTGACTTCATCACACAGGCTTTCTTACCTGTTGTAGGATGCTTCAAGTACAATTCCTGGATGGAGCCTGCCAGATCTCATCAGATGATGCACAGCTTCTTCCGGTGGGGCTCTGTCCATGAACTGTGCTGGAAGCAGCCTATGATGGAGCCCTGAGAACATGGAAGGCTTTGAAAGAGTGGGTAAAGCACAGGTAAATGCATGGGCAATGCTTCCCCCATGGGGTGGGAAAGGGGGCAATGTGGGTGATGTGAAGCACAGGGGGATGAGTTCCCACATTGCCCATTGTATTTGCTCCTCTGCCCCATGGATGCCTACACTTCCCCCCAGATTAAGGGCCTCAATGTGATGAGGTTCTTAGTAGCACATTTTGTGCAATTTTTGTTGCTTCTCAAAACCTGACAAACCCAAAGAGTTTAGATATTCCTTAAGTCAAGACCTTGCAGCTAAGTTTGTAACCAACAAACAAAAAGTAAAAATCCTTTCCTAATTATTTTCTAAACCTCTACTTTAATATGTCAAACATGATAATTATGTAAAGCATTCTATGTTCCTAAAGCAGCAAAGTGAATTTGAATCTGTAAAGGGTGCTAATACTGAATTTTTGCTGTTACAAATATGTTTTATCCATGACTTCATAATTTGCATTTCTAGTCAGAAGGTTTTATTTTAGTGCTTGTAACTTGCTTGCACGTTTTCATCCTCATTGAGTTCAAACAGAGTCAAGGAAGGGGCCATAAGACAGTCATATGCACCATGTTACACTATTTTAGGGGCTTAAACTAGGTTTCAATAATCATTAGCTCTATAGCTCCTACATATTTGGTTCCCCCGCCCCTTCCTTGCCATTTCAGGAATAACTCCAAGAGGCTGTAATATCTTCATAAAGCTGGTCCGCAAGGAATGCTGGAAGATAAACTTACTCTTTTTGAGATAGAAGCCAAATTGAAAGACTGATCTTGCACAAAAATTTCTTCTCCTGTCATTTGAAATTTAGTGATTTTTCCTCTTTCGGACTATGTTTAAACTTTCTTCCAGTCAGTCAAGAGATTTTTAAAAAAAATGTATTAACAAAAAAGTGTTATTGCAACCTTTGTAAGTGGCCCTTATGTCTACAGAATTTATCCAATTTTGACAAAACAAAACTGCTACATTCATTTCCAAAGAAATGAACTTTAAATTTTTAAAAATATATATTTTATACTTGTTCAGGACCTGTTGAAACAAACTATCTCCAAAGTGGCTTGATTAGTAGTGGGAGATTTTGTGTAGTTTCAGATAGGAATCCAAACCATATTCCTTAGTGGAGATGCATTCTTTTATAGACTTCTGTTCATATCAGAAACCAGCATATGGGTGAGATATGCAAATATTAGAATTACCCAGAATGCCTGCTTTATTGAGAACAAGCAATAAGCCAAGAACATTGACTAAATGATGGTTCTGTCTAATCTGTAATACAGTGATATCTTGACTTAAGTGTTTAATTCATTCAATGACCGTGCTCTTAAAATATTCTTATCTAAGTGAATTTACCCATTGAAATGCTAGTAATCTATCCCAAACCCCCAACCCGTCTTTCCATTTTTGTTTCATATTTTAAATAAGAAAATATACTTTATAAATAACAAATAATGTATAAATGCATATTCACATGGAACATTAACAAAGAAAGATCAAACTTAAAATGGTAGAAGTACAAAGTTGTGGCAAGGAAGCACATTTAAGGCAAGAAAATGTGTGTTGGCCAGTGTAACAGCAAGGTGAAACCTGCACATTCACATGGAAAAATAAAAAAGAAAGATCAACTTGAAAATGGTAGAAGCACAAAGTTGTGGCAAGGAAACACAAAGTGAAGAAGCAGAAGAATCATTTTCTTCATACTCTACTCATTCCACTCTCCCTCCGTCTCTTGCTCTCTCTCCCTCTTTCTCTTCATGAGGCCAAATGTACCAGGAATAAAATAAAAATATTGCTAAAATAGTGTCAATAGTACCAGTGTATTTCCAGGTCCATATTTCATTTAAATATGCTGTAATCAAATGGCACATTCAGAATTTTTTAAAAAGACAATGGGTCCCCCTTTTTGGACAATAAAAACAAGTACAGAGTTCAGGTCAGGACTTGGAAAATCTGTCTTTCATCTTGGGCAGGACCACAGCTGGAAATTGCTTCACAGAGCTTTCTTAATCCCAATCCTCCTTCAGTCTAAACTATTCCTTCCATAGCTATTCATTTCCAGCTGTGGGCCTAATAGTCACTTCGATGAGGCAATGTTATCAGGAAAGTGGTGCACACTTAATCAAGGCATTTGTGGTGTCATTTACAAAGATGTAGCATACCTCCGAGGACATACATACCCTCTGTTTAAAATTCCAACAAGATCAGCAGTCTTCTTCATTCTTGAGATGTCGGTTGTATGTTCAGCTTGTTCCCAGAGTACCATGTACAAACACAATAGTTCATTTACTTCCACAGACAATTGGTAGCCTGTAATATTTAAAGGAACACCAAAGTCTTGTCCATATTACACAAAAAAGTATGCGAGTGTTACAGTTGAAATGCACACAATGTCCTTTGAATTAGCAGCAGGGTGTTTTTTAAAGTCCACAACTGCTTCTCCCTCTCAGAGCTCATGCTGCAAATCCTGTCTTCATCCTCCAACAGCAGATCCAGTTAACATGGTTTACCTCTTAATAGTTGAAATTACTACAAACTCTTGTGAGAATACAATTACCATGGCCTCTTCCTAGCACAGTCAGGATCATGGTCATAGTCTGCTTCCTTAGGTTAATTCAAAAATGGGTTTATAATCCTCCTCATCACACCTTTTCAGAATGTTTCCAATACTGATTCATATGCACAAATTTAACAAATTTGATTCAAAATACAAAGAGTAATACTTTTGCACACCCTTACCAAATACACCTTAAATAGCCTTTAAAACTCACACACCCCCAATCCCACCCACAACCTTCCCAAGACCTGCCCCTTGTCCTTCCCTAAATGCCTGCTGGCAAAAGAAGATATTGACTTGATTGCAGAAGTCCAGCAGGGATGAGGCCATCCTCATCGCTCTTGGGAGGAAGTTCCACAATCTGGGAGCATTGCGTTTGTTCCCACCAAGTGCACTTGAGCGAGTGGTGGAATGGAGAAAAAGCCCTCCCCAGTAGATCATAGATGTCTACTAGGTTCATAGAGAGAGATACAGCCCTTCAGATAAGCCATATAGGGCTGTAAATCAAAATGTGTGAAATTTTGAATTGTGCCTGGAAACTTATTGGCAGCAGTGGAACTATTGCAACAGAAGAGTTGTACACCTCCTGTAGCCAGCCACATTTATTAGTCTGGCTCCTGCCTTTTAGACCAACTGAAGTTTTTGAGCACTTTTCAAAGGCAACTCCACATAGAATGCCTTACAGTAGTCCAGCAGGTTTAACCCTCTGTACCACCAGGGGCTCCTGCTGAGGCTGACCAATCAGAAACCATATGCAAATTTCCTTGTCCTACTCAGCCACTTGGGAATCTTGGAGTGTTGTGGCTGGCCAATCAGAGACCTTATGCAAATTGTATCACACTGGCAGCCAATAGTCCAATTTTCAATTCCACTTTGTCAATCCTGTCAGTCCTAGTCGTCTAATTGTCCTTATCTAGTTGTTAGATTGCCCGAAGGCCTGGTCCCACAACCATGTTTTTAATTTCCTCCTGAAGGAGAGGAGGGATGTTGATGACCTAATTTCCCCCGGGAGTGAGTTCCACAGGTGAGGGGCCACCACTGAGATGGCCCTGCTCCTCTTCCCCACCATAACCTCACCACCAAGGCCTGAACAAGTATCTTTTCCTTTGCCATAAATGTATGAGCCAACCATTAACCAAATGTCAAATCCAAAATTCCTGACCAACAAGGTTGTATTGTTTTCCATTGTTACTCTCTAAAACGTATTTCATAAAAACTGACCAGTATGAATCAAAATCTAATGTTAGTTTTCCCCTGAACACCCTCATTTATATTGATAGCTTATCGTTTAAGGCTACATTCCATACCTCCCCATACCATGCTTCCAGCATGAGATTAGTTACTATTTTCCAATTCCTTGCAATTATAAGTCTCACCATTGTGAATAAAATAATCACCAGTTCTTTCTTTTCCATTTCTAAATTCAACTTTGTGGCATCCTTTAGTAATGCTGACCTCATGTCCATTAATAATGCTACCTCTCAAACATGTTGCCACTCTTAGCCAATTGTCAAGTTCCCCCATTACAGTGTAGGGCAAGTTTAAAAAAAAGGCCCTCAAGGAAGAAAGAGTCCCTACCCAGTCCTGAAGGGATCAGTGTACTTAAACTGTGTAGGGGGCAGAAAGGCATGCTAAAGAGGGAGAGAAGGAGGTGGAAGAACCTTCCATACCTCACACTCCATAGCTTACCCGATATCAGTTTAACTGGGCTCTATTATTTGAGGCCCGCCTATTGATCTTTCTCCATTCATGCTGGCTAATGAGGAAAAGCTCAGTCTATTTAACCTAGCCTTTAATCTCTAACAGGGTATAACTGATGATAGTCTTTCAATAAATTTTATCTCATGCTGAATATGATTGAGAATATATATAGTAAAACTTTTGTAGCATACTTTATACACCCATGTATAAGTCAAGAAATGTTTGTAAAAACTCAACTAAAAAAAAAACCTGGGTCAACTTATCCATGGGTCAATGTAAATACTGTGGATTTCCTGATGACTTTTTTTTAAAAAAAATCTTGAGTTTTAATTTTACATAGGTGTATTAATATTTCTCCTATGTATTATAATATATGTATTTTGTGTATTAATGGTGTGTTATAACTCTGTTCTACCCAGGGATGAGAGGCAGATAACAAATAAATATTGATGATGGCGATGGTGGTGGGGATGTAAGAAAAAAAGAGACTACACATATTTCAGTGGTTTGGATAAGTCATTGACATCTTACAATAAACATTAGGCCTGGGTAACAACGCAAAAATTTGTTTCTAAAATCGATTTGTATTTGGGGTTTTTTTTTTGTTTCGATATTTAAAATAATTACAAAATTTTCCTTTTAAAAAGTTCGATATTTACGAAATTTCGTAAATGGTAAAAAATTAACGAATCGATTTCCGAAACAATAACGAATCGATTCGTTAATGGTAGACGCGACCGCGAAATATGCTAAAAAACCTCCAAAACCTTCTGAAGCTTCCCTCTCCCTCTGTTGTTGACTGTTGGTGTGATATTATAATTTTTTTTCACAAATTAAACCATAAAACTGGCCCAGACATGTGGAAATAATAACGAAACGACCTCAGAACAATAACGAAACGAATACAATAACGAAATACGAAGCATTTACAAAACGTGTTTAAAAATTCGTTTTTTTAATTATTGCTCCAGAATGGTTCGTTATCGTTTTGTAATTGGAAAAATTAACGAATTACGAATTAACGAAACGAAACCGCCCAGGCCTAATAAACATCCTAGGAAAATTTGTATGTAAGCAAGACTGACCAAAGACCTTCTGAGGAAAAAATGGAATCTTATTTCTGTATTTGAGGCATTTTTAATTTTACTGTCATTACTAATGGTACAATAACATGTTTACAGATGTGTGAGAAATTCCTCCTAGGTATCTGTTTGCCTAGCCCAAGGGAATATAGTAAACATCGCAAATGCTCAGTGTCAGTTTTATAATGGTGAATGTGTGCCAAAAGTATTGAGCTGCAACCACTAAATATTTGCTTTAAAATAATTTTAACCATCTGGACTCTTTGTTTCCCTTTTTCTTTGGGGAAAGAAGAGGGGGGATATGAATAACTCTGCAAGAACTGATTTGTACACGCACAGTGCATTTTACAAATCAATAACAATGTAACAATTTAATAAATAGTTTGCAGGAGTTGGAAAGAACCATGCAAAAGATATCAGAATTTACTTCTAGAATAATTGAAATTGGGTTGCTAATAGTTCTCCTGACTATAATAAAGCAAAACCTTTTAGCTGAGCAGTTGTATTTATGTCTGTTATGTGTGAAACTGAGATCATATTTTTAACTGTGTCGTTGTGAAAGAAAATAAAATTTTAGAGGAGTGTATGGAATAGCCTGTTCCATATAGCTTAATTTAATCCCAATTCATGATGGTTCACCATCTACATGCATAGTCCCCTATATGTTAATTCTGAAACCTGGGGACATGAAATGTTATAGTAGCTCCACATGGTTCATATTTTGTGGGAAAGTATATCTACGACCCTTCAAATCATGGCTTTTCATATTCCTGGTTCAGCACGGCACAACCAAAAGTTCAGCTATTTTTTTCTTATATTAGATTAGATTTCTCAGAAAGTATAACAAGCCAGATATCTAAACTGCACCATCTGCTCTAGTCCTTTTCTAATGGGTAAGGTAGGAAAAAAACAGTACAGTGGTTCCTTGGTATCCATCGGATTTTGTTAAGGACCATAATCTGGGGGGACAGTAATGTCATTATTTACAATGGTGCAAAATTAAGGTTTGGGCTTTGTTTTTGTTTTGGGTTTTTTTGGGGGGAGGGGGATTTCCAGTAATGGATGGTTGAATTTATGGATACAGAATCTATGGACACATAGGATTACAACTTTATGACTCTTTCATATCTGGTCAGCAAAGATCTACAGTAATGTGTAGAGATGTAAACCTTTCAAAGTAGGTTCAAGTAAACCTTTCTTGCTTTTTCATAGACAAGAAGACATAATTTTACCATTTTCCTCTTTGCATTGTCAAAGTCATCAAAACCTCTGCTATTTTATGAGACTATTTGCAGTTTGGGACTTA
The DNA here is from genome assembly GCF_037176765.1 of Anolis sagrei. NCBI lineage: Eukaryota > Metazoa > Chordata > Lepidosauria > Squamata > Anolidae > Anolis > Anolis sagrei. Next base: position 209,235,942 of record NC_090021.1, on the reverse strand, counting down.
AAAAAAGAAAATTGTATTTTTTGCACCAAAAACATTTTTGTGCAGAAAAATGTTTCCTGTACAGAAACATTTCTGTGCAGGCATTCTATTGCTATCTTCTTAGCCCTCAAAAGTGCATTTTTTTCAGGCAAAGTAATCTTCAAACTAAAAAGATGGTCGTCCTAAGTTTAATCTCTTTTTTATTAAAATACAATTTCCATTCATATAGTACATTGATTTCTGCCTTATTAAGTGGGTTAAAAGAAGATTTGGAGAAGAGACATAGATTTCAATGCATGGCACCATTTTGGTTTATGTTTTCCTGAATGCCACAGTATTAGGCACTTATTAGGCTTCCCAAAGTTTTTATGGCAGTAATTTGAAATATTGTCAGCCATTAATATACATTCAGAGCAACCTTGCAGTTATTACAGGAGTTATTATGTAGACATCTTTTACTCCAAAGCTCTTTCACTCGCTGTGAACTGAAGCTAAACAGAAAGGACAGAACCTGCAGCATTTGCATTGATTTCCCAAAAGGAAGAAGTGACCTCTCTGAATTATGAAATTTATTGACTTACAAAGGCCATAGGAAGAAAAAGAGAGTATTTCCCAGACTAAACCCTAAAGGAAGGGTCATAGTTCCATTGTGAGAGCACATGTTTTTCATGGGGAAAATGCATATTTCATTTGTCTAGCATCTACAACTCTGAAGATCAGATATTAGCCAGTGGAAACAAGGCTCAGTTGGCTGGCCAGTAGTTTAACTTTATATAAAGCAGCATATTCATGTGATTAAAATTTTAGACTTAGGATGGACCACTTTAACCACCATGGTTTGGTGTTGTTGAATCAGGGGAGTTGTATCTGTGCAAGGTTTTTTGCCTTCTCTGCCTAGGATTGCTGCCATATCATCAAACTACAATACCCATAATTCTGTAGTAATGAGCCATGGTAGTTACTGTGGTGTTAAACTGCTATAATTCTGCTGTGTATATGCACCCTGGGTTTTACCAGGGACTTAACTGGGGAAAATTTCTGGGATTCCTGACCTGGCAAGGGGTCTGATAATTTCAACAGAGACACAAATGGGAACACAGACCCAAGAATATTATATATTTTTTCTCCTCCCTCTCCTCCCTTAGAAAATACTTTTAAAAGATTATTATAAAGATTATTTTTATAAAGAATTTCAGTGCAATCCGATCCTTCAGAGACAGACAATCCTTTGTGTGCGGATCTGACTAAGGATTTGGGCTCTAATGGGGAGAATGGCACCTTGGACCCTGGAGTGGAAGGAGGAATGGATGATAAGATGATTGGGGGGGGGGGGAGGGTTGTCGGGCACACATAGGAACGAGAACATCAGGGAGTGGCAGCGGACTCTGACGGGCCCCCTAAGGACAACTAATAATGTAACATCAGATCATACTGCTCAGCCAACCGCAGCTTATACCCAGGACCAACATCTCCTAACAGACAATTTTGCGGTAGATATTGCTGACCTAATGATAAACAGAGGCAGATGGACCTCTAGGAGGGCGGTCTGTGACTCATTAGCCCAAATCTTAGGAAAAAGACCACGGGATATAAGATTGGAGGCCATAACATGGCTGCGGAGGGACTTTCAATCTCCTGACCGCTCCTCTCGTCTTCTAATTACACCAGAAGACAACCGATGGCTTGGGGAGCTAATGACAATGCAATCTTGTCTAAATAAATGGGGCATTACCATAAGAAGGGTAGTTGTGGACCCCTTCATTCGCCCCCTCTTTGATACCGGGGTGCCTCCTCGTTCTGTTCCAACAGGCCCCCGTGAGAATTCCACAGACAGTTCCCCGGTTAGGGCTCCCCCTCCTGGCTTGTACCAATTCGAGACTCCATCTGCCCCAGTTGTCCTCTCACAATCAGCCACCCATTCCCGCCCAAGGACACTTCCTTTATTCAGTCCACTCAGTTCCTTTGCTGACTCCCTATCCACGCCATCATCAGAAGCATCCCTATCTAGCACCCAAGGGAGATTATACTCCAGCCTTACCTCTTCTGAGAGTTGACTATCCACTGATTCCAACTATGTAGGGGGAGGGGGCCCAGAGGGGGGGCACCATTCAGGTCGTGTGGGGGAGGAGATTTGTGGGTCACCAACACCCCAGGGAGAAGCGCAACAGAGTTCTTGCGACCCTGGAGAAGGTAGGAAGTGGTAGGCGCCATGGCAGTCCCCTCGGTCTTAAGGTCCTGCTGATTAATGCCAGATCCGTTAATGGTAAGACCTCTGCCATCCAGGACCTGATTCTGGATGAGAGAGCGGATCTGGCATGCATCACGGAGACCTGGTTGGACGAGCTGGGGGGAGTAAATCTCACTCAGCTGTGCCCACCGGGCTTTGGGGTGCATCAGCAGGCCAGACAGGGGGGGCGGGGAGGAGGGGTCACAGTGGTCTTTCGGCAATCCATCGCCGTGACCAGATGCGCTGTACCGCAAGCATCTGGGTTTGAGTGTGTCCACCTGAGGGTGGGGAACCGTGACAGTCTGGGGTTTCTGCTGGTGTACTGCCCACCCCGCAACCCAGTAGTTTCCCTGTCTGAGCTAGCGGAAGTGGTCTCTAATTTGGCCCTGGTCTCCCAGCGCTTGGTGGTGCTGGGAGATTTTAACATTCATGCTGAGACCTCTTTATCTGGCGCAGCTCAGGACTTTTATGGCCGCCATGACGACCATAGGACTGTCGCAAATTTTATCAGGACCCACCCATCAGGCTGGACATACTCTTGACCTAGTTTTTGTGGCGGACAGTGGAATGATCAGAGTGGAAGAACAAAACATCCTTCCAGTGTCATGGTCTGATTACTATCTGGTCAGCTTTAGACTCGCTGCGACCCCCAACCTTTGCAGGGGTGGAGGACAAATTAAGATGGTCCGCCCCAGGAGACTGATGGATCCAGATGGATTCCTGAGGAATCTTGGGGTTCTTCCTGCCATGGAACCTGGCGATCCTGTTGACGCCTTGGTCGACCTTTACAACAAGGAGATGTCCAGGGCGATAAATACGATCGCTCCCGAACGCCCCATCTCGTTGCGTCATGACAGGCCGTCTCCATGGTTCACCGAGGAGTTGGCTGTGATGAAGCACACGAGAAGGAGGCTAGAGCGCAAGTGGAGAAGATCTCGGGGCGTGTCTGATCAAGCACGGGCTAGAGCCTCTCTTAGGGCATACTCTGTGGCTATACGGGTGGCCAGGGAATCTTTCACGACCATCCGTATAGCGTCTGCAGCAAATAGGTCATCAGAGCTGTATCGGGTTGTCGGGGAGCTCCTTCACCCACCTGTGGTGGAGGAGATCTCGGATGACCCAGCAGCTCGGTGCTGCGATTTCGCACACCATTTTGCAGGCAAAGTTGCCCAGATACGTCTTGAGCTCGACTCCAATTTCATCGCAGTGCCAGGGGAGGTGACTGAGGCTTCTGCTTGTCCAATTTTGTGGGATTCTTTTCGGCTTGTTCTTCCTGAGACCGTGGAGGAGGTCCTTGGGGCTGTGAGGGCGACCACTTCGGCCCTAGACCCTTGCCCATCCTGGCTTATTAAATCTGCCAAGGAGGGGTTGGTTGATTGGTTTGTGTTGATCATTAATGCATCGTTGGAGCAAGGGATTTTTCCATCTAACTTAAAACAGGCTGTGGTTCACCCGCTCCTAAAAAGTCTTCCCTTGACTCTACGGTGCTGAACAATTACAGGCCGATCTCCAACCTCCCTTTTTTGGGTAAGGTGCTGGAGCGGGTGGTCGCCCTCCAGCTCCAGAACTTCCTAGATGACATCAATTACCTAGATCAGGCACAGTCTGGTTTCAGGCCTGGTCATGGCACCGAGACAGCCTTGGTCGCCTTGGTGGATGACCTCCATAGAGGACTCGACAGGGGGAGTGTGACCCTGCTGGTTCTCTTGGACAACTCAGCAGCTTTCGATACCATCGATCATGGTATCCTTCTGGGTCGCCTCTCTGGGATGGGTCTCGGGGGCACGGTTCTGTCGTGGCTCCGGTCCTTCCTGGAGGGACGAACCCAGATGGTGAAGCTTGGAGATGCCTGCTCGGATCCCTGGCCCTTGACCTGTGGGATCCCGCAAGGCTCTATTCTATCTCCCATGCTTTTTAACATCTACATGAAACCGCTGGGAGAGGTCATCCGGAGTTTTGGAGTTGGGTGCCATCTCTACGCAGATGACACACAACTCTACTACTCTTTTCCACCTAACTCCAAGGAGGCCTCTCGGGTGCTAGACGAGTGCCTGGCCGCTGTGTCTATCTGGGTGAGGACGAACAAGCTGAAGATCAATCCTGACAAGACAGAGGTCCTCCTGGTCGATCGTAAACCAGATCAGGGTATAGGGTGGCAACCTGTGTTGGACGGGGTTGCACTCCCCCTGAAACCACAGGTCCGTAGCTTGGGAGTCCTCCTGGACTCATCGCTCACGCTTGAGGCTCAGGCGTCGGCGGTGGCCGGGAGGGCTTTTGCACAACTGAGACTTGTGCGCCAGCTACGACCGTACCTCGCTAAGGCTGATCTGGCCGGGGTGGTCCACGCCTTAGTCACCTCCAGACTGGATTACTGCAATGCGCTCTACGTGGGGCTGCCCTTGAAAACGGCTCGGAAACTCCAATTGGTCCAACGGGCAGCAGCCAGGATGTTAACTGGGGCCCACTACAGAGAGAGGTCAACCCTTCTGTTTAAGGAGCTCCACTGGCTGCCGTTTATTTTCCGAGCCCAATTTAAGGTGCAGGTGCTTACCTACAAAGCCCTGGACGGTTTGGGACCACCCTACCTGCGTGACCATATCGTTGTCTACGAACCCACATGTTCACTCCGGTCAGCTGGAGAGACCCTGCTCGTGATCCCACCCGCGTCACAAGCGCGCTTGGTGGGGACACGAGACAGGGCCTTCTCTGTGGTGGCCCCCCGCCTCTGGAATGCCCTCCCGAAAGACCTCAGACAAGCCCCTACATTGGCAGTCTTCAGAAAGAATTTGAAGACCTGGCTGTTCCAATGTGCCTTCTCAGACTAGGAATCCCCAGTACCAAATCCCAGAAGCACTTTAATCAGAATCAAGATCATTGCACACCACACACCGCACTTATATTATAACCCCATATTCCTCTGACACATCAGCACTTTTAACCTTGTACCCCTACTCTGGCCAGCTCAATTTTAATAATGTCTTGTTGTACTGCTATTGTTATTGTTTTGCTTAACTGTTTATTTGCTAGGTACTGTATTGCTGTATTGTGTGGGCTTCGGCCTGTTTGTAAGCCGCATCGAATCCCTTGGGAGATGCTAGCGGGGTACAAATAAAGTTATAATAATAATAATAATAATAATAATAATTATTATTATTATTATTAAGAATTCCAGCAAACAGCCTTAGTCTCAGAAAAACTACTACCAGTACCTCCCTACCTACCCAAGTACCTACCTACTAATACCAATACATAATTTATTTCCTTTGCCATCTCATCAAGTTCGCTCTGATGTTTAATTTAATCAAAATATTTCCCTCTTTGCCCTTCATTTCTTCTTTTTATTGCATTTTATTTAATTTGACTGCTGCTTAAAAATATTAAGCTTGGCTTTTGTTGAAGCTTTACCTACACAACTAGACAGCAGAACACATCTCCTCTCCTCTATCTCCAACCTCCATCAGAAAATATACTTTCAAAAGATTATTATTAATAAGAATTGTACCATCAAACAGCAAAGCCTCGGTCTCAGAAAATCACTACCAGTACTTACGTTATGAAACTTGTTGTGCTAACAGTGGTAGTGTGTCCTCCAAATGTGGCCATTTTCATACCGGTAGTCCTAAAAGTGATGGAAAGGGGAGCCCAGGAAGCCCCACCCCCATTACTGCCAATGGCTAGATTTTCCCACAATTTTCAACTGCGGACCCAAAAAAGTTTTTGAACACTGGCTGTTTTTGGGAGGCTTGCAAAAATGGATCCCTGGGTCCATCGAAATTTGGATACCAAACATGGACCGCAGTTCAGCCAAATTGTGCACAACCCTAGGAGGTACCTTTCAAAAGATATAATATGCTAAATGGTTTGATTTTTCTTCCTGTCAAATGAAATAAATTTCTAGTATTATATAAGTGACTGCATTGTTCATAAATAGATTCCCAAGTTACCTAAGTATTTGCATTTAAATTTTACTAAAATGTTTTGTAATATGACTGTATTTATGATCGCTTATAAATTGCCAATTGACAAATAGAATGGAATGCTGATGCAGCTCCTTAAGTTAATTAAGTACACATTTATTTATAATTTTCAAGGATACCAAAGGTTTTGTATTGCTGCATTCAAATCATCTATTACACACAGATAGGAGAAAAAGTCAAATAACAGATAGCATTGCATCCAGCATCTTTGTCTTAGTGGTTCCAGAAGAGGGTTTTTCTGTGTTCGGTTATATACTGCAGCATTGGCTGCATCCAATTTATTGTACATTAGGAACAATTTAGTTTCCTTTCATATAAAATATGCAGGCTTTATACCAAGAGTAAAATGTGTGGCCACAAGGTAAAATTCACACATATACACACACGTTTCTCTATTTTTCACACACACACACACATATACCATCATTTTCATATCTGTTTTTTTTTAAGGGCTCTAAAGTTTCCATTATCCTTTCTGTCAGGTAGCGAATATCTTCTCAGTGTAACTCCAGACATTAAATCTGTCAAGAGGGAAGCAGTAAAATAAATGTCTGGGATACCTTCATAAACAAAAATCTTATTTCCATAATTCATACAGCTGGCTGGCATTTATTGGCACGTCAGGTGCAATGGGGACATTTCAGGAACATTAACATGTACAGCATCATTTGTCAACAAAGCAACAATGTAAGCAAATCGTTCAGAACTCATACAGATTTACAGCTTTCTCTGCCAGCTGCTAATTACGGTGTGCTCTGCCTATTTGGTATGGGCTTTTTTATTGGAAAATGACAAAGGGGTTATAGTATCCCAGTTTGGAATATAGATGTGGCTTTTTCGTAATAATGTAAGTGGTAATATGGCCATACAGCTTTGGAGTTTTGATCTAGCTTCAGCAGTCTTTAATTGATCCACTTTGATGGATGGAGGAGGCACAGAAATTTGCAGGGGCATCTAGTTATGACACATGTAACCTCAGCAAACAAAGAAATAAAAACATTTCAGAAGAACGTACATTTCTGTGTATGAGCACGTGTTCAGTACAGTACAAAAACCATGCCATGCAATGTTCTTGAATTAAATGCAATGTAATGATTGGACCATGTTAATGATTGCTTGTGAATTACCAATTGACAAATGGGATTGAATGCTGGTGCAGTTCCCTAATTTATGAATCTCAAACCTGCTACATTTTAAAAACTATTCTGAAGGACAAGGCATTGAGAAAATTAAGGCAACTGTTTATTATGATCACTTTTACAGAACATAAAAATAAAGATTAATGCAACAATATATTAAAAATGAAAATTCATAAGGAAGATCATTTTTTTCAGTGATCCTATGCTGCCATTTAAGAATCTGAATAATAATTGTATTCAAAGTTGTTGATATTATCGCTATTATTATATTTATTTTATGCCAATTTATCTCTTTAAAAAGACTCAAAGCAGCAAGCAGTGCAAAAACAATATAATAACCTAAAGACTACAAATATTAAAATGGAATAAAACCACTTTAATATAAAGAGTTAAAGCCATTAAGTTAACACCTTGACAAATGGAGCCACAGGGGCACAATAGGTGAAACCCTTGTGCTGGCTGGACTGCTGACACGAAGGTTGGCGGTTCAAATCCATGAGACGGGGTGAGCTTCTGTCTGTCAGCTCCAACTTCCCATGTGGGGACATGAGAGAAGCTTCCCACAAGATGGTAAAACATCCGAGTGTCCCCTGGGCAATGTCCCTGCAGATGGCCAATTCTCTCACACCACAACTTGCAGTTTCTCAAGCCACTTCTGACATAAAAAAACACCTTGACCATGTTATTTATAAAATGAAGAAACAGGTTTGATGGGCTAATCTTTGCCAACTTTCTCATTTTTAAACAAAATAATTTTAGATTTGAGAACATGCAAGAAAGCATGGTCTGCTGCCAATCTTATTAAAAACTTTAAAGGACATATCTTCTATGGCTTTCCAAATGTTACTAAAGGAAGTGGGTGTACCCACCTGTTCATATGGATAACGTAATCCAAAAAGTAATTATAAACTCAACAGTGTCTGTGAGCATGGTGAAAGGATATATTTATGAATTTTGAACACCACTTTTGACACTGACCTCTTTGTAATAACAGATATTAAAAATAAATGTTTCCCATGTGAACTGACTTAGAAGTAACTGCATGGGAATGTGCTTCCAAACTACTGCTAACCAACATAGAATCTCACTATCAGTAAGGTGACTTCCCATTAAAGTCAATACAACATATCAAATCATGAGTTTATTTTACCATAAAGTTCTAAGTTTTATAGTACTGATTAGATCTCATGTTTTTAAACAAGCTAACATATTCACAGCTCAGTGAAAAGACTAGGAATTGTCCAGATTTCTCTCTCCCAAAAACATGCACACACCTTCTTTTTTGCACAGAAAACATGTTTTATACCCTAAGCATGTTTTATAATCTAAAACATATTATCTGCATAGGAAAACTATCAGTATTTTTATATAAACATTTTTCCCTCAAGCATGTTAGTATGAAGAGCAGTCAAAAACTGTGCAGCAGGGAATAGGTGGAAAATCACTTAAATGTTTGTTCTTGTATAGTCTAATGAAATAAATGAAGATTTACAGATTTGCATTAGGTCAATAATAGTTTCCCTCAGTCCTGCAACCCCTTATATAGCATGACATCTGTTTCAAATTCCCTCTTTCCTGACAAATGGATGAGGTGGCTGCTAGAGAAATGGGGAATCCATTGTATTCACTGTTGTAAATTCATATGGCTAAATTAATGTTGTAGAGTTATTCAAGTCATTTGACTTTTTTTCACAGAATAATGTAGTATATTGATCAGGTATTTCAGGTTAGGAGTGGGCTGAAAAGTATGGAATTTTTCATAATAATAAATTGTATCATGTAACAAAAGAAAAATAATAATTATAATACTGCATTATCAATGTAGTTCACCAAATAATAATAACAATAACAACGACTTTATTTTTGTACCCCGCATCCATCTCCCCAAAAGGACTCGGGACGGCTTAGATAGGGGCAAGCCCAAATTTGATATAATCAAAATATAACACATCAAGATTCATAAAAACAAATTCAATCTATATAAAAACATAGGCATTTTCAGCAATATTCACAGTAGTGAAAATACTTTAGAACATAGGATGAAGTATGCAGCAATATATTTCAATTTTATGCATACTTTTTAAACTTTGTTTACTTTCTATAGACTTATTTTCTTTATTTGTTCATTGTTCCTCAGAGTTACTTGATCTACATGATTGCCTTCCAAATCCCATTTATATTCCCTTGCCTAATAATAATGGTCATTATCTGATATCCATATTTAATTTTATTATGTCACCACGAAGGATGTTCTTTTCAAACATTTTAATGCATTTATTATTTCACTGATCATCAGTTAAAACCAATTTTCCCCTTTATTGGATCTGAATTATAAATCAAGTAGTCATTGTATGGGATACTGTATATGAACATACAGTATATCATTATGATGTATCCTATAATAATGTATCTTAGGCTTGAAGACTAAAGATAGTGGTTTAAATTGCTGAGAAGGAGAAAAATTGGGAACATCTGTTAATCACAGACAGAGAAGAGTTTCATGAAACATTTGTCATTTGTACTTGATAGTATGAAGATATTGGACCCTTTCCCATTCTCTTTTGATCAAATGCAACGTGCCTTCTGCTTTCTCAATGAGCTTCTATCTTGATGTGAATTCCAAGATGGCTGTTTGCAAAGAAGTAGCCATAGTAGTATCTTTCACCATAAAAAAAAAAGGAAAGGAGGAGGAGGAGTGGGAAAGAAGGAATGCAGCAGTACCTTTAAACTCATTAACTTTTATTTTAGCATGAGCCTCATGGATATAAAACCACTTGTTCAGATGCAATCCAGAGTGATATCCAGGTGTAAAGCATATTTACACAATTCTGGGTGTGAAATGAACTGTAATAAAACCGAGGAAGATTCAAATAATACATCATACCTTACATTTTCAAAGGACTGTGTAAGGTGATACAAATCTTCCTGGTCTTTACAGTAGTCAGGTTGTGTTAGTACATAAAAGGAATGAATCTGTGGACCAAAAGTCAATTTCCTTGGGTTCAAAACCTTCCCTTTACATGTGCAGTAGTGAGAAGCATGTGATGAAGCCATGGTCTTTGTTCATAACTTTGCTAATGGATTGGAATATGGGGTTTTCATTCAGCTATTTCTCAGTCTAATTTCTCTTTTTGTTTTCTTTGCTCATGAACTGTGACCTGTAATTCCTGTATTGTAAGATAGAAATGTTCTACAAGTGTTGCTAATATCCAACTAGAAATATATCTCAGACCTGTGCTTTCTCCCTCATGATGACAGAGAATAGTTCATGACTGAACATAAAAGTCACAGGTTAATGTGGATTCCTTCATAAGTGTGTTGAAGATGTAGAAAGTAGAGGATGACATTTGTCAGATGAGAAAGTGTGGGCAAGGAAAGCAGCATTCTGATATAATACAAACCCTAAAATCCAATTGTCATGGAATGACCTTGCTAATTTTTATAGTAGCTAATCCTCCAAATAAGCAAAGTAAATGTAGATAATAAAAAGCTACATCCACACTATACATTATCTCATAATCTAAGACAGTGGTTCTCAATCTGTGAGTCCCCAGGTGTTTTGGCCTACAGCTCCCAGAAATCCCAGCCAGTTTACCAGCTGTTAGGATTTCTGGGAGTTGAAGTCCAAAACATCTGGGAACCCACAGGTTGAGAACCACTGATCTAAGACCTCATCACATTGATGAAAATAAGCATCCTTGGATATTTAGAGTTCACTTCCTCTCCCTACTGTCCCGTATTTGTTTGTGGCAACATTCAGTTAAATGTCTTTCCTTCTCCACTGAACTGTAGTTTCCTCCTTCTGCATTCAGCTAACATTTCAGGGCTAGTTGCCTTTGACCACTCACTCAGGGGAATTTTTAGTATAAAGTCTGAGCTACAGCCCCTTCTTTCTACAACACAATCCAAGACACATGGTTTCATCTTCCCATTCTTCTTTCATTTCAGCCAGTTACCTAACGCAGTCACTCCTTTTCCTTTTGCTTGTTTATTTAAAAGAAGCAAGCAGCATATTGGGAGATGGCACTTTTCCATTTTCCAAAATTTATCTTGGTGGGCTTCTTAATTCAATAACTTAAGGGTGTTTCTCTCATCCAGATACCTTCTGCTCTTTTCAGCAACCTCCCTTCCACCAAGACTTCCCACTATTCTGGGAAAAGGCAGCCAAGAGCTAGCCAATAGTAGAAGCATCTAATTTGCATGTGACCTTTACAAATGATGCTTTGGAGATTAATGTTCTCTGAGCAAAAAGAAGGGTAATTTATTTCCTTTTCCTCAGACTTGGAAGTTCATATGAAAACACCTATGATGCATCATAATTGTATGTGATGACACAGATATAGAGTCACCTATATACCAATGAGATACCTTGTACATTCCCAATGGCGTACACAGGCTCCTTTGTAGAAGAAAGGGCATGCAAAAGAAAAAAGGGAGAAACCAGGAATGAAAGCAAATGCTTGAATTCTCTAAAGCAGAGCTTTCCAAATTGTGTGTCAGGACACACTAGTGTGGTGTCTGTAGCTCACAGGTATGCTACATGAAAAATGCTCCTCCCATTTGCCCCCACAAAACAAAGGCTGCCTAGCAGTCACTTGGAGAGAGCATGCTGGATGCATCTGGAGAAGAAAGAGAAGGGGGAAGCAGTGGAAACAAGTGGTGATTGACACCTGGGTGACACTGAGCCCGAGCCCCTGCCATCCTCTGTTTTGTCCTTGGCTCTCCACCTCACCCTCAATGACAGTGGCCCAAACAGCACCCACAGTTGCAACCCAGGGGGGGGGGGGAGGAGAAGGGGGAGTCCAATTCTCTTTTGCCAGGCAAGAAGACTCTCAAAGCCCTCCCAACAGACAGGCATCTAGCCTCAGTTCAAAAAACTCCAGAGAAAGAGACTCCAAAATGGCATCTACTCCAAACCCCTTCAGCCAGGAGGAAAACATAATCTAACACCCCTGGATGTCCATCCAGCCTTTGCTTAAAAGCCTCCAGAGTGGTTTCATCACTATAGAAGTGGACTGCTGGTGTTGTTCAAGTGTAGATACAGCTATAACTTTCATAATTTGTTCCATTTTTATTAAGTTGCAGTAATCATAACTAAAATGAATAAGTTTCTAATTAAGAAAAGAAAATATGTTAACAATGATGTCTGTGATGAACCATATGCAGCAGCAATAGAAGAAACTACACAAGAATCAACTGTACTATTTAAGTATAAAGGAAAAAACACCAAACTTCATTCACACAGTAAAGATTTTATAAAACGTGTGAGTGTGTGTGTGTGTGTGTGTGTAGAAAGAGAGATTGGGAGAATCAAAATCTTATAAGGGGTTGGTTTAACCTTCAGTTTGCTTGTAAAATTTAATTACCATGTCACCAACATGGTAAGTTTGGAAAGCTCTGTTCTATAGTATATTTTGGGGCTTTTTTCAGAAGGCAAATCTTTGAAAAGAATGTGGCTATCTCAGCTGAAATGTGCCATTCCCAGCTGGAGTAACAGGCAACCTGCTTTGCTGCACTTGTGCTATAATTATAAGCTTTCTACTCCCCATGTTAAGGTGCTCCTCATGAATGGTCAACTCAGGTGGCAACCACCAGTAAGTCTATGTAAAATACAGTTAAACCATGGGAACTGCATTGTTCAGTTCTTTCTTTGTAATCACAATAGCTATAATGTTTGTTGAAAGTAACACCTTAGCCTACCTAAATAAATTCAGTGGCACAACCCAATGATTCTGCCAGCTAAGGCTTATGGAGGACAAAAATACACACAAACCACCAATGCTACAGAGTCATAGTTGCTTGGTTTGGTGTTTTTGTTGTTGTTGTTATTTTTTCTTATGATGTTTGTAAGGCAGTACACAAAGGGAAAGGGTGAAACCAAACAGAAATTAGTTCCAAACTGTTGCTTCTTTTTTTGCTATATGCCTAATGTATTTCAGATTTTTAAGTTCTTTCCTGTTCTTCCAACAGATCTGTGACAATTTTCTTGTGATAAAGAAAAGAATTACAAAGGAATTGTCACAGATTTGTGAGAAGAACCTACTTGGAAGAAGAAAATTCAACATTCATACAAAGTGCCTACAAAATGTTGTCAATGCTTGTATGTCAGTGTAATCCTGGTTTTCTCAGGCTAAGAAGACACCTTTAGCCTACCTTTTTCTGACTGGGAAAAATCTTTTCCTTATGGTCTCATCCATAAACTTGAATCCCCTTTGACATGCAGTTAGATAAGCCTCCAGAGGTTTATTCCACTATAAACCGATGCAATATATGTATGTAGATATTTAATACATTTTCAACTACCCATGACAGATATACTGCTACCAATGTTATCAACAATTCTCTGAAAAAGAAGTATGTTCTCCTATCATGTTTTATAGATTAACCCAGCGAGCATTGCTTGTAGCTTTTGAAAAAGTACCAGAAGTTAAGCCCGCAGCTCCTAGAGGCTTCTGCTGTGTTAAAGGTTATTCCCATCCTCTTTATTAGGGGCTCAAGGATTAAATGCAAAAATGTGTTGCTACACGTGCTTTCTTTACAATTGCTGAATTCTATAAGATGGATTCTGCAACTCAACACCGAAAACAAAATGCCAGTCTTAAAGGGCTCGTTTGATTCATCCCAGAGAACCAATGGAAAACAGAATATTGCTTATTGATTTGGTTCAGTCTGTTGCAATCGTCAATTGAGTATAAGCAGATAGAAACAGAATGAATCAGCTACAGGCTGGCAGTAGGCCTCAATGAGTCATGTGAAGTCGGTTTCTGATATCCTTTATCTTCATGCACAGCCAGTGAACAAGAGTGCTACTGTCTTCTGCTGGCACAGGGAGTTACCTCAGGCGATGCTGTGGAAAACGCTCCTCCTCCTCCCCTTTTTTTTTTAAAAAAAATATTTTTAGACCTGAATCATTCTGTGCCATTAAATGAAATGTATTCTTGAGAAAACAGGCACCACTTTGTTGTAGTCCTCATGAGAAGGCAACACTGTAACCTGTTTGGATACAGCTGCAGACCACCTGTAGAGAAAGTCAAATTAGGGAGAGACCCCACTGTTCTCTGCATTAATGCTTTTTGTATTGTTGTTTGACTTTTCCTCTCCTTCTATGTATCTTTTTCAACCAGGGACGTAGGGAGCATATTTTAAGACCTTCTGTCCCTTTAAGGCATCTTCTGATTGAAAGAACTCCAGGATTTGAAAGACTGAAGGGGAAAAAAAGCCCTCTCCAGTTGCCAAAAAGGATGGGGGGAAAGAGAGAAGGGGGACCCGGCTAAAATGAATTTTCATTGTTGTTTTCCTTTAGATTTTTCTTCTTTGGGTAAACTTTCATATTCAGCTTTTAGAGGGCAGGCATATCTGTTTAAAGGAAATTGCCAAGGTTTATATGGAAAAACGCTTTTCAAGAATAACAGCAAATCTTATTATAGCTATTCTATCAGTTTCATATTGAAAACCTCCGGGGGGGAAATAGAGAACTGTGCACAATAATAAAACATAAATAGGAATATAACAAGTATTCATATATTAACATGATGGATAGATATATGTACTTGGGGAAAGGGATATTTGCAAGCTCTGCCTTTTTACGTAGCCCTTTTAATATGCAATGTGTTTTAGAAGCATAATTTCATTTATTTTTGCAGTGCTGAGGGTCATTATTATTATATCAGTTTTATAGATATGGAACAAATGTTGAAAAAGTCACTTGCCCAAAGACACTCAATAAACTTGTGGTAAAATCTGAACTTGGGTCATGCAGGTACAAATCAGACACACTTTGTAGAGAATCGCATCAGTTCTCTTGTAAGACAAAATAGATAACCTTATCTTTGTTTGAGTAGGTCAAGCAATCAAACCAATACTATGAGAGAACAGCATACTGAATACTCAAGAATATATTACAAACAGTAACGAGCTGGAATACAGAACAAGCTGGAATCTTAAGTGCCCTAATGAATACTAATTGTGTTTACTCAGATGCAGTATGTTGTATCTACATTAGTAGGACTTAACTGCCTAACATATGTATGTTGGAGAGTAGTATCTAACTGGGAAACAAAAAAATTATTCCTCCCTTTCACCTTATCTTGAAAGATCAAGCCATGTAGTGGAGATGGCCAATACAGCACACAGAAGTGGATACAGTTCTACTAGAAGTGACTTAGAACTTAGACGATTATCTCTGCGATTTCAGGGGAAATTTCCCTGCATGTTCCAACAGTCTGATCTTCTGTCTGATTCCAGTTTGGGTGAGATCTAGCAGTAAATCCAATTATTGAATACTGTTTGCAAATGCCTAAGTTGTGGTGTGTTGGTGAACAATCTAACATTCATCAGAATATAACAGAATATAACAATATAACATTCATCAGAACTGCAGAATGTTGCATGGGTCCTATCTTCAAAAGGTCTTCAGAAATTAGTACAAAATTAGTCTGCGGCTCATTCCACACAACTAAATAAAATCCCACATTTAACTGGAATATATGGCAGTGTGAACTCAGATAATCCAGTTCAAAGCAGATATTGTGGGATTTTCTGCCTTGATATTCTGGGTTATATGGCTGTGTCGAAGGGCCCTGAAATGTACAGAGACAAGTTGATAAGACCAATTGACTGATCAATAAAATAGTTCAGTTTCGTACAGAGACAAGACTGAGCTAGCTTCAAAGCTTGGATGCATGGCTTGAATAGTTTTAGAAAGCTACAATGAGAATCTCATATGCATATATGCCCATCCTTATGGTAATAAAAAGTTATCCAAAAGAAGAGTCTCTGTAAGGAACATATGGTTACAAATCTGACTTCTGGTCACCCTTCCACTGCCATTCTACTGTATTTTTCACAAATCTGCCTATGCTATTGCTATTTGCTATGCTTTCTATATGTCAGGAGAAAATATACCAAAAGCATTTTTGGAATTATGGTCAAAGCAGAGACTTCTGCTTGATTTCATGTCTTCCTTAGTAGGAAACAAGTTTCGATCTCCAGTATTGATGTTTCAACCACAGAGTTGGCTTGGCTACCTTTTGTGAACAAGTGATGGAAATAACAGCAAGAGGACATTTCAAGGGGTCAAAGCTATCATTGTTCAATAGACAGAACCTTCATTGAATCAATAGAGGGGTTTTTGTTGCAATGGAATGCCAGACCCAGGAAATGCATACTTTCCACTACAAAAAAATTCAGCAAGGGATAATGACTTCTTAACTAGAGTGGTGGCAATGGTGAAGTCAGTCAGAAGGATGTAATTGGCAGGCTTAATTTCTTTAATATCTACATTTCTTGAATAAGTGGTATATCTTGCTTAATTAACTAACTGTTCATTTCTAAGCCTGTCCATTAAGAAACTAGACCCATTGATCTTTGACTTCCTTCCATGAAGGATCTTAGGGCTGCTGTGTAGTCCCAGGGATCTTGCAAATGGTTATGTAGGATTTAGTCTTGTGGAAAGCAGTTGGCTTTACCTACATATAGCTTTGCACAGATTGCCTACCATAGTATTATATCAATAACCTTGTAAGCAATTCTGATGATCAGGGTTAGATTTCTCCTTGTAAAATTAATGAGATTGTTTTCTGTCTGTCTAGATACAATTAATTCACATTATGCTTTAAAGCACATGATGAATTATGCAAGAATTATGAATCACACAGATCAGTTAAACACAATTCAGAGACAAACAGTCATATGTAGAGTAAAACATTACACTAGTAGTCAATGCAAAGCCTCAATATCTGGGGGTGGGTGCAATTCATCCCTACTCACAAACCCGAAAAATCAGTCAGCATGCTGTTTTAATGAGTCTGATATAATAATCTGCATAATTCCAAAGAGATCAGATGCCATAGAATAAAAACCACTGTGACATAAAATATAAATTGCCTTAAATGTACTTGTAATATCAAAAGGACAGTGAAGTATTAGCCATTTAATATACATTCATCTTATTCGTGCTCATGATCACAGTTCCTTCCATTGCCGTCCTTCTATTTCCCATTACGATCTTAATGTTTGGTAGAAGGCAAGCCATTCAGCAGAGGACAAGAGGAGAAAAACATCATCATCATCATCATCTCATAGCAGCCCTAACTTAGCTAGTGTATTCTGCTGTGAAGTCTTGGAATGTTTCCTTCTAATCTCAAAAGCTATCTGCGATGGTTTCCCAGAACCTATTCTGCCTGGAGGATGCTATGAGAACAAGGGCTGCCTTGTTAACTGTCAGAAAACTCTGAAAATACCAAGATAGGATCGTGATATAAATCATCATTTAGATGCACAGAGCTGTGTTCACAGACACACTAATGTAATTCATTTACATCCAGCCATTACTTATCTCTACCAGAACTACTAAGTTCAGGAATGCAGCTGCCTTGTGCCTTGTGACTCCTGAGGTTATGGAAGAATGACATCACCAAATTTAAGCGCATTACCATGCTGACATAGGGGCACCTTGTTTTCTTGCTTCCAGATAGTGCATGGATTGTTTTCTGTCCCTTGTCCTTTCTAAGAATACCTTTTTTCTCTCCTTTCATGCAGCTGCTGTGTGAAGGGTTGCAAATGTCACTTCAATAATGATGAATGATGCTTGACCCTAGACCTGTTACCCTGAATTTTATGCAACGCTAGATTAATATGAAAGATTTTGCTTAGAAAGGCTCCAGCTATTATGAACACTGCAGAAATGATAACACATTAAGCAGTGGGGTTTATTTCCCCCTTTAACATTTTGAGGGCTATTCTTCCTCAAGATTTAATATATTTTAAGATACTTCTGATTTTAAAAAAATGGGAAACGAGTGTTTGGTTGATGCTGGAGAATTGTTAGAAGTTCAACATTCTCACAAACCATCTCATTTGTGTATACATAAAATTAATAATGTGCATCAAAAGTTTTTTTAAAAAAAGATTAACAATGACAAGGCTCTCTCAATTCATCCGAAAGAAATTACCAGCCAATTGAACTGCTGGTCTTTTTTATTCAGTGACATATTTTTAAATCTGATCACTTTGATGTTATCTCAGATCATACTTTTTTTTAAAAAAAAATGATGAATGCTTCATAGATAGCTAATACATAAATAACCCTGCTTCTAATTTCACAACATTCAAAAGTATTTGAAATAAAAACACCTGTTTTGATTAGCATTCAGATTTGTTCTTTTTATAAAGAATGGTAATCCTTTTGCAGTTATATGACATTTTTACAGCTTTGAATTTCCATCTGTATCCCATATTATGATGTTGTAGGATTGTTGTGTGTTAATTATGTTAACTTTGGAAACATTGCTTGCATTTAGAATGAAAAACTTCAGCTTGAATTGTCAGAAAAACAGATGCTATCTTTCTTCTCAATTGCTTTGTTCTCTGCTTTCCTCCAAACTTAGAATTCTATATCCAAAAGGAAGGCTAAATCTGTGTTCAGATTCAGTACTACCAAAAGCAATTGCAGTGTTCAGTCTCTTCAAATGCTGATCAATCACTATTGAGGTCTGTGGATATTCTGGTTGAAATCCATCAGTAGATGGGAGAACTGCACACAAAGTGTAAGAAAGAGAACTTCTTTCTATTATCATATGTGGCTTAATTTGCACAATATACTGAAATAGCTTCTACTTCCATCTATCAGTTTCCTATCAGTTGTATTTTGACTAGTTCTTTCTTTTGATCACCGTGGATCATGTTTCCTGGATTTTGATACTTGAAATAACAAGTGATAAAAATTGGATTGAGTAAATATTCAAATTCAGACTTTTAAGAACTGGAAATATGCAGTTCAACTTCCACCTATTTACAAGAAATTGACCTAATTAAGAGAGTGTGTTTTCAGTTTTTTGGGAAGCTGGCTAAATGTCTTCATTAAATTACATTATCACATTTCAGAATTAGTCCAAGTCTTTTCTCAAAGTACTGTGTTGCTTCTCACTGAAAAGGGAGGAAGGAGACAATATTATGTCCTATTTGATTACATTGCATATTTAGTTAGTTAGTAGAGTTGCGCTTTCAGGGTAAACCTTGCCTTGTTTCGTGTCCCGGTTTTCGTTGGAGGGCCCATTCCGTTTTTTGGAAGACTCCTGAAATCAGGAGGATAGATGTTTGTTTTTGGTTTGGGCCTCCGAAAATCAGACCTTTATGGGGGTGGGATTCCCATCCACTGGCTCCCATTCCCAGCGCACATTTTAAATAGGCTTCTGTTCTTCTTACCTGGCACCTATAGTTTCTAGAGTAAGAGGTGCTTAGCTGCAGACATTGGCAGGTCTGTGTGCTTTCTTGGGCTGCCTGTATGCCCTGCCACACATGCATTCTCTTTCCAAGGCAAGGAGAACAGTTCAGCTGCAGATGAAAGCAGGCTTTCTTGTCGAGAAGATTTTCATGTGGGCAGGGGGCTTCCTGTTTTGTGCTCCCAAAAAAATGGAAGACACAAAAGAAAAGGTAGACATGGTAGGAACTAATTCCACTCACAATTCTATTAGTTAGTTACTCTGTGAAGACTGTGTGCTGATCAGTTGTGCACCAACCTCCACACATTTAAAAAATCACACACAGACGTCTTCCAAGGAAAACAAAAACAAACCAACAAAAGTCCCATGGCGATCAGCGAGTGGCGACCGGGGCAGGATTGTGATATCTGGAAGCCCCTAGTCACAGATTGGCACATGGGCGGTGGATACGGACTCAGTTGTTCTACCTCACGGTCCGAGGCAGTTGAGTAGTTTGGCAGCTGTATCCATGACTGAGCAGCCCTTTTGAGGATCCACTCTGCTCACCCCACATGGGGAAGGGGCTAGAAAAGGTGCCCTAAACATAGTCTGCCTCTCTTACCCCTGACTGGACTGCCGTGTCCAGTGGGGTCACCACCCTGTGGCCAAAAAAGAAAAAAATGGCTGCCCTCATTGTTGATCCAGGGCCAGTCTGGGGCACAAAGTTCTCGAATTGCCCTAGATTAAGCTGCCACTGTAGACATGCTTTTAGTCTGGGATGTCAGTATGCAAAGGGGTTTTGTAAAACCTTAGAAATTAACAGAGAAAATAAAGTGATAACAAGCTTTTGTAGACTTAAAATGCATCTTAACAGGGCAGAAATGGCAATGTCATGACTTCTGCTAACGTGACTCAAGGCTGAATCAGCTCCTTGTGTTGTGCAACCATCACAGAATTGATTCGGCCCCTTTCGGGATAAAACACCAATGAAGATGCACCCTAACTCTACTTCTTCAGGTGTATACCAACTGTATGTTTCATAAACTCTCTTGGATTTTGTTTGTTCGTTTGTTTTTTTGTTTTTTGGGGGGTTTTTTTTGTTAAAAGTGGGTTATAAATGAAGACAAGAACAAGAATTCAAAAAATAAATCATTGGGGTTTTTTTTTCAATCTGAATACAAATATTTTCATAACAACTGCCCATCTAGTGTGACTTATGAAAATGTGTGTTAGTCAACGCAATCACTACTATTCTTTTCCCAATGCCTCCTGCCACCTCACCCTACCAAACTAGCACAGCACATAAGGGACTCTTCTCAACCACAGAGTCAAATATGAAAGGAAGTGAAAGCTGAGCTTCCCAGAAGATAAAGAAGTTTAAAGTAATGAAGAGAGTTGTCCTATCAGTATGAATAAAGTTGAATAAAGTATTTCAGTGACCTCTCCCAAACCAAAAGAGAGTATTGCAGGAAAATTAAGCTTTAGTGCCAAGCCGAAGTGCAAATCCCTTGGTTGATGAGAGATATGGTCTGTTTGAAATAGTTACAGTTTGAGACTTTTCTACAATCAGCGGGTGGAGACTAACATAATCCAATTAATTCCAATTCCCTTTTGTGGCAGTGGTAAAGTGGTGACTGATACTGTAAGTCCATTGAAGTCTTATCTTTGGTCAGATAATCCAAAATGGATTCTCTTTTATGAAACTAGACATTATGAAAGAGTCATTTAGGAAATTCAGACCAACCAATTGTGTTCTGCTTTAGCAATCATAAAATTATATCCAAAATAAAAGCACATTTTCCTTTGATGTTTATAAATGAAATATCAATGATCCAGTAGTCACTTTAGGTTGCAGACTTATTAGCTTGGAGATCAATGCTGTTGCACTCAGTATGGTTTACTTTTGAGTATATGTGTATAAGTTCCACTGTTATTTATTTGCTTCGTTGTTTCATCACCCCTCAATAGGTTGATAAAAATCTTAATGAGAATTACAGTGAATTACTTTTAGCCAATACCACCACATACTTTTAACTCCAAATATAGGAACAATGAATTGATTATTCTCAGTATAGGAAATTGCTAATCAAGTGTGCATTTCAATCAAAGAAGACCTGATTCTGAGAATTTCCAGTTTCCAACTCATTGTCTGTCCCACACCACACATATTCTGCCACAGAAACATGGCACGCACAATATGCCACCTAAGCATGTTCTTGATGGCAAAAAAGCTATACAGGGATGTAAAAATTGCATAAAGTGTACTTACATATAATCCAAGGATTGTGAGCCAGTGAAATGCATTGGAGTTCCCTTGAGAAATCCAGAAACCAACCAGTGCATTGCAAATTATCACATTATATTCTTATGTAATAAAATTAAAGAATGCAATATGGAGATGTCCTATCCAGGGATAGACAATTTTGGTTGGTCTGGGGATTAACATTGCCTCCACTAGAGACCCTTTACACAATCAGTTGATCATGCTCCTGTGGCAAACAAATGTAGCCAGCAGAAATCAACTTCTGTTTCAAAAAAAAAAATCTGTTTGCTTGAAGCTTTCAAGATTTCTTGCTGTCCAGAACGAAAGAACAGTCCAAGGACCTGAAAAGACAACCCTTGGGGGAGGCATACTTTGTTCACCGATGTGTTATTCAGATATTAAGCTTGTGAGTCAACATCCAGTTCAACATCACAATGTCACAGTGGGTAGAAATGGAAGGAAGGGTTACAGTTTCTTACCATTTTATAGCATATATAAATGTTGAAAGGTGAAAACCTTCAGTGTGAACTGCTGTTCCAGAAGGTCTTTTAATTAGAGTGGATGATGTCTGCATTAGACATGTATGTCAAATTTGTTCCTGCCATTTCTACCATTTATTTCATGCCTTATGTTTATTTGGAAGCATGAAACAGGAAGCCCCCCTCCCCACATGAAAATTTGCTCAACGTGAAACCCTGCTTGCAGCCTGCTTTCATGTGCATCCAAACTTGCCTCCTTACCTTGGAAAGAGTGTGTGTGTTGGGGGGTGCAGGCAGGCAGGCCTGGAGCTGAGCTGCAGGCTTACTCTGGGCCTGCCTGCCTGCATGCCTTGCCACACAAACACTCTCAGAGAGTGTGCCAGGGTGTGTTTGGTGGGGTGTGCAGGCACACCCAGACTAGGCCTGCAGCTGAGCACCTCTTACTCTAGATTAAGAGGCACTTGGCTGCAGGCATGCTTTCCAGGCCTGCTGGCATGCCCTGCCACACTCTTTCCATGTGTGGTGGGGCATGCAGGGAGGCCTGGAAAGTGTGCACCTCTTACTCTATAGTAGAAAAAGCAGGTACCAGGTAAGAAGAACCTATGCTGGGAAGGGCCCCAATTTTAGGGGCTCCAAAACAAAAGAACTAAAAACAACCCTCTCAATTTCAGGAGGCTCACGAAAAATGGATCAGTGCCCTCAACAAAAGCTGGGGCACGAAACAGGACAAGGTTTTCTCTGAATGCACATGTCTAATATGCATTTATTCTGTTATTATTATTATTTTTAACTGACTTTTAAAAATATCTGTTTTAAACTAAAATTTTAATGTGATTGTTGAAACATTTTTTCAAACATTTATGGGCCTTGGAGGTACAGCTTGGTCGTGGCTCCGGTCCTTTCTGGAGGGTCGATCCCAGATGGTGAAGCTGGGAGACACCCAGGCCTTTGACCTGTGGAGTCCCGCAAGGTTCCATTCTATCTCCCATGCTTTTTAACATCTACATGAAACCGCTGGGTGAGGTTATCCAGAGTTTTGGAATTGGGTGCCATCTCTATGCAGATGACACACAACTCTACTACTCTTTTCCACCTAACTCCAAGGAAGCCCCTCGAGTGCTAGACAAGTGCCTGACAACTGTGGCTGTCTGGATGAGGATGAACAAGCTGAAGATTAATCCCGACAAGACAGAGGTCCTACTGGTCGATCGTAAACCAGACCGGGGTATAGGGTGGTAACCTGTGCTGGACAGGGTTGCACTCTCCCTGAAGTCACAGGTTTGCAGTTTGGGGGTCCTCCTGGATTCTTCATTTACGTTTGAGGCTCAGGCGTCGGTGGTGGCCGGGAGGGCCTTTGCACAATTAAAACTCGTGCGCCAACTGCGACCGTATCTCAGGAAGGCGGATCTGGCCAAAGTGGTCCATGCCTTAGTCACCTCTAGACTGGATTACTGCAATGAACTCTACGTGGGGCTGCCCTTGAAAACAGCCCGGAAATTTCAGATCCAACAGGCGGCAGCCAGATTGTTAACTGGGGCCCCTTACAGGGAGCGGTCAACCCTCCTGTTCAAGGAGTTCCACTGGCTGCCATTCATTTACCGGACCCAATTCAAGGTGCAGGTTCTTACCTACAAAGCCCTGAACGGTTTGGGACCCGCCTACCTGCGTGACTGCATCTCTGTATACGAACCCACACGATCCCTTCGATCATTGGGAGAGACCCTGCTCTTGATCCCACCAGCCTCGCAGGCAGGATTGGTGGGAACGAGAGAGAGGGCCTTTTCGGTGGTGGCCCCTCAACTCTGGAACTCTCTCCCTAAAGACATCAGACAGGCCCCAACATTGGCAGTCTTCAGGAGGAGCTTGAAGACGTGGTTGTTCCAGTGTGCCTTCCCAGAATAATGATCCCATAGCACTTTGTCCTCCAAGCACTTTACATTTTTTTAGGTCTGCTCGTATGCCTTCCATAAACGCCACTATCACCTTTTCGTCCATGTCCCAGCATTATTCCCAATTTTAACTTACATTTGGCCTTCCCACTGTTTTTAATTGTGTGTTGTCTTATTGCTAATGTTGTATATTTTATTGTCTATGTTTTTATTTTAAATGCTTGTACTGTTGTTGTTATTATTACTTGTATTGTTGTATTCGGCCTCGGCCTCATGTAAGCCGCACTGAAGCTCCCTTGGGGAGATGGTAGCGGGGTATAAATAAAGTATTATTATTATTATTATTATTATTAAACATTTATAACTATCTATAGTTTCAATTGTATTTTGTTTTATTCAACTTCATGAGCTACCTTAGCTCTCCTACTGAGAGACAATAAGTAGTATTAATTAACTAATTAACCAAACTAACAAATCAATTAAATCACACAGTTTGAGCACAGATTCCGTTCTGATTTATTTGGACCATAATAAACTGATGATTGCTGGGAAAAATAGAAACTTTCATCTCTATACAATTTTCATTCCTATATCTTACTTAAAAGAGTTCTTTGCTTCCATCACCAAACCCAAGATCTGCTAGATTGTTTTAATGTTTGTAACATCAATGTGTTATGGGAAAATGTTACATTACAATTTTTTGTTCCCAACAGTTGCAATAAAGGGCATATAAGACTCATTATCAACTTTTATTCCAACTCTCTGTGCCTTTTAATTTGCCCCTGTGATTTGTTATTCTAGTTCTAATAAAAATATTTTTTACTTTTCAACATGAAGCCTCCTTTGGTCTTTAAAGTCATCAACTTACATTGCAACATTATTTGTGGAAATGGTACCAAAAAGTAAATGCAGAATATCAATCTCACAAATATGGATGGACCGGTTAGTTCCTCCACACCATGTTGCTTTATCTCTTTCCTGCTAAATTTTAATTGCAATAATTTGTTTTACCCTTTGGGGAACTTTATGTCTGGAGTAATTCCTGACCCAAGGATCACAAGCAGACAGTGATTCAGGTTTGGGATAAGTCTGCCAAATATTATGAAACATTGTGTACTATGAAAAGACCATTGACAACATGGAAACAGAAGCTGTGTTTAAAATGTTGAAAGGAATAGGAATGAAAGAACTGTATGTCAGGATCTAGAGCCACCCTGCTTTAATTGCAAAGCCCATTTTAAAATGACAAGAAGCGTGGAGATATTTTTGAATCATAGGCATGGGAATAGACAAAGAGACACTGTTTCATTCTAACTCTTCACTTCCTTTCTTGCAAAATATACTGACAAAAGCTGGAACAAAAAGGGAGTATATGCCCAAATAAGAACACTCAGGTCACTTCAGGTTGGAAGAATATTTATGTTAATGCACAGATTTCTCTCTCTTTTTAAAAGGGGTATATCTATGCAAATAAAAACATTATTTATGCATTAGGTAATAAAACATTTACCTGCTTGTATTATCTATCAAAGTTTAATCCCCTCCTGATGACCAGGGATGCTTATGATGTTTTCTTCATCCAAATGTTCTGCAGTTATTCAGTTATGCTTAATTGACTCCATTTCTTTTTCTTTCTTTTCTTTTCTTTCTTTCTTTTTTGACTGAATACACCAGTATGAGAACACATACACCACTATCCAGCATTTTTCTAAAAGTTATCTGGAATAAAAATCAGAGCCCTAAATATGGGTCAATTTTCTTTGTATTATGAGACCGCGAGGTGGACTTGCATTATCATTTAATGCAAGTCCTCTATTAATTGCCTTGTAAAATTAAAACTTTATTTATTCAAAAGTACCATTCAGCAAAATCCACATAAACTTTAATTTCTAGTACTTTCCTCATCTCTTTCTACCTTGTTTTCTTCTAGTATGCCACAGCTTTCATAATAAAAATTTCCTTTAACTGTTCCTAGTTTGGTTTCGGTTACCCACTGGAAAGGATAATTAATTATCAGTTCTCTAATTATTTCTGTTCTTTTCTTTATCTGTTACAATTATTTCACTATAATTGTGCTCCTGCTATATTAACGATCCTACCATTCATCCATCCAACATATCACATCCGGTATTTGAATGAGATGTATAGAATGGTAGATAATAATCATTCACACTCTGACCATTTCCATTAATGAACAACAAAAAAGCAACACATCTTCCATCACCAATGGTAACCTCTACCCAAAAACGTTTGGAAGAAGTCTGCATCAATTGATAGAAACTAGGGCCCCTTTCACACAGCTGAATAAAATCCCACATTATCTGCCTCGAACAGGAATATATGGTAGTGTGAACTCAGATAACCCAGTTCAAGTATTATGAGAAATTCTGCCTTGATATTTTTGGGTTATTCGGCTGTGTGGAAGGGCCCTGGGCTTGTGCATGGATTTAGATATACTGGTTCCCTTTGGCTAATCTGGCTAGTCTGGTTTTTTCAGTTGGCCATAACGGCAAGGGCTCAGCCTCCATTTTTTTCAGCCGCAACAGAACAGTGGATGTTGAAAATTGACTGCCTTTGGTTACAAGTGGAGGAAAGCAGCCACTAGAACAGGGGTCCACAAACTTTTTAAACAGAGGGCCAGGTCACAGTCCCTCAAACTGTTGGCAGGCCGAATTATAATTAAAAAAATGAATTAATTCCTATGCACACTACAAATACCTTGTTTGTAGTGCAAAAAACATTTAAAAACAATACAATAATTAAAATTAAGAACAATTTTAACAAATGTAAACTTATTAGTATTTCAGTGGAAAGTGTGGGTCTGCTTTTGGCTGATGAGATAGGATTATTGTTGTTATTGTGTGCTTTCAAGTAGTTTCATTCTTAGGTTGACCCAAAGCGAGGGCCGGGTAAATGACCTTGGAGGGCTGCATCCGGCCCCCGGGCCTTAGTTTGAGGACCCCTGCACTAGAAGGAAAAGTGCGAGGGGGGGAGGGAGGCAAGGCACCACTCCAGGGCCTGCAAATCAAGAGGTGCATTTAAGTAAGCCCAGCATGGCATAGATCTCTTTTCCTTTCTTTCCCTGGGAAGTGGGGATGCAAGCCTCCTTAAAATGCCTTGGAAGCATGCTGTGCAGAGAGGGAGGGAGCACCACACACACCTGTCTCCTCTAGAGTAGCATTAAACCTGACATCAATGTCTTAATGAAGGATATAAGGACAAACAATGCCTAAAATGGTGGGAAGGGGAGTTGGGGAAGTCCCCCCACCCCCATAATGGGCTGGATAGAAAACAAATCTTTTGGCTTCCCTGATTGAAAACAGATTTCTGTCTTCCCGAATCTGGGAGGCTCCTTAACAATGGATTGAGACTACCACCGAAATCCGGGACACAGAAACAGATCACAGTTTACCTAGATTGCAGAAGCCTAATAAAAACCATAGCAATTTTCCTCAAAATTCAGGACCTTATATGGGAATGTGATTGCAAGGTCATAATTGCACTACACATCAGGGGGAAAGTGGTATATAAATGGAATACATAAATAAGGTCCTATTGCCCTAAAAGTCCTCAGAGGTACTTTTCTAGCCAACAGTATATATTGCTGGTGCTGCCATTGCCCTTTAAACATATGGGGAACACATTGACACCATTCTGGTAAGAGAAAATACAGAGGATACAGTAGAAAATATTGGAATGAACTGTTTGACAATGATAATTACATGCTATTTGTTAAAAAAAATGAAACATTCCTCTAATTTTCCTATCTAGATATGTTCTTCTAAAATTCATAGACTCAGTCCTTGTGTGTAACACCCCATGGGAAATATTTGGGGGGAAAAAACTATTCAGCTTTGAACAGCATCTTTCATTAGGACTCCTCAATAGGTATGTTCCACAACAGAGCTGAAAGCAGTGATGTTGTATCCCATGGGTTTCTAGGGACTATGTCAACAGCCTAAGTTCTGTTTGATTATGTTATGACTGTGCATGTTCAAAGTTTCTTCCCCTTCCACACAGATGAAGAAAATCCCATATTACCTGCTTTGAACTGGAATATATGGTAGTGTGAACTCAGATAACCCAGTTCAAAGCAGATATTGTGAGATTTTCTGCCTTGATATTCTGGGATATCGGGTTGTGTGGAAGGGCACTAAGTCAGTTCTCCTCCTTGAATCTGCTATAGGTTACCTGTTGTCCTTCATGAGAGCAACAAGCGATGTTCAATTTTCCTAGCTAATACTGTTATTACAGAAACAAATATATGCCTTTTTCAGATAAAGAAAAGGTGTATTTTTTGGATTGAGTCATCCAACAATTCCTATCTTTGCTTATGGGGATTCCCACTTTGCACAGGAAGAATTAGTGATGGAGTTGTTATTTCTCCGTATGTTAGGAAGGGCAGGAAACATTAGTTAGATTTTAGGAGCAAGGATGCTAGAATAATTCAACTGTTTTCATTTCCAACTTACAACCTCATCAGATGGGTAAAATTTCCCCTTTGTATGACAGTTCAACCTCACTTCAGACATGGAGCCTGCTGGATCCCATCCCGCAATGTAGATCAACTTCTGGTGGGGCTCCATACTTGAAGTGAGGTCAAAGTCATAAGAGGCAGACCTGGTAAAACGGGAGGATGCCGGTTGGCGATGCTTCCCCCCATGGGATGAGATAAGGGGCAACACGGACTATGTGGAATGTGGGACAACAGGTTCCCCACACACACACCCCATCAGATTTGTCATGATCCATGGTGGATCCCCCCCTCCCAATATCCCAGCAATATCAGATATTCCAGGATCTTTCTTTGATTTTCTCAAACCATGCTGTATAGGTTTGAGTGGGGAAATCATATAGTTAAAAAGGAAGCTTTGAATCAACCCTTTCAACAGTTACATCTTATTAGGGTAAATAAAAATCTACAATGAACAAAACAGCAGATGGAACTTTCTTCTATTACTTTATGCCCACCGAGGTTGTAGTAACATCAATACAAACCACTTGGCATAGAGTTGCAGCTATTTAAGATCTGTAAGATCATAGTGCCAAAGTTACTGAGCATAACAACTATGTAGGGCAGTGCTACATTCTTAGAATGACATGTGAGAAGGTGAGGAGTAGATAAGTCCATGATAGTATGGCAATAAGTGCCCATGTCCTCCATTCAAATGTTTGTGTTTCGGTGCATATGTCTGAATATAAGTGATGAAAGAATTGCAACATATCCACTATAATTTGGGTTGTTGGCTTTGCAAGTCTCCAACCCTTTCAAATTATTGTTTATGCCTTCATCACGTACTTGTTCTGGACTGCTTGTGGTTTTCTTGGATATACTAGACTTCTTCACACAAAAACAATGACAGAGTTCATCTCTGAAAAGTGTGACTGAATGGTTATCAGTGTAGTCACTCCAAGAATGAGCATACCACAGTGTAATCTTATTTCCCTCTAACTCCAATTAAGATTTAAATTAGCAGTACCGGGTTTTTCCAGTTTGCCCTCAGGTCAGTGAACTGAAGTTTCAGAGAATGGCAATAAACAAATGCCCTCCAACAGGCATGGAACATGTGCTTTTTAGTTACCATTATTTTGCTAATTTATCACCAAGCATTATAGAAATGGATATCCTAATAATGCATACATGAAGACATAGGCAGTGTTATTGCTGTTGGATTTGCAGTTCATTTACATCAAAAATGTTATGTTCCTGCATCAATTTTACATTCATCAGTCAACGTCCATCCCTCGAACAGAAAGATACCAATACTCTGGGAAAAGTTCAACTCAAGGCCTTATTAAGGTATAGGCATATTTTAGTTAACAAAGTAGATGCATTCCTGGAAATTATTTCTTTAACTTGGTACCAGAGGCAGAAATAGCATGGGGAGAACAGGGATAAGTTCCTATATCACAAAAAATAAGAGTAGCTTGAACATGTTTCACCAGACTTTCATTTCTACATGTGAAATTAAACAGACAGATCAGATAAAACTTGCATGACTAATAATAATAATTAAAAAAAACATTTTAAATCCTCTAGATACTATTTTAATGCTACTTCCAAAATGCATCAAGGGATGATTGCTCTCCCCAGCATCTACTTTTCTTATAATGTCCATTTTGGTGGTGAAATGTGTAAGTCTGTGCTTTTTCCATGTACTAGGAGTAACTTCTCTCCCCCCTTTTCCTGTCAAGCTCCGTAAGGTACTTGTTTACTTTGCCTGTTGTAGGCTGATACATAGAGCCACAGTAGGATAAGCTAGAGAAGAATCACACCCCACTTCCCACCCACAGCTCAAGGTGTATTTAATTCATTGTTAACTGCAGAAATGCTGTGACCAAAAGTCTGTGGGCCTTCCAGACAGGCCCAAAATGCAGACCTATCTCGCTTTTACTTGAGGCATCCAAAGCAACGCCTCAGATAAAAGTGAATTAATGTAGGTTTTCCCAGTTTACTCCACAATAATTAAAGGCCTGGAAAGATCTGGATCTTAATCTCCTGGATCTTTCCAGGTGTGGGCTCTGTGGGGATTGAATCCCTGGGACTGTTTCTCCAATCCCAGTTCTGCAGGGTCCTGGAGCCTCAAACTCAACCGAGGGGCCTGTTTGCAATGCAAGCCCATTTGTAGAGTACTACTGATACTTGAAAATGATGCACCAGGAGGTGGAAGTGGGGAGGTGGGATTTTCCTCCTTTCTCCCCTCTCACCTCCTAGTGCGTCAATTTCAAGCATCAGGAGTATTCTACAGAGGGGCCGAACTGCTAGCAGGCCCCTTGGGTAAGCTTTGGGGAGGGGAATGAGGGGCTGGGGGCAGCTGGATACCATCCTGGTCAACTTTTGGTTGTTCCATGATGGCATCTAACCACTCCCTAAGGGAATGCCCAGGGTTGTGGGAGGGGGTGGGGACTGAAAACATTGAGGAAGCAGGTTATTTTAACCTGCTATCTCTTGGGTTTCTGCCCTGTGTAGATGGGTCCTGTGTTTTCTCCAGCACGCTTTCACCATCTTCCCAATGCTGATAAAGCTAAAAAGCTCCCAGAGAGCAAGGAGGAAGAAGTAGCTACTCAGTCACAAAAATACTGTACAAAGAAACTTCTTTCTTAGAGGCTTTGCTAATTGAAGTATGCCTATATTCATCTTCTGGATTGATAAATAAGAAAGGAGGAGCAGTGTCATAACCTTTTTCACACAAAGAGTAACTTCTGCACATTTGAAGATTCGCCAGCACAATCTGTAACATCGATTTTCTAGCATTCTGAATCATGAACAGATCCTTTACAGATTAGAGAAAGATCTTCTTTTTCAGCCCATCATTTTCCATTTGTAATAGGCTCAAGTCAAGTGTGGGCTAGGATATTATCTTCAGACAGAAGATGAGGGTGCTATTAGCTGTCATCTGTGCAGGGTAAGGAAAAACTCCATGATTACAGTAATTATACCTACAGGCATCAGGAATGCTGCAAACGTCATACATCTTATGTTTTCCCTTCATATTTTGAGTTTGCAGAGGTATCAGACCTAGCCATTATAACACATGTCTTGGGCTCCTTCCACACAGCTGAATAAAATCCCACATTTTCCGCTTTGAACTGGAATATATGGCAGTATGAAATCAGATAACCCAATTTGAAGCAGATATTGAGGGATTTTCTGCCCTAATATTCTGGGTTATATGGCTGTGTGGAAGGGCCTTTCCACTTGGATTGCTTTGATGCATTCTCCATAAAGCTGCCAATGAAGAGTGTTCAGAAACTTGTTCAGTGTCTGGAGAGATCACATTATTGTCAAACAGTCCATAAAGCAACCTTCATTTGTTGTAAGAAGAATTTGATAGGCTGTTATCTGCTCCTGACTTCGCCAAGACCTCACTACCTCTGAGGATGCTTGCCATAGATGCAGGCGAAACGTCAGGAGAAAAATTGCCTCCAGAACATGGCCATATAGCCCGGAAAAACCTACAACAACCCAGATCTGGTTCACTTTGGAAATAGTGATCCTTTGAATATTGGCAACTGGACTGGGCATAGAACTTTTTGATTAATCATTATTTATTAAAATCTCCTATAACACAGATCAATAACTGATGTTAATGAAAATATGACAATTTGACAGGACTCATGTACGTGGTTAATATCACAGCTCTTTAAGCCCAGAATTCACTTGGCCTCTGAGGAGATGAGGCAATCCGCACCTGTTTCCTAGTAGTTTCTAGACAAATCTGAAAGTGTTGCCTTCAAAACTGAGTATTAGTGTATATGCTCATGGATTATTGGCTTGGCCCAGTGACTGGGAGATCTTAAGAAAGAAGCTGTACTTACATGTCTTAAATTTAGAAAGAAAGAAAGAAAGAAAGAAAGAAAGAAAGAAAGCTGAAGAGCTGTGATTGCCAGGGACTAGAAAATAGCCCTTTGTCATATTATATTACGTTAAAAAATGTAGTGTGTGGTATAGAAGGGAAAGAATGGTTAAATTCTGCATAGTCCTTTGTGTATGTGTAACAGGATAGCATTTGGTAAATGTAACCGTCTAAGGTTTGGGTTTTTTTTTATTTTTGCTTTTTTGGCATTAAGAATCATTAGGAACTTGTACTTTTCTGCAAACACGCACTACGGGCCACACAAAACTCTGGGAAATGTGGGGTTTTTTTCCAAGATGGCGCAGGAGCAGCACCTTCCTGTGCCCACTCCCAAGGGAGATTGAATCTCTCCCCCCTGACCTCCCGATCAGACTCTTCTCCACCAGACAAACCCCACTGAGGGACTGGTGGAGACCCCAGGGAGGCCTTGATAAGTGAGCCAACGGTGGGGACCTTAATATCGCCGCTTCCAGCTGCGGCGCGGCTGCATCCCAACCTCCAGCCGACATCTTGGAGGAAGGCGAGCGGGGCCGGCATCGGCGCCCGGCAGAGAGCGATCCAGGAGCGATCTAGGAGCCGTCTACCAACTAGCTCCTAGCCACGGAACTCCCTCACCCGGCCGAGACTCCTCCTGGCAGAGCCGGGTAAGCAGTGAGCAGATTGGGCCCAAGCGCCAGCCCGCGCCATTTTTCCGCCCTCAACCGATCGCAGCTCCTTCCTCCGGCCCTTCGCCGCTCCGGGAAGGGCCGTTGAGAGAGCGCCAGGCCGCGCGATTTTCTGCCCCCCACTGCCAACCGGGAGGGGCGGAGAGTGAGAGCCAATCGATCGAGGCTCCTTCCTCGGGACGTGTCTGATCGAGCATGGGCTAAAGCCTCTCTTAAGGCATACTCCGTGGCTATACGGGTGGCCAGGAAATAATTCACGACCACCCGGATAGCGTCTGCAGCAAATAGATCATCGCTGTTTCGGGTCGTGGGGGAACTCCTCCACCCACCTGTAGTGGAGGAGGTCACTGATGACCCAGCAGCTCGGTGTCGCGATTTCGCACACCATTTTGCAGGCAAAGTCGCCCAGATACGCCTTGAGCTCGACTCCAATTTCATCGCAGTGCCAGAAGAGGTGACGGAGGCATCTGCTTGTCCAACCTTGTGGGATTCTTTTAGGCTTGTTCTTCCTGAAACCGTGGAGGAGATCCTTGGGGCTGTGAGAGCGACCACCTCATCTCTAGACCCGTGCCCATCTTGGCTCATTAAATCAGCCAGGGAGGGACTGGTTGATTGGTTTGTATTGATTATCAACGCATCGTTGGAGCAAGGGATTTTTCCATCTAACTTGAAACAGGCTGTGGTTCGTCCACTCCTCAAAAAGGCTTCCCTTGACTCCACGGTGCTGAGCAACTACAGGCCAATCTCCAACCTCCCTTTTTTGGGTAAGGTGCTGGAGCGGGTGGTCGCCTCCCAGCTCCAGAGCTTCTTAGATGATACCAACTACCTAGATCAGTCACAGTCTGGTTTCAGGCCTGGTCACGGCACCGAGACGGCCTTGGTCGCCTTGGTGGATGACCTCCGCAGAGAGCTGGACAGGGGGAGTGTGACTCTGTTGGTTCTCTTGGACATCTCAGCGGCTTTCGATACCATCGATCATGGTATCCTTCTGGGTCGTCTCTCTGGGATGGGTCTCGGGGGCGCGGTTCTTTCGTGGCTCCGCTCCTTCCTGGAGGGACGAACCCAGATGGTGAAGCTGGGAGACGCCTGCTCAGACCCCTGGCCTTTGACCTGTGGGGTCCCGCAAGGCTCTATTTTGTCCCCCATGCTTTTTAACATCTACATGAAACCACTGGGAGAGGTCATCCGGAGTTTTGGAGTTGGGTGCCATCTTTATGCGGATGACGCACAACTCTACTACTCCTTTCCACCTAATGCCAAGGAGGCCTCTCGGGTGCTGGACAAGTGCCTGGCCGCTGTGTCGATCTGGATGAGGAAGAACAAGCTGAAGATCAATCCTGACAAGACAGAGGTCCTCCTGGTCTATCGTAAACCGGATCGGGGTATAGGGTGGCTACCTGTGCTGGACGGGGTTACATTCCCCCTGAAGCCACAGGTCCGCAGTTTGGATGTCCTCTTGGATTCGTCGCTCACACTTGAGGCTCAGGTGTCGGCGGTATCCGGGAGGGCCTTTGCACAATTGAGACTTGTGTGCCAGCTGCGACCGTACCTCGCGAAGGCTGATCTGGCCGGGGTGGTCCATGCCTTGGTCACCTCTAGAATGGATTACTGCAATGTGCTCTACGTGGGGCTGCCCTTGAAGACGGCTCGGAAACTTCAATTGGTCCAGCGGGCAGCAGCCAGGATGACTGAACTGAATACCATTAAAAGACTAGCTAACATGCCACAATATATTTGGAAACCAGCTGATAAGGGAGGGGCGGTGGTACTACTAAATAGAATTGACTATGTGAAAGAAGTAGAAAGACATCTTTCTAATAATATGTTCTACAGATGTATTCCTAAAGATCCCATAAATAAAATTAGATCCCTTATACGCACAGTATGTGCTGAAGGTCTTTCATTGGGATATATTTCATTACAGACATATGAGTTCCTTCAGAATCCATACCCTAGAACACCAGTGTTTTATGTTCTTCCTAAGATTCACAAAAATACTTTCCCTCCACCAGGTAGACCACCAGGTAGACCTATCGTCTCAGGTACAGCATCTATTTTGGAACCTTTAGCTCAGTTCATTGACCATTTCTTACAACCCTTTGTACCATTGAACACATCATTTATCAAAGACACTAAACATTTTATCAATATAATAGAAGCTCTCACTATACCTGAGCAAGCCATACTCATGACCTTAGACATTGAAGCCCTATATACAAACATACCTCTAGATGAGGCCAGAACAGTGGTTAAAGATATACTAGACACACGCACATCTCCAGTTCCCCCCACTCACTTCCTCATGGATCTATTAGACATTGTGCTAGAATACAACTATTTTAGTTTTGATAAACAGTTTTATTTACAGACATTCGGAATCGCTATGGGCAGCCCACTCGCACCCGCTATAGCCAACTTATTCGTCGCAGACTTAGAAAGTAAATTCATTTTCAATACTACTAAGAATCCATTTTCTTCAGATATCCTTTATTTTGGAAGATATCTAGATGATATTTTTATAGTAGTGAGATCACAACCAGTAGCGGACCTATTTTGCAGCTGGATCAATACACTACATAAACACATGAAATTTACACATCACTGTAGCCCTACTAATATTAACTTTTTGGACATCATGGTTTTCAAAAATGGCCAGAAACTATTAGTTAAAAATTATAGGAAACCTACAGATAAGAATTCCATTTTACATTTTTCCAGCTTTCATCACTTTTCTCTTAAATCTAATTTACCATTTTCTCAGTTTTTAAGACTGAAATGTAATTCTAGCACACAAAAGGATTTTGAATCTACAGCAGGTATCCTGAAGAAACAACTCAGAAAGAGAGGATATCCTAATAAGATACTCAACACAGCCATGAGTAAGGCGAACTCCATCAACAGAGGGGAGTTACTACGGGAACGCCCTAGAAAACATAATAACCGCATAATATGGCCTTTGACACTCACACAATATTCATCTAAAATCACTAAAATTATTTCAAAACATTGGCATTTACTACAGGACATTCCTGGATGCAAAGACAAACCTATAATTGCACACAAAAGATCCAGAAATTTAAGGGACCTTTTGATCCATTCTGAATATAACTCTCCTACTACATCCCACAATCTTACCACTAGGGGTCACACTAGCTGTGGACACTGTAACCGTTGTCAACAATCACTCAAGATTAAAATATACTCTCATCCAACACTTAACATCAAGATTACCTTGCAAAATTTAACAACATGTTCCACTGATAATGTAATTTACCTATTAGAATGCTCCTGCAAGTTTTTATATGTTGGAATGACTACTAGACCCCTTAAAACCAGGATAAATGAACATTGTTCACGCATAAGGAATGGGTCCACTGACTCTTCACTATATGTACATTTCAATGAAAAAGCTCATACACACCATAGCTTTAAATTTTGCGCTTTAGAAAAAATATTACCCAGACCTAATGCAGATGTAAAAAAACTCCTTCTGCAAAGAGAATCTTTTTGGATCTTTAAACTACAAACAC
This sequence comes from Anolis sagrei, assembly GCF_037176765.1. Lineage (NCBI taxonomy): Eukaryota > Metazoa > Chordata > Lepidosauria > Squamata > Anolidae > Anolis > Anolis sagrei. The sequence goes on along the minus strand of NC_090021.1, from coordinate 209,199,237 downwards.
TGGTTCCACAAGGACTAAATGATAAAATTGAATACACTTGTTTCTTGTGAAATGTAGTTCTACTTAAGAGGTAGCCTAGGGATGACTCATTGCTCGTTATAGAACTCCTCCAGAACAGAGCCTGTACTATTGAAGAGAGTGTAAAGAGAGTGTAAGTAGAGTAGCGTGTTTCTTTACTGTTATTATAGAATGTTTCACTAGAAATGTGAATTGGGGAGTTTCATGTATCTATTGTGTATGTTATTTTTACTCCTTTATTTAGTGCATTATATATATGTGATAACATCCTGAAGAAGATAATTTTTCGAAACAAGGAGAACATACCGGGAGACCTTGTAGAAATTGTGTTACCTAAGGAAGACTCTGCTGCATAAGAAGTACTCCTTAAAAGACTGTGTTGCTAAAAGAAGAATTTTTTTGAGGATAAAGACAGAGACTGTTGAATTCCTGCACTGAAATCTACTCCAGGAAAGGATGGACTTTATTGTCTCTAGTCTACTATTCATTACTTTATGTTGATGAGATAACCTACATTTATTTATAATGTGCTGATAACATTACTGTTAAATGCTATAAATGCTATAAAGTCTAGACAATTTACTCCATTAGAAAACATATTATCCTGATTTATATTATTTTCTTGAGAGTCTTATAAAATACACATACATACATTCTTGTTTGTATGTTACTATAGATATTTGTGCATTGTTTGCTCACCTACAAAGCCCTGAACGGTTTGGGACCACCCTACCTGCGTGACCGCATCTCCATCTACGAACCCACACGCTCGCTCCGGTCATCTGGGGAGGCCCTGCTCGTGATCCCACCCACGTCGCAAGCGCGCTTGGTGGGGACACGGGACAGGGCTTTCTCTGTGGCGGCCCCCCGACTTTGGAATGCCCTTCCAAAAGATCTTCGCCAGGCCCCTTCTTTAGCAGCTTTCAGAAAGAACCTAAAAACGTGGCTGTTCCGATGTGCCTTCTCAGATTAGGAATCCCCCACCCAAGTCCTAGAAGCACTTTAGTACAGTTAACTTAACTGCACACCGCACTATTTTACTCCTATGTTCCTCCTGCCACTCCAGCACTTTTAACCCTGTACCCCATGGCGTTGGCCGGCCCAGTTTTAAAGTGTCATAATGTATTGTTATTGTCGTTGTTATTTGCTTAACTATTTGATTTGCTTGTTTACTATTGTCGTGTTATGTTTTTACTGTATTGTGTTCTGAGGCTTCGGCCCATGTAAGCCGCATCGAGTCCTTCGGGAGATGCTAGCGGGGTACAAATAAAGTTAATAATAAATAATAATAATATTCGATAATGTGAAATGTAATATTGTTGCTAATTTTTGTATATGACTTTAATTTGCAGATTCTTTTTTAAAGAATGGATTATAATTGCAGTTGGAATTCTTATTTATGCAATAGCCCCTCAGGACCACAGAGAGTAGTTAATAATATCAACGCCTTCTGGGCTTTACCTTGTTTAAAGACCATACATAGCGACACTGTAGAGAACCTACTCAATATTTGTATTATTGGTTTAATTTACAAATATATAAATTGAGCAAAGATGAAAGTAGCCAGCATAACACTGCTAAAAGAGAGGATCAACCTCAAAAACAAACAGACTTTCACAAAAAGTTGCTTTCCAGAGTTCGAAGTGATTTTTCTCCTTTCATTTTTAAAGAAGAAGTTTGTAATCATCCACTTGGCACCATAATCACAAAAATTTTCTTCTTGAAGGTGGGCTTTCATATTCTACTTTATTTCTTCAGTAGCAAACCATTTTCTGATTATGAATTTCCGTAAAGGAACATTATATAGATGTTCAATACCTTAATGATACGTCATTCAAGACACCAAATAATATCAAATACTGTTGTAATGCAAACTCCAAACAACTTTATTCAACATCACATGGCACTTCCAAAACTATTGTTATGTACAGGTTGAGCATCCCTTATACAGAATTCTGAAATTCAAGATACCTTCAAAATGGTTCATAAGGGCAGACTGTGTTACTAATACCTTTGCTTTCTGATGGTTCAAAGTAAACAAACTTTGTGTCATGTATAAGGCATTTATGAAATGTATCTATATGCACAGTTACAAAATCCAAAACTCTCCTGTTCCCAAGCATTTTAGCTAAGGGATCTCCCCCTATACTATTATAGTGAACTATAAAGTTATCCATGTGCACAAGTGTGGATAGTGATATTTGCAAATGTACAAAACCAAACATCAAATAAGAGCAACCTATTTCACAACTCTCAAGAGGTTGGTAGATGTCAGTAACCAAAGAATGATGTGAATGCCAGTTAAAAAAGAGGGAACAAAAATTAAAAGAAACAGCTGGTTTCACTGAATGCTATGCAGTTCACAGTGTTCCAAAGAAACACGTGGTCAAAAGACCTGGGACTGGATCAGTATGACAGAAAATGATTTGCAATATTTGGGAGTCCTTTCATATAATATTCCAAAAACAGAAAGGGGAGGAGGGAACCAAAAAGCTGTGCAAAACAGATCAAGAGAGCCAGATTTATTGGCTACTGGAGAAGATGGAGTTAAGTCTTGATTATAGCTGAAGTAGGGGTCTGCTGCAGGGCTCCTGGAGAAGATCCTGCAGTGTCTTTTCTCCCTCCCCTGCAGTAGAAAAGTTCCCTAGGTTCCTCCTCCAGAGAGGGCCCTGCTGGGAACTCGCTTTTCCAGCAACATTTGTATGGGGCAGGCATTGAAAAGTCTCTGAGTTCCTCTCGGAACATGATGGGAGTTGACGTTTCTCTCTCTCTGTTTCTCAGCCAATAAAAAGCCTGGTTGTGTCCATGCTCTGATTGGCTGAGAACGGACATAACTGGTGACTACAGTTCTGAGAAACCTGTCTTGTGGCGTATTTTTTTAAAATGTTATGGTAAAAACTTACAATAATTCCCTAAAAACCAGTAGATTGCCTAATTGTTCTGAAACTTGGCAGGCCTGCAGTCATAATTGGGGTCTAAAACTGAGGTAGGATTCATGCAGAAAGGCCTTAAAATGACTGACTATTAAGCCATCAATGTTTCCAAGTGTAGCCAATGGGCTAAATCTTTGCAAAATGAAAACAGCAACACTCCTCCCGATTTGAGTAACTTCCCGGTAAACAGAATGAGAGGTTAGCTGAAAATTGACCCCGAAACGGCATGTCTTTTGGTGAAATTGCACAAGCCTTATGGTTAGGTGAGCGGAAACCTGAGCATGACTATTCCTATTATGGAGTGAAGGAATGATAAAATAGTTATATTGATTTGATGTCACATTGATGTGGTTCCATGACAGTTCAGTTCGACAGGATCTGGGATTTGTAGTTTGGCAAAGTATTCATTCATTTATTTATTTATTTCTACCCAGCCCTTCTCTCCACAAAGGGGTCTCAGGGCGGCCTCACATAAGCATCAATGATGCTATCAACATATACAATAAAAAATTCAATTAAAACCGTAAAACTCAATTTAAAACATTATACAATACATTAACAAATTCATTAATAATAAATTAACGTGTGCTAAAACCAAGATCCAGCCAGGTAGATCCAATGTCTCAATATTCTAAAATTTCCTATCCAAGTTGCCGCTAACCTCTAGTTGAACACCTGATCCCAAAGCCAAGTCTTCAGTTGTCTTCTAAAGGACAGGAGGGAGGTGGCCAACCTGATGTCCTTAGGGAGAGAGTTCCACAGATGGGGCCCACTGCTGAGAAGGCCCTGTCTCGTCCCCACCAACCACGTTTGTGAGAGTGGTGGGAAAGTGGTGGGATCGAGAGCAGGGCCTCTCCTGACGATCTTAAGTTTTGTGATGGTTCATCGCAGGAGATACGTTCGGACAGGTAATCTGGGCCAGAACAGTTCAGGGCTTTAAAGGTTAAAACCAGCACTTTGGATTCTCCTCCACAGCTCTAATGCTGTAGGAGAGAGGACACAGATATTTGTATTTCCACATTTATTGAATCCCAGGATTCAATAGGATGGATCAATGGGAATTAAGGTGATATCAAAGTGCTGTAACTTCATAGGCACACTCTGCTGTTGGCTGTCATTGTTGTTGTTATTGTCCTTGATCCTCAAATATTTTGGAGTTCTAGTTTGATTTGTAAACAGTAGTTCATAATTCTCTGCAATTTCACATCCTGTATTACACCTGGCTAATTTATTAGACATGGAATACATCTACACTGTTTTATGCAGTTCAGTTTGACACCAGTTTAACTGTTCTGGAACTATGCTATGGAGCTGTAATGTTACTAGGTCTTTAGCCTTCTCTGCTAAAGAGTCCTGTTCCCTCATCAAACTACAAATCCAAGAAATCAATAGCATTGAGCTATGGCAGTTAACATTGTATCAAACGGCATTAACTCCACAGTGTACCATTGCTTATGGGAGGCATCCTCAACCTCCAGCTGTTTGGGTCTTCAACTCCCAGGCACAAATAGCTGGAAGGCCACAGTTTGAGGATGCCTGGCTTATGGTATGTGCGGATGAATGTGTCCAATTCTGGAAATTCCTTCCAAAAGGTCACATTTGAACAGATTACAGCCAATGGTATTCAAGTTCATCCCATGGATAATAACAAAAATTACCTTGCGATTATTTTTTTCAAGTTTGTTTTTTTATTGCAGATTTTTCTCATTTAAATTGGCATGCTTCCCTTCTAACAAACATTTATTTAAAGTCCCTTTCTTGCTTGCGGGTAAAATGACACTCTTTGCCTTCAAGATGATAGCTCCTAACACATTCCCTTGAAGATCTGGAAACGGTGAAAGAAAATACTGGGGAGATAATTCCTGGTAAAAATCTCAGAATCCTCTTTAGATGTTTAAACACACAGGAAAAAGAAAGAAAGAAGGGAGGGGGGCAAGAGAGAGAGAGAGAGAGAGAGAGAAACACCACACCAATCCAGAGGAAAGGTTTATTTTAAAAAATTAAAAGGTTTGTGCCAGAGCTATGGTGCTTTGACTTTTTTGAAATGTGTTTTCAGCAATAAGTTGTACAACATTTTTTTAGAACATGTGTTAAGCTATTTCTCGAAGAATGAAGCTCTTAACAAAACATAAGCACGCTGCATGAGATCTTAGCAGCAAAGTGCTTAAAAGATAAAGTAAGAATTGGTACCATGGGAAGAACACCAGCTGTAGTGCACACAGGTCCATTATGAGAAGTATGGTATTGGGTAGGGAGAAAATGATTTAATCAGGAGTAAAACCAATTTTATTATAAGGGCACGCAGGGGGTGTGGCACCATAGTGAGAGGGACATTTCAAAATATCTGACAGATTTCAACAATGTGAAACACCCACCCTGTTCTTTAAAGTGACAGTAAACCCCATCAGGTCTCTCTTTTTGATGCTATTGTGAGCAGAGAACTGTGTAAAACTGGCCCACTAAGATGCTGTCTGTTTTGCTCAATGGTGTGCAGGGGGGCGGGGATATAAGACTAATTGTTGAAATACAATCAATCAATTTTGATTTCAGAGTTTGTCGGCTTTTAAGTCGGCTCTGCTAATTCGGTTTCAAGAGAGAATATTTCTTTTTTCATGTTGATGAAAAGTCTGGGCCTTTGATATGTTGTCGTTTCTTCAAGAAGAAGAAAACTCCACACAGCAACGTCTTATTACAAAGTAAATAAGAAGCAGATTGTGTGAAAAGAAATGTGAATATCAGAGTATCTAGGATACAGTTTCCATCTCTTCCAAATGTTGTAGCTGCATTTGAACACCATTCTGAAAACAGTCAAGGAAATATTGGGAGGGAGGAATTGAATTGTGGAATTGTGGGATTATTTCTATGCTATTTTTGGAAGAAAAGGATATACAAAGAGCACTGACTAAAAAAGCCCTAGTAAATGATTGCTTCAAATTAGTACAATTGTGTTTCTTGAAGATGTTAGAGGGTTTTTCTCCCAGTAGTTTTTCATTAGTTATATCTCCACTAGCATACAGATTGAAAATATCTCTCAGTTAACAACAATATCCAGTATTTAAGAATTCTATCCATTTCTGGAACAGGTGATATTGTGAAGAATTTAACATCCTTTTAATTCAAAGTGGCAGGCATTTTCACTTCCTTAGAGTTTTGTCAGGATTGTGCTTCTGTAGTTTATTGTGGCCTAATAACAATACCAGATGTTTCTAATAAGTATTCAAAGGAAACCAAAGTAATAATCACCCCATCTTTTTTATTGGAATGATTTTTTTGCACTCTCTCCCTTTTATATTTAAATTTCCCAGCTCAGTCAAGCTTCAAAAGAAAAAAAAAGATTTCTGTTGTTCAGAAAATCAGTTTTGCAAGCACTTGTGGTTTGTCTTTAGCGTGTTATCATTTTTGACAGTTTTGCATAGCCTAGGTAGGCCAACAGGGGTCTGTCTAATATTGTTCCTGGGCCAATCTTTTTCCCAGAGTTGAAAAACCAAATAAAATTAGTAATTTTTTTTCAAAGCAATAAGGAGGAATTAATATCCATTCTCACCCACCCCTTCACAGTTCTGAATTCCTTGCTGACATTGCATTCAGTCCAAAAAACAAAAAGGAAGCCAAAAACAAAAACCAACAGAGGAAAAGAAAAGTGTGGCCCATTATTCCCTTGTACGTTGCAAGGCTAACACATGTAAAGCAATAACTCATTTTGTATTGCCATGTTTAGCATATGTCTCCTGTTGGCTCAGGAAGGCCTTCAGGCCTGTCCCTTGAGCTGGTCATCATTGGCAACTCTTTACCCCTCAGCCTCGAAACCAAATAGCTTTGCATCACGTTAAACCCTGATGCTATTTTTTTCTCCTACTGATGCATTATGGGAATAAATGTATCTGACATACTGTTTCAATGCTACTCTCTCTTTGTGCCTCTTGTTGTTTTTTTCCCGCTGCATTCCTACAGATGGTATTCCATTGAAAATGTTTTCTTCTTACAGAAAAAAAAGAAGGGGAAGGAAAAAAAACATGCACAGCACCAAACCTCTAGGTGCAGAAGGCTGTTAACGGTTGCTGATGATAGTAGGCAAACATTAACATAATAATTAGTGTCTTGTAATTGTTTCATTAAAACCAGTTGTTCCATTTCTCCTCGTGTTTTCCCAGAAGAGAAGCTGAATTTGGACGACAGCCAGTGGGAGGACATCCACGTTGTCACCGGAGCACTCAAGATGTTTTTCAGAGAGCTGCCTGAGCCACTGTTCCCCTACTGCTTCTTTGAACAGTTTGTGGAAGCAATAAGTAAGTACATCACATACCGTAGCAGTTAATTAAATAGCCTATGTGCTTTTTGAAGGGGGGGGAGGGCCTCAAATTGGGGGAACTCATCTCAAACATTGCTTTACCTGCTCCTGTCTTCACCCCATCCACAGTTTTGCTTCTTATTTGAATTGCTTTGGCATTTATCAATTTATTTTAAGAGCATAGTACACTAAGGGAAATAATAAACTGCATAGGCGTTGTCTCATAATTAGACCTGTTGTGCTTATTATTCATGCACCCAAAACATAATATCATTAGGCAAGATTAATATGCATAATTTAAAGGACTATATATAGATGCCTTTGAAGGGTGGGAGAACTGCTATGGTGTTTAATAATAAGCAATACTATTTCTGCAATCACAGGTTCCTCGTGATCCCCAACCATGTGATGCCTGTGTGTTCAAATCTTATCTTTTCTTCCTCAGTTCTTAAACATTTCTTGTTCAACTTAGGCTTGCCATCCTGCAGCTGTGTCTTTAAGAACAAGTTTATCTGAATCAGTAGCAGGTGATAATTCTTATCTCGGTGCCTTGAAAAAGCCTCACCTTATAATTTGTGTATTGCATGCTGTTGTTAAGGCAGGCTAGGGCATTTTTTTTTCCTTTGACAGTTGGCAATCAACTTCCGGAGTGCATGTATTTCAAAAAGGGAACTTACAGGACACGTGTCTCACTTCTGAGAGACTTTTAATTCTGATATATTTGATCAAAATAATGGGACCAGAGAGGGAATCTTAGCTAGCAAAGAAACTGATTTCACTTTTCTTTGAGAAGGAGGGAAGGGGGACCCTAAAAACCAAAAAACTTGCAAGCCTAGCAGGAGTTTAATTAAAGTCCAATAGAGAAAAATCTCCAGGAAAAACAATAAAGCACTTAGGGATCTGTTCTCCGATTGATGCGCGTGTGCAACTGCCATTACCGTTAATGAGAGTTGTTTGCGCGTGCACATCAGTCAGAGAAGATAGAACCCTTAATGTGCTGTTTAATTTGATTTTATGTTCATAAAAGTGTTTAGGTTTAACGAAAGCTCTTCACGGCTAGCATCTCGCATAACAAAGTTGAATAAATCTTCCAAAATTCTTCCCTTTCCTTCTTTGCTGCTTAGAGATACCCTGTGGTGGTTAAGCATGCATTAACATAACCACACTGAGGAGGAGGTCTCCTTTGGAGGCGCAGCCCATGGTCCCCTTTCTTCCACCTTCTCCCTTTTCATCTTAAAGACAAATAGGACAAAGAAGGTTGTCTTTTGAGATTCATCTCACACTTCAGGATTCATGTAATTATCTAACAGGAAAACATTAAGAACAAACAATTCCTTAGTGAGCTGGCTGCAGCTTATGTGCTGCACCAAAATGAAGAGATCTTTGTTTGAAGCTCTCCCGTTCTAACACACGCACTTCAGGTGGCTTCCCATGTACCTGCCACACTATTTGAAGTTCTGCTTCTTTAATACTTTAAGGAGATATAATTTGTTTATAGGGCACTACCCTATTTTGCTTCATGTCCCATTCAGTTTAGTTTGCAGTCAAGTGTTTTGCAGAACAAAATAAAATGTAAACTGCAGAATGTTTTCAATTGTTTTGCTGTTTTTTTCTTAAATGGCACCTTCTTCAATGTAAATAATTTTATGATGGGTCAGCTAGGTACTTTTATAAAAAAAAAGATGAGAAATGCTCTTCATGGGGAAGGTGCAAAGGCATGCAGTGCACTACAGCTTTTTATTTTGGAGCCATGGTGGGGGCTGGGAATAACTCATCCAAGCATTCCTATTTAAGTATGACAAATTAATGTCCATTTCAGCTCACTCAACTATTTTTAATTCCTGTTACGGTCCTGAAAGCCATTATAAACACTGACAGGCTAATGAACAGTCATTTATGGTGTTTAGAAGATGGCTACTTAGAAGAAAAATTAGTCTCTTTTTAATATATGTGTGTGTGTGTGTGTGTGTGTGTGTGTGTGTATCCCATGGAAATTTGGTTTTTTTATTTTGTGGGAATGGGAGTAAGCATAAAAATAAGTAGAAGAATCATAACATTGCAATAAGATCACTAAAGAAATAAAGACACTTATTGCTTGCAGTCTTTAGTATATCATGAATACATTTGTGTGAGAGATAATGTAAGAAGTCAAAGAAAAATATCATCAACTATTGGAATATTAGATATGTGTGATGTAGCATGCATATGGGTAGGTGACTGTGTGTTAGCACTTGACTGGAATTTGATCAGAAGCTTAAAGAGTTTCTTCACTGCATGATGAAAAAAAACATGGTTTCATAATATCAATTTCCTCCAAAATTCAGGTACTTTGTTTAATTTGTTGAGCTACATAGTATTAAGTGAAGCTATTTTAGTTAGCTGAAGTCATATAATCACACCACCAAATTTGATTGCCTATAAGCTAAATGTGTCCAAATGGCATCACAAAATATAGTTTATGAAACCAAGAACAAGACCAACCTCCCCGATCGGTGGACATACCTTTCCATTGAATGACACTCAAAATGTTCTAATTTCAGTATTAAGTCTAAACTCTAAAGCATATCTAGTCTTAAATGTGATTTGCTGTACCATAGTTTGAAGGTGGCAAATTCAAACAATGCATAGTTGAGATTAACCAGTTTGTTTCATCGAGCTGCAGGTGATCTAAAACTGAAAACATGAGGTGCAATCAAAGAAATAAGTTGTAGTCCATGGATTTTTGTTGCTGTTGCATGCCATGAAGTCATATCCAACTTATGAGTAGGTGGATCTCTTGCTGGGGTTTTAGGGGCTGAGAGTGTGTGACACACTCAGACTCAATGAATGAATTTCCATTGCATTTGCAGAAAATCAAACCCTGGTTGAAGTCGAGATCTCAAACCACAGGCTCATGAAAGTTTACATTGGTATACATTGATTAATCTCAAGACTGTTGCAAGATTGCTTCCCCCCCCCCCCTTTTTATAGTAAATCAGACATGGCTGATTTTGTACCCGCCATCTTTTTCTGTTCTTGTAATCTACCATTGCTGCAACAACAGATTGGCTCCTACTGTTTGTCAAGGCTATTTTTCTCCCCTTGTGAGATTTCCATTTTCTTTCTCATTCCATAATTTCTCGACTTCTAGCTAGTTTTCTTCATTTCTTGTCTTCTTCAGGGGTCTTCAACACTTTTTCTTCATCTTTCACCTGGCATTGACTGAACATGGTGCAGAGAACAAGTCATCTGTTTCCCTAGAGGGACAATGAACTCCATTTACAATCTTGAACATAGCCCTTTTGCCCTCTTTATGTACAGGACGTTATTGTTCATGGCAAGCTGCCAGGCAAGCAGAAGTCCCTAACATGCATATTTGGAAAGTACATGCAGTACTTAGTTCTAAATCCAATTGCTAGTCCTATCTGAATTCAACCCATTGAATCTATTGCTGAATACAAAGATACCATGTCTATATATCTCACTGCCTCCAAGAGACTACGTACTTCACTTGGGATATAGTGTGGGTTGGTGAATTCTACAGGGCTATTTATATGTGAGTATGTATGTAAATTGCAATACAGCTTGGAGCACCTGGTATTTGTTGATGCCATTCAATTCAATTACTAACCATGGCTGGCCCTGCTTGCTTTCCAAGATCAGATGAGATCTAGTGACTTTGGAGTATTTATGCTGTGTGCCTCCTAATAATAGTTCTGGGATCCATAGAAGCAACCTTTGGGTTGCTCATCCACTTGTAATTAAAATGGCAGCAAATGGCAGAAAATCCCCAAATCAGAAACAGATGAAAGATGGATGTATCAGTATCATTTACAAAACAACACAATGTGATTCAGAAACCTAAAATCTAAGGGAAGATCTAGGTGTAGAGAATTTCCCAAACTACAGCCATTCTCCAATATCTCTTGTTTTCTGTATAGAGTGAAATAATTTACTGCAGACATGGGCAAATTCTGCCCTCCAGGTGTTTTGGACTTCAACTTCCACAATTCCTAATAGCTAGTAAGATGGTTGGGATTTTTGGGAGTTGATGTCCAAAACACCTGGAGGGCCGAAATTTGCCCATGCCTGGTTCATTGAATAGAGCAAAATTCTGTCATGTGAACCAAGAGTATTACCACCTCAAGGAGAAGTAGGACTATTAGACTACAACTGGTATCTTTTATCCTATCTTCTTACCTATTTATTTCTACTGCATACCAAAACCTTTTACTGTGTTACTGTTTTCAGTTGTTTTTTTCATCTCCTGATTTTTTTTCTTGTGTGCATTTCACTCTTCATCTGCTCTTATTTTTCAAGACAGCTTTAATTTCATTACAGGGAATAGTTGTGGTCTTGATCCCCAACCATCTTGTTACAGATTTAAATTTGAAGTATGCATAATAAAAAAGACAGCACTGTGACTAATGCCATCTGAGCTTGACTACAGTTTCAGAAGGTCAGCCTCTCGGCTTGTGAAGCAAGCCAATGCAATAAGCAGAAAAGCTGGCCAGGTTATCAGACACTAGAGCTTCTTTCCCTTTATGTAGGTCCAGAGCTGTGAGTCGCTCTTTCCATGGGGAGCAGAGACAGAGAGCTGTACATCCAAATCACCTGCAAATGTAAACAGTATTTTATAACTGCCAAAGAAGCTATTTGGGAAAGGGAGATTTATCCAGCACTGAGCTGACAGCTATTTAATTAATGTGCCCAGGAATGACAAAATAATATTTTCCTCTTTTATTTTTCCCCCAAGATCTTTCCAAAATAAATGATAATGATCTGCTTTTGTGGTTTCCTATATAAAATCACAAAAAGTGCACAATTTATGAAGTACTGTAAGTGGAAGTGATTGAAGTTTTTTGTTGTTTTTTTTTAAAAAAAAATAGAGTCTGTAGGAAGGATTTGAGGTTGTTAACAACTGTTGGCTTTGACTTACTGGTATATCAACCCCATGAATGAAAGACTTCCATGTCACTCTATCACCCACAGCATTGCTCTGGTCTTGCAGTCTCGGGGCTGTGGCTTTCTCAACTGAGGATATGAGTAATATGTGACCTTGTCACATGGCCAACGAAGTCACTTTGTATCATCAGGGGACATGGGGAACCCGGAACCCCACACCATGCATCGCCCGACTCCTCTCTCAGCTGATCCCATGGGAGAAATGTGGAGCATGTGGCTTCCCTCCATTGCTTGTAATGTCAACATGGGAAGCTTCTCATGTTGCTGCCCATAACCCTTTGGCAGCAGCATGCACCAACTCTGCCCTCCTTTATCCACAGAGCCTCGCCAGCATCGTTTGATGGGAGACAGCAGGCTCCGTGGGTGTCTTGGCCTAAACCGGCACATGCCACAGAATTTAGTCCTTTGTGATGAGGTCGATGGTCTACTTCTTTTCCTGTTGCCTTTTATCTTAAAATCATTATTGCTTTTTCTAGTGAGTCATTTCTTTTTGTGATATAAGCAAAGCTTCAGATGACTTATCTTGACTTCTAGGGAAGGTTCAGGCTTGATTTGCTTATGGAGCTATTTTTCTGTATCTACAGAACTCTTCTCCGTCATTACATTTCAAATGAGTTTAATTTCTTCCTATAAGCTTTTATTTACTGTCCAGCTTTCACAACCTTCCATAAAGATTGGAAATACGATGGCATTGACAATTCCAACTTTAGTAGTATTCGATAATAAATCTTTCTATTTCAGGATCTTGCCTAATGCCTTTATAGCTGAATTTCTTAAGGTCTCTAAGAATATAAAATGGGCATCTTTAGTTGGACTGTTTAATGTTATGATGCTTGTGAGGACTGTGTGGAGAGGACTCTCTGGTCCCTTCTACACCAACACTATAATGCAGCTTGGAACTGATTTGAAAGGAATCGGCTTCACTGGGTGAGTGATCAGATCGTCATACATGAAACCTGTTTGAGGCCATGAAGATGATTGCATTAGCTACAGAACCTGGCCTCAAATCACTTTGCAGTTGTTTTTCCATTTCCCAGAGATATGTGCATCAGTACTCCAAACACATAGGAGGTTGGAAGGAAAGGGGAAAGTAACAGTTAGCAGTGCAGGTAATCACTACTCCTCCCAGGTAGTCGATTAGTCCCTGCTGCCAAGCCATGTCCTTGGGGCATTTTTGACAGCCCCATTCAGGAGACTTTATTGCACTTCAGCAGGGGTGGGTGTCAACATGCGCTCACATTTTGTAGATACACTGGGATCAACTGCTTCCCATTCAATATGTGCTACAGCACACATTGGTGGTGTGCATTTTGTGGTTATTGTACTGCATTATATAGTCAGTGTACATGGGCCCTAAGACAACCCAAAAATGACCTTGGGGTATGTGATCACCCTCTCCTTCTTTCCCCTGCACATGCATGCCATTTTTTTAAAAATTCAAAACGTTATGCAAGCTACAGTATGTACAATCCAAAATAAAAGCTTTCAGAGGTTTCACAATTTTTCAGAGTTATTATTGTAAAGGATAAAATATATAGGACATTGAAACAAATGGAATGCTACATTATACACAATTTGATATCCTCGATTTCACTTATTCACACTTCAAAAATATTTTCCCACCTCAGATGTGTTGTGGGCATCTCTAGGTTTTCCAGTGCAATTTTGCAGTATGCTTCCAACCCAAGTATAGTCAAATATATATGTGGATTTAGGTATCCACAGTGTATCTTGGATATGGGGGTCTTACTATATTGAATATGATGCTTAGCCAGTTTACTAGCATTGCAGGTATTTATGAAGTTTTTCTAGATTGGTCTAAAGAAGTGTGAGTTCTGCAAATACAACTTCTTTTGCCAGGTTTTGATGGTTGTTGACACTTCCATATACACTCATTCTATTTAGGGGGCAATAGAGACTGTAATAATTTCTGTATCTGCAACAGACTTTTTGTGCTTTGTGTTGAGATAAGCTTATGGCTTGAACAGCAAATATCTTGAATAAAATACCTCTCAATTTGGGGGGGGGGGAGAGTTTTAGTGTAAATGTATCATTTCCATAAAAAGAAAGGAGATGAGAAGAAAGTACTGTTCTGATCTGTCTCAGAATAAAAAGAAGCCTACCTGATGGTGGAATAAAATGTTTTACCTCAAAAATAGTCTGGTACAACCTGCTATTTTGATATATTTAAAAATCCTAGAACTACAGCAACAAATACCACAATCTTCAGACATATTTACCTCATTCGGAGGAACCCCTAGACACTGCAAACCTCATGAAGTTTTCCTTTATAAAGTCTTTATATTTTTTTTTCAATGGGCCTGAAAATGTCCATTTTTTGTTTTCTTTTCAATATGACTCCTGTATTCACAGGGGATACATTCCAAGACTCTTTGTGAATACCTGAAGCTATGGATAATAGCACATTTTGACTATGCTTGGGCCAGAAGCATACCATAGAATCACACTGAAAGAGCTAAAGAAGCCCATAAACACTGCCCGGTGTGGGGATCTTTTTTGGAGTATAGGTAAATGAAATTATGGATATTGAATCCACTGATGAGGGAGTTGCACTGATTTTCAATTCATAATTCACAGGACTGGTTTTAAAGGAGTATTACTGAATAATAGTATCTGAAGAATTATTCCATTGCCATTCCAATGTCTCTTTGATAGATGACATTCAGGTACCAGAGATCAGGATATCTCCTTAAGCCACAAACTGAGGATTCTAAGTCATACTGCACATGCCCATGGTCCCTAATGGGTTTTTCCCCAGAAGTAAATAATTGCTTGCTTCAAACAAGAGCATTGGCACATTTTTATTAATTGTGGTATTAATTTAGCATATTACTGACCAAATATGATATTTAAATGTTGATTGATCCTCCAGCCATGCCCTTCCACTTTTTCTGGATATCATTTTTCAGGTTCCTCAATCACACTCATCCACATTCATTCATCCACTGGTTGTTTTTAGGCCAAATGTCTGAGGTAATACTCTATCCTTTATTCATGAAGAAAGCAGACCAGTCCAAGCAGAGTGACACCATCAGCAAGTTGCTTTTTTACAGAAGACAATGGCTTAAATCCTAAGTGAAATTAAGGATGGAAATTTCTCTTCTCCTTCTCCCCACACAATGGACCCTTCCACACAGCCCCATAACCCAGAATATCAAGGAAAAAATTCCCACAATATCATCATCATCATTTAATAACTTATTAATCGCCCTCCATCCGAGAATGCTCTAGGTGATTTACAGCTAAATTATAAAAGATAAAATACATACATACAAAAATTAAAAATTAACAGAGATCGAATGCTCTAGTAAAAAGCCAGGTCTTAAGTGCGAGAGTAAAAGGCCCTAAGTCACGCATGGCTCCCATGTAAGGCGGCAAGGAATTCCACAAGGCAGGGGCAGAAATAGAAAAAGCCCTGCGTCTGGTCCTTTCCAAGTGCACTTCTCTAGGACCCGGTATATGGAGTAAGTCACGTTGGGCTAGTTGTTGCGACCTCCAATGATGGGAGAAAGAGAGGCGGTCCCTAAGGTACGATGGACCCTGGCCGTAAAGAGTTTTAAAGGTCAGAACTAGCATCTTATACAGGCCACGGTACTCAGTTGGAAGCCAATGTAAATGTTGCAGCACTGATGTTATACGGCATTTCATGGGCGTTCTTGTGAGTAACCTGGCTGCTGCATTCTGAACAATATGAAGGTTTCGGGTCGTAGACATTGGAAGGCCCACATACAGGGCATTGCAATAGTCCAGCCTAGACGTGACCGTGGCATGGATGACAGTTGCCCTAGCCTCGTCAGATAGGTAGGGTGCCAGTTGCCTCACTTGTCGTAGATGGAAAAAGGTCTGTTTGCTGGCAGCAGCGACCTGAGCTTCCATTGTCAGCTGTGAATCCAGGATGACACCTAAGCTCTTAACAGTGGTCGATGGAGATAGGGCGGTACCATCGAAGGTGGGTAATGGACCTGCCGGGCGGCCATGCCAGAGAATCCCAGTCTTTGCTGGGTTCACCTTCAGTCTACTAGCATGTAGCCAGTTTGACAGTGCTTCCAGACATAGGGTGAAATTGTCTGGAATTGATGTTGCTCCAGGCGCAGAAGGAGTTGGGTATCGTCTGCATATTGGTAGCAGTCCAGGCCGAAACTCCGAGCCAAACTAGCAAGGGGTCTAACGTAGATGTTGAAGAGAAGAGGAGAGAGAATTGCACCTTGGGGGACCCCGCATAGGAGGGGGGATCTATCGGAGACTTGATCCAAGTACTCCACACGTTGACTCTGGTTCCGGAGAAATGAGTTGAACAATATCTTCTTTGAACTGAGATACCTGAGTCCACACTGCCATATATTCCAGTTCAAAGCAGATAATGTGGTATTTTATTCAGCTGTGTGGAAGGGGCCAATGTCTAAAGTCCCTGAAATCCCTAAAGCCCATCTGAACAACATGAGATGAAACAGTGGGAGACATGTTCATGGTTTCAAATGGTGAGCACCCTATCCAAAGTCTAGTGTGGGACATGACTTCCCAATCTCTGCCCAGAGACTCCCTGGGGCTTCCCAAAGAGTCTTTTCAGGATGTAGTATGAGTCTGGGAAGATTTGTTTCCTTCCTTTAACTTCCTTATCATACGACTCAGGTCAATAAAATCAAATGGCAGGGTGCACATATAAAGAAAGGAATTTGTATCATTTTTGTGTAGTGGCAGGAAAACAGCAGGAAAATACAAGAGGCCAATTTCAACAATCATGAAAAAAACCCATAAAATTAGGTAAATAATTTGGGCTCAAATTAAAATCCTACATAATCCTTGAACAAGATTTAAACAGAGATTTCCAATCATGGTAATCTCTCACTTTAAAATAAGTGGTCTATGTTAAAATACTTTACATTTTTTTCTGATAGAGAGGTGGAGTTAGCACATAATTTCCTATCTAAGTATGTTATCTACATGGATAAATAAATGTTCCCTCCAAAGCCTTTATATATGCCCCCTTTCCTGTTTGAAACAAGCTGATCCCTGGGGAACATATGCTTCCTGGGGCAAACCAGACTCTGCTGTTGCTTATTTTTTATAAATCAACTATTAGTTTTGGTTCTTTCTATTTCGCTCCTTTTTAAATGTGATAGGTGTTATTTTTATGCTTTTTTTTTACTCCTTTTCTTGAAAGGGAAATTAGCAGGGATGCAGGAGTCAAATAGATGTACATTGTTCAGAAAACAGAGAAAAGGAGTTTTCAGTAACAGCTTTGGCATAAGACAGTTTCTTCTCCCACATCCGGCTGCTGGAACTTCACTTCCATTAGACTGGCTGTGAAATGCCAGAATTAAAGGAGAAAGAGCACCCAACATAAGCACAGTCATGTACTAAGTTGGAAAAACACACAACTGCAAACATTAATTGCTCTATATGAGGGAACTGTTAGAGGTTCTATTATGAAGAGCTGTTCTTCTTCCTTGGCAGCAGAGGGTGCCACTTCTATCTCTCTGGAACAAGAGCAGGAAGCAGAGTGTTGAACAAGAAAAAAGCAATTGTTCTTACTTAAGATGAAATAAGACATTCATTTCCTATGAATCGTAAGCTGTCAAGCTTACAGGTTACAAGCAAGTTAACAACTAATTTGCTGGCATTACTTGAGATAAATTAGTACAGGTTCAATAGAAATGTATTTTGGGATCTGGAATTGGCAAAACCACCTCTGCATATTCCTTGCCTAAGAAAACCCTAAGATTTGCAGTATTGCCATAAGTCAACAGGTGACCTGAAGGCGCATACACATACAACACAAAAGTAATGTTGTTCAGACCTGGCTTTAGAGTAGTGTAAAAGAAGGTCTGGGTTTTTAAAAAAAGTACTACATAGGAAATCCTACTGGGGAAGTGGGGACAACCATCCTAGATCCTTATGGGGCATTCCAGATTATTGTCACCATAGCCATCATGTTCCCTGGGCTCAGGAAGCCTAGGGAGGTGGGATGACTGTACCTTTCTGTCCTCTTCCTAGCTCCATGTCATTCTTCCCATTTGCCTTTGTCAGTCGCATGGCCAAGAATGAGGAGGAGGCTGCATACCATGCAGTAAGTGAATTTTATTTCTTTTCATGGGGAAAATCAGACCTCAGAAAGTGTCAGACTGACAAAGCTGTGAAGTCAGTGTCCTACCACCAAGGCAGCTCAGGACACTCCTGTGTGGCCATAATGCAGGCTATGTGCTTGTATAGAATCGCCCCTAGACTTTGCTGTTCCTCTACAAGAAATAAAAAAATCTTGTAAATGATGAACAACTGATCTTTTAGAGAGATAGGTTAATGTAGACTACCATTACAGATAATATCTATGAGGAACCCCTGTAAAATTCCAGGATTCCCCAAAACTGGCTTTTCAAAAGTGCTGATCTACACTAAATGCTTCAAGTTGTACCCATTGCTGGAGCAAACATGCTCAAAATAACTATTCAGCCTATTGTTGATAAAACCCATTAGAACAATCTGATGGCATGTTGATGGCCAAAGAGAATGAGCCAAGAAGCCAGATGTTCAGATTCCCCATCCAGGGACTATCTGAACTTTGGGAGATTGACTATTAGATCTAAGGAGTATTGTTGGCACACTAAAATAGAAGCTGGGCTAGCCCAGAGGCAACATTGAGGATGCGATGTCATGTACCAGAAGGAGAGAGAGAGGAATAGAATGACTCAGTTTATATTCTAACAAGACAATCTTGCACAGCCTTCCATTATGAGTCAGAAACAAGCAACCTGGGCAATTAGTAGTGACATGAATCAGTCAAAGGATTTGGGTGACACAGACTTAATGCTTCCAAATTTGTAAAGATAGCCATCTTCTTGAAAATCCAGATTTTTAGCTTGTAAGATTTCATAATGAGACGACTTTTGTGCCCTCTTGGGTGCACACTGATTATTCTGCTCCTTGGCTAATGCTGTTCTGTCCTGTATTTCCTCAGCAAATCTGATGCCAAATGCTGCTATGTACATCTGTGCAAGAGAGCAGGCAATCACATTGCCCCTTTGGTCAAACACCGAATGTTATTTTAAGGGCCAGATTCTACGTATTTTCACTAACTAGAACTGTACACATTACTAGTTTTACTCTACTTTTGCCCTAAAGCCAGAGTCCTTATCTTCTCCCATTTAGTGCTTGCTGCCTGGGATAATCAGTCTTTGTCAATTAATTACATTTACACACATTCAATCAAGGAAATGAAATATCACCTCACTAACACAGCTAGTGACATGCCATGGGAAGAATCAGTTGAGTGCACTGAAGTTGAGTAATCTGCTATCTGAAATGTGTTTGGCCCAAACAATTTTCTAAGTAATCCTCATGACTGAGTCTAAGAGAGTGTAGGTTGGAAACAAAAGAACAGCATAGCGTTCAACGTACAATCTTTTGCTGGGAAACCTGGTGATCTTGGCCATGGAAAGCATCTTTGGCAGCTGTGCTGCACCTGCTGTATTGAATGACAGCTGAAAAGGGGGGAGAAGAAAGTAAGAAAAAGTGAGGAAATGGAAGAAGTAAGTAATGCCATGGTTCTCAGTCTTTGATAAAGCAGTAGCTTTGGATGCAGCATTTGGAGAAAACTTGCTCTGATCACGTTTTTCTTTGGTGTCGTTATAAATGAGCTTCTCTAAAAAAAAGGTGGTACTAAGTGTTGTATTTGAAGTTTAAAAACCACGTGTTTTCAAAAAAAAATGATCATCCCGGTACACACATTCTTACAATCAATACTTTGTAACTATTACTTTCCTTAGCAGAGTAAAACTAATATTTGGTAGAATAATGCCAGTAGGCATTAGATTTGTTATGGTTGATAGGATTTTTAATATATTAAAATGTACTCCGTCTCAGTCATGCTGTTGCAATTTACCTTACAACACGTTTACAGAGATTGACTGAATCCAGAGTCTCCCATGCATGCATGAAGGGTAACTGCCACTTGACATTTGAGCGATGTTTTGAGACGTACAGAGATCCACAGACATAAATGTTAAGCACTATTGAGTGTCAAAATATTCAGTACTGACCCCAAATTAAGCTTTTTGCTCTACCTCTTATTCCAGAGTAAAACTCTGCTATTATTATTATTATCATCATCATCATGATTATTTATACCCCACTTTTTCGTTCCATAAGGACACTACGCTCATCATCATCATTCAAAACACAAGAGAATTTTGAAGGCTTTGTTGTTGCTGTTAATTAGTTTTGATTCAGCTTCAACTTGTGACAACCCCATGAATGAGAGACCTCCAAGTCACCCTATCATCAACAGCCCTACTCATGTTTTGCAGACTCTGGGTCATGGCTTCCTTGGTGGAGACTGTATCTGGAATGCTGTCTTCCTTTTTTTCCCCTACCACCTTATACAGCAAGAATTATTATATTTTCTAGTTAGTCATATCTTCTCATTTCAAGGTAAGACAGTACTGGCTTAATCATCTTGGCTTCTAGGGAGAGTTCAGACTTGATTTGATTTAAGACCCATATATTTGTCTTTTAGCAGTTGAAGTTGGAAGTATATTCATCTTTCATGTCTATTAGACTACACCCCCTTACTTCTATATCAACAGCTCTTACAGTAGGGATATTTTACTACAGAAGTAAGCATATATTGGCTAAATTTAGAAATACATAGCAACCTTTTAAAGCAAGGACTCTTAACTTTTAATTGATATTCATGAGAACTGCCTTTACTGTGACTGTAGGAAAGACTAGCTGCTTTGTGAAGAGCAGAAGCTGTGGCTTCCTTTTGAATGCGATGTGGCCAAACGGAATCAGGATGGGATGACAGTGCCTAGCACCCATGGATGAGAAATGGTACTGGTGCTGCTCAGGAAAAGATCAAATTAAAAATTAAAAACTAAACCATGGAAGAAAATGTCTTTAGTATACATGTTGGGTACTTATGAGAATGGAGGAATGACAGAGGGCAAATAAAAGAGGCACGCAAGCTTGAGGAGGTTTTCTTTCCTTCCCTTTTAGAAACACACACACACAAATACACACTTAGAAGATGCAGTAAACTCTTGCCTATTGGGCAGGTTTATGCACGCTTCTATGGATCCATCCATTGGAAACCAAGTGTCATTTACACAGTAGCATTTTCCCCATCTGCTCATCTTTAATTTGCATCTTTACTTTCCGCCCTATGATATTTACCTCAAACCATGTCTGAGCAATGTACCATGCTGCAGCTGAGCTTCTTTGCTCAATGTTTCTTTATTTCTTATACATTATATGCACTGGCTGAGAAAAAACAATAACAGTCAAGATTTGGCCCACTTCACCCAAACAGATTTTCCAGAGAGAAAGGTGAGGCATGAGGAATCATAAATCTCAGAACTAATAAAAACTGAAACCATGGGAGTTGAGCCCTCATTCTTCTAAGTTTGGATGGAACTTGGAATAGGCTTCTTACATTGGATAAATTGTGGCAGACAGGAAAGTAAGGAAGAGAGCTTCTGTCCCAGAAATCTCAAGAAATAATCTGAGACTCATAACAGCACATGCTATAAAGTAGTATCTGCATATACAACACAAAGCAAGATTTAACATTTCTTAATGCATCCATTAATTTGGATAACAGAATATTCAGCTCTGAAGACAGACAGCAAGAGTCTGTTAACACTGACAGTATTTCATGCCTGCCATCCCTATTAGTTAGCAGCTTTAGCACTTGGCTACAATTCTATCAGACAGATACACCCAGCATACCTTTAGAGTTAAAGACATATAGATACGCTCATGAGACTGGTGTTTAGACGCAAAGATCTTTGCTGTAGCTTTTAACATTTCAGCACTGCTGATCCTCAGCTTCTGCTGCCATGACCCTGATACAAGAGACAAACTAATGCTTAAGCTTTGGGAAATCCCAACCCCCAGTGCCAAGAGGTTCAAAAATATACTAATGAAACCTCTTGACTCAAAGTGAGCACTATTTAACAGAACAAGCATGAACCGCCTTTAGGAGGTTTCACAGTTGGATTTGTTCCACTGTGTCACAAGCTAAATTTCTATCTCTAGTAGTTGTTTTACAAAGCCATGAAAGACACCCACTCACCCTACTCAGAATGGGGGTATGATCTAATCTATATATTTATCTATAGATGACGTGATCCAGAGAAATGGAAGCATCACACATTGCCAGAGTCATATGCCTGTTAAGCCTTGTTATCATTGATGTG
This sequence comes from Anolis sagrei, assembly GCF_037176765.1. Taxonomy (NCBI): domain Eukaryota; kingdom Metazoa; phylum Chordata; class Lepidosauria; order Squamata; family Anolidae; genus Anolis; species Anolis sagrei. Next base: position 209,176,840 of record NC_090021.1, on the reverse strand, counting down.
CCTGATCTCTCCTTAAGGAATTGGAGGTGAGAGAGAATATTGAAGTATGATATAAATGGGCACAGGTTGCCTCCACAGTAGCATGAAGGCCTTGCCTAACTGCATGCTGCCTTCATGTGCATCACCAGCAATGCTGAAGAAAGATCCAAGAGGCTTTTATATGTAGATAAGGAGAAATCTTCTTATTCCTTGACTCAGGACAAGACCAGAAGAGTCTCTGGAAGTCTCGAGAGTTTCTAATTCTTTTCGTTTTGATTTTCGTTTTGATTTCCCCTGCTTATTAATGAGTTGCGTTGAGTCTTTTCCTTGAAATAAGCATCCTCCTAGGTCTCCACTTCCTTCCTCCTTACACTGGCCACACATCAAATCCAATCGCATGTAGCCTTTCAAAAATGGATTTTAACCCAGCCTTTTCATATTATAATTAAGGCGTTATAGACAAAGTGCTTACGTGCGTTGTCAGTATTACCCTAGTTGAACATTAGGATCATTTTGTTGTAGTGTTAACATTCCTCTTTTCCATACTTGATGTCTGCTGTATCTGTATCCTGGAAACAACATCTGTGTTTACTGACAGCAGCCATCTTAGCTAGTTCTGAAAATGTTGAAACATTCAAAGCAAGTACATTTCATTTCAGAAAGTACTAGTTCAACTTAAACAGGCTCAAGGAGTGAGTCCTATAGTTAATGCTGAAGGCCCACAGAAAATACTTCAGGATGGTGTAAATGTTATGTAGATCTCCAAAATAAAATTGGGAAATACAAGTACAAAACCAGGGACTTCCAGGGTTTTAAAAAATCCATTTGGGACATCCTCTGGCATTAAAATGTCTTTGGATGACTCTGAGTAGAGCATTTTAATACTGCTGGATGATTACATGATTCAGTAGAAAGTAAATGTTTCATTACATTTGCTATTTTCGTTCCTAATGTTGAAATAATCCTGTTTCACTATTTTAAAAAAAATCAAAAGGTGAAAAAATGAAAATGGAGGAAAGCAATTCAGAACAGACAGTGGCATTGGGGCAATCAGCAAGGCAATTCAAAGGCCAGTTAATGGGTTATTTGTCAGTAACCATGCTCCAGCACTCATCATAAAGCCATAATAGGGGCTTGAACCTACAAAACAGAAATGTTTAATTAAAGGCAAAGGAGTGCTTAAAAGCTTCAACAACCCTTTGCCTGTCCACACTAGATGGTTTTTTATTACTGCATATGAAGCCTAGTTTTCAAAAAGCACCGATATAAAATGCTGGATGATGCAATGGGCAACATTGTCAGAGTGCACTATAAAAAGTAAGTGAATATAGGGTGGTAATTCAACAGAATAAAAGCCAGCATGTTATAATTGTTTGAATATTGGGCTATAGTTCCAGGAGACCAGAATTCAAATGTCCACTCAACTATAGAAATCCACTGGGTGATGTTGGGCAAATAACACTTGCACAACCTTAGAGGAAGGCAATGACAAATGCCTTCTGAACCAATCTTGCAAGAAATCCCCATAATGGTTTTACCATTGCCATAAATTGGATAGAACAGTATTCAAGAGGAAAGGGGACTAGAATAGAAGCATCTTCACTTGTTGAGCTTTCTTCCCAGCCACTCTCCAAGTGATGCTGTCAGATTTTGACAACTGGGTTATCCCTTTAGTCGGGAACATATTGGACAACAATTGCCAACATTCCTCACTAATGTGCCCTGTTGGCTAGGGTTGCTGAGATTCTCAATCTACTAGCATATGAAAGGGCTATATGAGTCACATCCTGGCATGAGGTAGGAAGACAGGCACTAGTATTTGTGCACCATAGTTGCTTCATTCAATCTCCACCCACCCACCCACCCAATTTTTATGGATTGTAGAAATTGACAGCAAGTAACATTTTCTATAGTCAGATGATGGAAAGATACACACATAACACTTCCATATATATCTTCATGGGGCTAAAGGGAGACCTATGCTGTGTGATATGGTAGCTTAAGGAATGAATTGGAAATGAATTAAATGGCAGGTGTCAAAGTGCCCAGGAACTGTCCAACAAGTTTTATTCTGCACATGTTTCTTGAAAAAATTAGAATGAATACTTTGTGTGATAATTTACAAGCAAATCAGTATCAATAAATCAGAATCATGTAAGCAGTCATGTTTATTATATTCTTGTTGCTTAATATTCATGATAGTAATTTACTTTTATAGTACAGTTTCACTGTTATCTCCTCTAGTGCCATAACTTTGAGTCAGCCAAGCTGCTAAAGTACAAAGTCCGGTAACCCTTTCAAGACTGCAAAAGTTCATTCACTCACTAGAAAAAGTTTGTGTTCTCATATGGGGAAAGGGCATGATCCACAAACCTGTTGCAACACCCCACTGGAATGTGAGAAGCTTTAGATGATAGGTCCCAGACTATGGCCATCACACCTCCTCCAGGAAGTATCTATAAGTTTACGTCAACTATGTGAGGATAAGGAGTATGGGGGTTTTGAGGCAAGGAACTCTTGCCACCGTTTTGTCTCCTTGTTGACTTCATGCTAAATGGTAGACTATTTGGGGTTCTAGATCACCCTCTGATGTGAAGAAAGGGCCAAATAAGGTAGGGTAATAGGTCCTAGATGAAGGGATTTCTGCTTCTCTTGCTTGGGAACACCCTTGATGGATTGTCACCTTGTTGAGGTCGCTTGTGTGTTCCAATGAACATGTGGGTGAAACCATCGGAAACATGTTCTCCCAGTGGGGACTCCCAGGGTGGAAAGTTCACAGAGGAGGAACCAGACCAAGCACAATCTGAAGTCCTCGACAGTGGAGCATGCAGACGATAACATGGTAGATGTTACAACAGCTGTGAAGGCGAAAGAACGCTGCAACAGAATAGAAGCCAGTGGTCATCAGGTTAACCATGCCACTGGACATGAAACTCATTCTGTGAAGACTGTGTGTTAATCAGATGTGCACTGATCTCCACACTTAAAACAAATTCATGTGCAAGTGTCTTCCAGGATAAAGAAAATAAAAATAGCAAAAGTCCCATGGTGATCAGTGAGTGGCAATGGGGACAGGGCTGTGAAATCTGGAAGTCCCTAGCCATAGATTGGCACATGGGCAATGGATATGGATTCAGTCATTCTACCTCAAGGTCCAATGAAATTGAGCACCTCAACAGCTGTATTCATGACTGAGCAGCCCCATTTAGTATCCACTCTGCTCATTCCATATGAGGAGGGGATTAGGAAAGGTCCTTTAAACAGAGTCTGCCTGTCTCTTCCCTGACTGGACTGCTGCATCCAGAGGGGTCATCACCTTGTGGTCAAAAAAAGAAAAAAAGAAAAGAAAAATGAACTTTGTAATGTGGAACATACAGACACTGTATGTTCAATATGTTACATAACGCAGACTATGAACAATTCTGAACTAGTTTAGCAAGATCTCCCATTCATTAGAAGCAAACAAGATAGTTAAGCACTGATGTTCTGATGAATTCAATAATGAAACTTTTTCCTTATCAACAGGGGAAGAGGGAGTCAAAGGAAAATTCCACTTTGTACATTTAAAATAAAGTTTTTCTTCTTCCAAGATGGCCAAAGATCTAGGACAGTGGTTCTCAACCTGTGGGTCCCCAGGTGTTTTGGCCTACAACTCTCAGAAATCCCAGTCAGTTTACCAGCTGTTAGGATTTCTGGGAGTTGAAGACCAAACATTTGGGAACCCACAGGTTGAGAACCACTGACCTAGGAGAATACTCCTTACCTGCTTCTTGTTGTTCATTCTATGTCAGGAGGCATCCCCGCTACCTAAAAGCCTGCTTGCAAGTCATATTTATCGAGCATTGCCCAACAATGTGTGTAAAGCAAGCAGAAATGAATTTCTTATTTAGATTTAGGTTCCATCTCCAAGACATCTCATTAGGTATACAGTATAGTGTACATGCAAATACAGATATTCCAAAATTCAAAAATACGTTGTGGAATGGATCCAGTCATTCCCACCAACTCAAGTCCATGCCAGTAAGCATATGCCATCTTATCAGACTGAATTCCCAATGTTTGTTGCTTCTCAGCATATGACTGCCATCAGGGTAAGTTTTAAAGAGCACCAACTAAACCTCATACCATAAAAAGCCCACCACTGCTGATTCCTCCAAAGTCTTGGCCCTGTTGGTTCTGTGGCTCCTCCTTCCTGTTTCCATTCTATTGTTCCACAGACAGAAACAAAAGAAAGAGAACTATACCACTTTGTGCTTTCTGTTTCCTCCTGCTTTTCTTAATACCTAATTACATTCCAAATGATATGTTAAATCCTCCAACCAAAAGGCAAGGACAAGTGTACAGCTTTCGAGGCCCATTGATTTCAGTAGAATATATTGAAAGCTTGTATTTAACTTCCCATAGCAATCAGCCGAACGTAGAAAACAAAAGTTTGACTGAACTGTGCCTGAATATTTATGGAAAATGTGTCATCAGAACCATTACTACAGAGAGAACTTCAGGATTATTTATGAGAAAAGGATAAATTGCATCCATGTTTTAATATACAGAGAATAGATCAGCAGTTGGGTATGAAAAGTGAAGGATATCATTGCATGTATATCTATTCATAACCTATAATTATTAAGACTGTAGCAATTAATCAATCACTTGATTAGCATGCGGGGTCATCAGGATCTCCTGATCTTATCTTGAAGCTTGAATTAATTCATTAGCTATTAAAACAGCCTTATTATCCCTACTTGTGTATCTAGTTTGCATGAAGGATGTCTATTGACAAAACATTTCCTGTTCTCTGTATTTATTGCAGCAGGCATATGAAGTTACTGACATACACTTACTAATTTACAGTCAGAATTATGAATGAGTTAAAAGACTTTAAGCTTTGCATAATTTCAAACTACTTGTTATATTCTAATTAGCTAAGTTCAATTGATTTGTTTTCAGTATAGCTCTCAGCTGTTCAAGTGGAGTCAAATTCAACTGGTGTGTATTGTTGCAGTGATATAATTGTGTTAATTGTGCTACAAGTTCACATGGCCTTTTTACACAGCCATGTTTCTTTCTACTCTTAATGGTGTATGTAGTATGTCACTAGACTTGGTACTCCCCCACTTCCCACTTTCATTCTAATTGCTCTCCATGTCATGATTTTCTCCCTGATGCTCAACCTAAATTTTCCCAATTCTTTATCTTATATCATTAGTCCTCCTAGTTAATATCTGCTTTATTGTACTAAATAGTCCTTCTCTTTCATCTTTGCACTGTCAGATAGTTAAGCATCCTTTAATCCCAGAGTTATTCTTGACCATAATTTCCAAACTCTACTTATTTGGTGCTTTTTCCTTTTGTGACCATTGTTTTTCTCTCTGTACTTTCTGGTGTTGTTTTTTGCCCTTTGTCTCACAAATTCTAGAAGAAAAAAACTGTAATCTGGTTGCAGAACTACCTGTAAAATCTTCCCATTACTTACTGTGACTTGTTACTTTAGCTGGTTGCAAATTCTACCTTATACCAATGAACCTGTGTTGCTTGTGTTCTATAGCAATTTTGTAGACACACATTTTGAGGATCTTGGTGTAGTAAATAGGTATGGGAAAATGTTCTGAGAAAATCTGGAATGATTGTTTACATTTCAGAATGAACAAAGATTTCAGGATCTTCAGAAATATCAAATGTCTTTTGTAGTGATGAAAGGCAAGGCATGGAAGGTGCCACATGACCCATGGTCCTCTAATGCACACTGCTAATTTCTCTGAGAAAAATTCAGATCAGAAGCAGAAAATACACCTTACATATCCTGTTCTTGCTGTCTTGCCTCACATAGTTTAGGCACAAAGCAGTTTAGTTTGATCTTGATTCTTCCAATCTCATCAACATTAACATAGGACACAAATGCACTCTCCAGATGGACTAAAATGTGCAGAGGTTTTTGGGCCATAACAAGAACAGCAACATGGGAGATATTTTTCCAAGTGACACTTTTGACATCATAAGATGTGCTTGTTAATCCCTCTTCCTTTGTCGAATCTTGAGGAAGCAAATTGGATTTGGATCTTATTTAATTCAGTCTAACATGCCTTTTTCCTCTCCCCATTCTCAACCAATAACAGAGGAAGAGTAGCAGAGGTTTCCGCAACCCCAGAAATAAGGGCTGCTTTTATTTTATGGCCTCTGGAATGTACTTGGAGGAGTCATCAAATTGCTGCCATCCACTTTGTTGTTTGGTAGCTTCTCCAGTTGAGTTCCCAACTCACTTCTTGAATGCATTTTTCTTTGCTGTTTCTTTGCTGCTTTTCCTGCTATAAACCCATCTGCCTGAAACATGGTTATTCCATCCCTGCTCCTTACTTTAAGTGATGATGGGTTGTGAAACAGAATGGTAGATGGGTGTGGAGGATTGTTCTTCCAAAATGTGCAGCTCCTAGGTGGAAAAAGCAGCAGCAGTCAGCATACTCTTATTTTTCAACATGTACATTTTGCCAAATTAGGTATGGAAGCGACTGATGGGCTCTGCATATGGATGTAGAAAACAGCATTTTTCCCTCCATTTGCTTTTCTGACCATAACCATGTTTTTTTTCTCACCGTCAGCACTTCTATTATAAACTTTTTTGTCAGAGGTTTATAACACGAATGTAAAGATTTGCTATGGGCTAAATCTCAATCCGAGAGCAAATGTTTATACCAATTCTGAAAACAATCAGCTTGCCCATTTGTAGTTATGCATGTGTTCATCATCTGTTATTGCTTGTCCAATGCTCTGTAACTTCTGGAAGGAAAAAAGAGACATCTGGAGGAAGGGAGAAAACTGTTTTCCACTATCCTGCAGATATAAAGGGTGTTCTCCTGAGCTGTACAATGAGGTACTGCATAAATGCCTGTTTTTCAGTTTATCGAGGAAAGTTTCTGATGGAGCTGCTCAGATTACCCACCAAGGACAATTTATTGTCTTTACTGCTAGTGAATGATCTAGGCAAACTGAATTTGGCAATGGGCAAATTATTCAATGTGAATAATTTATCTGATCAGCCCAGCTTTTTATGCACTGTGATTTATCTGCAAGCAGGTGATGATTCTTGGGAGGGTAGTCATTTCTTGCCATTTTCCTACAAATAGTTGTATGAGTAGGCATTAGACTATAGTTTGTTCCTGAATGGCTTTCAGTGCATGACATAATAAATTGCTTCAGTCACATGGTTTCTTCTCATGCTGCCTAATATAGACTACAATATTAGGGTATTTTCATTTGTTTGTCTTTTAATGGGGATGTTTGCAAACTAATTCAATAATTGGAAATTTAGAGAGAGTGGATTCTACTTCTCTGACAGTTGGTGAATGATGAAAATATTTCCGATGGAATTGCATTTGACAACAATCACCTCAGCACAGTTTCTATTGGTCTTTTTTTTTTAAAAAAAGTTACTTATCTTCAGCTGCAATCTGAAGGATCTTTGTAATGAATTTGCTCCCATTAAATTTACTGTGTTTTTTCAAATCTAATATGCATTTTTTCAGCATATAAACATTTTTATAAACAGAATGTTTCTTAGAAATGTGGGCAGTTTTTAATATATATAAAGCTTTATTTATTTAATATATATAAAGCTTTATTTTTCTGTTGGTGATACTGAAATTAGTGTGCATCTTACAGGTAGGTCACGCTTAACTATAACCAAACATCTTTAGAACTGAGTTTAGACCAGCCACTTACAGAATACCAGAGAAAAGTAGGTTAGGAACAATAGTGAAAAAAAAATAGTTGCACAGTTATCTGTACTTTCTCAGAGACTGTGTAAGCATGGCCCCCAAATGCAGTCAGTCATTTTACAAGCAGAAGCCCAGCCCTCATACTTTTGACTTGGTGGGTAAGGAGCTTACTGACTACTGTGCAAGGGATGGGCAAAAGACTGTGGTACTCACTACATTGTAATTTCCACTGATGTGGAATCCAGCCCATCCTTGGATAAACTATTTATTTATTTATTTTATTTATTTCATTTACTTATACCCCGCCCTTCTCACCCCGGGGGGGACTCAGGGCGGCTTACAGTGGGGGCACAATTAGATGCCCAAGACAATTCACAGCAATACAGATAAAAACAATTACAACAATTAATTAAAAACATCAATACATAATAAAATCATAAACAATCTCATGCTCAGGTTCAGAGTCCATATATCCATCCATTCCATTAGTCCTTGTCTATCATCAGTTCATTCAGTCAGCTTTCAGAATTACCAAAGGCTTGATCCCAGATCCAGGTCTTGAGTCTTTTCCTAAACACCAAGAGGGAAGATGCCAATCTGATCTCCCCGGGGAGTGAGTTCCACAGGTGAGGGGCCACCACTGAGAAGGCCCTGCTCCTCGTCCCTGCCAGCCTCACTTGTGACAGTGGCGGGGTCGAGAGCAGGGCCTCCCCAGAAGATCTTAAGCTTCGAGGTGGGACACAACTAAAAGTGTATAAGCTCTTGGCCACAGAAAGAATCCAAATGCATGACCAAAAAAAAGAGAACCAGACACAGATATTCCTAGATATTCATAGATATGAATGCTAGCTGGCTCGTGTAGAGGGAAAGGGCCTTAATAGTGATGCAAAATCAGGAATAGGCCAAAGTGGTCATAATTTTATTGGTGTATTTATTTGTTTGTAGAATTTATTCTCCACTCTTCACCCAAAAAGGTTCACAGAGTAGCTGCCTATTATTAGTAGTAGTCGTCGTCATATTAGGAGTAGTTGTAGTAGTAACAGAATAGCAGCTATACAAAATTTTGATAAGTTAATTGAAAAGCAATTAAATTATAAATGTAAATGTTAAACATTAAAAATGTTAAAATGCATTAAATGTTTTACAAATTATAAAACTACACAGCCCTTCATCAAAAGCCACCACCCCATTTCATTTCTAAAAGACTGGTGGCACAAAAATAGTTTAACTGAAGTTTTGCTGTACCCAAGGACTTCATCACAAAGGCCCATGGATTTGCTATGCATTGTCGCACCTTTCCCTGCATCATGTAACGTACCTGGGACCCCATCACATGAGGGGAAGCATCACCATCCAGCTTCTCCCCATTGTCCTGAAGGCAACAACAAGAAGTCTCCTGTGTTGGCACAGCCGTTTCCCCTTTCCTGATGGGGCCCAGGCCAAAGTATACATGCACAGTGTAATGGACTCCATCCTGAAAGAGGAAGGCAAGTAGCATACAACAGGGGAAGTAGTCCATCTGATGAGGTCGTAAAACTCTTAGTTCACTATTGTCATTGTGTCTCCAGCTGTTGGGACTTGGATTGTGAAAATTCAGGGGATGGGGTGAGCTATATGATTCCCATTTCTGCGTTTTCCTGCCTTACAAGTAGGAGCAGATAAACAATGTAGGAGCAGATAAACATATCACATTTCTCACCAGAACTTAATCTGTCTCAGTTGGTTGCGACAGTAGACTATTCTGCAAAACGGTGTCATTTGGGACAATGTGGTGGCTTCTCAATTCAAGGGCCTTTTGGATGAGGCAGATTATTTAGATCAATTTCTGTCTGGTTTCACACATTGTTATGGAACAGAGATAGCTCCGGTTGCCTTGATAAATAGACAGAGGGAATGTGTCCCTGTTGCTGTTACTGGACTCTCAGTGGCTTTCAGTAGCATCAGACATAATTCTGCATCACTGACATTGGGTTGTTGTAGGTTATTTCGGGCTATATGGCCATGTTCTAGAGCAGTGGTTTTCAACCTGGGGTCCCCAGATGTTTTTAGCCTACAATTCCCAGAAATCACAGCTAGTTTACCAGTTGTTAGGATTTCTGGGAGTTGTAGGCCAAAAACATCTGGGGACCCCAGATTGAGAACCACTGTTCTAGAGGCATTCTCTCCTGACGTTACGCCTGCATCTATGACAAGCATCCTCAGAGGTAGTGAGGTCTGTATGGAAGATTCAGCTGTGACATAAAACGCATACAGTTTTAACTCAGTCCACCATGAGTTTTAAGTCCATCCAACCCCTTGTCTACACCCATACATAAATCCCACTGGGAAATTTTACTCCCTTAGGCATAATTTTCCTCTTGAAAATGATGTAAGATGGTAACTTCCTTCTATCAACTGTAACAACAAGCATTGCGATGCACTATAATTTCTCATGACCATTGGTTCTCATGGTGACACTGGATGATCCTTTTGGTTCAATAGTGCTGTTGTGGGGCATATCAAAGAACATAGCAGTCTTATCAGCATTACCAATTTGAGAAAAGGGGTATGGCATTTCCTTGCACATACGCAAGACAAAGAGATGAAAGTTTTCCACCTTCTCAGTGTAAACAGGTGATAGCTTTTAGCATAGTGTGGTTCTCCTTCACACAACTATAGGTTGTAACCCAACCACAACTTGCCTTACAATTCAACCACAACTTGCCTTAAACTGAAAAGGAGGAATGACGTGTTTGCAAGCTATGTCCTGTGCTTTCATCTGCAACATATCATACAATGCACTTCAGCCATTTTCGTGCACCTCCATCACATATGCAAACACTTCCTCATCACTTTGTGGAAATTTGCCTGTTTTGGGACCTCTAAATGCACACCGAGTAAGTGTGGCTTTCTCTAGCTTGTCTTGCACTTTCACATGAGTCAGCACATATGGAAAAGGAAAGGAATACTGTTTCTGCCAAGTAGGTGGATGCCTTTTCATCTTTGGTTCCAATAACAGCACTAGTTGTTGCAGCCACTGACAGAGAAAGGAAAAGAGAGTTATTTCCACAGATGCCCTATGCACTGATTACCATGCCTGTCCTTCAACCACTCAGTTACAGGTAGAAACCAGCACCTTAAAAAAGATCTGTCCTTGGTAGGTGTATTGTCACTGAGATCCTGAGTTACTCTATTGATTGTGAACCTCAGATGTTAAAAGAAAATGAAAAGCAAAACTCCAGCACTCTGGAGATGTTGAGTGGGTATCTGCAGTCTGGAAAGAAAGAAAAATGGAAAGAATTATAAATTGAAACCATCTATAACTGAGCAGTTTTAAGATGATAAGGATCCTTCTATCAATGCTCAGTTATGAATGGCTTCAGCATGTCATTATACTCATTTGTCTCAATAGTATATTTCCAAGCTCTGCCTACCACTAACAATAATAGGTTTATTCATCAGCACAGCCTGCTGTAATAGAGCTTATACTTTACTATGGGGTTAGAAAAAAATGAGTCAATTTTCAGTTTATTTTTGACCCCTGACCACCTATGGGTGCCTCCAAAGTCCCCAGCTCCAATGTTTTACATTTTTGTGTCTGATTTTTTTCATCCTCAAATGGCTACAAATGCAATACAGAGTGTCCCTTTAGTATCCTAAAAATGTGCACACACATAAACCTCATAAGTGCCATGCCATCATTTCCAATTGCATTGAGAATAAGGGATGTGGGGAACTGGAACCCTTGCTCCCTTCACAGTTGCCCACCCAGCCCTGATTTACTGGCTGCCCTGATAACAGAGAGTCTGAGTGAGTATAACTACACAGTAAATGTAAGGCAAGAATTCCCCACTTTATAAGTACTGAGTGAATTTAAGGAGAATATTTTCTATTTAAGATGGATTTTTGTAGATTTAAGCCAGTGGTTATGCCTTCATAGCACAGAGACACAGAGTAATTAAGGTGATCTGTTCCATTGCTCCATCTTTGGCTGATAAGAGTTAGCAAGCTCTGGAGGCTTGCAAAGCTCTCCTTCAGGCAGAAAGAAAAGCAGATTGAGAATAAAAGCCTTGTGAGGCTTTACTCGTAGTGATTGAAGTTTGTCCAATAAAAGCATTCCCTGTACCTTCTTTCACTTTACCTCTCTCGCTCTCTGGAACTAACACAGTAACAACATGTGTATCCTATAATACAATAAAGTAGAGCAGAGCTGTGCCACACTTCAGAACTCACAGGAGCCATCCAAAATGACAGGGAGGATCATAGAAAAACAGGGCCTGATTATTCATGTGGCCTGATACGGCTTATATCCTAACTATACCCCAGATGTAAATACGTAGGAAGAGCTGGCCTGAATACATCCAATCACAGACCTAACGAGATCATTCTCTTTCTTTAACGGCAATCTGGATACTGATGGGAAACCTACAAAAGGACTGAAGTGAGTAGCACTTTCCTGGTTGTGTTCCCTGCTATATAGCCTTCATTACAGGTGGAAAAATGTGATATTTTGACTTTCTCCCACATTTGAGTTACTTTGAAGTCGTAGGGTTTTTTCTGTCATATGTATGAAGAAATGTTTGTTTGGTCTTCTATACAGATCAAGTATCCTTTATCCAAAATGGAATTGGAAGTGTTTTGAATTTTGGATTTGTTTGGATTTTGGAATACCTATATTTGCGTGTATATACATAATGAGATATCTTGGAAATGGGAATCAAATCTAAACACAACATTTGTTTAAGTTTCATATACACATTGCCTGAAGCTATTTTAGGCAATATTTTAAAACAATGTTGTCCATGAAACAAGGTTTGTACGTACTCAAACATCAAAAAGAAAAGGTGTCACATCTCAGGCATTCATGTTGACAATTTTCAAATATTTTGGAATTCCAGATCCAAGATGCTCAACCAAGATATATATATATATTTGGTTCATACAGATGGGTGATATATATATATATATATATATATATATATATCACCCATCTGTATGAACCAAATTCAGTAGGTACAAAGAGGCACAGCATGGAGATAACCATGTTGTATCTGCCTGACCTGTAGCTGGCAAAGCTAATTCTGTACCACAGACATAACCAAATGCACAGTAGCAAGGAATTCAACCCAGGCTTCAAAAGTTAAGCCCTCAAAACCCAATGCATGAATGCACAACTCTGTTAGTTGCACTTTCTCCAACATTCACTTTCTTCAAAGCTCGAGGGATTTTTTTCTGTTGCATTTATGAAGAAATGTGTGGATTTTGATATGTCTCTAGGAAAAAATGAACTTAATGAACATAGGATATCCTGGAACCAGTCTGAGGCTCAGATTTTGAGTGTACAAACCATAGAGCACTGATGCACATTAAGGGCTCTCTTTGTTTGATGTCTAGCCACCGGTTTGTTGTCTAACCACCAGAGTTTAAAGCTAGCTATGAACTGCATTAATGGTCAGTGTAGATGCAGCCCTAGTTTGGTAGGTTTGGGGATCCAGAAAGGAGAAAGCTTACTCAGTACCTACTGCATGGAAGCCAAGTATATTTCGTATCCTTTGAACTTTTGTAATCATAGGGGGAAGGGTGAGTTAGAGTAAGAGCAGTAAATAGAGTGTTTGCGTCGGTAAATCTCATATATGTGTAAAATGCTCAAGGCAAGATGAGCATTTCCTTTCAATAGACACATGAGCTGTGAAAATGTTTCTTTCACTGGAACCCTCAAGTCCAACAAAATTTATATCCACCTAGATAGAGAATACTGAACACTTTCCTAACTGGTTATGATATTTGAATTTCTGTCCCTACTAGCAATCATATTTTGGCCCCTTTACTATCACTATATGTGCTGCAAAATAGTTGTGACTTTGTTTTTTAAGTGTTTTGTAAATGTTTATTGTAATAAAAGGGAAAAAAGAATGGTATTAATAGCAAATTAGTAATGATAGTGACAGTATAATGTTAAATGTTTGCTAGTGCAGAGCTTTGCAACATGCCCTGAACCCAAGTGGAAGGATGCATTTGGACTTTCCCCTCCCTGTTTTCAGTGAATTGAATTTGTGTAAATCAAACAGCAAAATCCAAAGCCTTTCCCACTTCCCTTTCCCCATTCAGATATTAGACTGTAGTGGAACAACAACGCCTTGAGGCAGGCATGTAGCCGGGAGGAGGGGGGGGCTTGGGGGGCTTCAGCCCCCCCCCCAAATTCTAATGGTGGTTTGCGAAAAGGCGTTACTGGTGCATTATTTAAACTGCTATGTTTATTCATATCATGATCTGATCACCATGCTCAATATATCCCATATGCATGGGGGTATTGGGGTAATGATACAAAAGGTTTGCTAGGCTAGACCCTCTTTCACTCAGACTCACCCCCCCCCCAAACTCAGCCCCCCCGAACCCCCCCCCCTGAAAAAAATTCAGCCCCCTCCCCCCGAAACGAAATCCTGGCTACAGGCCTGCCTTGAGGAAAACCTCAGCAGGGGCCTAGCCCCCTTTCTGAAAAGTGAAAAGTTAAACGACTATTTCCTTGGAGTATTTCATATTTCCTGAAAGAGGAGACACAACCTGTTTATGAAAAAGTTAAAAAAACACATGTTCATGGGGCTCAGTGTTTCAACTTGTTGTTGGATGCTTTCAAATCATTTCCACCTCATGGGTTGTTGGTTTTTTGGGGAATGGAGGGGGGCAATATTTGTACAGAGTGGGTTTGCCTTCCTCTGCTGAGGGAATGTGACTTGTACAAGTTCACCCAGTAGATATCCATGATAATGTGGGGATTCAGACCCTGGTCTCCCAGAATATATATAGTGACCAGGTATTCCATGCTGGCTGTTGCAAACATTTTCAATAACTTAGTTTAACAAATTGCTCGATCTTAAAATATAAACTCTGTATACAGTAATACATGCGGAGTCAACTTGTGGCACTCATAGAATAGTCTATGAACATGTCTGCAGTAACAACTGCCTCAAAACATCCCAATGTATCTCCTACCTCAGTAGTTTGTAAATAAAGTGTAGCCTGAGGAGGACATACTTTCTGTAAGTAGACAGGAATAACAGGAGTTGGGGTGGAATAACTTCTGACACACTTCACTGAAGAAAATGTTCACCAATTTACTATGCCTACCTTACAGTAAGAGCACAGCTAGATCCTGCGAAGAATGAGTGTCTGCAGAGGGACAGGGGAGGATAGAGGGCACTCAGTCTAAATCCCTAGGGTTTTTTTCATGAACAAAGGGTAATTTGAAATATTTAACAAAATACCTTATTTTGTGAACTCAACAGGATTTGCTGTTTTTTTTTTTAAAAAAAACTTTGTTAAAAGTGGTGTTTCCTCTAGATCAATTTTTTAAATGTATTTTGTTCGAGTTTTTTTGTCACCATCTCCTTTATTCTATTCTTTCCAACCCATTCATAGCTTGGATAAGAAACAGAAGGGGGGGGGGGGAATCAAAATAGAGGGTACCCCCCCCCAAAAAAAAAAATCCTGGCCCAGCTCCTTTTCTTTGTGAGAGTGAGCAAGTCTGTGTGTGTGTGTTTGTGTGTCAGTGCATATATGTGAGTGTGTGTGTGTTCGTGCACAAGCTTGGTCCTCAGGTGGAACTGTGGCTCCTATGCTTTTCGTTCTCGAAGCTGTTATTCTGGAAGGGAATGGAGGCAGCTGTGTTTACAGCTCAAGTCTTGGCATACATTTACCAGAATCTATTATTCATATCATTCAGTATCAGGGAGAGATCTCAGGCCACCTGTCTATCTGACAAATTCACCCTTTTGTGAGCTTTCTGTTCATAGCAAATTATGTTCACATTGATGAATTGAGTTTTTATGAGCATTGCTAACTAACATTCTCACAGAAGGCCAGGGGCAATAGACTGCAAGTGTTTCTGGTCCACAAGTAAATGTTAAAACAGAAAAAAAAAATATCCTGCCAGTATTTAAAGACAATTTGCCATGAAGGAATAGTTAAAATATTTGGCAGTTCCTTCATATTTATAAATTCAAAGCTGTCCATAAATTATTGCAAATACTCTGCTTAGAACAAACAAAAACAGGATTGAATGCTGTTCGAAATACTTTCCATAGTATTAAAATGTGTTTTCAAAGGTAACCAGTGTCCAGCACAAAGCCTTCTTACTGATTCAAAAATCTACATAAGGGTGAGACATCTGTCACAGTCTGTTAGTGAATACTCTTTATGTTAACTGTGTTTCTCTACAAACAAAAACATATATTAATGTATTATGCATTATACTGCATGTTATATTAACAATATAATATGTAAAATGAAAAAAGATAAAAATGGCAAAATTGTAAAGAGTTAAGAAAATGATCTTTCCCCAAAGTGCAGTAGAAATCGTAAGCAATGGCCAATCAAACTGAAACACCATAGTTCTAATAGGACAGTGATATGCATGAGCTGGGTCATTTTTGCGCTCAGTATATGTTGGACTACTGATATTATGTGCTATGGACATTCATATTTTATACCCAATATCCCACCCCCTGTTTAGATATCCAGGTAAACCAGTTTAAGGCTTGACATGTGAGTTCTGTGGTGTCTGGGAGGAACAAATAGTATTAATGAAGACTAAGCTTATTTTTTATTCTTAAATGAAATTGGAATTCTCAGTCATAAAAGTTACATGAGAAGACCATGATTTTAAATGATTTTAAATTTTTAAAAGGGAAAAGTTGACCACATGTGAAAGCAATGCCTTGAAAAACACACATTAAATTCAGTTCAATATTGTCGTATTGCATAGGGAAAATAGGCATTTTCAGAATCTACCACATCATCACAGTAACATTATTTCCCATGTGCCATGCATGTTCTCACAAGGCAAAGTACAGTTTGCACAGTGCTAGGAAGGTGTTTGTGTATGGATGTTTCCAGCTACCAGTATATCTGATATAATCCAAAATATTTTGGGGTGCCTTATTCTTGACATGGCAATGACAAAACATTAGACTCTGGTCCTTTGGTGTCAAACAGCTAGAACTGGGTAGTTGACTATATCATGTTTCTTCTAGTAGCCAGGGGAAGGGGGGGCATCAGGATGTTTGTTTGTTTTTTTAAGTGCGCCCCTCTATTTCACTTTGTCAGAAGGTCCCTGGTCTCTACAGCCAATGTCCTTCAAATCACTAATTGCTGCACTTCTTGATGCCACACAATATTCCAACATTGTTATCTCCTGCTAAGATAACTGTATATGATGCTAGCTATTGCCAGTCTACATACACAAAGCAGGAGGTGATGAGACAGCATCACAACTTCCTTCAGTTCTAGAAAATCCTTGGGACTATGACTGTGAAGCTCCAGCAAAGGATCACCGCCTTGTCGGGGCGCTGGAGCTTGAGCACCTCAATGATGTCATGAGCGAAACCGTGAAGGGCCACCCAAGACGGGACAGTTGTGGCAGAGAAGTCAGACCAAGCGTGATCCCTGGGGAAGGCAATGGCAAACCACTCCAGTATCCTTGCCAAGAAAACTAAATGGACCAGTACAACCAGAGATATGTCGGTATGCCATTGGAAGATGGGACTCCCAGGTCGGAAGATGGCCAAAATGCTACTGGGGAGGAGCAGAGGATAAGTTCAACTAGCCCCAGATGTGATGACGCAGCTAGCTCAAAGCCGAAAGGAAGGCTAGCGGCCGACGGTACTGGAGGCGAACGACGAATCCGATGTTCTAAAGATCAACACACCATAGGAACCTGGAATGTAAGATCTATGAGCCAGGGCAAATTGGATGTTGTTATTGGTGAGATGTCAAGACTAAAGATAGACATTCTGGGGGTCAGCGAACTGAAATGGACTGGAATGGGCCACTTCACATCAGATGACCACCAGATCTACTACTGCGGACAAGAGGAACATCGAAGAAATGGAGTAGCCTTCATAATTAATAAGAAATTCGCTAAAGCGGTGCTTGGATACAACCCAAAAAATGACAGAATGATCTCAATTCGAGTGCAAGGAAAGCCTTTCAACATCACAGTGATCCAAATATACGCCCCAACCACAGCTGCTGAAGAAGCAGAAGTAGATCAGTTCTATGAGGATCTGCAGGACCTACTGGATAATACACCAAAAAGAGACATTATTTTCATTACAGGAGACTGGAATGCCAAGGTGGGAAGTCAAATGACAACTGGGATCACAGGCAAGCATGGTCTGGGAGAACAAAATGAAGCGGGACGCAGGCTGATAGAATTCTGCCAGGAAAACTCGCTGTGTATAACGAATACTCTCTTCCAACAACCTAAAAGACAGCTTTATACATGGACCTCACCAGATGGTCAACACCGAAATCAGATTGACTACATCCTTTGCAGCCAAAGGTGGCGGACATCCATCCAGTCGGTGAAAACAAGACCTGGGGCTGACTGTAGCTCAGATCACGAACTTCTTATTGCCCAATTTAGAATAAAACTAAAGAGATCAGGGAAAATACACAGACCAGTTAGATATGATCTCACTAACATTCCTAGCGAATATACAGTGGAAGTGAAGAACAGATTTGAAGGACTAGATTTAGTAAACAGAGTCCCAGAAGAACTATGGACAGAAGTCCGCGACATTGTTCAGGAGGCGGCAACAAAGTACGTCCCAAAGAAAAAGAAAACCAAGAAGGCAAAATGGTTGTCTGCTGAGACACTGGAAGTAGCCCAAGAAAGGAGGAAAGCAAAAGGAAACAGTGAAAAGGGGAGATATGCCCAGTTAAATGCGCAATTCCAGAGGTTAGCCAGAAGAGATAAGGAACTATTTTTAAATAAGCAATGCATGGAAGTGGAAGAAGACAACAGAATAGGAAGGACAAGAGACCTCTTCCAGAAAATTAGAAACATTGGAGATAAATTTCAGGCAAAAATTGGTATGATAAGAAACAAAGATGGCAGGGACCTAACAGAAGCTGAAGAGATCAAGAGAAGGTGGCAAGACTATACAGAAGATCTGTATAGGAAGGATAATAATATCGAGGATAGCTTTGACGGTGTGGTGAATGAATTAGAACCAGACATCCTGAGGAGTGAGGTTGAATGGGCCTTAAGAAGCATTGCTAACAACAAGGCAGCAGGAGATGATGGGATCCCAGCTGAACTGTTTAAAATCTTAAAAGATGATGCTGTCAAGGTGATGCATGCCATTTGCCAGCAAATATGGAAAACACAAGAATGGCCATCAGACTGGAAAAAAGCAACTTATATCCCCATACCAAAAAAGGGAAATGCGAAAGACTGCTCAAACTTCCGTACAGTGGCCCTTATTTCTCATGCCAGTAAGGTAATGCTCAAGATCCTGCAAGGAAGACTCCAGCAATACATGGAGCGAGAGTTGCCAGATGTTCAAGCTGGGTTTAGAAAAGGCAGAGGAACGAGATACCAGATTGCCAATATCCGCTGGATAATGGAGAAAGGCAGGGAGTTTCAGAAAAACATCTACTTCTGCTTCATTGACTATTCTAAAGCCTTTGACTGTGTGGATCATAATAAATTGTGGCAAGTTCTTGGTGGGATGGGCATACCAAGCCACCTTGTCTCTCTCCTGAGGAATCTGTACAAGGACCAAGTAGCAACAGTCAGGACTGACCACGGAACAACAGACTGGTTCAAGATTGGGAAAGGCGTACGGCAAGGCTGCATCCTCTCACCCAACCTTTTTAACTTGTATGCAGAACACATCATGCGATGTGCGGGGCTTGATGAATGCAAAGCTGGGGTGAAAATTGCTGGAAGAAACATTAACAACCTCAGATATGCAGATGACACCACTCTGATGGCCGAAAGCGAGGAGGAGCTGAGGAGCCTTCTAATCAAGGTGAAAGAAGAAAGCGCAAAAGCCGGATTGCAGCTAAACGTCAAAAAAACCAAGATTATGGCAACAAGAATGATTGACAACTGGAAAATAGAGGGAGAAACCGTGGAGGCCGTGACAGACTTTGTATTTCTAGGTGCAAAGATTACTGCAGATGCAGACTGTAGCCAGGAAATCAGAAGACGCTTACTTCTTGGGAGGAGAGCAATGTCCAGTCTCAATAAAATAGTGAAGAGTAGAGACATCAGACTGGCAACAAAGATCCGCCTAGTCAAAGCCATGGTATTCCCTGTAGTCACCTACGGATGTGAGAGCTGGACCTTAGGGAAGGCTGAGCGAAGGAAGATCGATGCTTTTGAGCTGTGGTGTTGGAGGAAAGTGCTGAGAGTGCCTTGGACTGCGAGAAGATCCAACCAGTCCATCCTCCAGGAAATAAAGCCCGACTGCTCACTGGAGGGAAAGATACTAGAGACAAAGTTGAAGTACTTTGGCCACATCATGAGGAGACAGGAAAGCCTAGAGAAGACAATTATGCTGGGGAAAGTGGAAGGCAAAAGGAAGAGGGGCCGACCAAGGGCAAGATGGATGGATGGCATCCTTGAAGTGACTGGACTGACCTTGAGGGAGCTGGGGGTGGTAACGGCCAACAGGGAGCTCTGGCGTAGGCTGGTCCATGAGGTCACGAAGAGTTGGAGACGACTGAACGAATGAACAACAACATGACTGTGAAGACTATGTGAATAAGTACACACACTTTGGAATTTACTTCTATATCATTGATGGTTGCTGTTGTGTGCTTTCAAGTCATTTCTACTTATGATGACCCCAAGGCAAACTATCAAGAGACTAACAACCTCATCTGATAGCCTACCAGAATCTCCACACATTGTGGCAAGTACAACAATGCTCACCAGGATGCATGGGGAACCTGTCGCCCCATGCCCTACATTGCCCGACTCACCTGTTGCCACATCCTATGGGGGAAAGCGTCAGCCACCTGGTTCCTCCTGTTTGTCTCAATTGAACATGTGAAGCCTCCCATGTTGCTGCAGTGGTGACATGCACCAGTTCACCTTCCCTTTTACCACAGAGCCCCACTGGAAGGAGCTGTGTATCATGGAATGGCAGCCAGAGGAATCTGTGCCAAAAGGGAAGGTGAACCAGCGCATGCCACCAAATTTACCCCTGTCTGATGAGTTTACAAAAGTATGTGACTTGACCAAGGTCACTCAATGGGTTATCATGATTAAGTGGGGATTCAAGCCCTAGTCTCCTTTAGTGGTAGTCAAACACTCAATCCACTATGCCACAGCTAGTACCATTGATTCTCTTCAAGCAATTCTCCATTATAACGGCCACATGAGAATTAGAGAGAAAAATAGCTTTCTTCCAGAAAATTTATCCTTGTTAGCCTTCCGCAGGAATTGAAGTTAGGGGTACTTATGTGTCATACACCATCACATATTTGTATTAAAGACAATTAAAGAAAGGACATCTTACTTCATGCATCTGCATGAGTCAACATATGCTGACATGACGGCTAAACAGGCATGACAGTAGAAACGATACGTGCAATTTTTTAGAACTTATTTTCTCACCATCATCCAGTAAGTCGTTATTTTTATGACAAGAAAAAGCATTATGGTGGGTGTTCTTCACCTTTTACCTTGTACATAACACAGAGATCAAAAGCCACATGGCACTCTGTCTAACTAACTTCTGAGTAGATATGTATAGAATAATGCCAGCAAAACATTGAAATCCAGGAACATGGGCTGGGAAAGCTAACAAGCTAATGAAGAGGATATAAAAAAAACTTTAGAGAAAATGCTACCGAAAAACTTTTCCTACAAAGTTAAAGTACATTTTGCTGATTAGCCCTTCAGCCGTTTCAAAATATTTACCAAACATGTTTTACACATACAGCATACAACCCACAATACAACTTCCACAAAGGTTATGATGACAAGCTTCAATATTTTAGTTCTAGTTTATTTTCTTACAATTTCAATAATCTTAAGACTACTTTTTGAAGGGCAATTTTAGAATTTATTTAAATAATTGAACTTCTAGATGGATTTATTCAGAATTAGGAAAGCTGGCTATTCTTGCTTCCTAGCTCTCATTTTCCTTCTTTGATGAATAAACTGGGAATATGATGGTGCCGCCTCAACATGCTGCAAGTTTTGGATTAGTAGGTGGAGGAGCAAAAGTAGAACTACTTCATTTCCTGAAAGCCATACATTGGACTAATATATACTGAATATACTCATCTGTAAGTCTAGAATGTTTATAAAAAGCTAAAAACTTGAGTTGACTTATCTATGGGTAAATGAAAGTTCTGTAACTTACCCCTTATAAAAAAAGAAACCAACACCACCTGTGAGTGAAAGCAAGAGCTTAGCCCATCCCAGGAGAACCAAAATGAAAAATTGACACCTTCTATTAAGTGGTTCTCAACCTGCAGATCTCCAGATATTTTGTCCTTCAACTCCCAGAAATCCTAACAGCTGGTAAACTGGCTGGGATTTCTGTGAGTTCTGTGCCAAAACACCTGGCGACCCACAGGTTGAGAACTATTGCTCTAGTCTCTCCAGCATGACATTTCCTTTGGCCTTTTTTGAATGTCTGAACAGAAAAATGACGATGGTGGCAAGGGAAACAAGCATACTCTCACCCAACCTTTTTAACGTGTATGCAGAACACATCATGCAATGTGCAGGGCTTGATGAATGCAAAGCTGGGGTGAAAATTGCTGGAAGAAACATTAAAAACCTCAGATATGCAGATGACACCACTCTGATGGCTGAAAGCGAGGAGGAGCTGAGGAGCCTTCTAATCAAGGTGAAAGAAGAAAGCGCAAAAGCCGGGTTGCAGCTAAACACCAAAAAAACCAAGATTACTGAAGATGCAGACTGTGGCCAGGAAATCAGAAGACGCTTACTTCTTGGGAGGATAGCAATGTCCAATCTTGATAAAATAGTAAAGAGTAGAGACATCACACTGGCAACAAAGATCCGCATAGTCAAAGCCATGGTATTCCCTGTAGTAACCTACGGATGTGAGAGCTGGACCTTAGGGAAGGCTGAGCGAAGGAAGATCGATGCTTTTGAGCTGTGCTGTTGGAGGAAAGTTCTGAGAGTGCCTTGGACTGCGAGAAGATCCAACCAGTCCATCCTCCAGGAAATAAAGCCCGGCTGCTCACTGGAGGGAAGGATACTAGAGACATAGTTGAAGTACTTTGGCCACATCACGAGGAGACAGTAAAAAGCCTAGAGAAGACAATTATGCTGGGGAAAGTGGAAGGTAAAAGGAAGAGGGGCCGACCAAGGGCAAGATGGATGGATGGCATCTTTGAAGTGACTGGACTGACCTTGAAGGAGCTGGGGGTGGTGACGGCCGACAGGGAGCTCTGGCGTGGGCTGGTCCATGAGGTCACGAAGAGTCGGAGATGACTGAACGAATGAACAACAACAACAACAAAGGGAAGGGGTCCCCATTTTAAACATAAGTTGTATATTTGTTTGTTTTTAATTGGCAAATGTTTAATTTGGAGTAGCATAAAGTATCAGAAGCCATAAAGTAGTCATGATTTGGGTCCTGAATATCCATAAATGGAAGTAGCACTTTGATAACTAACATACCTCAGCCTTTCAAATGGAAGAGAAAGTGTTCAAAAACCATCCTGTTCTCCCCCTCCGCCATGGCCATGCATGCACTAGGTATCTTCAGCAGTGTCAAACAAATTTGTAGGACTGGTGATTAGCTGCCCAAAGAGCATAATGTATGCATTATTAATTAAAGAAGGTAAGTTTGGCTAATTGTCATTTCTATACAGTAGCAGTGCACTAAGATACATTTTAACAATCTATAAATAATTGATAATTTTTTTCTTTCATCTTCCTTCCTAGTTTGCATAAAACTAATGACTTGGTAAATGTTACTCACTTCAAAATATTCCACTGCTCCCATGAAAATTAAACTAGCAGTGTAACCTTAGCAAATAAGGAGGGCTCCCCCCTCTTTCCTTTTTGTTGTAGATGAAGAAAGGAAAGGGAACAAAATTCTGATTCTCTGAAATCCAAATGGGAGTCATAAAGGGGAATCGTAAACTCAGCACGTTAATAGGTTTGACGTACCAATTTTTAAAATTCGGAAGAATGGAAAATTTATTCTACTCATCCAAGTCTTCAAAATGGCCAGTGATGTTATTTGTTCCACATTAAATGGGATAAGGCTATGACACAGACAAGCCCACATGCGTGCGCACAGCGATAGATCAAGAAAGCCTTCACAAGGAAGTCAAAGTATTTTTTTCAATACTTATCAAATGACTGCATGCATAATCCCATAAACCAAGTTAGCTGCAGACTCAAAAATTCTTCATAAATAGAGTGTTTTGGTATAGTTTCTAGCTGCCTGCTTAATATGATTATGATACCTTGCTGGTTTCTTGAAATGAAGGATTTACCCCAGGAAAAGTACAGTCATTTGCTGAGGTCTCTGTTATTTTTACAAATCCGCAACCTGTCAGTCTGCAGCGTTATTGCAATAGGGCTTACTCTTTAATTTTTTAGTGCAACTAAATACATTCCTGGAGTTATTGATGATACTATAATTTCCCCTATTCATTTGTCCTGGATTCTGGTGTTAGTAAAATATACAAACAATGCATTGTCTCTAATTTCAATATGGTGGTGGTATAGTTTAAGTCTATACAGCTGCTTGCATGTGCTTCATTATTAGAAAAAAAAGTTGTAAGGACTGCTTCTGTGACCTTTTTCTCTCATTTTAACCCTACTGATATGTCACCCATGGCAACCTTAAACCGGTTTTAATAGAGTCTATCCTATTATTCATTTAAATTGAGGTGCAAGAGCACTTAGACCAGAGAAATTTGCATTCTGCAAATGGGGATTTGATGAGCAAAAATGATAAGATATATGTTGTATAACATGCCCTATTTTGCTAGCAAATAAACAGCTCTTGAAATTGATAAACTTCAGAATATTTTATCCTCAAATGTTTGTACATAAATGATTAAAATGCATTAGCAATTCTGCTTTTGAAAAAAAAAACAGGGAAAACAACACAGTTGTGTTGCTTAAATTTGTAATTAACAAATTTATTACTAATTCTGCTCAGTTCTTTAATATGCTGCATTCCTGAAGAAGAACATTAATACACAATGGCAGAAAGAAGCTAATTTTAAGACTTTGGAGAAATGAATGTCTTTTAATGCTGTGTGTTTCTCTTATCTACATGCCACATTATTGTAATAAGTACATTCAGGAATAATTTCTTTTCAAATATTTTTACAAATCTTGCTCTTATTTGCATGCAAGTAAGTTGTCAGCTTAAATCTTTGAAATGCAAAATATATCTCATTTCTATATTTCATCAAGGAGCCTTTCATGTTTAATAAATTACAACTTAGATCCTCCAAGACTTTGTTTTTCATTAACTAAAAGCAAAAGGATACATTTAAAATCTTAATCACAACCTGCAAGGGTATTTGCATGTTGCTGATATTTGTCTTGATGGAACTTTTAATATTTGCAAACTAATCAGGATAGCAAGGTTATACCAATAATTTCTACAGACAATAAGCGTTGCTCCATTTGAGCCATTTCTACAGCACCAGGTTGCTCCATTTGAGTAAAGTACAACCCTGATGGAATGAAATGGTTCATTCAAATTCCTTTGCTTGAAGAGCATATCCAGCAAAAGGATGAGGGTTTGGAAGCCCTTTAAGAGATTTCAAAAAACAATTTTAAAAAGTCTGGAATCATTCTGTTAAAAATTAAGATGGCCTGATCACATATTGGACAGAGTCATTAAGGGGCCAAGAAAATAAGAGGAATTCCACCCCTACTCCATTCATGATACCCAGTAACAGTAGGAAGCATCTGTCTCATGTATGGTTTGACCCTCAGTTTAGCTAAACAATCGAGCTCATCTTTCAGAGGGCCCACTGCTGGTCTTTTTGTAATAAGGTGGGTCAGCTCATCTTTTCCGAGACAGAAAGCCTGACAGCTGGCACCATTTCCTGATCCTGGTGGTCTCTGGGGGCAACAGCAGTATGACGTTACAAATCAAAAAGGAGGCAAACTTTTGCTGAACTCATTGCTCCAAAACCCTCACTTAATCCCTTCCCTCCTCCCCAAGTCCACCAAGTCAACAATTATTATGTTTTGGTACCGGACCAGTTCAAACACCATTGCTGAATATGGCGGGTGCTTAAACTGATGCACCAAGTCTGTTGTTTTGTGAGCTAACAGGTTAAATATGGCTTTGCTTTAAGTTTCCCCATCAAATTCGTTTTTATAGAGAAATCTCTGAAAGCAGAAGGGGTTGAGGGAGGGTGAGGTAAAAAGAAATAAATCATTGTAGTCTCAGGAACAGTAATCCTTGTTGAGGATTTTGGCTGATTGATATAAATAACATCGTCCCCGCCATCTGTCCGAAGAGGGACCTTTCCAGTTAGTGTTAAGCTGCAACGGCAGAATAATTAATGAATGGTGTCCTTTGTGCTGGTAATAAAGACAAGACAAATTATGTTATAATCCAACTGCTGCTCATTTGTCACAGCCAAATAAAATGTCAAATAAAAGTGAGGGGGGCCCAGTGTTTGTTTAATGGACTGCAAGCTACCTGTTCGTATCACTGACAGACAACTATAGTATAAGTTCGGGATGCAGAGAGCAATGAAATGCAATGAGAGAGATGCAAGTGGGGTGGTGGAGACACAGACAAATCTTTTTTTCTTCCTCCCTTTGCGAAGGGCATGGCAGCAGGGAAGGAAAATGTTCACAGCCTTAAATTAATGCAAGTCTTAATTATATTGCTATAATACCCCCTTTTTTCCTCTCTTAGACAGACCGGCTTATATTACATAGTATAAGAGAGGCGGCAGAGGGAGGAAAAACAGCTCCTTCACCCCAGCCCTGATGCTGCGAATCTGTGAAAATTTGGACGTGTTCTCATCTTCCCTTTTCAGGACAGATATATCCATCCAGTTGCTAGGAAATCCAAATAACGAAAACATAGCCAGGATTTAGCAGAGTCCCATCGGGAATTACCTATGATAGAGGGCAGGGCTGTACTTCCTCTGAACATGCTCCTGCCGTAAAAAAATTCACAAACCTGGCATTCATACAGGCATCTGTCGCTTGCTCTAATGCCAGTTCATAGTATACATACAAACATCTGCTTCCATGCACAAAGGGATACAGAACGCTTGACAGGTCTGTGTTAGCAGGGTCGCAATGCCAGTTCTTTATGCAAAAACCCTAATGCTTCCCGTCAAGCCATTAGAAGTGATACAATCAGCCCAGGCCCCATTAAGCCATCAGTGTCCACCTGTGATAAAGATGGCCATTTGTTTTCTTAAAGCCCACTTAATGTCTGCTTAACTCAATTTGTCAGGAAATGTAGAACAATTTCCTCACAGCCTGAAATTTGGTCGTGGTTCAAAGTCAAAAGGCCAGGTCTAGCCTTATTCAAATGATATAATAAACAGTCTTCAAGTCTAAATCTGCCCTGGGGAAAGGCTGTTTACTTTGTTTGTTTTTACGTTTTAGAAAAAAGGAGAGAGAAAGAGAGAGAGGAGGAACAAAAGAATAAAATCAGTGTGCCCTGTACTGTTAAAAATGCCAATTGTTTCCATTTTTTTTTTAAAAAAAAACCAACATTTAAAAAGAGCTGGCATTTTAAAAATTCTGGTTTCTGCCACACAAAATATACAGAGCAGCTATCAGTCATATTAGTCCCCATAATGGAGAATTTGCAGAGCTATTTTGTAATATATTCGTTACAGGGCTTATTCAACAGCAGCGTACAATTTTAAACAGATATATTATTTTATTTTAAGGACAATATAATGACCAAATCAAGAGGGGGGCAGACAGGGAAAGAACTGATCCCCCTTCTAAAACAGGATCCAAATTTTGAGTGTAGCTCGGCTTTTAATTTTCACACATGCAGTACACTTCTTAAAGGGGGGATAGAAATAAAATGGTGTGTAGTTAATCGAACCCAGTATTTTATGTAATTGTTCTACTAGCACACAAAAAAGAGAAAGAGAAACCTGAGTTATTGTGGGAGGAGGTACCTTCTTCCAATCCTCAGTTTAATGAAATTGGTCCCCCTACCCAGCCCTCTCCATCTGTGAAAAGACTGGAAATGCAGTCGGGGTGCCTTTTTCAAAGGGGGAGGAGATTTCAGATCCCTATCAAGCAAACAGTTTCTAGTTGGTGGATGGCATTGCCTTGCCTTCTCAAGTGCCCTCCCCTTTAGGCAAAGGAAATAGGATAAGCATTGATTCTTGAAGGAAGCACACATCAGTTCAAGGCATGAAGACTTATACAGGGATGGAAATGCTTTACACGAAAGACCGAAGACCCTGGATCCATGTATTTTTTTTTCAAAAGAAAGTGCTATTTTAACTCTCACCACCCATCCCCACTGTGAATCAGCTTTACTTTTTGCTACAGGCAAAAAGAACAATATAAAAATTTTCATAGTGTTTCAGCTTTTGGAAATAATTTGAGAAAAGAATGTCTGGCTATTTGTGTTTCTCTGATGGGAAAAAGAAAACCCAGGCTAAAGTCTTCTAGCACAGTCTGTGCTGGTTTGAACAGCCTGTTCGGGAGGTGTGTGATAGCCTCAAGTTGTGCGTTTGCAGAGAAAATATCACGCTATCCAGATGTTCAAGCCTGCTCTTTCTGTGCATACGGAGAACTTTGCACAGAACTGAAGCTGAACAAAAACATCTATCAGAAAAAGGGATGAGTGGGTTTGCTTCCTAGTTACACAAACGAAACCTAGTCACAAAGCCTAGTAATCACTCTCAGCATCACACTTTTCAACCACTAGCTCTCAAATCTGGTTGTCTAATTGGTGATGTTTATTATTTCCATTGCCATTCTTTCAGCCCTTTTAAACAACCCTCAGCGAACAGGGTGAAGTTGACTTTAGGTATTCTAAAGCACAGAGCGGCACATCGTACGAATTTCTCTCATAATTAGAGTCCAGCTAATCTCTGTGTGTTTTTTTTTTCTCCCTGTTTCCCTGTATGCCATCGCTTGCTGCTATGTTTTTCCTGTAATGTATGGAACTGTTAAGGGAAAAAAATTGGAGTCAAAGTGACTGGAAAGTTAGGTCTGCTCTGTAGCACTGTGAGATTGTTGACATCTGCCGAGGTTGGAGAGCTCAATAAGCAGGAAATGGAGTGTCACTCTGAGTGGTAGTTTACCATTATCCTGGCATCCTAATGAAGTGTCTGCCGTGCACAGAGCTTCTGGATGGCATCTTAACGCACGGCTAAGCAAAAGCACTTCTCTCCTTGTCACTGTCATCCATCTGCCTGCACCCTACTGCAGCCAATGGGATGGAACCATGCTACAGTGTGCTATAAGCCATTTAGAGTTGCACATTGCATAATCAGTCCCATCAAATATGCAAAAAAATGCCGATTATTGGTTATTTTTCTCAAATGATGGCACCTGGCGGTTGAGGCATTAAAGTTTAACTTTTCTAAGTACTGTACGGCTGTCCCTTTTTATTATTATTCCATTAATTCCACATACATATTTGTTAAATGGCATAGAGTTAGAAACTCATTGTCTTAAGTCTTGCTAATGGACTGAAAAATATGCATGAATATTCATTGGACAACTCTCTTTTTATAGACTACATTTGGAGAACTGATCAATTGATAGTCTTAAAACAGGGTGGGTTCATATCCATTTATGTTTCATTTTTTTCTCTGTGTGCTTTTCAGGGACGAGCAGTGACAAGGGTAGTATGAATAAAAAGCAAATCAATCTAGAACTTAAAGAGTAAATCTAACTTTGCTTAGAAGCATCAGGCAGACTTTTAAGTCACTATTTAAATTATAACATCGCTACTTCCTACAATTGATTTAGACCTATAATATTTGATGGCAATAGATTAGATAGAGGAAAAGAATTATATCAGTATTTCTATTTTTCAGTATCTTTTTTATTCATCTCTGTCTATGTTTGATTTCTATTTTTCAGCCTGCACACACACACACACACAGAGAGAGAGAGAGAGAGAGAGAGAGTTTACTCCCGCTTCAGAGTTCGGCTGGAATAGGCAATCATGCATTCTGTTTTAGCAGCATTTCACATTTAAGGTACAAGATTTGGGAGTGATGAGGGAGATATATTTATAAAATCAGGCTGGCACCGAGCTACTGAAACTGAGCAAGGACAATAGAGATTGTCTAAATAGGATGTTTTATTTACATCCAAGAGGGCACAGCATAATTTAGTTGCCTCGAAATTTTTCACAGACATTAAAACTATAGCAAACATACCAGCAGGGAAGCTTGCACAGCAGCACAGTGGGGGAGCTTGCAAAGCGTCTGCCCAACACGATGGCTGGTTATAGCCAAAATCAGACGCACATTTTCCTGCAGCACTCAAAATCTCAACCTGGTTCACTCCATTGTTGTTTTCCCCCCAAGCAGAGGTAAATGAGGCAGACTGATAGATGAAACTGGGAGTTGAAATAGTCTTGTTTGAAGGGGGAAACAAGAAGTTTTTTTCTCAGGAACTTGATGTAAAACGAGCCCTAGATAACCAGGATGAGTAAAACAGGGAAAGGGGGAGAGACACGGAGAGAGAAAGATGCTTTAAAAAAAATCTGAAAAAACATGATAACATTTTCAATTGACTTTGAAGCCTGGCCACATACTCTTGAAAAATAAGATCCCATGGGACACAATGGTATAAAAGCTCAAGATCCCCAATCAGGCTAAGTGTTAAGGTGAATCATAAATGCCAGTTTAACATTAAACTTGCACACATTTTTTCTGAAGTTCTTAGGGAAGAGAAGGCAGTAGTGGGGTAAAATGACACCAAGTCGGTCAACCGTGCATAATGCCACAAGATTGAGGATGGGGCAGAGGTCAAACTCCACTACCTTGCAACATAATGAATTTACGTGAGGCTGAAGACGTAGCTCTCTTCCTCACAAATGGAAGGGGAAAAAATCCTGAGCTTCCTGTCCAGTAAAAAAAATTAAGTGATTTGCAATAATATCCACAGTCATTTAAAATTAATGATTGAAAGCATCAGTTGTGTGGATTAGGAATATTTTAGAGGCAAAAGACTGTAAGATTTGTTTTTCGTAAACTGTCTGACCACTCTCTGTCTCTCCTTGTAATACGGCGGGTTCTGCTCTACATGATACACAATTCTTGTTGTAATCAGTAAGTTTCCTGTAATTGTGCTATGAGTGTCACAAACATATTTTGCCCCTGCTAACCCCCATTCGTACATTTTTTGGTCTAAAGCAATCCTAGAAAGCCTGATGTAATTGAAGTGTTTTTTCCCCCTCAAACATATTGAATGAAACACCACATTTCTCATCATAGCCATGAGTAGCTGAGTTACTGAATAATAATCTGGATTTACAAAATTCATGCCCAACTCCTTGGCCATTGAAATAATGTGAATAGAGGTTCAGAAAGGCCTTAGTGTGGTTGTGTGCTACAAGACCATGAGTGTGACATTGCCCCTTTCCCATGTCCCCAGAAGCAGCAAATCTGAATTGTTTTGTTTAGCAGATCATGTTTTCAATCTGTCGATTTTTTTCATTCTTTTAAAAAAAAAAAAAACACATGTTTTGTAATACAATTTGGGGGTTGGGGTGGGATCTCACGCGGTGAGATCGTATCACCCCTTTCTAATGAAAGAATATCCAATATTTTCATGGAACTATAAAAGAGAGAGTGAGTGTTATGGCAAAAAGCCTAGCCTCAGCAGCTTTGTGTGGGAAATGGTGAAATGTGACTGTGATTTATAATGAGAAAAGGTATCTACAACATACAATTTTCTACCTAGCTGCAAATAATAATTCATAGTGATGTCCCTTCTAGATAAAATACCTTTGCTATGGAGGACCCATGTGGTAAGACGATCATGATAAATGTCAGACCAGTGCAGGTAACGGCTTTACAAACCATTAAGATTAGTTCTCTCTTTTTTCCCTGATGATAACAGTAACCATGCTGTGAGCCTATGTGGTAATAATATCTCAGTACTGATAAATGCCAGAGCCAGGCAGAGGTGTTTATCATTCCCAGCTCAGAAATGCTGACTAAAGTTGCCACATGTTGCCTGTTTTTCTTCTTTTTCAGTCAGATAACAATTAGCAAATATGTTGATTCATAAAATAGTGATATGCAACATTACTTCTGTGCTTTAGCAATGAATTGGCTATTTGTCACAATCTTTGTCAGGCCCTGTGCTCAAAGCTCGAAACTGAAGAGGCCAATTTTACACTCTGTAACAAACAGATTTAGTGGATGTGTGTTTTTAATTTTGCATATTTTGATCATTGCAATTTTTAAGAATTTTTAATCAGACATGTCTCGAATAACATAAAGTCAAATTGTGGAATTATAGAATCATAGACTCATAGAGTTGGAAGAGACCTCATGGGCCATCCAGTCCAACCCCCTGCCAAGAAGCAGGAATATTGCATTCAAAGCACCTCTGACAGATGGCCATCCAGCCTCTGTTTAAAAGCTTCCAAAGAAGGAGCCTCCACCACAATCTGGGGCAGAGAGTTCCACTGTTGAACAGCTCTCACAGTCAGGAAGTTCTTCCTCATGTTCAGATGGAATCTTCTTTCTTGTAGTTTGAAGCCATTGTTCCATGTCCTAGTTTCCAGGGAAGCAGAAAACAAGCTTGCTCCCTCCTCCCTGTGACTTCCTCTCACATATTTATACATGGCTATCATATCTGCTCTCATCCTTCTCTTCTTCAGGCTAAACATGCCCAGCTCCTTTAGCCACTCCTCATAGGGCTTGTTCTCCAGACCCTTGATCATTTTAGTCGCCCTCCTCTGGACACATTCCATCTTGTCAATATCTCTCTTCAATTGTGGTGCCCAGATTTGGACACAATATTCCAGGTGTGGTCTAACCAAAGCAGAATAGAGGGGTAGCATTACTTCCCTAGATCTAGACACTATGCTCCTATTGATGCAGGCCAAAATCCCAGGTTAGGGATAAACTGTTTCTTCCACAACTAATGTATCTTCTCTTTAATAGAGGCTCCAAAATGCTTGAGAGGTAGGTAGGACAATTAAACAATGAGAATAATTTCTAACTTTTGAACTGCACTGGATCAGGCCAGTAACAACAGTCAGGTTATCTACAACCTGCAGCATGTAAAGCGGTTTCCCTGTGTCAAAGCCTTGAACATTTATTTTATCTTATCTTTTGCAAAATGAAAGCACAGCTATACATGCTTCGACATCTCATGCAAATATCTTCGTCAGAAACCATATTTTAAGGCTTGAAACCATTAATCGCATTTTTAAAAAGTATGCTTATCCAGAGTCAGTCAGCAGCAACACTATTATCGCATCATCAAAAGAAGTTTCACATCACAAAGGCGATTGTAGGTCTCAGTCTCATATTCTTTCATTACTAACTAATTGTTTTCTACAAAAAAGCAGTTATGAAATGATTGAAAGGATATCAGGCAAGGGACAGGATGTAGACTAAGGATGTCAACATGACTTTAAGAAATGATCGCTAGACAGCATGAAAATAAAGCATATGAGCATGGGAGGAATACAGTAAAATATGTGAGATATGCCCCAAATATAATTAGTACAATCTATCACTTTCTTTATTTAATTCATGCCTTTTTTTCTACAAAAAAGCGGCTTAAGGTAGCTAACAACCATGTAATGTAAATTTTAAAAACAACAACTTTATTATAACCATTACAGAAAAACAAACCTTTCGAAATGAATTTTAAACACACAATAAAAGACTAGATGGCCAGCATCCAGTCAGTTAGCCTGATTTGGAGTCAGCATAAATAAATCAATGTGCAGCAGGGAAAGCTCTTTTTATTGTTCTGTTTTTGGACACCATGTACATTGATGGAGCTAAAGAAATAAATACTAAGAGGAATACAAAAAGAAGAAATGACATTACCAAAGATTTACCTCGATGAAAAGTTCTGTACTTACCAAAGAAAGGTAACACAGAGAAAGTGACCTCAATCCTTCAGTAGCAAGGTCTAGAATTGGAGACTCATCTGGCCTAATTCCTAATGAAGTAGAAATCCTTGTATGAGCTACAACTCTTCAGGCTCATGTTCTAACATATGAGAACACAGAATCACATCTTCATTTTTTTAAAAACCAAGCAAGCCCAAATTTGCAAGTCAGAAACAAGACTTACTCCCCTTCCAGCTTACTCCCCACCTTGTTAGCTTTCTATGTGCAAAGTAGTATTCAACCACGACATTTACCATCTCTAATCTGAACTTGTTCTGCTCAGATTCGCTACTGTAAAGCTTCTGCTGTTTTGTTTTTAAAAACAAACAAACAAATAATAAATATAAATTGTGTATGGCGGGAACTCAATATCTGCTTGGTTTTGGTTCCAGGAACCCCATGGATACCAAAATCCATGTATGCTCAAGTAGTAAATGGCATAGTCAAATGGCAGCCTTTAATCAAAAATTACAAAATTAATGTTTGTTTTCAGGGATTTTCTGCCTGGGAAGAGGAAGGCTCAGTTCTGAGTGAATAAGGCATATATCCCGTATTCACTCAAGTGTACATAGCTACTCCAGAAATACTGTGTATTTCTTTTTTTAGGCTTAAAAACATACGGAACAAACAAAACAACACATAGTTTTAACAGGAAAGACCTTTTAACAGAGGTCATCGATCTAGTATGTGAAATGGAGAGTGTGTCTGATACTAGAAAGGGGAGAAATGGCAAAAAACAAAACAAAACAAAACCAGGCAGCTCCTTCCTTCCCATAGTACCTACCCAAAATGCATTTTCAGCCAAAACATACACAGAGACACACAGAACCTTTGTCTCCATCCTAGGATGCTTTCAGGATGGAGCAAGGGCAAAGCCTGACAGAGTCCATCACATGGCGTAGGGCTACTTCCAACAGGGCTCCATTCTGGCTCCATCCTGGAAGCATCCTAAGACAGATCCCTCAAAAACATGAGAGACTTCCCATATTCTCATTGATTAGAACAGGGGAAGCACAGGGGAAGCCATGCATTGACTCTTTTCCCTGTGTGATGAGGAAAACGGCCAATCTGGCAATACTGGGTATGGAGCAATGATTTCCCCTGCTGCCTACCACATTTGGCACACTGCTTGGTGAATCCCCCCATTCTTGCCCGCTTTTTGGACTTCAATGTAATGACCTCATCAAATCAGGGTAATTTACCATCCTATGACACTTTCATCCCGTCTTCTGTATGGAGACTCATGCCAGCCATCACGTGACGTCATGTGAATTCTGGTGGAGGTCTTCCCCCAACCGGGATGAAAACATTGCTGGGGGCTTTCCTCAAAACACGGGGGGCTTCTTGTGTTGTGCTGCCTCTAATAGTTCCAATGAAGCCAGCACGAGTCCTCTACCAGAAGGCAACACTTCCCCCATATGATGGGGAAAGCATCACCAAGAGGGAGCTCTGCTCAGAGTGACAGACCCCTATCCTTTCACAGTGATGCCTTTGTGATGAGGCCCTTAGTGCCGTTCAAACTTTCAACCATCAGTGTGAATGAAATCTCTTCCCCTACTACATGCAACCCTCTGTAGTGCCCAAAATCCTGCTCTAGATTGTTTCTTGGTCCTCCAGAAATGGTACTAATCATCTCCAAGAGCTTACAAGGGTGGGAGATCTCCCACTCTTAAATCTACACTTGTGACACATTTGCCAGCAGAACCATCTCTTGGATATGAATCCTAGCTTGAAACTACCAAATAGAGACAGCAAGACAATCTTTGCTTAGTTATACAAGATGGATAAAAATCGACATTTTAATATCCAAAAAACTAAGTAGGAAAAAATGGAGGGTGCATTCAGACTGATTAAAAAGACCAGGAAGTACCAGATTTATTTCTGTTCTTTCTGATTTTATTTTCCATACATACCTCATTCGTTCCAGAATATTTTTTTATCAACTCACAGCATGATCACACTATCTATCTATAGTATCTCTCAGTTTATTTTAACCCAGTATAAAATTGGAAAAAACATGAATACAAACTGGGAATTTCCTATCAGTCTTTCAAAACATATTTTCTGCTTTTACAGAAAATCAAAAGACGTCTCAGAAATCTTTATTGACCACAGGGTTTTCTACTTAATGTATTAATGTGCATGTGTGTTTGTTATGTTGTCTTGTATTATATGGTGTCCTTGGTGAGTTTGTTCAAAGGAGGCATTGTCTTCCTCTTAGCTGGAGATAGTACTTGCCCAAAGTTTCTATGACTGAGGGCCATCTACATGGACCAAATGAAGCAGGGTGGGGGTGAATGAATCTTGTGGTATCCACATGATGCATGAGGCTAATTCACCACAATGCACACTAAGGCCGCTTAATATAGCCTTGTTGGGCATACCCCAAAACTTCCTCAAAGCTCGGGAGCTCACCCCCACTTTAGCCATATGTAAACCATTGGGCTGGTTCTGATTCAGAATTGGCCATGGCTTTCCTTGTATTTCTGAAGCCTTGGAACAGAAGTTAGCTCTTTCCATGACTGTCATCTCCTCAGTTTAGTAGCCCCTGGTGGCACAATGGGTTAAACCCTTGTGCTGGCAGGACTGCTGACCAACAAGTCAGGGGTTCAAATCCAGGGAGAGCGGGTTGAGCTCTTTCTGTCAGCTCCACCTCCCCATACAGGGACATGACAGAAGCCTCCCACAAGGATGGTAAAACATGAAACATCTTGGTGTCCTCTGGGCAACGTCTTGCAGAGGACCAATT
Source organism: Anolis sagrei (assembly GCF_037176765.1). Taxonomy (NCBI): domain Eukaryota; kingdom Metazoa; phylum Chordata; class Lepidosauria; order Squamata; family Anolidae; genus Anolis; species Anolis sagrei. The sequence goes on along the minus strand of NC_090021.1, from coordinate 209,140,556 downwards.
CTCACACACCAGAAGCGACACAGTTTCTCAAGTTGCTCCTGACATGAAAAAAAGTTTACTAGTGACCATTAGAGTGCTAGAGTGATTGGAGATGGGAGGGGGAGGGAAGAAGGGCTCAGTCCCTCCTTTCTACCCTCCCATCACTCACATTGTTCTAACACTCCATCCAGTGTCATTCCGACTATTGAGGATGAGAGACAGGGCCTTCTTGGTGGTGACCCCTTGGCAGTAGAACTCCTTCTCCAGCAAGATCGGCCCAATCCCTCCTTGGGTTCAGAAAACAGCTCAAAACCTGGCTATGCAAGCAGGTGTCTGGCAAGTGAAAGGACTACCGAAGCGGCTAAATTACAATGAGACTGGTGCAATGTCTAATATTTTTATGTCCATGTTTGATGTTTTTGTATAGTTTTAATGGTTTTAATTCATAATTATGTTATTGATTTAGATATGTTATGTATTGCTTTTATATGTATGTTTGGCATTGACTTTTTACCATTTATTATGTTTGAGTACCCCCCCACCCCCCGGGGTGAGAAAAGCAGTATAGAAATGCAATAAATAAATAAATAAATAAAATTACCTGTGTTGAGCAACAACCACCAGCAATTCCATGCCTGAAGATAACTGCTGAGCTAGAGGCATGACAGTCACAGTAACGGTGGTTACCCAGTGATGCTGAACTGGGTTCTGGGCCATGCAGACATCTTCCTGCTGCCAAGCCTGCTATCAGCTATGCAGTGTAGATACCTCCCACTTGACAGCTGGCTGTGCAGACTCCCCATCACTGATTTGGAGTACTCCTCTGGTGTATGCCATCAATATAGATGGGCCTTGAGTGGGATTTGAAACCCAGTTTCCCACCCAGCAGAAAATAATTTAGGTGCATTCATATACATCTTTTTACTATAATCTCGGTTCAACATTACTATTTTATTCAACCCTAGTTTGAAAAAAATAGTTAGATGCTGTTGTAGGATCCTAACCTTTGCTTCTTTTTGCAGAAATCCAAGACAATAACAACAAAGTGAAATGTATAAAGGACCTTGTACAGAAGCTCCCAAGACCAAACTATGACACCATGAAAATACTATTTGAACATCTACAAAAGTAAGTTAAACTGGTCCTATAAAGTTCGAAACTGGAAAATGAGAATTAGAAATCACAAGTTCAACTTGACTTTAAGGCTAGTTCAAGCGGCAGTCCGATCTTTTTCTTTCAACATTATTATAACGAGCCTGTAATAAACAACACCAGTTCCCAGTTTGTTGCTGACCTATAAAGCCCTAAACAACTTGTAGCTAGGATATGTGAATAGTAGGCCTATGCACAGAATCATTTTGGTTGTTTGCTTTTGGCTTCTTCGGGTTGTTCAGCTTGTTTGGATGCCTGTAATGGCAAGGGTTCTGCCGCCATGTTTTTTGGGGTTTTTTTTACTGAGTCATACCACATGGCTGCCAGTCATGGCTACCTTCTGTTCGACTCAGCATCACACAGTGCATGGAGAGGCTGCTGCATACTCCCATGGGGTTTCCCTGTGAGCCCTGTCTGTTGGGCCAATCAGAATAGAAGAAAGTTGTGATGTGTCTTACAAAAGCTGTGTCTATTTCATGTGATGAGCACCTCCATTTCTCAGTGACTTCCTGACTCTAGAGCAGTGGTTATCAATCTGTGGGCCGTAGCCCAGCCGTGGGCTGCGAGAGTGAAAATCCGGTCTGTGAACCTCCTTCCTCTATTTATTTTATTTTATTTTATTTCTGCTCCTTTCTGCAGAACTAGCCAGCCCTGCCCCTTTTGGTACTAATGTTGAAGAGTGGCCCCTGGTCAAAGTGGTCCCTCGTCAAAGTGATCCCCAGTCAAGTAGTCCCTGGTCAAAAAAGAAAAAGGTTGGGAACCACTGCTTTAGCTTTTACTAATGTGGCCTTTATCTTCTTCTCTTCTCCCTTCTTCCTCCTCTCTTTCAGAAAGTACTTTTAAAAGATTATTGTTATTAATAATTATAAGAATTCCAGCAAACAGCAAAGCCTCATTCTCAGAAAACTACCTACCTACCTACCTACCTACCTACCTACCTACCTAAGCTTATCACTAATACTAATTTCTTGCCTTTGCAATCTCATCACAAGTTCTCGATATTTTTTTAATATTTCTCTTTGTGCTCTCTGTATTCTTAATTTCATTTAATAATAACTTGGCTGTTGCCACCTAATAATAATAAAATTATTCGGCTTTTGTGGAAGTTTTGTCAAGGCAACAGAACTTATTATCTCTCTCTAATTCCAACCTCCAACAGGACATAAAAGTTTATTGATATTATTATTTATTTATTTGTCGTGTCAGGGCAACCAGTCAATTGTATTACATTTCTAACAGAACAAAACAAACAAACAAACAGACAAAACACAAAATTTGCAAGTTTAGTAGTTGATTAAATGTCCTTTGACCAGTATCTGGCCACTTGGAGTGCTTCTGGTGTTGCTGCAAGAAGGTCCTCCATTGTGCATGTGGCAGGACTCAGGGTGCATTGCAGCAGGTGTTCAGTGGTTTGCTCTTCTCCATATTATTATTATTTGTACTATTCATAAGAATTGTATGAGCAAAACGCTGCCATCCAAAGTTCTACTTACCAATCCTACCCTTTGCAATCTCTCTGACTTTCATTTAATAAAAAGTTGCCAGCCACCTGTCTGCCTGACTTGAAGTCATCCTTCTCCCTTTGTCTCTGTATCCCTCCATTACCCTTTTGGGGGGGGGGGGGGCTGAAAGGCGAATCAGTGAAGCTGATGGTCTGCTCTGAATCTCTAAGACTTAACACTTAATATAATACGCTTCAAAAACATTATGTTTTTTCTGAACATGGCTAGATTTCCCACAATACATTCTGAATTTTTTTCCAGTGGATCATACAGAAGTGTTTTTCTGATAAGGGGACAGCCTGCTTGCTTGTTTGTGGATGGTGGTCTGTGAACCTCTATCAGTATGTTGTGAAAACAAGAAATGCAAAGGCTTTAAGTTGCTGGAATGCAGGGCCGTAGCCAGAAAATTTTTTTGGGGAGGGTTGAAATTTGGGGGGGGGGGGGGGTGAGCTTTGAAAAATATTTTGGGGGGTTGAAAATTTTGCGAGTTGAAAACTGCCTCCTAGCTCACGTTGAAGCAAAGAGCACAGCAGGGGGCAGAGCAGCCTTCAATAGCCTGCAGCTCCGCCCCTGTCAACCACCTCCACCAAGTCTGGCCTCCTTAATGAGAGCATTCAACACCCCCCCCCCCAACTTGGTTGCTTCGCTACATCAGCTATTGCTGCAAGTAATGACAGTGTGAATAAATTGTCAATATTTGCTTGAGATAGTGCTTGCAGTTCTGGAGGGACTCCTAATTTTTTGCATCTCATAGGCTTAGCATGGGGATTTGGTTAACCAGTTAAAATTCATGAGTAAACCAGGTTTATTTTTTTTTAACCTGAAAAATTTGGGGGGGGGGGGTTGAACCCCTAACCCCCCCCCCCCTCACTACAGGCCTGCTGGAATGTTTCTATTAGTAAAGAAAGTGTAGTAATGGGGTGTGTGATGTGGAAGTGCATCTTTGACATTTGGCAGGAAGTAATGGTGACCTGCTACTGCTTTCAGAGAAGTTATAGGACAGGACCAGCAGGGGATACTTTTTTAGGATTTTTTTAAAGGAGTTTTTTTTTCTAGAAAGAAAAGAAATTCCTAAAAATCTGGGGATGGCACAAACATTTTGAAACTTGGTGGGCCAACAGTGGTTGATGTGTCCTGTGTGGCCATTTTCATCCCGATAGCTCTAAAAACAATGGGAAGGGGAGCCCAGGAAGCTCCCTCGTTGCCGCCAATGGGCCATATCTTGCCGCATTTTCCAGCTGCTAACCAAAAATGGCAATTCGAACAACCACCCATTGTCCTGAGGTGTGAGAAAACAAATCAGTGGAAATTCAGATAGCAGAAACGTATCAAGGTTCAGCTGAAATATCCAAACCTTATCTCAGAGAACCTGCTTGTAACTTTGATGCATCTTTAATGGAAGCACAGTTACCTATCCAACCAACCTGAAAGGATACAGTGGCAAGTATTTATATTATATATGAATCAAGGTTTTTCTGTAGCAGCACCTTTGACAATAGCAATTCCTCCCAAGGAACAATGGGCTGGCTCCATTCCTGTTGATCCTTTAGCAGATAGCCAAAATGGTATTAATCTGCCTGGCCTTTGGTTTCTAAAAATTGTGTTCTAGGTGTCTTTTAAAAAACCGAATAAACCTGATTTTTAATCAGTGTTATTATATATCACTTTGGGAACTCCAACAGGTTGGAAGGAAATTGATCAAGTGTTATTCTGTGCCTTCAAGTCATTTCTAACCTACGGTGAACCTATCATGGGATTTTTATGGACATGATTTGTTTGGGGTGGGGGTTTCCATTGCCTTTTGCTCAGGCTGAGACTCCTGAATGGATTCAAATACTGATCCCCGTGTTCATTCACATCAACACATCACATACTTTCAATACATCATTTTAGAAAATATTGTTCATAAACATCTTGCATCGTAAATTTCAAGAGATACCTACATGCCTTCATCTTAATGTGCATATTTTTCCAATTTGAGGGGTTTGGGTATTTTGGATCAAACTAAACCAACAGAGTTAGGTATTTTTGTTTATACATGTGTCTGCATAACTCAAGTGTAAAGCCAGGGTGATATCTTAACTGAAAATAAGGGGCTGAACTCTACCCTATTTATATCCTTTCATGCTCCATCATTTCCTGGCTCACTTCCATTATCAAACATAAGCACAGAGAAAAGGGTTGTAAAGCAAGTCTGGGAAGAGAGTTCAGCTCTCCTCAGCCACATATTACTTTGTGTATAAAAATGAGAATGGGGCAGTCTCGTGAATAAAGAAATGTGCCACCTTACACATTTACTTTGATCCTCAGATTTAATAAACAAAGTTCCCCTCACCTTGTTTGCTTCACATAACAAATAGAACTGAGAATGGGAAAAGAAATAATGGAATATACAATATTCAAATTCATCTCTAAACCCACGGAACTAGCATGTATTCTACATCGAACTGAAAAGTCTATAAGGAACCTCTTGTAGACGCTCTGGTGAGGAATTTTTTTATTTTGTATGGCGAGGAAACACTGCACCAAAAAAAGTTAAACTAACTACTAATTAATACTGTATTTCTTACAGGCTTTGGCTGTAGTCTTTTTCTCTCTGTTTACAACTGCCAAAATCTTGTATGTGGTTATTGGAATACCATATGCAAAGCTGAAAGGAGAAATGTTTATGATCTTGTGATGTCATCATTTAACAAAGTCAATTCAAAGAGTAAAGAAATGTGAATCTCATTTTCTGAAAGGCTATATCCTGTATGCTCTTCAGTACTTTTTAGTAAGTGGCATGTAGGGCATATTCTATGTTGGATGCTCATTGGAAGCTTAACTCATACCTGAAAAGTTATGGTTGCAAGCTATGTTTTAAAGAGCCATTGCTAGAAGAGCTCTACACCAATAATTTCAGTGACACTGAGGTAGGATAGGACCCATAGTGAGTTTAGGGATGCCACCATAGCTCCATACCCTCTAAATTTGTCTACTCCTACTTTAAACCATAAAATGGTTGGGACCTGAACATTTTAAAGACTGAATATATTGGTGAAGTGATTGTATGTGCAAAGAAAACTCTCCTACCCATTCTGATTTTGCTTCTGTGTACCAAACTGGGCTTTTCTCTTATGTGAGCATCCCTACTTGACTTGTGATAACTCTAACTTCCTTTCTTTTTGGAACGCTTGATCAGATCTATTCAGTTTCCTTCTTGCTCCATGTAAACTGGAACCCACTCTATAAGACAGTTAACTGTCCCTTATGACTGCCCCTTGCAGAATAAGATCAAGATAATGAACACGTTGTGTTTCAGAAATATATGCCCCTGATAACTCTTACTAATGAATTTCTAAAAAGTTCCCAAAAAACCTTGCTGCTTGCTACTCTGCACATATATGAAACAACTACATTTCTCCTTTGTTAATATGTTCCTTTTTCTACCTAAGCGTCTGGCATGTTGTATCTTGAGCCATCCTGTTGTTTGATGAAGTGCATTTTAAACAAGATATTATATTTATTATGTTTATTTATACCCCACGTTTTCTCTACACAAGGAGACTTAAAGCGGCTATAGATATCTGCTGATGGGGTGTGGGTGTTAGCAGTAGTAATAGTATCAGTAGTATTGCTGTAGGACTCAATAAAGCAAGGCGGTTTCTACAAGAGTACAGTTAAGACTCCTATTCTAGAGGTTTGATGATTTGGTGAGCCTTCGCATCTAAAATGTGAAAAATAAAATTTTCAGAAAGATTAATCTTCCTAGTCAATTTTCTCACAAGTTAGTGGCAATCAAGTATGACCATGTGACTTTGTGTAATCATATGAATTCATGGAAGAACATCAACACGGAAGGTCTACATGTTATGATAGCCTTAAGTTTTGATCCAAGAAGAGGCTTAGAACATTGCTTCTGATTTTCAAATGTGTTTACTGGATCCCTAAAGAACACTTTACCTGTGGAACCAATACTGGTATTACTCCTGAAAACTTTACTGAAACTCAACAAGTTTTGGCAGTGTAGGGAAAGGAGTCTCAATAGAATACACCACCCTTCAAAAAGGAGAGCGAGGCGTCAAGTCATAACTGAGAAGATGTTAGATATTAACAAAAACAAAGTAAAACGAGAGAAAAGAGTGACATTCTTTGTAAAGAATCCTCAAACTTTCCATTCTCACAAACAGGATATTTGGTTTTTTCCTGTCTCTCTACTCTGTTTTTTTTTTCAAACTGAGAAGGAGCTGCCTGCATTTTACATTTATTTAAAAATACTTGGCTTGATTTTTTTAACATTTGCCTTTGAAAGTCCCTCAAATAGTATTCCAATATTAAGACATATATCTGATGGTCAATCACAAATAATGAAAGGGGAGGAAGGCAAGCGCTAGATTCCCGCACCCTCTCCCCTCTTCTTTAAGTGGAAAGCACTGAACCCAGATGCCCAACTGTGGCAGAGAGTCTTCCAGCAACAGCATCTGGCTTCTTGGCAGTCACTTTCAGGCAAGTTGTCTAGGGAGCTTTGCAGTTGCCTCTTGGTTTATCACGTGGATCAGTTACTGTGGCCTATCTGGCTGCTTTAACCAAGCAGAAGCCAATTCCTTTTGATTCACCTTTGATTTCCAGAAACTTGTTCGTTCCATTTTTTCTTTTTTTATGTTTTGAAGCCACTTGTGTTTTGCTGTAGGGTAGCAGCCGCTTGCATATCCAAGCATCTTTTCTCTTTCTGCCAGATACAAAATCATCAGGCTTTCTGTCTCTCCATCAACGCTGTTAGTTCTTTTAATAATGTCTTCAATCAATTTCACTGCCCCTTGTTACACAGCAGAGAAAATTGATCATATAAGTGGGGCAAAATAATAAAACCCCACAAACATGCTGTTTAGCACCATTTTTTTTCTTTTGCACAAATCATGAACATGCCACTAAACTGCAGTACATTTTTCCATCCATACAAAGATTTGGCTTCTTTCTCACATTTTCAAAGCACCATGAAGTAGAAAAGCATTCAGCGTGCTTGAAATCAGAGTCACAAAACAATATATCTTATTGGCTTTATTGCGCAGCAAAGATCATTCTCACTTCTGGAAGCTATATTTAACAAAGGAGATTTATTTTTACCTATTATAAAAAAATACCCTAGCCAACAACCTACATCTAAGAAGAATGCAACAGTAGATCACGCAAAAGGAAGCAATGACAATGTGATGACAAGTTCAGCAGCGATATGCAGAATGCTGTGGATAAATCAAAAATTAAAGCTATTGTATGACAGCTAGGAACATTTAGCAAGTGCAATCTGCAAAATTTCCATTATTATTATATTTTGAAGGGAAGAAAGATGCTGCTTATATATGTGATCTCCACTTGCTCAAGTGTGTCTCAGCAGGTTCAGACCAGTGTAGATATTAAACATGTGCTCAGTGTTTTTGCTCCCGTACCTCTCCCTAATGTGATGCCAAATGAAGAATTTCAACTTTTAAGGATTATGCAAACATTAAGAGAACAAAACAAAGCCAGACATACATACATACATTGTTTTAATACACAATAGTAAGAGGGCATCATCTAACCGCTTATAGTTGTAATGCTCATTGAATTGGCCTGGCAGAGGATTGTACTGGGGGGCAAAAATCAATACCTGTTGAACTCAATGAAACTTACTTCTAAGTAAAGGTCTATAGGATTGCAATGTTAAAATGCCTTTGAGCCTCTCTAATTGCATTTTGTTTACAGCTATGGACATTGTCTGTACTGGAGAGGAAAGTGAAAGTAAATAATTGAAAAGACATTCCAGGTAGTCTTGTCCATACATTGAAAGGGTTGGAAATTGAAAACCACACTGTAATACAGGATGGGAACTGTGCAGTACACCATATGTCATAGGTCTGCAACTTCGAGTTTGCCAGCATCACCAATTGTGAGTAGTGCTGGAAAATGTAGCTCCACATTATCTAGATGGCCATATGATCACTGCCCCTGATTAAATGGCTGAAAATGTTCTTGGAGAACATAAAGAACAAAAGGTCTATTGTTGTGAGTAGCATTTTCCTGGAGACATTGACCAATGGAAATCTATCAGTTTGAACATCTGACCTGCATTTTCATTAACATTGTGTGCTGGTAGCTTTGAAAGCCATAGTATTCCCATGCTCTAGCTTAGATTTAAGGTCTAACTCACCTGAAACCACAGAATTGGAATTCAAAAATAAAAATGTAACATGAGAAGAACAGACCAAATGTAGTTGCAAGGTAGAGGACATGATTTTTCTTGCGACAAAGTCCCAAATGATCTATATCTTTTCACTTCTTAATTCTTTAGAGTCAAAAAGATACTTCTACAACTATAGAACATAAAGAGATTTTTATGAAGCAAAAAGACCACACTAAGTTGTTACTTTAGTCTGACAAAAATAAGATCCAGTTTTTGGCATAAGATTTCAAATGATCTGGGTTGCTCTCATAGCTGGCACTTTAGCTGGAAGAATTCAGATTTATGGAGGAGTGGTTAGTGAAATTGACTGATTTAGCAGAAATTGATCATACTTGATTAGAGAAAGGTCTGAACAATGGGAACTCTCCATAGACTTTTTTGTGGACAAAAATGTCATGTTAATTTTTTGTTCTGATTATTAGAAAGGATTGGTTAGGGAAAGAAGAGAACTGTTGTTTATGTTAGGGAGAGAGGTATGTTAGAGGGTAGGTATATAACTGTTGAGAGGAAAATTGGAAGTTATCTTTTTTCTTCTCTATCTTTTTCTTTTTCTAGTTTGAGTCCCCCCCCCCCCTCAGTTTCCATCCTGCATTGCAGTAATATGTGTGGTTTGCAATTTTGATCGTTTACTATACTATTATAAAATATAATAAATACTGGGGTTTTTTAAAAAAAATTAAACGATGTTACTTCAATGTGCTAAGATATTAATGTATCACCTTAATTGCATGACACAAACAGTGTTGTTGAAATCTCAAAGTTTGTGCCAAACTTTGCTTTGGATTAACAGCAGCATTAACAATAAAAATTTATTGTTTCAACCCCACATTTCCTTGCAAGATCTTTCCACATGGTACATCTCCACAGAATAACCCATGGAATGTGGTCATGCTCACTAACAAAGCACACTAGGGATGTAAATCCTTAACAATGTCATAATTGTCTGCAGGAATGAATTCTTACAGTACTTTGCTCTTTATTGTGAAATAAAATATAACACACCTCCACAGTATTCTTCCCATATTCAAACATTCTGATGTAATGTGAAGGAATTATTTTATATAGAAAAAAACACATTTTCTGTACAAAAGCCTGTTTTCAGCAGATTTCCTGCACAAAAATCTGTTTTCTAGCACTTTTTTTTGCACAGGAAACTTTTTTCCCTACACTGAAAAAAAAAAAGATTATAGGTGATCTAGTATTATTCCAAGAAAAGTTTCCTGACTGATGGGAATCCTGTTTTTCAAGCCTGGAATAAATAATAATTTATGTGCTTTATTCCTAACACAAATACATACATACATACATTAATGTCAAGACCAGAACATCGCTGTATGCTCTAAATTGCACCCACAGCCTATCATATTCCTCTAACCTGGGCACTACTGCTAGGAGAGGAATGTAGGATCTTGCTTCAGCAATTGTTGTCTTCTATGTATAAAGGCAAGAAAGATAGAAATGTATGGAAAGGGGGAGTCTATTTCACTCCTTTTTCTGCTGCATGCTAGTATGCATGGATCAGTAAATGGGAAGATCAAGACAGATACTTTTTAGAAACCACATTTTCCACATCTTCATTTTTATCAGCTGACATACTTGCCTTTTGTTGTTCTTGTTGTTGATGCAATCAGTACAAAATTCGACATTCCCAGAGACAATATGGACCACTCTCCTATGAAGAGCTACAAATCTTCATATTAGTTTGAAAGTTAAGAGCAAATTGGAATGCACTCTACTTATAATGAGAACAAAACACTGGCTATGAAATACAAAGGGGAAGAGAGACCTAAATCACAGCAAAATGATCTCCCCGAAGGCATCTGCCAAAGAGATGGTGTTTTTAGGCAGCGTCTCTGAAACAGCGCCTTGATGTCTATGCCACGTACAGATTTATTATTGTGCCTGAGAAACTGGAAAGAGAAAAATGTCAATAATGTGCCTAAGTAATACTGAGCTTTGGTCATAGGAAAGACTCCGGTATTGTGGGTACCACACCCACACCTACTGATGTGGTCCCAGTTTTTTTCCCCTTTGGAGGCATCTAATTAAGAAAACCTTGACTCATTTACATGGATATGTTTGATCTAAATTATACTCCAAACCACACCAAATTAGGAGCATCTGGGAACGTGAAATGTTTGTTCCCTTAGAATGGATAAAACGGGCCCAGCTCTGGATTGCACATGTTCAAGTGACGAAAAATATTTCAGATGTAACATTCTTCCAAGACTTACTTTTCCACTAATAATTTGCAGTAAGCTAAACTAGTATCTCTTCCCATCTTTTTCTCTAAACCCATAATCATTACAGGCTGCCTAGAAAGTTTCACTTTTCTCTACTTTTAAGGCAAAAAAAGGTAAGATGCTACCTACTTTATTGATTCTTGTGAGGCCATTGCAAAGGAAGCAAATCCAGCTTCCTGTCAAGAATTATCTGTCACTAACATTCAAGCCTATTCAATGACACATTTTCTCAGAACTAACCAGAAATCTGTTCTCCAGTTAAATTATCTTTCCTGAAAAAATCTCTGTGCTTTTTGCATTTTCTGGGTAACCATTGTTTATGTGTTTATCAATACATAAGAAAAAATGTATAGTAAGCTTTAGTAGATTTGGCTCACTATATCTTTGGAACTCATTCAGGAATCTAAACCATAAACCAGACTGTATTTTACTCTTGTGGTTGAGTAGGAAGCTATACCTGCTCTTGATTAGTTAGCTGCATCACTAGATTGGAGCTGGTCAAGGCTTTCCACCAAGAGAGAAAACCAGAAGTAATACTGTGGCATGATCCTGAGGGACTTTAATGTAGACAGTCCTTTGTTCTATGTGCCACAAACCGTAATCTGGAGACAGTCTCTTATCCACCACAAAGACTATTGCATTTTTCCTTGTTTCACTTTCAAATTTGATAAGGGACCTTATCAAACACACACACACACAGAGTGCTGTTTCACCAGCAAGTGAGGCGAAACTGCAGACATGGTAATGCTTCCCCCATCACATGGGGGAAGTGTCACCCACCTGGGGCAGAAGTGTGCCTTTCTGTGTTGATGCCAGTTGGGTGCAGAGGTTCTACGAGAAGCTGAGGAGCATCACGTGATGGGCTGCATGTCCATCTGTGCCTCAGCTGGCTGATAAATATCCCAGAACACCTAAATTGGTAAAAGTGATGAGGTCCTTAGTTAGAATACAAGTGGTAAAGAAGCAGAATGCCAAAGCTATAGAATATATTAAGAAAAATTAGATAAATTGTTATCTGCCTATCTATCCATATGTAAGTCTTCATTAATTTTAATCAACCTACATATATGATCACAATCAAACTATTGTAACCAATTAAGGTTTGGGATGTTTTATGGATTTGTTGCATGTCTAAGATAGTAGTGGGTGGAAGCTGGGAGCAGAATCTGGAACCTGAAAGACCACAAAAGATAGCTTTCAGGCTCCATTAAGCTTTATTGGTCACAACTGATGCTGGGAAGCCCTAAATGGCATATCAAAACACAATTTTATAAAACATTAATAGTTGTGGAGCTGTATTTATATGTGTGTTACATTATGTTATAGCTTGGTGTAATTGGGAGAGTGCTTTAGTTGTTCCCATGCTAATGCCATAAAAATAATCTTCTGCTTTAGAAATTTCTTCTGTTAATTTTTCCATTTCGACAACATCTATTTAATCTATCCCTTCTGTTTGAGAATAAAACTTTTCTGAAAGCCTTACCTGAATTTTTTTTTGTAATTATGAAGTTTGAAGTTAATAACCTTTTTATTCTGACTACACAACAATATATCACATTAAAATAAACCAATTGAAAAAGGAATAGTACTAAAAACCAATATTATCAAGTTTATTATTTGTGATATTTCATTGTTTCCTACCAGAAAACATTTTTTTCAAATTTGCATTTCCATCATATATGACCTTTGTCTTAATCTTCCAAGGACCTTGTCAGACGTGCTGCTGGAATAAAGGAGTTTCACTGCATCCTGGTAGTGGTAGTGCAGGGGCATGGGGACCCATCACCTCACACCCCACTCTGCCGCAGCTTTCCCCTTGTCCCATCACATGAGGGGAAGCCTTTTTTTGGTGGCTTCACCTATGGAAAAATGGGAAGCCTGCCATTGTTCTCCACTGCCATTTTTTGCGGTGGCAAAGGGAGTTTCAACTTCAGCCACAGAGCCACCCCGGACATAGTTGTCTAGGGTGTGATGGGGGGCATCGGGCTCTGTGGTTGAAGCTGTAAACTCCCGTCGCTACTGAAAAAAAGTAAGTGTGAAGAGGTCCCTGAATATACAGTACAACCTCCATATCCATGGGGGATGCATTCCAAAACACTTCTCATATACAGCTGGAACCATGGATAAAAGCAAACCCTATGTTTTCCATACTCCAGACAGAAAAACATCGCAAAATCACACTGGGAGGCCTAGAAAACCCCACAAACATTTCCAGTTTGGGGGAGTGTGAGTAACTGAAACGGTGATAATGAATCCTTGAGTAAGGAATTGTACTGTAATTAATATGATCTGGTCAATATTTAATATCACCTTGTTCAACCCCATCGTACTAAGTGAAGTATACTACAAATATTAAACCATTTTTGTTTTGCAATTGAAATTCCAAGATCTTTTCCTGTAAACTTTAAAATTTGGAAAAGAAAGCAACAACTTACAGATTTTTAACCAGCTGTTGGTTATACGATGGGGTGAAATCAGCATCCTAGGATGCTTTCACCCATCTGGAGGGCAGGGGCCCCACATCAGACATCACACAACATCATGCGACTTCTAGTGGAGGACTTGCCCCCAGCTGGGGTGAAATAGTTGCCAGACACTTTCACCCCGAACACAAGAGGCTTCCTGTGTTGTGTTGGCTCCAATGGAGCCAATGTGGGGCCTCCCCACTTGGATGACACTTTCACCATGTGATGGGGAGGTGTCGCAGAGAGGGAGCTGCACGTGAAGGGACAGATTCACCCTGCTGCTCCCTCTTTCCTCATGGAAGTGTGGCGAAGTGGGACGCTTCATCTGGGTTTTCTGATGGGGTTGTTAGTCTGTTTTCAGACTAGGTAAATTTCCTAAATTGTTGTTTCCAGTACTGACAATTCAACTGGCCAAGTATTTCTTTATTTCAAAGACTGAGTTACATATAGCTACATATGCAATATGGTGCATATTACTTCTATTTCTAATATTCTCATCGAGATAAATCATTCTCAGTTACAAAGTCAACACTTCAATAGTTCAAAACCAAGATGCCAAATGAGGGTTGGTGATGTTGCACTGTCTGACAGTTTTGCAAAATATTCCTTGCATAAAACTCTTGCATTTGCACAGAATTGTTGACCTACATCCAATTGTGAGTCCCAACATAAGACACACTGATGAATGTGCCAAGTTAATGAGAATTTGCTAAGTCAGCAACTACAAAAGTCCAATTGATTCAATGAAATTAAGTGCTGTGGATGTTACCAACAATTGGATTCACACCTGTATTTTCCCTTTATGACACTCCACAAGAACACACACACACATACGGCATTTCTATCAACACCCCTTCACAAAGAAGTGTCAGACAAAGACCCAAACAACTCATTTGCCGTTATTGAGCTTTTTTACAGAAATGTGCAAAAAATTGTGTGCAAATGCAAATGCACACATTTTCTCTGACATTACTCCCTAAAAAACCTGCTGTCTCAAAATAAAAGTACATCAAGAAGAAAATTTGACACGTTTTTCACATGAAGATCTGGACTGACATCCCAGTTCACAGTTAAACCCCTGGATTTGGCCCAATGTATTCTGAACTGGGACAAAGTTCAAAGAAGTCAGGCTTGAACTTCAGCCAGGATCAAGGCTTTCCAAGGCTTCCCATTTACTCTGTCAACACTTTGAATTACATCATTTCAATACCAACTTGACTTTAACTATAAGTATTTTCCTTTTTTAAAAAAAAATCTGATTATGAACAACAGTCTTAACCCATAATATCATATTGCACTGGTATATGATTAAAAATGGACTTTTAGCAGAGGGTGTAGACTTCATTTTTTTTCAAAAGAAAATCAGCCCTTTTTATTTAAAAAGAACATCATGTTTTTGTTTGATTTTGTCTGCTTTACTTTTTTGCAGTAGCTGGAGTATAATTTGAATATATTAATATTTCCAGCAACAGTGCTCAGGGAGCCTAGTTAATAACTTATGCATGGCTACACAGATATACTTCACAGAGAGGTAATGTTTTAGCCCTTGTGTTGGTAATGCTTAGAAACGGCGAATGAAAGAGTCTGATCTTTTCCTGCCCTTTGTTGTGGCCATGCATTGTGGTGGTATGGAGCCAGGGTTCTTTCTGTTGCCTACACAGCCTGGATTCAATCAGCAGTTCTATATGTATATTATGACAATGTGGTCAAGGAAACCAGATTAAAAAAAACCTATACCTTTGTGTGCCTGTGTAGCATAACAAAAAAATCTGGTGCTTATTTTTGTAGGACTCACTCAATATGTTAACATATTCATAATTTGATGCAGGTTATGTTAATCATATAATTAAAGTTAGAGTGTTAGATTTAAAAAAACTAGCAAAATGTTACTAGAATGGAAAATATTTGTCCATTCATACAAGTCATTATAGCACTGTAGAAAATTGTAACTCTGATGAATAATCGCTAACCCATAGCCAAATATGGATTAGATGCTTTCTAAACCCTTTCCCAGGATGAAAGCCCAGACACCATGAAAAGTTGTATCTGTCCCAAAAGGTGGCCAATTTTGATCATTCTCTTTTGCCACCTCACTGGCGGAAGACAATATCACAATATCACTGTGTTGTTGTACACGTCTTTACATGGGCTTCTTATTGCATTTCTGCTGGAGATAGCTTCCTATTAGAGATTTCCATTCTTGGAGAAAGACTAAGTAAATTAAATAGCTGAATGCTTGGAGAAGCAATGTGTGAAAGACATGAACATGAAAGGCACAGCCATAGCAGAGCACCTGATGAACCAACCTGGACACAGCATATTATTTGAGAACACAGAAGTGCTGGACCACTCTCACAACCACCATGTCAGAGTACACAGAGAAGCCATTGAAATCCACAAGCATATGGACAATTTCAACAGAAAGGAAGAAACCATGAAAATGAACAAAATCTGACTACCAGCATTAAAAAACTCAAAAATTACAACAGCAAAACAACAGAGAGTAAACAATCAGGCACATCAAATCACTCTCAACAAAAGATTCCCCCCAGGCACTTCCAAGCCATTAAATGCTAATCAAGGTGGTCAGTTGAAACATTCACACCTAGCTTCAGCAGAACAAAGTCCTTTGTCCCACCCTGGTCATTCCACAGATATATAAACCCATTTTCCTACTTCCGACAGACCTCACTACCTCTGAGGATGCTTGCCATAGATGCAGGCGAAACGTCAGGAGAAAATTCCTCTAGAACATGGCCATATAGCCCGGAAAAACCTACAACAACCCTGTGAAAGACATGTTACCTCTTTCCTATTCTACAGATCTGAGGCCTTTAAAGGAATGCACAAGCTTCTGATCTTATATCCAAGGAAGTCCTAAGTTTCTGAGAAATCTGCACTAGCATGAAAAAAAGTCAGGAACACAACTTTTGGCCAATCTTTTCAACTCATTTGTTCTAAATGATGGACTAAACTAAATCTTCAAATTTCCTGCATGCATCACTCAGAATCTACATTCACATAGTGCTAAGGGATGTGTGTGGGCTTCTAGATGTTGTTGGACTTTAAATTCTACCTGGCCCAGCCAACATGGCCAACAATTATTTAAATCACTTCATCCAGCAGGGAGTTGCCATGAAAGAAATTGGTGAAGTCCTCCTCCTCCCCCAGTCCATGTGTCATAATGTGGATAAAATCCAATGTGCTTTTATCTCTATAGTACTGATCTATGATAAAAAAAATATCTACATATCTTCAGAAGGTAGTTTTTTCATGTCAGGAGCGACTTGAGATACTACGAGTCACTTTTGGTGTGAGAGAATTGGCCATCTGCAAGGATCTTACCCAGGAGATGCCCGGATGTTTTTGATGTTTTACCATCCTTGTGGGAGGATGGTAAAACACGGGGAACTGGAGCTGACAAAGGGAGCTCATCCACACTCTCCCCAGATTCGAACCTCCAACCTGTCAGTCTACAGTCCTGCTGGCACAAGGGTTTAACCCATTGCACCATTGGGGGCTCCTAGAGGGTAGTACAGACAGTTCCAACTATATAAAACAGACCTATTTTTCACTATTAAAATATTTTCTAAATGCTAAAATTTTTTAGTGGGATTTGCTCTCCTATGAAGCTCCTGCAATCTTTCCAGCTGCTTATTTCTACTACCGACATTTTCTGAAACAGCCCTTTCTGTAGTAGGCTTCCTGTATGATTCACAATGTGACATGTGAGTTCATATTTCACCTTGCACAACTCATGTGTGTGTACACAGTATTCTTCACCAATCATGGTCCTTTTCTTGTCAATGATTGCCAGCAGCAGTAACAAGGGTGAAAAATATCTATTGTGAAAAGTCCAGTTTTAATGTGTTTCCCCAATTTATTTACTGACCTTCATTGCAACAGCTACACTCCTGACCCTCATGAGATGGAGCCTAGGGGGAAATGGCACTGAGCACCACTTCCATATCCTGTTGTTCTGTAGTCTAAATTAAGTGCTAATTAATTACCCCTGGCATCTTTGCCATTGCCTGTCAAATTGGATTTAGGATATTCTTTCAGTGGTTAAACAAACAGCTTTCCATCTCCAGCTAAAATCCCAAGTGCTGATATTTCTTTTTCTTACAAATCAGTATTTAAAAAGGAAACAACTATGTCTATGTCCATTGCAGGTAGCATTGAAATTAAAGGAACAAGGATTGGTATTGTCAATTTTGATTAATAGCCCTTCATTAATAAACATCCTGTTATTCATTTTCCACCTGCAGTTGCTGATGTTCCCTGGAATCAATTAACTCATATAATTTGATTTATTTTACAAAGGCATTTTTGGATGTGCTGTACTGATGATAAAGCTTTCTGTGTTTGTAGTTCTTGATTCAAACTGAGATTGTTACCTAAGTGCATTTTATTTTTAATGTTGTAAGGAAATGTGGCTTCAGGCAGTCTGGAATTAAAAGAATGAAAGTCAATTCGAAAGCTTAAAGCTGGATTCAAACAGAAATATCTATTCCCTCCTGGGATGTATAGATCTCAGGTCGGTGTAGGCTGTGCTATTCACTAAGCAATGAAACTGGAAAGAAATATGCTGAACATCTCTATGGTCAAAGGTGCTAAAACCAATGATACTGATATTAATGATCCATGTTTGTATAGGCTGATGGGACCCACCTTCTCTTGAATAATAAATTAAGAAAAGTAGGCATCTAATAGTTGGAAGACAAAACAAGAAGGTCATTGTGCAGACCTGATGGGCTTCACCACCATCTTACTTGCAATGGCATGGCATTTCCAAGATGAAGCACTACGGTTTTTGTATTAATAGGGATGATAACATCATCTTCTAAGTACTTCAATCCTAACTATCTCCTATGTCCAGTCACCCAATAGCAGTGATTTCCACACACACAGAGAGCGTGAGAATATATCCTTTTGAGCTATACCTCTTATACAACCACCATCTTTCCAAAAAGACCTGCTCCTTGTGGAAGTGGAAATTGTTAAGGCTGGCTTGGGAACTTTAAGAGAAAATAGTGCTACCATCATTCTGGGGGAAAAAATCTCATGCCTAGAGACCCCACTTCAGAATTTGGCGGTAGTTACAAAATGACCTATTAGAACACCACCAATTTCCGCTGCTGGCCACTCAGTGTAGGAAAATATTAACAGTGGTGGGCAAGCTGGCTTCCAGGACTACAGGTCTATAATTCTGACTGTTCTAATGTGGAACACCAAATAAACCTCTGAAGATTGATAATAAAACCTCTGAAGATCATTGCTAATAGTCAACATGGATTTATCAAAAACAAATTACGCCAGACTAATCTGATCTCTTTTTTTGATAGGGTTACAGGATGGGTAGACACAGGGAACGCCATTTTGATTTCAGTAAGGCATTTGACAAGGTCCCCCATGACCTTTTGGCAAACAAACTATTCAAATGTGGGCTAGGCAAAACTACAGCTAGGTGGATCTGGTTAAGCAAACAAACCCAGAGGATGCTCACCAATGCTTCGTCTTCATCCTGGAAAGAAGTGACGAGCAAAGAGCCACAGGGTTTCATCCTGGACCCAGACCTGTACAACATCTTTATTAATGACTTATATGAGGGCTAGAAGGCATAATCATCAAGAACTTAGGCAGAAAAAATTGCAAAGATGCATAATGGGGGGCACCTAGTTCGACAGCAGTACGCATTAAAAATATCTTGGAATCCTTGTGGACAAGTTAAACATGAGACAACAATGTGATGCAGCAGGTTAAAAAGCCAATGGGAATTGGTCCTATATAAATAGGAGTATAGTGTCTAGATCCAGAGAAGTCATGCTACCCCTCTATTCTGCCTTGGTCAGGCCACACCTGGAATACTATGTCCAATTTTGGGCACCGCAATTGAGGGGAGATGTTGACAAGCTGGAATGTGTCCAGTGAAGAATAACTAATATGATCAAGGGTCTGGAGAACAAGCCCTACGAGGAGTGACTTAAAGAGCTGTGCATATTTAGCCTGCAGAAGAGAAGGCTGAGAGGAGGCATGATAGCCATGTATAAATATGTGAGTGAAAGTCATAGAGACAAGAGAGCAGGCTTGTTTTCTGCTGCCCTGGAAACTAGGACATGGAACAATGGCTTCAAACTATAGGAAAGGAGATTCCATCTGAACATTAGGAAGAACTTTCTAACTGTGAGAGCCATTCAGCAGTGGAACTCTCTGCCCCAGAGTGTGATGGAGGCTCCTTCTTTGGAGGCTTTTAAACAGAGGCTGGATGGCCATCTGTTGGGGGTGCTTTGAATGCAATTTTCCTGTTTCTTGGCAGGGGGTTGGACTGGATGGCCCACAAGGTCTCTTCCAACTTTATGATTCTATGATTCTAAGATTGTGGGGTTCCCCAGAACCTTGCTTGAAAACCAGAGCTTGATACATTTCAGTTGGATTTGTTGTTGTTGTCGTCATTTTGAGCTTTTCTAAGAGTGTTCAAAATACAGAGTTGGCTTTTCAATGTCCTGTTCATAATCAAAGGAACTTTTGAGTACTATACCACCACCCCAACCCACAACTCTGTGTTTCATAGTCCTGTTATCGGCTTACTGACTTATCTTGATCTCTGCTGTTTAATTAGGCAATTGAAATAAAATATTTTAATATGCATTAAAGGGCAAGACAAATGCTTACATTAATGGGATAATATTGCCCAAATGATAGCATAAAATCTACACAGTTACCAACATTAGTTTAGCATGTTAATGAAGGAGAATACATTCAGGAATGTAAGCTATTTTTGCTAATATTTGTAGCCTTTCAAATAACATCCTTCACATCTATTATTATTATTATTATTATTATTATTATTATTATTATTAACTTTATTTGTACCCCGCTAGCATCTCCCAGAGGACTCGATGCGGCTTACACAGGCCGAAGCCTCAAAACACAATACAATAAAGAACGTAACATCACAATAACAAAGCAAATCAGACAATGAGCAAAATAACATAACTCCACCATAACTAAGCAAATCAACAAAAGCAAAAATAACGACAATGGCAGAACATCAAGACATTATTAAAACTGTATCTACAGTAAACCATAAACCAAACAGAGTTCTACCCATGGATCTGGTCTTCTGTATTACTGTACCTGCAAAAATGTGTTATTTGAAATGCAAACTTCATGATAGCTTGGTATCATTTAACTGGGCAATTGGCAAAACGGATGGAACAGTTTGGAAAAAACAAAACACTATTTTAAACTATTGGAGCCAGGCCTTTGGCTAGTGGCTGAACTCGGACAATAGGATTGTCATGAAAATTGGAAATGGCTATATGACTTGTGATTATGCGATTTGTTCTATGTGATTATGTAATTTTAATTAATATCACTGTTTAATTGTTATGTAATAGGATTTTATATTGTTGGTTTATATTGTTGTTATTGATTCTGTTGGCATTAAATTGTTGCCTGTGTTAGCCGCCCTGAGTCCCCCTTCGGGGGTGAGAAGGGCAGGATAGAAATGGTTTAAATAAATAAATAAAATAAAATAAACCAGTTGTGATTAATACAAAATAGATTACATAAGGAGTTTTCACTGTGGCAAATGTATTTATAAAATAATTGGTTCAGTCTTCAATTTTAGATATATTTCAATTTTGGTATAATGCTTGACAAATGTTTGTCTGCCCTTACATTTTCTTTTATTTATATTTGTATGTTTGTTTTTTGATTGGCCTCTGCCTCTAGTAACTTATTAACATTCTTACTTATCATTCAACTGGGCAGGATGTCTTACTGGGTCATTTGTTAGTACTTTTGAAACAATCAAGGTATGAATGTTGAACTTATTCCCAAGTAGAGAAAACAAAAAAAAAAGTTCCTGCAGAGCATCTAACATAACAGGGAACTTGAGGATTGACAGGAGGTCCAAATAATAAAGTCTGTCTGGTGAGCATAGTTTCCTATGGGATGCGTTTGAAATTACAGTACATTTAACTGGCATGATTATAGATTTATTTTCATGAGAGATTTCATTTCAAGCTTGAACAAATTCTTCTAGACACATATACAAAGGTATCTGGGGCTATGGGAGGGGGGGTTAACTTCTGCAAATCGCTTTTGGTATCAGTAAATAAACAAGGAAATCAAGTCCAACATTCATCTTGAAACTGCTTTCCAAAAATAGTCAAGGTGTAAAATACTGGAACTGATGACAAGTTATGAATCAAGCACTTGGTGATAGGAAAGTTAGTAGAACAGTAATGATTCATTATGTTTACACTGAAGACCGTATCACAAAGGCCAGGCAAAGTGGCTTTGCGGAGGAAAGAGAAGGGCAGTGGGGCGAATCCACATGCAGCTCCCTCTCTGCAATGTTTCCCCCATCACAAGTGGGAAGCATCGCCCATTGGGAAGGATCCATGCTGGCTCCAATGTAGCCAGCACAATATTGGAAACTTCTTCAAGAAATTCAGTTTAGGCTTGTTGTATGAGGACTCTTCTGGTATACCTTATTTGGTGAATATGCAATCTGGTGTTCTCCAGTTGTCTTGTACTACAGCTCCCATAATCCCTGGCCACTAGTCATGCTGGGTGTGTGTTATGAGAGTTGCAGTCCTAAATTACCATCTGTTTATTACAGCTTTCTTATTGTTAGGTTGTCGTATTGCATTTCTGCTGCTGTTTTAGCTACTGGATATTTGTTTTGCTACATTATTAACCACTTTGAGCTTACTTTTGGGTTAAAATATTGAAATGAAACTCAAATTAAATTCTGTTAGGTAACCTTTGAGTGAAAGGAATTTCATTTGTTTAGCTCTAAACATGAGATAGTTTTGCTAACCTATTGTTGCTCGTGTTCTCAAGGCTTGTGTGAAAGAAGGTTATTTGTGGCCATGTATGCCAACGGCTATACACACCTTTCAGTTTTTAGCACTTCTTCACAGGTACTGTTTGGTTTTTTGTTTGGAAAAGGATGCTAAAAGCTGGATCCTGCACTTGAGAGCAGCTGCTCTTGAACAGTCTCACTTTAGGCTTACAATTGATAATGCATGCAAACTTTTTCCTGTAGCCAAGAGGTGCCCAGTGGTGGCATGAATAAGTCAAACATTTTGAGAAATACTTGCCAGGAACAGGGTGCTATAGTTTCAGCACTGGCTCAGAAAACAATCCACAGGAGGCTAACAAACTTCTGCTCAGATTTTGATTTGGGTTTAGAAAACTAAATTGGGTGGATACCGACAGATTCAGATGATGTTTGAACTCAGCCAATCTTACTTTAAGCCGATCCAGTTTGAATCCTAACACTTCTGAAGATTTATTAATAGTTTTCACTGGAATGACATGGGCACAGTGTGTCTCCAAAAACATTTCTACTGACATACTATGTGGAAAGAGAACAGGATAGGAAGAAGGGGTAAGTGATATTGGGGCTTTATGACTGGTAAAGTGAACTTCTCATTATTGTTTTATCAAGACACCAATTCTTTGATGGAGGGATGTTGAAGAAAAATATCACCATGTTCTGTACTTTTTCATGACTAACCGAAGCCCCATTGATTTCAAAGAGTCAATTCTGAATATGACTGAGTTTGAAACAAATTAATCAGCAAGTTATGATAGTGACCTAGTAAAAACTTTACATGGAATTGGGTTGATCTACCAGGTAGGTTTCTCAGTAATGGGTCAATAATATGCTATGCACACATAGGATCATAGACTTGGAAGATACATCAAGGGATATCAAGTCCAACCCTCTGCTTATAAACCTCCAGGGAAGGAGACTCCACTGTACTCTGAGGAAGCATATTCTACTGTTGAACAACTCTTACCATCAGGAAGTTTTTCTTAATCTGTAGGTGAAATCACACATAGGATCATAGACTTGGAAGATACGTCAAGGGACATGCAGTCCAACCCTCTGCTTATAAACCTCCAGGGAAGGAGACTCCACTGTACTCTTAAGGAAGCATATTCTACTGTTGAACAACTCTTACCATCAGGAAGTTCTTCTTAATCTGTAGGTGAAATCACACATAGGATCATAGACTTGGAAGATACGTCAAGGGACATGCAGTCCAACCCTCTGCTTATAAACCTCCAGGGAAGGAGACTCCACTGTACTCTAAGGAAGCATGTTCTACTGTTGAACAACTCTTACCATCAGGAAGTTCTTCTTAATCTATAGGTGAAATCTTTTTCTGCAATTTGAATCATGCTTCATGTCCTAGTCTTTAGAACAGCAGAAAACAAGCTGGCCATCCTTTCACTTCTCCTTTTATACCAAGGTGCTGCTGGGCCACTTCTGGTTATAATTCAAAGTGTTGTAATTAATGTTAGAAGCTAAAATAGCTGGAAAATATGAGGTTGACTTCTTACATACAGACCAGCTTTATCCACTGTAGTCAGCTAGGACTTGTCTTTCCTACCTTGATCTTAAGCTCCACCCTGGATGACAAAAGTGAAAGAGACTATTTCTGAGAAAAAAAGCTCAAATTGACTGAACTTGTCCCTTCCACACTTTCACATGAACCATAATAGAACCATCCTTCCCTTCTTGCACATTGCAAAATTTGCAAGGCTCTGGGGAAGAGATGCCTGGAAAAAGCATCTACAATAGTGAAATGTACAAATATATGTACATTAAGGGAATTTGCATAGAAATAGGCATATATTGGGTGTAGAGCCTTGTCAGAAATGATCACATTGGGGAAAGTGTATGCAAAATGTGTTCATTAGGGAAAATAAGTGTAGACATCCTACCAAAAATTTGCAAACTTTGTGAAAATGAAATGAGGTGAACTTATGCTTTCAAATATTTAGTCGTAGAAACAAGTAGAATCTTCCTTTTTTGGTAGTCATTCTGGCCATATTTGAGACCTAATACAGAAAGGTTCATATATCATTCATAGACTACCAAAACCATGAACCAGTTTTCCTACAGAGAAATCAATCTAGACATTGGGAAAGAATAAGGAAAGCAGTTCTAACACAGAGTACATTTTCTGTCCAGTTTCTCTTCATTTGGTTAAATTCTTGACCTCCCCGCCCCCCAGATTAATGGACCAATGTTAATATTATACAGTACAGAATAATTTCTGTTGCCTTCATTTTGTTTCAAATAAATATGCTATATTTTAAGCTAGAAATAATTAAGGCTGATTACTGCCATATGGAGTGGGTTTTTTGTAATGGACACTCAGGGTAGAAGCTTGAGAAAATGCTCCAATAATGTTTCCCATTTATATATAACCAAAAGTGGAACAAGGGAAGAGGGAAAGAAAGAGTAAATGAGTGCTTGTGTTTCAGGAACGTGATGAATTGGAATACTGCAAGCATTCCATCACCAGACAGTGTTCTCTAGATGACTCTACCCATTGATGTGTTAGAAACCTTTCTCTAAGACATGGAACAGATGACGAATCTTCCACCATTCAAAGTAGCTTCTGCAAAAAAAAAAAAGGGGGGGGGGGGTTGGAATAGAAAGAAATCACATTTCCATAAAGCTTTATGGAACTTTAGTAGAAATATTTACTTACAGGCATCTCTCACTTATATCCTTCACCCGGTTCCCACTCACTCCCCTCAAAGAAAAGAGGAAATAAAATGAATTCATTGAAAGGTATTATAAAAGGAAAGCAAGTCAGTGAAGAATGTTTAAGTATGAAACTTACATTTAGGTCCATTCTTTGCTGAGGATTACGCATGAGTCCTAAAAATTTCCATAGTAAACTCTTTCTAGTCCAGTGACCTTACATATTTTAAATAAAACAGCTCTGTACTAGTTGGAGCTGCTCAGTGGAGCATGGCAGAGATATTAGAATGTCACTGTCATCGCTTGGAGTACAGTTCATAAGCGGCTCATGAATTCACTGCACACTCTTGTGTTAGACAAGTTTGCTGAACGTTATAGGCCAGGTCCTCCCTCCTTTGCTGTAATATGGCGCTCGTGCCAATTTTTCTGGGATTTTTACATTTTGTTTCAGAATTGTCCATTTATTATCTGCTCATTACCCCCATATGGAGCATGTGACCAATAGGATGCCAATGGGGAAACAAAAGGAAATGGTGGCCTTGTATGGATGGATACTATAACGGGGTAGTAAGTTTTTAGCATAAATGTAAAAATACCTAGAATCTCTTTGGTTGCATTACTGTATGTTGTTTTTAAACCTCTGTAATTTAATCAGTCTGTCTTTCTTTCTCATGAACAATCTTGAAGATTCCCAGCTTGAACTGTCCATTGACAGCATAGGTTATTGCTATTTGGGACCAATTGAAATGTTAATGGTTTCAGAGTGGACATTTTTAATGAGTTAGATGCCATCCTGTTGGCTCGAATATGATGGGTTGCTATGATGCTGAACTATAGTACTTACCAAATGGGATGAACCATATTGAAGTGGATCACTTACCTAGTGAAATGTGTACCTTCTGGATGTTGTCTGATTGTTGTTGTTCATTCGTTCAGTCGTTTCTGACACTTTGTGACATCATGGACCAGTCCACGCCAGAGCTCCCTGTCGGCTGTCACCACCCCCAGCTCCTTCAAGGTCAATCCAGTCATTTCAAGGATGCCATCCATCCATCTTGCCCTTGGTTGGCCCCTCTTCTTTTTTCCTTCCATTTTCCCCAGCATAATTGTCTTCTCTAAGCTTTCTCATGATGTGGCCAAAGTACTTCATCTTTGTCTCTAATATCCTTCCCTCCAATGAGCAGTCAGACTTTATTTCCTGAAGTATGGATTGGTTGAGTCTTCTCGCAGTCCAAGGCACTCTCAGAACTTTCCTCCAACACCACAGCTCAAAAGCATCTATCTTCCTTCGCTCAGCCTTCCCTAAGGTCCAACTCTCACATCCGTAGGTGACTATGGGGTATACCGTTGCTTTCACTATGCGGTTCTTCGTTGCCAATGTGATGTCTCTACTCTTCAATATTTTATCGAGATCGGTCATTGCTCTCCTCCCAAAAAGTAAGGGTCTTATGATTTCCTGGCTGCAGTCTGCATCTGCAGTAATCTTTGCACCTAGAAATACAAAGTCTGTCACTGCTTCCACGTTTTCTGATATAGCTCCTCAATCACCTCATACATGAATGGGCTGGCTAGGACTGATGCAAACTGTGATTTGATGGAGTATTAAGGACCACAAGGTGACCTAGTGAAAGGCCTGGATATAAATACCACTAAGATATTCTGCTGATTTGAAGTATTTTTGGTTGATGAACAGTACAGCAAAGTTACAGGCATCCATTCAGAGTGCTTTCACACAAAAATGTTTTCATGGGTCTTCAAAAGGAATGTGTAATTTGCCCTAGTTTAGCAAAAGCCTTTGGGTTGCATTCATTAGATAAGTGTGGAAATTTCCTTCCCAGTACTTGGAAAGATGTTTGTATCTTCACTGTTAGGAGCAAATGTCAAGATGGATCTTAACTGAAACATAGTTTCTGCTGGGGAAATTCTCTATGGCAGTACTACTCAAAAGTGGTACTCCCTGGACTGATTCTGGTCTGTCAGCCATTGGCTGTCAGTCCTTGCAAAGTTTCCTGGAACGAAAGAAATAATTGCACTCAGTGGGAAAAATACAGGGTTAGTCAAAATGCATAGGCCAATAAGCCATTCAATTGAATGGCTTATTGGCCTATGCAGTTTGACTAACCCTGTATAATGCCAACCGCTTTCACATTGGGGGAAAGGTAGACAGAGAAGCACTTCTTTGTGAGACCTGATGTATCCCAGATCTCAATAGATAAGTCTTCATAGACTATGGTTATCTGTGAGGTTTGAATTCCCAAGATATTGTAGTTGTTCTTGACTTTCCTCATGCCTAAGCCTAAGTTTATTTCCATTGGACACTGAACACACATGTGTGCATATCTGTGTACCTGTGTGTAAATATGTACACACATGTGTACAAACACAGAGAGACACAAGGTCTGGTACACTGTGACTGGAGATCAAAACTTTGGTATCCATGTGATTAAACCCTCATATATCAAAGGAAATATATATATAGCTGGACCCAAAACATTTTGGGTAAACACAAAGACTCTGTACAAAGGCTGCAAAAGTGAAGACAAAAATGCCACATATCTTCCCTTCACTCTCACCATCTTGTTGATTTTCTGTCTGCAATGAGGGAGCTTCTCTCAATTCATAGCATAGGTGACTGTGAAAGTGTAGTGCCTATAAGGCACCAGCATGAATGTGCCAACTGTACCATGTAATGAACATCTGTTTGTGCAACTGTTCTTTAGGTATGGCAATGGGGAATTTTTGTAAGCGCCAAAGTCCCAAAAGTGCCTTAACAGTATTAATAAGCAAGTAATGGTAAAATAATAACAGTCAGCACCTTTAAAAACTAACAACAACAAAGTGTAGCATATGCTAGTGTTCTTCAAAAAAGCAATCTTATCCCAGAGATAGGCTTCCTATGAATCCAATAACATCAGGACAGTTAATTCAATGGAAATAATGTGATTTTTGCAAACCAACAATCCACTCCCTCTCAAAAGTAAGGAAAAGGAACCTGTCTCAGTCTTACCACAAAAAGAAGATGAAGGGTTCCTATGAAGAGGAAATCAGTTGCTTGCGCCGTCTTGGATCCAAAAATATAATCTTCATAGAATTTACTTTTATCTACCATATGGCCAAGCTTATATATTTTAATACTAAGACCAGGAGCTGCAGTATAATTAAATCTCTGCAAATCTCTAAAATCAAAATATTGCTGTGCTTTGTATTCAATTACCTTTCTTTGGATGCTTCTTTTTTTAAAAAAAAAAAACCTCTTTTTTTTCCTGACAGGATAGCGGCAAAGGAGAACCTGAATCTGATGACGCCACAGAGTTTAGGAATTGTCTTTGGACCCACCCTCCTTCGACCTGAAAAAGAGACTGGATCTATGGCAGTCTACATGGTTTATCAAAACCAGCTGGTTGAGCTAATGCTGAGCAAATGCTCCACGATCTTCAGTTCTGAGAAAGACTGACAGACTAGGAATGTTATGGAATATACTCACATCTGTCTTGAGATCTAATATTTTTACATTTCTGTAAACATCTTTCTGAAATATTTCTTTTTCCTTCTAGTGACAGATGCCTCATTTTGTGAAAACCTAATGACATTTTTGTCTTTACATTTCCAAACATTGGAGTAAAAATATACTGTCAACATTTGCTTATATGTACTCGGGATTAACCCTTTCCGTGAGTCATTCTCAGCACATTCTCCCAAGCTTTGTCGGTTTGTATTCCTTTATTTTACAGCTGGGATTTGACAGTATGGCCAAATTCAGATGAAATATTGCTTAGAGGCATATGCAGGGGTGCTCCCAGGCAAGCAGGGTTGAAGGTTAATGGATTTAAATGGGGGTTTGGAACAATTAAACTGGTACTGATAATAGTCTATCACTTAAAATGTGATTTTTAATGTATATACCTGCTCTTGTCTTGGAAATGATCAGAACCCACAGAAGAGTAATTTCTCCTTGAGGGAAAGTCAAAGGATCAAATCTTGCCACTGATTTTCATGCCACTTTCCAAAAACGGGGACAGAAATGTTGTAAAGTTTCTGTTTTAAAACATAAATATGAAATTAACTGCTGAACCTCATCTTTAATGAAGCCACAGCATTGCAACAATTGTCCAAATGCTCATATTAAATACAAAATCCGTTTTGACTCTCCATCACTCTATGTAACTTTGCTCTTTCCTTATCTATGTCATGTTTGGGAGAATTCTATATTATGTTCTCAAAGATGCTTTATTGGTGAACTGCATTAAATTCATCTAGAAAGAACTTTTTCTAAAAGCCTTTTCATATGCCCTTAGGATTACTTGGCTAGACTTGAATCAATTTATACATTTGATGGTTAGTTTCAGTTGTCATGGATAAACAAAAGGGTAACTGTCTAGAATATATCAAATATTGTTTTATTCTGAAATGTATGTTTCCAGCTATACATATCCGCTACTCTGTTTTGTAAAAGTATTCCACTGATAAAATGTAGACTTATGTTTGACAGCTTTTTAATCAAGTTCAAAGAGAATAAATAAAACTAATCCAGTGTGGTAAAAGAGTCTGCCTGGTTATCGATTTGTTCATAAAATGAAAAATAAACCATGTAAACAAAATGTGTGAAAAAACAAATCCAGAAGCAAATATTTTGAGCAATTAAAACCCCTCAAAATACAGAATTAATGCATAAATCTGCTGTGTGAGAGAGATATGTCTAAAGTATCAAATCTAATAGTTAGGAATTACAATATCATTGTTTGACACCATTTTACAGTCTGCTACATTGTTAAGTAGTGGAAGTTGTGCTTTAAAATGATCATAAAGGCGCAAATAAATATTCAAGGATGCTGCTGTTTCATTAAACAAGTGCAAGTTCAAAGGGAAAATATACAGAATCCACAAGTGCAAAAAGAACTGGGCTACTGCGGAATCAAACACAACATAAGTGTTTATCACACTAAAGAATCAATCCACTTTCTGCAGAATTCTGGGGTGTGAAGTTTAGGGAGGGGACTTTAACAGCCTCACTAAACTACAAACCTCAGAATTCTGCAGGAGGCAGAAACTGGATTTAAAGTGGATTCATTCTCTAATGTGATGAAGTATATAGAAAGGAAAAAGAAAACACAAAAGTTGTAGCTAGTCGCAATACTTAAAGGAGCAAGGGTAACACTTGGAGAACCCTATAAGGAGCTGTAGTGTGAACCAGTCTCAATCCCAGTCAAGCTCCAAAACCACTGAAATGCATCTCTGTTGACCAAGTAAAGTTTGGTGATTGCTGAAAGGATTGTAACTGGTTATGTCTATTACACTGGCCAACACACATTTTGATGCTTCAAATGTTAGCCCTGTTTCTGCATATATTTGACCTGCTGGCTCCAAAAATTGCACTACTTCAAATCTAGTTTTTGGGTTCAGAATATATGCCATCTACCAGTTGCCATCTGCTCACCCAAAGAAAACTATGATCACCATATCTATGAAACTAGAGCTGATGCAGTCTATCCAAAGCAATTTTCTGAATCAGCGCCCAAATAACCCTAGAACAGGCCTAAAAACTGAGACATCAAGATTTGTTGTTTTTGTTGTTTGGCTGTATTTAGTTTAAGAACCTAGGTCTATATTATAATTTGTTTTACACTATCCTGCAACGTTTTACACTGCACGGAGGTACCACCATAGCAGCAGCCTTTTGGATGAAATGACACAATGCCCAGAACCAGGTTTTTGACCTGCCCCTGGAAATATGCCCCCTCCTAGAGTTTGGTTATTCAGGAGGAAGGACAAACTGAAGCACCATAGAATTCAGACTCTGGATTTTTTGTGTATTTGAATTAGGAAAAGAAAATTGTGAAATCGTTGATGTTGACCATATGTTTTTATTGTAAATAATCTTTGAGAATGTTTTTCTTCCACATCAGTATGAGGCTAGAAGTATGGTTAGGACAGAAAAAAAATAGTTTTCCACACCTTTATCTCATTTAGCAAAAAATATTCTTTGACAAGCAAAATTACATTTAACAATATTTTCACAATATGTGCTATAGCTCTAATTTGGCAGGAGCAGTTCCACTTTATCATCTGTTGTCCCACTTTTTTAGCTGCTTCATAAAATGTCCTGGATTCTCACTCCTCTCACTTTCCCATTTTGTCCCCAAATTACTTCAGTTCCTCTAAACCGAGTTCAAAGTACAAATAGTTTGCACAAAATGAACTCAATATTATTTCATTCTTGAGAGTATGGAATTCATAAAATGTGAGTTGAGAATATGTCTGTTTCTCAACTATAGAGGAGGCCACATACTGTACAGTGTGACCACTTATCCAAAGATACAATATTCACAATTTCATTTACCCATGTTCCAAATAATCCCCCCCCCCCCTCAAAGTGCTTGTGGGTCTCTCTAGATCCTCCTGTACAGTTCTATGATATGCTTCTGGCCCAAATATAGTCAACATATGTTGTTGTTGTTGTTCATTTGTTCAGTCGTTTCCGACACTTCGTGACTTCATGGACCAGTCCACGCCAGAGCTCCCTGTTGGTCGTCACCACCCCCAGCTCCTTCAAGGTCAATCCAGTCACTTCAAGGATTCCATCCATCCATCTTGCCCTTGGTTGGCCCCTCTTCCTTTTTCCTTCCATTTTCCCCAACATCATTGTCTTCTCTAAGCTTTCCTTTCTTCTTATGATGTGGCCAAAGTACTTCATCTTGGGCTCTACTATTCTTGCCTCCAATGAGCAGTCAGGCTTTATTTTTTGAAGTATTGACTGGTTGGATCTTCTCGCTGTCCAAGGCACTCTCAGAATGTTCCTCCAGCACCACAGTTCAAAAGCACCTATCTTCCTTCGCTCAGCCTTCCCTGTGGCCCAGCTCTCACATCCGTAGGTGACTACGGGAAATACCATTGCTTTAACTATGCGGATCTTTGTTGCCAGTGTGATGTCTCTACTCTTCACTATTTTATCAAGATTGGTCATTGCTCTCCTCCCAAGAAGTAAGCATCTCCTGATTTCCTGGCTGCAGTCTGCATCTGCAGTAATCTTTGCACTGCCTCCATGTTTTCTCCCTGTATTCAACATCATAGAGATCATTATTAACTATGTCAACATATAGGGATCATTATTAACTATGGTTTCAAATGGTCACAAGGGATCTTGAATAATACCCCTCCCCAAGAATATAGGGGCCAAATTGTACTTCTTTCATTGATGGCATCTCAGCAGATAGGAGATAAGAACTTGGAAAAGCCTATCAATTGCATTATATGGTTTGGCCCAGAGAACTCCACAAAGCAAGTCATTTTATTGCCGATTGTGGAGGAGGTGGGGATATCTAGTCTAAGACTGCTGTAGAAGATAAGTATGGAGTATGGAAGATCTCTCAGATCAACGTTGTTTTGTTTTGTTTTAAGTTTTCTGGGAGAAACAAAACTGCTTGATTTGTTTCCAGTGACTAAACTGACTTTGGCACATAGCAACAATTTAATATATACTATGTATGCCAAACAAAATATGGGAGGTCTAAATGCTATTTATTAGGAAATGGAAAGAATATGGCCATCTACATTTTAATTCCTGCTTCTCAATCTGCAATTCCTAAACCTATATGAGAATCAGAAGGATTCCTTGATAAGCAAAATTGCTATACTTTAGCATTTGCCTTCCTCAAATTTTTGCAACACATTGATCTAGAAAATCATTCATGCATGGAAGGTGCAGGTGAGAACATTTGAATCTCAAATAGTTTGGCATTGTAATACTTTAAGTAGTACATTTCCCTATATGTACAGCTGCTCAAGGACTGTGATCTGTTCCTCTATGCCCCAGTATTGGGTCAATACATCGTTGGAAATTGCGGTAGACATTCTGCTGTGACACCTCAGTTGTGGAATAGCTTCTCCTTAGAGAACCAAATAGTGTCAATCTTGGTGTCATTCCAACCTCAAATTAAAACATGATTGCTCATGAAGGTCGTTGGACCTAATTGATTTCATCCAAATCAGCATGTGTGAATAGTTCTAAAATCATTTAAACTGGTTTTAAACTGTGATGTTTTAATTTTATATTCTTTGTTCAAATTGTTTACTGTTTTGAATAGCTTCAAACTGTCCTCCACCCCACTTTGAGACCCTTAGATATAAAGCAAGATATAAATATTTGAATATATAAAATATTTAAAGGAAAGTGTGCACTACAGATGTATATATCCAGTGCCATCAGTTTGCCTGTTAGAAGGTACACTAGTTACTTTGCAGACTTCTGTTTTTTAATCAACCTCAATCGAAAGAGATACAGGACAAAAAAGAGATAGTTTTAGTAAACAGAAAAACAGAGAAAAACCAAAAATAGCAGATTCATTCCTTCAAGATAACTTTATAAAGTGAAAGAAAACAATCTTGAATATGCAGTGATATCAACTGCGGTCAAGTTCTTGCAGAAATAGGGTGTTTTTTTTTTCTTCCTCCCTCTTTTTTTAGACTTATAAAACCCAGTCCTTGAACTTGCTCCTTCTCCACTTCTCATTAGTCATTGGGAGTTGCTTAGATGGCTGCAGGCAGGATTGAGCCTACAGTTCTGCTAATGAGACAAAAGTAGCAGTTTACATTCCTATACTAATTAAATATGTGATATTATAGTTAAGATTGCTATTTGGTCTAGTAGTGTTATGATAGTACATATGATTAGTATTGTATGGCGTAGTGAAGCATGTTATCTTCACAGCCATCAAGCACACAAGTGGATCCTTGAGAAAGCCACATGACACAACGCTTCTTTTGGTCTGTTTTGCATGTGTGTTATGTGAAAAACACTGCCTTGATGTAAAGGTGTGATTCCTCATCTCGTGTCGAATGGGGGTGTTTCATTCAAACTCCAGTCATGGAATCATCTTGTCTCAATGTGCAGTAGCCTTAAGCATGTAGGAAGCTTTATAGCTCATCATACATTTTTATTCTTACTCTAACAAGTGTAACATATTACCTTGTTGTGTTGTATCACTCTGTGGTCTCCAAAGTTTATTGATATCATGGAAGGGCATATCATTGGTTGTTATATAACTCTGGGTGTCCTTATGATCACAACCTCATCTTCTCAGTTGCATATCATATCCTTCCTATGGTTTGACTTTTGCAGCCACTAACATGGATTAGAATCCTGACTTTTTGCTAACAAAGTAGTACAACAGACTTCCAAGGTCACCTAATGTGAATTAGTGAATACTTCTAATCACTCCTTTGTTCTCCTTAAATCACATCGTAGAAGGCAATCAGTTTTTTGCCCTCATAAATATTTATGGACTTCACCGGCAGAGATAAAATAATGATTGTATATCATTTTGCAGGGTATCACCCCAAAAGAGAAGAGGTATCATATCTTCCCACTATGCCAACCACATTGTTATATTTGTTCCACATTTTTCCATTGCATTTTCCCCACTCCTTCTGGGTTGGATCCAAAAGGGAACACTAATTAGAAGGAAGTATCTTGAATGACTGTGTATGCGTGCATGCTTTCATGTAACCTTGCCCTTTATGTTGACCCCATGAATTTCATAGGGTTTTTTTCTTAGACAAGGAATACTCATGGGTGTTTTTGCCAGTTCCTTCCCCTGAAATACAGCCTACAGCATCTGGTGTTTGTTGGTCTCCCACCTAAGTACTGACCAGGACTGATCCTGTTTATTTCAGAATTGCTTGCACATTACTCAAAGAGGCAGAAACAATGCATGACCAAAGCTATGACAAAAGTCACAATAAGTGTGTATAAAAATCACAAATGTATGTATGTAGGAATACCAATTTAAATGTAAGTGTTGTTGTTCATTCGTTCATTCGTTTCCGACTCTTCATGACCTCATTGTCTCTAATATCCTTCCCTCCAATGAGCACTTGGGCTTTATTTCCTGAAGTATGGACTGGTTGGATCTTCTCGCAGTCCAAGGCACTCTCAGAACTTTTCTCCAGCACCACAGTTCAAAAGCATCTATCTTCCTTTGCTCAGCCTTCCCTATGATCCAGCTCTCACAGCCTTAGGTATACCATTGCTTTAACTATGTGGATCTTCATTGCCAGTGTGATGTAAGTACTTGAATTTAAATAGCAATGCCATATATCACAATATTAGAGTTGTCAGCTCAAGATCATCCTAGGTTTTCAGAGATGTTGGCATGGATCCCATTGTTATCATTATGTTAGAGAATTTGCACCCTCAACTATGTGGAGGTGACCAAAGAAAACTGAAGACTTGGAACCAGGCCCTTAGATTGGACAACTCACAGATAACAATATGTGTGACCTGTGTGCATGATCAGCTTTTTGTCACAGAATAGTAACCAGGGTCTTGCTTTGCTTTCTTCAAATCTTTGTTTGGGCTGCACATGAGTAGAAAACTGCTCTTGAAATAGAAGGTTTCTCCCTGTAAAATACAGCTGTGTGGGACATATCTAGTGTGTCTGACAATGGGAATGGAATATGTCTGCCTTTGCTGCTTCAGGGGGATAATTTTAAAAAATCTCTTGATCTCCATGTAAAGATCTCAGGGCAGCTAAGTAATTTGAACAAGGTAAGAATAACATTACTTTTGAAGTCTGAAACATATTAAACAATTGAACCTGTTAAAAACATAAGTTAAAATGTATTAAGGTAGTTTTTTTAAAAAAATAAATAAACTACATATATGTGAGGCTCAGATAAAACCATGGAGGCCCCAAAGATCTCTTATGTTCTCCCACAGAACATATTCTTGACTAATGGGGTACAGAGAAGGGTCCCTTCAACAGATCCCAGTTTTTGACTGTGCAGTGTTAGTTCATCAATCTCTAAAACAAAGAAGAAACATTTTTAAGGAAGCAAATATCTGTGTTCTTGCTGGATCTGACTATGACCTAACTAGACTAGCCTCTATGAGCTCATATGGAAAGCTATGGAGGAGTCATCCATCTCCCTTTCTCCAAGTAGCACAACCTCTCTAACATTTTGCATATTAAAACCAGGACATGGCTGGTGGGCAATGTGAAAAAGTTGTAAATGGCAAAGAATGTCCAAGCTGCAGCAGTTTACTTTTGCCTGAGCCTACGAGGGCCGCTTCCACACAGCTGAATAAAATCCCACATTATCTGCGTTGACCTGGAATATATGGCAGTGTGGACTCAGATCAAAGCAGATATTGTGGGATTTTATTCAGCTGTGTGGAGGGGGCCCTAGTAGGCTCAGGCAAAGACAAGAAAGACTCTTACCCCTCCTGAGCTTATATGTTCAACTCAGTTTTTAGCCATTAAAGTAAATTGAGGACAAACGGGGAAACGGGAAGGAGGAAACAGAAACTGTGATATTTTAAAAGTAACTTTAAAGCAGGGCAATAGAGTATTAATTGGGACTGTCCCTGCCAAATTGTGTCAGCTGGAGATTATGAAGTAATAAGGAATACTGGGAGAGAATGAGAGAAAGAGGCTGGTGCAGTAAGGAAATTGTAAGACTCTGGATTTCATGTCCTGATGAGAGAGGCTCCTTAGCTGGGAATATGTATTACATTCATAACTTGAAAATGTAGTAAGTCAACCCCACTGTATCAAACCTCTCTAAGTAGGAAGGGACTGATTTGTTTTATCTCAAAAGCAGTAATGGTGGAGGGGAGGAATGTAATGGCTTTAAATATAAATGCAATGGAAGCAGAATCATAGGTACATTGTTTCTCCCCAAACTGCTTTTCCTTCTTAGCTGCCATTCCCAGTGAGCTTTTTTTCTCTGAAACCACAGTGTTATACAGTATTTATGCCAGCTTGTGTTTCTCCCCCTCTTTTTTCTTCAACTAGTAAAATTAAAAAAACTTATTAAAAATGTATAAGGACCTTAGAGGTTCTGTGCATATTCAGTGGTGTGAGTGTCTATGTTTGGATGAGTGAGAGAGACATCAACAATAAATGAGCTAGCTAAACAATAAAGGAGGATCTCTTATCCTGTGGCACAACGAATGTTTTATTAATACATGGTTTCCTTTCTTAGTTCTGATATAAGCATGTTTTGAAGTTGATTGCTGTGGGTTTGGACAGACAATGGGCCACTCGCAATGCCATTCAAAAAGAAGTACCTCTTTTTCTGAAAGGGGGCGGGAAGGGCTTCTGATTTTGTGTGTGTTAAGGACCTCATTTCCAACCAAAAGTTGATGGAGATATCTCTCTTCTCTCTTTTTGGCACTGTCTTCTCTCTTCCTTTCCCTCTCCTTAACCCACCAGATTGCTGGGAGGGACTTTGAGAAAATGACTTACTGAGAGCTTTTGAAACTAGGCTTAGAGCTATCTCAGAAGTACCAGCAGCTCATCTCTATTCCATTTCATAGAATCATCCTTCATCAAAACAGAACAACCTGAACACTTTTGGAAGCATAAGGTTGCCATGCCTTGCCATACTGCAATGTCCGGGGACAGAAGAAACCTATGCCCACTTGGTAACAGAAGTGACAAGTCAAGATCATTGGAACATTATGGCATCAAAAAAGCTTTATTGAGTATACCATATTGTCAGAATCCTTTCAGTAATATACAGTAGCATGTTTCTATGTTGTGTCATCCAATACCTCCCTATGCAATGTTTTCCCTTGCCTTGCTGTAGCTACTGAATGGTGTCAGGCCACAGTTCCCACTCATCCTGACTTTAATGGTCACTTACCGACCATATGGAGAGCATTGGATCATGCCATCAGCTCAACTGGAAGCATTTGCCTCCCCCCCCCCCCCAATAAGAAGTTCAATCACCATCAAATAAGATGTTGGCCCAATTGTTTTTTTAACTGATTTCAGCCTCACTAAATCATAGGTTCAAAAACCCAGAGTGCCCCAGCTAGTTCCAGAAAGCCAAAATGGGACACAGATGGGTAGAAGACAAAAGCAGAAGTCTTTAATTCTCAGTGGCCAAAGTAGATATCTGCAGGGCTAGTGCTAAATGATCTAACATACCCCAACTGTGAATACATAGGTTTTTTATAGCAGTACAGAACAAACTGAAAACTTTTGTGCTTCTTCTCCATTGGTCTTGGAAGGTGCTGGCTAGGATCTGCACCTTCATTGCAGGAGGCATGAGTCTGCTTCTGCCTCTGGACCAAGTAAAGGTGAGGTGGGAAATTTAATAAATTGTCATGGTTCAGTTTGAAGTTTTATGTCTATTGGGAGTCCTTCCAAGAAACTGGGTGCATACAGTTGGAATACAGTTTGATGAGTGATTGATAGGTCCTGATGCCAGCTAAACAAAGGAGAGGTTGGCTGTTGGACAAAAAGCACCGTTATATGCAATGAAAGATTCCCAAAGGGGGTCTGGATAGGTGCTATAGATGAGGCAAGTTCCCAGGAAGAGGACAATAAAGGGCATTGGGCATCTTCTCTGACCTCTGGTTTGCTCCATTGTTAGGCATGTGGGGGCATTGTTAGGTAATTATCATGATTTGGGACATTGTTTGTTGAAGTCCAAGATGAAGCAACATTCCAATGAGATTCGTGAAAGATTAATTTGCAGGCAAAGAGAAAAACATTCCAATATGCTGGCTGTATATCCACAGATAATAATTCATATATTGTATATAATTCATATTGCTGGAGGGGGATCTGATTTCTCAGTAACAGTTTCATTGACAAGAAGGCAGGATGCTTCTCAGCATAATCAATGAGAGCACATTTTTTAAAAACAACAGAAAAACATTTCTTCATTTGTAACAGCCAGCTTCACTAATACCTGGAACATTAAAATCAATAGAAAACTTTGTTGCAACTTTTCTTGGATATAGCAGAGAACAATGTCCTGTTGCTAAAATAAGACCCAACTACTAATTTGACTGACCTTTGTCCTTGCAATTGGGAACAGAAAAAAATGGGCCATCCAGCCTTTTGGCTCACTCAACAAAGTACCGTATTCTAGGTTGATCACTTCTCAAAAGGCAAGGCAAATGGATCTGTTCAGCCTTCCTTGTTCTGACTTTCTCACTATCTGGAGTGGGCAATGAGCAAGCAATAATAGCATGAAGGAGGAATAGTGCTAGGGAATGAGGGGATTAATGATAACTCTCCTACAAAAGCATATGCCGTAGGAGATGCCTTACATCAGTGGTTCTCAACCTGGGATCCCAGATGTTTTTGGACTTCAATTCCCAGAAATCCTAACAGCTGGTAAACTGGCTGGGATTCCTGGGAGTTGTAGACCAAAACACCTGGGGACCCACAGGTTGAGAACCACTGCCCTACATAGCTAACACCAATTAGTTCTAAGATGTTTCCTAGATTTGATAAATCCTCCTCCTCTGTATTCTCTTCTTAGTTTTGTAAACCTTTCTGGGGCAATGGGTAAAAAACAGAGATGGATGGATGGAGATATAGTGTAATAAGTCTGAAGATATATCTACCCATAGTGCATGTCCACATGAATACCTGCTTACACACACAAAACCAAAAACATTCACGAATATTCTTGCATTCATGAAAGATGCATCATTAGTCCAATCCTTTCATTGGGTCATGTATAGACATACACTATCTCCTTTGCCCTGATATATGCATTGTTAATACAGTCAGCTGTTCCTGTTCACATGGAGTAAGGGTGCAGAACCCCCATAATAATGAAACAACAAACAAAAAACCCTGCTATTTTATTATCTTATCTACATTGTCTTATAATCCAGATTATCAAATCAGATAATCAACATTATCTGCTTTGAACAGGATTATCTGAGTCTACACTGCCATATAACCCAATTCAAATAAGATAATTTGGATTTTATATGGCAGTGTAGAAGGGGCCCAAGAGAATATCTTTTTAGGAATTTCGAATCACACTAGAAGTCCTAGAAATTCCTAGAGAGAATAATCAAATCTGCAAATAATCAAACCCATACAAATCCAACTGTTTTATAAAAAAAATAATATATTGTTAAATAGAGTGTATAGGACATTGAAGAGCCCTTATAGACCTGAAGTGCAGAGCTCATATTTGTGGCATTAATTCTGTGTTCATAAAATGTGCATTAGTAAAGTGCCCACCCTACACTGTAATGCATTACCTTCTCTCTCTTGCTTCCATCTTTCAGTGTCCTGTTAGCATCTACTGTAAGATATGATTTCATATTATATTGAAATGAGATCTGGCACTTTTGGGGTCCTGTGGAAGATGAAAAAAATGGGTCTCCAGCAGTCTTCCTCTCAGATATAATTGAAAAAGAGGCAGGCATGGGGGCATGCTGTGATTCATGCTGCCAGACAGTGATCTTGAATCATTCAAATTATGAGAATACCGAGACAGCTGTGCACAAAAAAGATGACAATTTGCCATACTGTAGTTGTGAAAATGGAAATTTCTACAGGTTTAGTAAAAAGGGCGGGAGGGGGTGGAAGCACACAGCCTTCTCTAGTTTAACCTGTGATCTTCCAGTGGATTTACTATCTCCGGGAACTATGAGTATCTTTTTCTCCAATTAGAAATTGGATGGACACCTGCAACTGAACAATGCTATAGATAACATGTTTAATGAAGCATCAGACCTCCAATGGTTGATTTGGAAGCTGATTCATATATCAGCTGTGGCTGATCCATAAATCTTCCAGCAGCCCAGCTAGGAGCATATCAATGTAAGGTTTTATCTGGAAGGAATGTCTCTGATTCAGCAAATCTATACCTTCCCAGAAACTTTGGCACACTGTACAGACAAATCAGATCTGCACTGTTTTCTCAGTAGGCCTCATGGCAGATGATATGAGATGAGTGCTGGGAGAATTTTACAGAAGCATGAAGGGTGGTGTTGAAATGGCCATGACTGCCATGAATTAATATGTTCTGCAAATGTTTCCAGGTTGTCTCTTCTGATGTCAGAATGGGATGGCTATGTAATCAGCCAGAGGAGAAGGTAGATCTTCCCGTCTTCTTGCTGGTCCTGTGGCTGCCCCATCCTGACATTAGCAGATGTGACTATGATGGCTACGTTCTTGGCCTGGTCTGTAGCCAGGCAGGAGCAGTGGAGGAAGCAACACGGGCATGATTCATCCCCTTTCTCTACACTGATCAGTTCAAGGAAAGTGTGATGGCAGTGCTGTCCATCTGGACAGCAGATCAGATCAAATCAAATCCAGCTGTCAAGACTGCCTGAAGACTCAGGATACTTCAGAGTTTCAAACAAAATTTAAGTATAAAGCACAGGCTTTAAGCAACCCTGTTAGTGAATTACAGAAATACTTAACAGGACGCCAGCACTAACAATGCATATCAGCTCTCTAATCACTATCTTAATGTGCATTCATTCTTGATACACATTGCATCCTATTGTGCATTGGTTTTCATACAAAATGGTCACTTTGCTGGCTTCATTATGTAACAGCATTCCCATTCTGAACACTGGCATTGTTGAATTGCTCGACTCTATTTCGCAAAGATGTAAAGCCATAAAAAGATATGAGTTATGGAGTTTAAAATGTATTTATTTTATGTTCACAAATAACTTCAGGTAGCCCTGATCTCAATCAGGACCATTGTATATGAGTGGAAAGACTTTATATCCCCCCCCCCCTTCATGCATTCATTTTCTAGAATTATCTAGGGCTCAAAAATGCAAAAACTAGGAAAGAAAAAAATAGCTGATGTGAAGATTTAAACCTATCATAAGTAGTGGCCCAGATCCAAATCAAGGTCATACTATGTGTTTCGTTATGAAAAAAACACATTTTAGTCCTTTGTTGCTGTTGTGTGCTTTCATACATTTCTGACTTATGGTGCCCCTAATTTATTATTTATTTATTTCCAGTATTTCTACCCCGTCTACCCCCGAAGGGGGACTCAGGACAGCTTACATTTTGGCAGCGATTCGATGCCACTACAAATAAACAATTACAATAATACAAGAACCATTAAAATATATAAAGCATTAATTTAAAACAGTACATAAAGTATTAATTAAAACAATAAACAGTATCATCAGCTGTCACGCCATTCCAGTCAATTTCCAACCAAAGTGCTAATTAAGTCTACTGTCTAAAAGCCTGGTCCTAAAACCATGATTTCAATTTCTTCCTGAAAGCCAGGAGGGATGAAACCAATCTTATCTCACTTGGAAGTGCATTCCACAGGCAGGGGGCCACTGCCAAGAAGGCCCTGTCTCTCATCCCCGCCAGGCGCATTTGCGATGTTGGAGGGGAGCAAGAGCAGGGCCTCCCCGGATGATCTTACATTACGAGGTGGGATGTAGAGGCAGATGTGTTCGGACAAGTAAGCTGGGCCAGAACCATCTAGAGCTTTATAGGTCAAAACCAGCACTTTGAATTGAGCTTGGAAGCGGACTGGCAGCCAGTGTAGCTGACATAGCAGGGGGGTGGTATGCTCCCTGTATGTCGCTCCAGTTAGTAATATGGCTGCCTAAGATGAACCTATCATGGGAATTTTGGGTCTGAGATGGTTGGACTTGTCCAGGGTCACTCAATGGGTTTCCATAGCCCTGTGGAATGGAATCCTAGTTTCCAAAGTTTCAGCCCAGTGTTCAAACTACTACAGCACACTGGCTCCTTACGACATATTTAATATAGCTCTGGGCACAACTTGGCTTTGCAAGGAATGATTTAAAGGTATGTGTCTTTAAAATGTGCATTCTCTGAGCATTCTAGGTGCGTCCTGCAACCTCCCCCTCCAACTATATGCTCCTTCTGCTCTTCTATGTCTTTGTGCTGTACTTTGAGTTTCTCCTTGCTGTGGTGTTCCTTAATTGTTTCTGTTTTTGTCACTGCGGATTAAAATTTTATATGTTTCTGCTTATGTCTATGTGTATCTTGCCGTCAAGTTCTTCCAGTCACAGTACCAGAAAAAAAGAAATGTTGAGAGAGAGAGAGAGAGAGAGATGGTGAGGAAGAGGAAATGAAGTGAGGCTCTTTATAAGAAAATGAAGGGACATATGTGCTTCTCTGGGAAGACAGTGACCTAGAAATGGAAGCTGCTGTGAAAAGGCAAGGAAGTGTAAAGAGGAGCTCTTAAGAAGTGTCTCAGGAAAAACAAAACAAAGGTAAATGGAAGGAACTTTCCAGGTCTCTCTTTTGAATTTAAAAATACCATGCTTGTGTCCACCCCCCCCCCCCCCCCCACCTTCCCCCAATAAACGAATCTTAAAGTTGAAAGTTATCAGGACTGGAAACTTACAAATGACTTTAAAAAATCAGGTTTTTCACATTTGGTTTCACTTTTACACAGAAGCCCGGCAATTAAAAGAGTGCTTCTCTTGCACATAATGGATGATTAGTAAACAAGAGGATGAGGACTTTATGATAGTACTACCATGGTCAACCCACAAATAAATGAGTCTGTAACAATAAAACCAGTGCTGTATCTGGTGGGGGGGGGGGAGTTAGGGGTTCAACATCCCCCCACCCCAAATTTTCAGGTTAATAAAACCTGGTTTATTCATGAATTTTAACTGGTTAACCAAATACATATGCTAAATGTATGAGAAGTAAAAATTAAACAAATCCCTCCAGAATGCAAGCACTATCTCAAGCAAATTTTGACAATAGATTCACATTGTCATTACTTGAAGCAATAGCCGATATAGTGGAAGCAACCAAGTTGGCCCACCCATAACTGGGCGAGGAGAAGATGTGAAGACCCTCATGAAGAGGACCAGACTTGGTGGGGGGCAGTTGACAAGGGCAGAGCTGCAGGCTATTTACGGCTGCTCTGCCCCCCTCCCCACTGTGCTCTTTGCTTCAGCATGAGGTAGGAGGTAGGTTC
Source organism: Anolis sagrei (assembly GCF_037176765.1). NCBI lineage: Eukaryota > Metazoa > Chordata > Lepidosauria > Squamata > Anolidae > Anolis > Anolis sagrei. The sequence goes on along the minus strand of NC_090021.1, from coordinate 209,096,778 downwards.
CTAATGGGGCATTAGGCCTTTTTCTACTTGCTCCCCCCTCCCTTTTCCAGAGAGTAGGGTTTCCATTGCTATGCCTTTGCCCTAGGGAAACACCCTACAAATTGGGCAGTATCTGCCCTTGGCGTGTATTAGCAGAGATTTCCCAACAGGGAATAAGGGCTGGGCTGGAGGTTTGGGTAGCTGCAGAGGGCAGAGTTCCCCTCCTGGGTTGCCTCAAGGAAGGCACATTCTGTAGCAAAGGAGGTTTATCCTCACTCCCCCACTTTAGAATAAACTCTTACTAAGTGGTTGCCTAGGTAAGTCACACTCTTTCTTCAAGCCTCAAGTCATGATTGCTAGGTCACAGAGGAAGGTTGCAGAGAACTTCCTTTAAAATAATGCTTAATGAATTGTTGCCTGCATGGCATCACTCTCTCTCAGCCCCAGGAAGGCTCAGGCAATTCCACTCATTAACTGTGTCATCACATACGGAGTCCTACATTTTATTGCATGCCTCACATTAGGAGTTAAGCTTTGGTCTCATGTTCGGCTTTAAATCTTGACATTATATTGGGAGGCTTCCATCTTGTTCTAGGCCTCGTGTTCAGCCTTATAGTGGATAAACTCAATCAAGGAAGCCACAGTCTTGAGTTTGCAAGAGCTGGGCAGGGCTGTCAATGATAAGGTGATTTGGAAATTTCTAATCCATAGGATGAATCAAATTCAACTTGACAACAATTGAAACAACAGCAATCAAGGATGTAGACAGTTGTTAGCACTGGTCTTTCTAAATGTATCAAAAATGTATCCCGTGATTCACATGGATTTCAGCTATACAAAAAAAATAGAGTGATAATAAAGATTCTTGTGATGCCTGATTCTTTGCAACCATATTCCTGATGTTTCAGGCACCTTTTAGTATCCCAAGGTTGTCCGAACGTATCTCCCTCTACGTTCCAGCTTGTAGTTTAAGATCTACTGGGGAGGCCCTGCTCTTGGTCCCACCAGCCTCACAAACGCATCTGGTGGGGATGAGGGATAGGGCCTTCTCGGTGATGAACCCCCACCCCCACTTGTGGAATTCACTCCTAAATGAGATTAGATCGGCGTCCTCCCTCCTTTCCTTTAGGAAAAAACTAAAATCGTGGTTTCGGCTAGCGGGCACAGTGGCACTTTGGACATTGAACTAGACCATTGGACTGTTATGATAATTGGAAACGGCTATGTGATTATATAACTAATGTTACTGTTTTTAATCTCTCATGTATTTATGGTTTTATATTGTTGTTTATTGATATTGTGGCATCAAATTGTTGCCTGTGTTAGCTGCTCTGAGTCCCCCCCGGGGGTTGAAAAGGGCGGGGTAGAAATGTTGTAAATAAATAAATAAACAAGATATTTCTTCTTGGTCTACAGTTTCCATATTTGCTTTCTTCCACCTGAATGAGCACAATGGTTGTCACAAATTTTCAGGTACAACATTCTGTTTTCCCATACAAAAAGAGTTAAGAAGGACAGAGGAGTAAAAATTAATAGCCATGGAAGAGGTGAATGAGACTTATCTAGCTCCTTATCAATTCAATTAAGAAGGGTCAGTGCCATTTATCAGGGGCCCCAATGGCACAGTGGGTTAAACCCTTGTGCCGGCAGGACTGAAGACTGACAGGTCAGAGGTTCGAATCCAGGGAGAGCTCCAGCACTCCATGTGGGGACATAAGAGAAGCCTCCCACAAGGGTGGTAAAACATCAAAACATCCGGGCATACCCTGGGCATTGTCCTTGCAGACATCCAATTCTCTCACACCAGAAGCAGCTTGCAGTTTCTCAAGTCACTCCTGACACGACAAAAAAAGTGCCATTTATTGATATCCACAACCCAGGAACCCAGCTTTGAAAATAAACAAAGTATAAAGGCATGAGATTTCATGGTCCATCACGGTGGGATTTTTCTTTAACTCTCTTCTCTCTCATGAAAAAGTAAGCACACATTCATATTATTGGCCTTAATAATAATAATAACAATAATAATAATAATAATAATAATAATACTTTATTTATACCCCGCTACCATCTCCCCAAGGGACTCAGTGTGGCTTACATGAGGCCGAGCCCAAAGTACATCAACAGTAAAGCAATAAGAAAATAATCAATACAACAGTTAAAATAAATAAAATAATAAGATCCCCTGTATGCTCATATTAATCTTTTTACCTGTTCTAGTAAAGCTGAATAATGGTGATTTTCTTGGATTGGATCCATCAGTCCCTTTGTAATTATAAGAGTAACACTCTGATTTTTCTACTGTGCAATTCCTTTCCCTCCCTCCTCCTCTTTGGCTTTAATTTTGTTATCCTCAATCGTATGCATGATTCAGAAGGGGAGAGAAATATTCCAAACTTCTCTCTTCTGTAAAATCCATGTCATATCAAAAAGGTGACAAGAGGGGGAAAAGTAATTAGTGAGTTCACAGAGTTCAGTAGAAAAGTTAAAATAGAGTAACACATTACTTTTTATGTGAAGATTTCACAAGACAAATCTTGCCTGTGTTTTAATTGCATGTGACCCTGGCAGTCCCACTCTGAAATGAAGTGCCGTAAAATTAAAGATGACAGACGCTCAAAACAAGTCTTGTGATCTTGATTAAACTACAAAGACCACACTTTCTCTGTGCTGCAACTCAGATATGATGGGCTGTTTTATTTGGGGAATTGCTTCATTAATGCTTTCTTTGACTAGACATGTTTATTATTATATTTAAAAAAAACCCGAATATGGTGATATCTTGCATAGCTAAATAAAGTCCAAACAGCACATTAAAAATTAAGAGTCTTTAAAGAACACCAAGACCTGAATAATTCTTTTCAATAAATACCCATGATCTTTAATGTGCAATGTAAGCCTGTACGATACATATATATTCTCTAATGTGGAAGAATCCATTATAACATTCTGGTTTTCCAGAGCTAGAAAGGAAGACGGAGCCATGTGGTCACACATCATCTTTCATTGGCAGAGATGCCAAATGGATAGGCAAAAAGGTCTGGGCCTGGTGCTATGCCTATAAAAATAGCTCAGGGTACAGAAAACAGGAGCAGAGCTTTGCAGAGTGCGGAATGAAGAATTATCAAGACTGAATCAATACAGAGTACACTTTTACAAACACAAGAGCAGCATCCTATTTTAATTTTTTAGAACTTGGCCCTATTCGTATGAAATTTGCCCTGCATGTCCTGTTATTTTTTGGCAGCTACAGTAAAAACCTGATAGATAAAAAGAGTCATTTGCAGACATTCCAGTTCTAAACTCCATGTTAACTCAAGTACCTGTAATGCCTCCAAATGCAAAAAAGGGCTACTCTGGGGAAGAGGGGAAAATCCTCTACACTCTTTGGGACTATACCTACCTCATATTCCACTATTCTAAAATCTTCATCATCATCATCATCCTGTCTTCCTCCTGCTGCCACTTATAATATCTATTTACACCCTGCCTTTCCCCCAATTAGTCAAGGTGGCCTGAAGTTTAAACAAAGTACCATATAGCTGGAGCCCCCGGTGGGGCAGCAGGTTAAAACGCTGAGCTGCTAAACTTACTGACTGAAAGGTCGGCAACTTAAATCTGGAGAGTGGGTGAGCTCCCAATGTTAGCCCCAGATTCTGCCAACCTTACACTTTGAAAATATGCAAATGTGAGTAGATCAATAGGTACCGTTCCGACAGGAAAATAATGGTGCTCCATGCAGTCATGCTGGCCACATGACCTAGAGGATTTCTATGGACAATGCCAGCTCTTTGGCTTAGAAATTGAGATGAGCACCACCCCCCAGAGTCAGACATGACTAGACTTAATGTCAGGGGAAAACCTTACAATATAGCCAAGAACATACAAAGGTCTATATGAAAACAGAATTAAAGTATTCATAAACAAAGAGGATTTTAGAATTTATTCTGGAGACACAATACAGAACTCTCTAAAGCCCTTTGTTTAAAACCCAACAGTTGGTAGAGGGAGATGTAACTGTCAGATAGACTAGACCTAAGCCAATAGAGCTATTGATTTTGAAGAGGCACGAATAGAGAGCGAAAGGGAGAAACATGCCAAGAGGAAGGCACTCCAAGCCAACCCTTGTTGGGAACAACTTCCTTCTGGAAATGTATATTCTCACTGCAAAAGACCATGCAGATCCAGAAGAGGTCTCTACAGTCACTTGCAGACTGACAGTTAAGAGTCTGGAAGATAATTGTACTCAGCTATGATGGTGATGATGATGAGAGCTGTTGAAAATGTATGGTACATGTAACAGCCCCACTGGAGGACACTCTGTTTCTGGACACATTTCAATTATGGGCGGCAAAATTTCCAAGGGACATGGTGGGTCCTTTCCTCTCCAGATATAACATATCTCACTATCAAAGGGGCCAATCTGTCTGAAGGCTTCTGGAGCTACAACTGGCCATTTTGAGGTCCCAATGTTTTTATGAAGTGGGGACTGGGTTATAGATATAGCTGTGGGGTGACATGGAGCTGTCAGGCTGCACTTTGTCCACCCAAAGCAATATTATAATTTGGGTTTATATCTTGTGTGCAACCTTAACTCCCAGTTTGGGAGAGGAGTTCTTGATGTGTGCCTTCAAGTTGTTTTTGACTTACTTCAACGATCTCATGTCAAAGGTGCTTTCTGTAACAAGGAGTACGATCAATTTCCTCCTCACTACCACTATATCTTCAACTCATTAAACAATAATTCATTTTACATGGCATCAGGCATCTTCAGTTTATGGATCAACCTCTTGGGATCAGAGAATTGGCCAGCATATGTTATCTATTGTCACAACTAACAATTTTGAGTTCTCAGGAAATATTTACATGAAACTTGAGATAGCTGAATGTTTTTAAAAAATGAATATGTGACCATGAAATACCTCAGAAATCACAATGTAATTGATACAAGTGGAAACATAGTCTATTGTTAACTGAGCTATGAAAGCAGCCTGTTTAGTTACACATTTACTTAAAGCTATTCATCATTACACTGAGGTAGTACCATTCTCTGCTCAGTTGCACACAGATCACTGAGAAATCAATGAGGTTTAAGTGTGCATAACTGGGAGCATGGCTGTCTCCAACAGCTCTAGCTAGAGTGGCATAATCTTTTAAACATCTGAAATCTTAGACATTCAGTTGTGTTATTCTCATTACAATTTGGGGAAGGTCGTTACCGTGCATGACTATTGTTTAGAGAACATGTGTCAAATGCAAAACTCAAGAGTTGAATCTGGCCCACCATGTCATTTGATATGACCTACAAGGCTTGCAATGCCAGGGCAATGAGCTTACATTTATCCAGTTTTACAATTACAAACAGCCCTTTGAAGGCAACCATAAGGCTGATGTAGGCCTTGGAGAAAATGACTTTGACACC